>NC_084521.1:15571071-16225000 GCF_024500385.1 Phyllopteryx taeniolatus | reverse complement strand
TTCTGAATGACACACTGACAACATTCAACTCCGGCGAAGATTGTGATTAGTGGCAACTCTCCACCGCCGGTGGGTGTCGCTCGTGTCCCATCCATTGTCCCAGATGTCTTAACGAGTTGCCTTTCAAAGGACGAATGGCCTTTGAACTTTTATCTTGGCATGCGGGACCAGCGGATTTTCAAGCTTGGACTCTCCAGCTTGGCAGAGTGGCCCGACAGAAGCCTCTACTCAGTGCAAGACACATGAAAGCCCGCATGGAGTTTGCTCAAAAACACCTGAAGGACTCAAGGATGGTGAGAAATAAGATTCTCTGGTCTGATGAGACCACGATATAAATTGTTGGCCTTAATTCTAAGCGGTACATGTGGAGAAAACCAGGCACTGCTCATCACCTGTCCAATACAGTCCCAACAGCGAAGCATGGTGGTGGCAGCATCATGCTGTGGGGGTGTTTTCCAGCTGCAGGGACAGGACGAGTGGTTGCAATCGAAGAAAAGATGAATGCAGCCAAGTACAGGGATAGTTCCAGGGAAGAAAGCCTTCTCCATAGTGCTCAGAACCTCAGACTGGGCCGAAGGTTCACCTTCAAAAAAGACAATGACCCTAAGCACAGCTAAAATACCAAAGGAGTGGCTTCAGAACAACTCCGTGACTGTTTCTGAATGGCCCAGCCACAGTCCTGACTTAAACCCAATTGGGCATCTCTGGAAAGACCTGAAAATGGCTTCCCACCAACGTTCACCATCCAACCTGACAGAACTGGAGAGGATCTGCAAGGAGGAATGGCAGATGATCCCCAAATGCAGGTGTGAAAAAGACTCATGGCTCTATGAGCTTCTACTTTGCTCAATACTGAGCAAAGGGTCTGAATACTTGTGACTGTGTGATATTTCAGTTATTCTTTTTTTTAATACATTTGCAAAAATTTCAACAATTCAGTTTTTTTTCTGTCAATATGGGGTGCTGTGTGTACATTAAGGAGGGGGAAAAAATGAACTTAAATGATTTTAGCAAATGGCTGCAATATAACAAAGAGTGAAACATTTAAGGGATCTGAATACTTTTCGTACCCACCGTCAATGCCTTCAGGAAAGTGGTTCTGTCTCAGCACCTGACCTGAAAACAACGAACAGAGAACGTGCCTGGTATGTTAACATAACATAACAGTTATTCAGATAACTATAGCATAAAGAACATGCTAACACGTTTACCAAACCATCAATGTCACTCCAAATCACTAAATCCAGTCAAATCTTCATCCTCGGTGTCACTTCTAAACAACTCCGCCAACTCCGCAGGTAGACGATGCGCCGCTTCCTCTTCGACGTCGCTTTCGGCAGACTCCTTGTCAGTTGCAGGTACAGATGCACAGGCCTAGAGCGCCCTCTTGCGGTTGTCAGTGTGAAAAGAACATGTGAAATTATATAATAATGTGTTAATAATTTCACATCAGCTCCAGAGTGTAAATCGCACCCCCGGCCAAACTATGAAAAAACTCCGACTTATAGTCCGAGAAATACAGTATACACGATGTACACACCCCTAATAATGATGGTCCAACTTTTATTCACATCTGAGCAATTTGTCAGCTAATTCAACAATTATTATAAGCGGCAACTTTAATATCGCACGTAATCCAACCATAGACCGCTCAAATTTCAAAAACAAAGTCCAAACAATCACACTATATATGCACGATTTCAGACTCCCTGACATATTGCAAACATACAAGATTCAAATGGCAAATTTACTCAATCACCACAGGAAATTAACGATATATTCTACAACTACGACAGTAGCTTATACAGGAAGTCCTCGATTTATAAACGAGTTCCGTTCCTACGCTGGCGACGTAACACGAATTTCCGCATAAGTCGTATTTCGCCGTTGAAGTTGAAATTTACGCCGAAATACTTCTGTTACAGGTGTTGTCCCACGTGATTGTGACAACAAGCTCACTCAGTGTGTGTGAGTGAGACGGGACTGCCAAGGAGGAAGGAGCGCACGCCGCTGCGAGTGTGTACGGTAGCAAGTGGAGTGACGGCGACCGGGGAAGAGTAGCGATTAGCGGAGGACCCGTTGACGTCGAATGTGCAGAGGAGGCGACCGTAGCGGGAAAGGTTAACACTTCGTATAAAGAAACTAAAATACATTCAAATAAAAAAATACGATTCTGTACTTAGCATTAGTGCTGAGAGTGTGAAAAGAAGAAGGGTGAATAAGGCAAAGATACTCCCGCCGCACAAACACAGACAAGCACTATGAACTAGCTAAGCAGAAACCTTACGGTGCTGGGACAAAATGGCGGCCGAGGCACGGGCGTCGTAAAAAGTCGAAAGGTCGAGTGCGTCGTAACTCGAGGACTTCCTGTACCCATCCCACATTAAGCAGAATAAAAACGACATTGAAACTTTCCAATAACCTAAACATCCCTCAATTAACTTGAGTTTTTAGACGCCCCATTAACTCTTGCAGAGTTACCGTGATTTCTTGGGTATAATGCGCATTTTTTCCACCCAAAATATTGTCAAAAGTCAATAGTGCGCATTATACATGGGTAAAGGGGCAAATGGAAAAAAACTTGCGCATTTTATAAATGTATGCCGCCATCTAGTGGTTATGAAAAAGCTGTACACTTTCATTCCAAAATGCCATCGCCACCTGGTGGCTATAAAAAAGGTGTAGCCTCCACTTTCATACTGACAGGGGTACGTACGTATGACTGCATATATGTACAGTTGTGCTCACAAGTTTACATAACCCTGGAGGAATTTGTCAAATATTGTGGGGGTTTTTTTTGGTTTGTTTTTTTCAAAATATGAGTGAGGACTGAACAATAACCATCATACATTTCTTTATGCTTATGTTTTGTTTAAAGATAAATGCTTTTCTGAAATTTGAATCCCAAATGTGCCGTCGGCGCAAATTTACAGGGTTTTTTTGCACCCAGAGCCCTTTGAGGTGCACGTGGAAGACCTTGCAGCTTAATTCTGTATACTTGGCTCAAATAAATTAAACTTTTCAAACTGATCATTGAAGAATCACCTTGATCAGAATAAAATCGGGTATCAGAGGTTGGCATGGCGGCCAGACTCAACCTGGGTCGTTGCCTTCCTTTGTCCATAAGCCTCTAACAGGTTTTACGGCAATGACAATGTGCCTTTTTGCCAACATGACACCAAAACATTTGAAACCCCCAAGCAGTGGTCAGAGTCCCTGACCATTTCATCCAGGTCTTGCTTTTGAACCTTTTAGGGGAACAAAGTCTGACCAAAATACAGTATTCGATCAAATCTCAGTTTTGAAGGGCAACTATATTTCAAATAAAACCAGTTCCACCGTATTTTGCCATGTTCAACTGATTTTATTTTTCTGTATATCAAAGAAAGCATAATGGAGACCAAACACAAAAAAAAGGCAAGGTACAGTAAGGAGGGGGTCGGGAGGGGGGGGGGGGACTAATCAGAGGTCTAACAATACATAACAACACTGCCACTATTATTGATCAATATTCAGAGGAATACCATACTCAGTCTGAGCATAGAGGTGGCATGAAAACAACAATAAGTAATAATCAAAACAGCATGAGTAGTAATGGTAAATCGAATAAGTAGTAGTACAGTTATAACAATAGTGATAATCAAATTGACAATGAAATGTAAGATAATAAAAGCATATCTCTGTAAAAACCTATTTCATGTGGACAGTGCAACACCGCGTTTGTTTGTCTGTGTGTATCCCAGTCTTGACATCAGAGCACTCACATCCTTGATTCACACACAAGATGATTCCCAACGGACAAACTTTTTTTTTTTTTTTTTTTTTTTTTTTTTTTTTTTTTTTTTTTAGAAGTCGGAAGGAACATTGCCACCCTTTTTGTTTCAAGACACACCGAGTCACTTGTCACGTTGCATCCATGGCTGTGTCCATTTTTGAAATGTCTGTAGCTTGTGCAAATATAGTGGACTAGTGCAAGAGTCAAGCTGTGGGATGTCCTTTACAGTTTGCATTTGTGAACACCTCTTGATTGCTTTTTGGTTGTTATGTTTTTTTAAATGACTGAAAGCAATAATAATAAAACAAACAAAAAAAAATTACTTTGGAATATCACTTAATATATATCTTTTAAAAAACATTTTAGTTTTGCATTTGAGTTAAAACTAACCATAGTAACAATATACAAATTCAAATGGAAGGAAAAAGCTCTTTAGTGAGTCGCGTGTCCTTCAACACAGCACCATCTTATTAGCTCTCAGTCAAAACAATACATTGCTAGAATGAAGTATCCACGAGCGGCCTTCAGGATATTAGTGAAAGCCAATTTCCTCCCTTGTTTGGTTTGCACACATCACGTCCCATTTCACGGCACGTGCATTACCAGCACTAGTCACTAAACAAGTGGTGGTGGGGGGGAATTGAATAAACACTCATCTTGCCAAGCTAGTTGGTGGGACCTTTCGTGCTGAGCAATTCTAATACATTTATTCAATAAGCATTTACATTTTAAGGCCATCTTACTTTAGAACTTCAGAGATGAACACTACTCACAAAAAGTAAGGTATAGCAGGATTTTCGGGAGATTAACTTAAAATGCACAATAACCTTTACAGGTGAAGTGTATTTTATCTTCACGGTAAATGTCCAACTGTTCACGTTTCAGTACTTTTTGCAGAACCTTGTGTTCCCTAACAAGGTGCTGAACGGCAAAATTTACCCGAGGTGTTTGATCCATGACATTTCAAGGACGTCTGATTCTATTCCTTTCAGTGACTCTTCCGGTCTCTCTATGCATTGTAATCTGCTGATGGCATTCTGTGACAGTCTTAAGATCAGTGGCCACTTCCCTCTGAGAATGCCTCACAATGGCAAGGTACTGTTCATGTCATCTTGGTCTCCTGATGTCAACATGTTATTAGGATGACGAAGAAGATTGTTTAACTACCAATTCTAATTCAATCAGGTAATGTATTAGTAAATTCCTGGCTCACACACCTGTTCAGCTCCTTGTAAGAAAACAAGTTGTGGAAAAGTTCTAAAACAGTTGGACATGTGCGGTCAAAAGTTTAGAAAAGCTCAAAATAAGATCACCTGTAAAAGGTTATAGTACTGACATTTCCACCGATACCAATATCCCAAACTTTTTGTGAATAGTGTTTGTATAGGTCATTAGGGTGGGAAATAGAAACCCACAGGATCATTTGTTTTGAATTTTCTTCCCCCCACCCGCAGGATCACACATTATGTCCTTGGCTGAGAAAAAGCTGGTTACAATTTAACAGGCAGGGTCTGCTCATGTGATATCAAAAGAATGACATTCACATTGCACTCCCCCCCCACCCGTGTATTAGCAATTGGGAACAGCGCTTGATTTCACTTTCATTTCCCGTAAGGTTCTTGCACAATATTATGCTTACACCCAAAGCGTGACTGAAGAGACTAGCAAGAAAAAAATAAAATATAAAAATCACAATTTATATTAAGGCATCCAACATGCATGAATGCATCTTTCCATAAAAAGACACTCGCATCAGAATGCTTAAAAACATTTCAAACAATGAAATATGTGTCAAAGTGCGGTATGCCAAGATTCCTCGCTATTTCTATAACCTGTTTTTTGTATGGATTGTCATGAAAACTATAAACATGGGTGGGAAAGGGGGCAGGGGTAGGGTTTAAAAGCCCTGTTCGCTCTCAAGTACCTCTACTGTATCCCAAATGATGTATACTCAACACTCCTCAGATCACATATCCCGTTAGCAAATGAATAAAAGCGACAGTCAACACGCATGTCACATTTGTTCAGTCCATTCATGTCATACACAAGCAATCTTTGCTCTGGAAGTGAAAGCACCCCCCCCCCCAAAAATATTCCACAGGAGCAAAGTGGGAGTTATTACTGCGAGTATTTCGTGTTATCCCAAATAGTGACATGGCAGAGAAACAGTATCAGTCTCTTTCAGTTCAAGCCTGGAAAGTCGAGTCCCTTTAGAGTTTTGTAGGAGGGTCATTGAAAATAAAAATGTTTGGGTGAAAGGTGAGATGATTTAAAGAAGTATTATCCAACACTCACAGCAAACCGATGAGCTCAGCAGCAGCATGGGAACTGTTTGGTGTGAATTCACGGTGAACTTGATGAACATGTCCATTCGAGTCATCAAAAAGCTTGAAAATGGGATATTGCGTGAACGGGACGAACAGCCAACTTCAAAACCAAAAATAATTAAGTTAGGTGGTGAGAAATAGTGCTCAAACTTATTAAAATTGGAGGAGCCCAAATGGGTCCAAATAGTCAGTGTGCAGACCAATCCTGATCTGAGTTTTTTTTGTTTTTTGTTTTTTTTAACTGTTGCTGGTGGCCGCGGATGGAGGCAACTCGATAACGACTACGCCTCCAGAACCAGCACCGGAGCCGGTCACCGGAGGAGACGAATGACAGACCTGCAAACTCAGGTTGACGCTGCCCGAACCTCCGTTGCCAGTTCCGTTCTTGTTGACGAGTGCGGTGGGCTGGCCAAAGTTAGTGGTGCGCAGCTTGGCGAGGTGAAGCGGCGAGAAGACATGGGCCCTCGCGGCCGCCCGTGATTCAAAGGAGACCTTGCAGACCTCGCAGCTGCCCGTCAGGGTCTCGATGGGTGACGTTTGGCCGGCCGCTGGGGAAGTGGGAGACTCCGTGATCGTGAGCTGAACGGGTTTGGGCAGGATGGGACGGTTGGCTTTGAGAGCATTGTACTGCAGGTAACTTCCTGATGTCATGAACACCTTCCCACCACCGGCTTGAGGACCCTGGGAGTGTGCGGTGGATAGAAAGAGAGGCCAAAAGGGAAAGGGTTTAAGAACACTCTAGGCTCGAAATATTTGCTTTTCCTTTGAGGAGCAGTTTTTCCTAATCACTCATTTGAGGTGCAACTTTCAAATTTGAGGCGCTCCGGGGTCGAATGTCAAATACTTAAGTGTTCGGGTCGCCGACTGAAAATCGAATCATTTGGATAAACTATTTTTGCATGGTTAAAGAGCAATTATGAATACCAAAGAAATTAAGACCCTTCACTTAACATATGACCAATTTGCTTCTTTGTTATATAGTCAGTTTTATTTCTTACATTCACATAAAAGACAAAAAAAAGGCATTTTTATTTTTTAAATGTATTTATATTTTTAATAATAAAAGTGTCTACTCTAGAATAAAAGGAGTAACATCGAGAATAAAGAATTTTTGAACACTTCTTAAATATGCCTTTTTTCCCTCGTTGAACTTGGACTTAAATATCATATCACAACTATATTGGAAATATACAACTTTATTCACCTAAGTTTACGATATTTTATCCAGTTTTTGTCCATGTAAAGATTACAACTTTTTTTCGAGAAAACTTCGACTTTACTCTCTTAATGCTACTTTTATCTGTTAAAAAAAATTATGAATTTGTTCCTGTAACATTACACATTTTTCCAGGAAATTTTTTAATACCTATGGGATTTAGGGGTACACATGGGGGTACACGTACACATGTGAAGAGTGTTTGGATTATGAGGGGGTCTCCTCTGTAAAGTGTCACTGGACTGAAAGCTTGAGAGCCCCTGGTTTTAAGGGTTCATTAATGCACTTGCTAGATGGAGGCTTACACTAACTTAAGAGAAATGTGTAAGCTTGTGGTCAAATGCAACAAAATACATTGTCAATGTCAACAATATATAAAAAAAAAATCATTTGATGGTAAATAATACAATGTTAAGAGCACTGAAAAGACAAAAATAAATATGATCCTTTATCACCACCAAATGGGAGCGGTGCTCACCTCCTCCCGTCTTTCTAATCTCAAACACCCCTCTTCAAAAACGTAAAGTGGCTAACTTATCATTACTCCATTTTACAAATGTATCCACTCCCAACTGTATTGTAACTTTTGGTTCCTAAAATATTTTACTCACCATTTTCTCTTGCTGCAGCCTCCAGCGCTTCTCCTTGGCTCTAGTGTTTTGAAACCAGATCTGCACCACCTTGAGGGGCAGGTTAAGCTCTGCACCAATGGCCTCGCACTCCATGGCGTTGGGGTGGGCACAGGTCTCGTAACAGGACTGCAGAATGGAGAGCTGCAGGCAAGACAAATGCGTGCGTGGCCTACGGCTGGAAGAGTGGGCCAGAAAGCTGTTTTCCGTGGGACTTGATTTACCCAGGACGGGGGTGGATGAGCGGGCCACCTTCGCCAAGTTAGGGGTGTTGGGGCTGACTGGTGCAATGCTGGGGGTGGGCGGAGGGGGGATAGTACGAGGATGCACGTGAGCGGGAAGAGCAAGTTGCTCTCGTGACAGAGTGTTGATCCTGATCGGGACTTTCGGTGTCCAGTAGTTAAGGCCGTTTGGTTTCTGGGGCAACACAGTCGTGGAAGGAGGCCTGTTATTGATGGGCGTTGTGGGCAGCTTGGGCACCATGCGGTTGGTCATCCTAGGCCCCGTCTCATTCTCGTCGTCCACATCCTCGTCTGTTTTGTCCTCCTCGCTCTCGTCCTCAATTGTTTTTTGCTGCTTCAGTCGAGGGGCAATGGGAACGGGATCCTTGGGAGGCGTTAAAAGGGTCGGGACAATGCCGGATGCGACTTTGACCATGGTGACGCTGCTGGTGGTTTCAAGCTTGGTCCTTGGCATCGCAGAGGCCCCACTACTCACCGCAGAGGCGTCAGAAACCACTTCCTTGGGCTTGATTGGAACAGGAGTGTTTTTTTTCACCACAACGGGTTTGCTTTCAGTCTTGATGAGGGTGCGCACAATTGGAGCGGTTGTGATGCAGCCAGTATTGTTTGCAACGGGCTTGTTAGAAAAAATGGGCTTGGAGAGCGGCCAAGTGAATTTGATGAGCGGTTTGCCAACTGCTGCCAGGGTGCCGTCGCTGATGAATCGCACCTCGCCTTTCCGTTCCCTCGCTCGCATGTTCTGGAACCATATCTGAACAACTTTTTTGGGAAGCTGAACCCACTCGGAGATTTGCTCAAATTCGTGTTTTCCAGGGTTGGGATCTTTGAAATAGCATCCATACAGTATGTCAAGTTGTTCAGCTTGAATGATGGTCCTGGAACGCCGCATATCGCGATACCTTTTCCCTTTGGCCTTTCTTTGCTGTTGCTCTTTATCCTTCTCTTTGTCTTTGTCGTTATCACACAGTGTGATGTTCATTTTCTCATCTGGCCTTGTGTAAAGACTGGGCTTTGTCAGGTTATTGCTGTTGACCAGATCCACACGACTATACGAAGGCGGCATGGTAGTAAGAGATTCAGGTTTTACCTGAACAACGACCAGATTTTGAGACGTGGGCCTCAGGCCAAGTCCATCAAGCAACTGTCCTTTCTGTGCTGAAATTTTGTCGGCCAG
Source organism: Phyllopteryx taeniolatus (assembly GCF_024500385.1). Taxonomy (NCBI): domain Eukaryota; kingdom Metazoa; phylum Chordata; class Actinopteri; order Syngnathiformes; family Syngnathidae; genus Phyllopteryx; species Phyllopteryx taeniolatus. Next base: position 16,215,637 of record NC_084521.1, on the reverse strand, counting down.
AGATGAGGATGAATTGTTTTTTCCCATACTAAGGTCCAGTGCAGTCTCACAGTCGCTGCCATTGGACAAGTATTGAGAAGATTGGTTCATGGGAGAAAGTGATTGGGAAAGAAGAGAACTCGAGAAACGTGTGATGGAAGGTGGGTTTGAGAAGACTGGTATTTTGCTCCCAACTAATGATGGTGTTAGCGAGAGGACATAAGGGCTGAGGAATTGTGCAGAGAACGGTGCGAGAGACAGTGGGAGTGAGTGAAGACCGCCACTTGGAATTTGGTCAAGAGAATAGGGCAGTGAACTTGGGGGATCCCCTTGGGCTTCCAACTCGAGGTCCACATCAGGATCCAGCCTCTCCCTTTTCACCTCCACCTCATGCTCAAATTCTCCTTTCCTTTTTTTCTTTCCAGGCCTATGAGCCCCTCCACCATCCTCTTCTTCATATTCGTCCTCCACATCAGAGAGAAACACCGTTGTGGAGCGCAAGACTTTCCCGCCAACTGAGACTTTATCACAATGGACCTCATGTTGCACTTCATCTTTAGCGGGGCTCTCTGGGGACTCCCGAAAACCTCCATTCTGACTTTCCTCGTCTGTCACAATCACAGAGGTATAAACCTCATTTTCTGAGTCAGAAGTCAGACAGGAATCTCCCTGACCCTCCCTCCCAACACCTCGCTGTCTGCGCGACCCTCTTGTACGAGACAAATCTATTACCTGACTACCTGACACGTCAGCATCCTCCTCCTCTTCTGCTATAATCAAGGAGTTTTCTTCGTCATCAAAGTCATTGTCACTGCTTGGAGTGGTCTTTGCGAATCCCGATGAGCCATGTTGGTGCGTGAGCTCTGTGGCTCTCTGTCTCTGTTTGACATATCTGGCTTGGCAGAGCCACTTGCGTACCTCCTCTTCTGAAAGCCCTACCTCTCTTCCCAGCGCCTCGCAGTCCTCGCGGAGAGGACTAGCAGCATGAGCCTCACTTCGTGACTCAAAGAAAGCCCAAAGCACCTCGGACTGAAACTCTGACAACACTGGAAGTTCCGGATAAATGGACCCCACGGTATTGCAACGTAGCCGATATTGGTTGCTTAAGACATTTGAAAGTGGGCTTGATTTGGGCGTACCAATAGATGCACAAGGACTAGTTGCAGCTTGTGATTTTTGGGGAGTGGAATCGGGGCTAAGCGTGAGATTCAAATGTACAGGGCTATAGCTTGGGTTGCTAGGCATTGATGGAGACGGTGAAAGGTTGTTATGGAGGCTCTTCTCCATGGCAACTGGGGAGAAACTTGGACTTACTGATTTATCATTTTCCACATCCATCTGATGGGCCACGGTTCTGCTATCGCCGGGCACCTTCCAAACGTCTTCATTACTCTCAACTTGCACTTTGCTTTCTGTATTGGGGCAACCCTCGTCCTCAGGTTCATCTGTTTTTATGCTTTCCCTTTCCCTGATCTGATCTGACGGCTTTTCAATACTCTCCTGCTTCACACTCTCCACAACCTCTGACGTATTAGTTGGAAGTGCAACAGGAGGCCACTGGTTCTGTAACAAACTAAGTCTTTGGGTCAAGAGGGCCTGCTGTGCTGTGTTGAGACCTACAAATGGCACGCACTGTGTAAGGAGCTGTCCTTGCTGGTTCTCAGGAGACTGCTGGGTTTGCTGAGCTTGGAGGCCGTTCAAGATCAAGGGCATGACCATGTGAGGCTGAGGCACAATCTGAGCTGCATCGGCACCAGTAGGGTGGCTGGGTGCAAACAGGGAGGGGAGGAGAGGGTGCGAGAGTGCACTAGGGCTGGACGTGAGGAGGGTGAGAAAGGCTGAGACCGCCTGAGCTGAGGCCACAGGGGGAGTGATGAGGGAGGGAGCCACTTGTGATGTTTGGAGGTGCTCCGCATTTCTTGCCGTAGTCACCATCATGCTTCCAAGAGTAGCACAGTTGGTGGTGGTCGCCAACTCGCCGGTTCCACTTGTAGAAGTGCTCACTGTGGTCTTTGGAGTACTGGCATTGCTGCCTCCACAAATACCAAGGGCAGATGAGTTCACAGCATTTCTGCTGCGCGTCTGGTGCAGGACGGATTTCATATGGCTCTCGAGGGTGATAGAATGATTGTAGGAGACTCGGCATATAGCACACTGGTAGGGTTTGTTTGATACAAATGGCCGAGAAAGAATAGAGGCGGAAGGAGCTGGAGGGTCAATTTCCCCACCTTGTATTGTTGTCATTCTCTGAATATGGGATGCAGAGTAGTAATGAACACTCAGGGCAGTTCTGGTAGGAAATGTTTCCAGGCAGGCATTGCATTTGAACCGAGCGTTATTTTCAGCAGGCACGCCATTTTTACCGTCTTCATTTTCTGCGGCAGTTTGCTTGGCTCCCATGATGTCATCTTCTGGCTCTGGTTCAGCTTCACCACCCTCCTGGTCCAACATTCTGTCTTCATCCATCTCCTTCTCGTTATGTCGAAGAGGAACGTCCAAACAAGGCTCGCGGAGTTCGGAGCAGATGTCCTCAGATGGTCTCACTTGTGTACAAACTGCAACTGATAAAACAGATATACACAAATAAATGTCACGTATTAGTTTACTGCTGGACAGACAAAATGAGACATGGGGTTTAAACTTAGAATGCGGTTGGAAATAAGCCAATCTTTGATTCAATTTTTAAAAACAATTTAGATCGATTAATAATGCGCCGAATACAGTGACTACCATTCACAATTCCACATCACAATACAGTGAGTTCTCGGTTTATGACGGAGGTCTGCTCCTACTGCGTGTTCCTACTTGCGTAAAAATTCGGGTTTACGTCAGTGTTACCCACATATACATTTATCCGTGGATGGCCGCCACAAAGGAATTTTGGCCGCCACTAATAGATTTTGGCACTACCTGTCAATATGTAACCAATGTCTAACTTCCCTGAGATTGGCTGGCGACCAGTTCAGGGTGTTCCCCACCTCTCGCCCAGAGTCAACTGGGATAGGCTCCAGGACCCTGTAACGCCTGTTCAGAAAACGGATGGATGAATGTATAACTTCCTTTTGCGCGGAGATTGTGCTGCTATTCCCCTTGTGTGCGTCTGCTAATCGATACCACCGCTTTCCATTCTGGTATGATACTGCAAATACAGTACCTCAAACAACTTAAGTATAAAAAAATATCAAGATTTAAATTTGACAGTCGATCTTAAGATCCTAACATCTGGTAACTGAGGCATCGAAATTTCAGACAGTGTCGATGCCCACACCACTCCAGAAGGCGTAATGGCAGTCTCATCACAGCACATTTGGTGCCGTTTTTGTTGTATTTGTGTATTTTTGCTTCACAGTAGGGATGGTGTTAGCCAGGTGATGAGTAGTGCCTCTTCTCCAGATATGAAGCTTGCAATTCAGGCCAAAAAGTTCTATTTTCGTTTCATCAGACCAGAGAATTTGGTTTCTGCAGGTCTGAGAATCCTTCAGGTGCCTTTTTGGCAAACTCCAAGCGGGGTGCCATGTGCCTTTTAGTGATAAGTGGCTTCCATCTGGCCACTCTACAATAAAGGCCTGATTGGTGGAGTGCGTTAGCAATGGTTGACCTTCTGGATGGTTCTCTCTCAAGGGAACACTGGAGCTCCGCCTTGGTGACCATTGGGTTCCTGTTCACCTCTCTGACCAAGGCCCTTCTTCCCCGGTTACTCAGCTTGATCGGACAGCCAGATCTAGGAAGGGTCCAGGTGGTTCAAAACCTTTTCCATTTCTGAATTATCGAGACTAGAGTGCTTTTCGGGACCTTCATTGCTGCTGAAATTCTTTTGTATCCTTCCCCAGATTTGTGCCTTGACACAATCCGGTCTCAGAGGTCTGCAGACAATTCCTTAGAATTCATTGCTTGGTTTCTGCTCTGATATGAACCGCCAACTATGAGACTTTATGCAGAATAGACAGATGTGTGCCATTCCAAATGATGTTCAATCAATTGAATTTACCACAGGTTGTAGAAGCCTCTATTCCGTTTGAATGTTGACATTTTTTAAAATGTACACAAATGTCTGAACATTTTTCACTTTGTCATTATTGGATATTTGATGATGTTTTTTTTTTTTTTTTTTTTTTAAAGAATAATTAAAGTCTGTAACAGCAAAATGTGGGGGGAAAAAAAAGGTGTGTGAGCACTTTCTGGTGGCACTGTGCAGACCCTTTCCAAAAAAATTGATTATGATGGAAAAGTGTATTTCCATAATTCCACTCAAAACGTTAAACCTTCATTGACTAGATTCAGGGCCCACAATTTAAACAATTTCAAGTATTTGTTTATTTTTACATAATATGGGCTTCAAGCTCATAAAACCCACGAAATCAAGAATTAAAAAATTGAGAATACTGTGAAGAAATCAACCCAAATTTTGCAGGCCGTAAATGTTTTAAACTGAGTGTCACACACTAATCAGCTACGAAACTCAAAGCACTTGCACAGGTTTCTCCAGGTGTCATTCAATTGCTTCCGTTTGGTTCAACTGTCTCAGTTGGGTTCAATATGGGGAAGACTGCAGACTTGACAACTGGACAGAAGACCATCATTGATACCCTCCATACAATGGGTAACCCACAAAAGCTAAGGAGGCTGGCTGTTCACGGAGTGCCGTGTCCATGCAACTCAAGGACAAGGACAAAATGCAAAAGAGATGACCGTGGGCTTCAGCAGCTGACTTAACAGAAGATTCAAGAATATAGGAGAGATCCAGAAAGAGTGGACTGAGGCAGGAGTCAAAGCTTCAAAAACCACCACATTCAGATGCATCTGTGGGAGGGGCTACAACTGTCTAGTCAAGCCCCTTCTGAGCCTGAGCAGACATAGGAAGCGTCTCAACTGGGCCAAGGAGAAGAAAGAAGGGCTGCACTGTTGGCCAGTGGTCCAAGGTCTTTTTTTCCAATGAAAGGAAAGTGTGCCTTGCAAACACCAAAGGTGTGAAAAAGGTGACAAAAAAAGATCTTTGTAGGGGGATCCCATGCAGAGATTGTTTTTATTTGAATTTTAAAATAAATTAAGCAATCTGGAAGACTGAAGAGGACAATAAGGCAAATTAAACATTTTCTTCACACAGAAAAACATTTATTTACACCGCTCAAGTCCATGTTGATGTACAAATTTAAGCTTAAAATTAAATTTGCCTCATTTCTTTGCTTTTTTGTTTTGGCCTCCAACTTGAGCCAGGCCCATCTCCATCCACCTGCACCTGATGCCTGCTTAAAGCTGTGCCACATGAAAGCATCCTCTTCTTTAAGCACGCTCATTCTGGAAAATAATTGGCTCAAAGCATTGTCTGTTTCACTTCATTTTGCACTATTACCAACTTCAAAGGCTAATCCCAAAAACATGCTCCAGGAAAATATTAAGTACAGTATTTTTCCGTTTTTTTGGCCATTTCTGAAATTGAAGTTAGTTCATTCTGTTGTGACATAATCCCTAACATCGCTCTGTCGCTTAATACATTTCACATTAAACTAATTATATAATTGTTGGCGTGTTTCCTAATGAATACAAGATCTACTAGCGGATTGGCTCTTGTCGCCGATGTTACATGTCCTCCGCGGTTCCGCTGGGACCACAACCGCAGCGAAAATACAAAAGACCAGTGCAACAAATACGACACTGGCTGATCTGGTGAGCAAAAATGTTGCTTAAACGTAAGAGTAGCAATAGAAGATGTCCGCTCCAGAGGTGGGGAGAATAGCCAAACATTGTACTCAAGTAAGAGTACTGTTACTTGACAATAATGTGACTCAAGTAAAAAGTAGCCCTCTAAAAAAGTACACAGTGAAATAATTTAAGTACTGAGTAAATAGTGAGTATAATTTTTTTTAACCACAGCAAGAACATCAATAAAAAGTAAATGTGCAAATTCTGATATTGCTGCATGCATGTATGCAAAGCCAAAACAAACATCTACAAATTACTGCAAGGTGTTTTCTCAAGTTACAAGTCGGCTGAAATTTCCACGTTTGGGAAGACAGTGCCAGACATATACTACAATATATGAAAGCTGTTGTTTTTGTTTGTCTAAAATGTAAACACAAGTAGCACGCCATTGCCTTCATAGTAACGAAGACCTTCCCAAAATGGTTGCCATGCAGGCACAACGATCAGCTGGGCTGGCTTATCTAGTGTTTTAATACCTACTCTCTGGAAGCCCAAAAGAAGACCTTGTGTGAGGTCATGTGACTTTCTTGTGTCGTTTTATTGGGGAACTAGACAAACGTCACTCGTGCTTAAATTGGATTGGAGCAACCAGAGGCCAATGTGTAGGTCGAAGTCGTAGTCGCGTGCAAGAAATAGTTGATAGATAAGCAATAATTGCTAAAAGTAGCGAACGACATTTAGATCATTGTAACAGAGTAAAAGTACCATTACTTCTTAACAGCAGAAGTGGCGTGTGAAGAAGCGTTTTTTTTTCTGGCCTCGTCAACTCCTGTGACGTATCCAAAGCAGGTCCCGAGGGCACAGGCGGAACCTCAGGCCGATGCGCTTGCATAATTAGTGTACCGTGGAGTAATAAGAAATTACATCTGTGTGCTGATGGTGGATGTGTGCAATGAATCTCGCTGCCAGCGTTCAAGGTCTACAAAACAGCCTATGACGGCAGCGATGGCGGACCCCCTACCCCAGGAAAAACTCATCTGAGCTATAAGATTCACGTAAATGGCCTATTTTGAGTTCAAAACTGCAAATTTCTCCGAAAGGCGACTGATTTGCATGTATGTTAATCAGAACAGCCGTGTGACACGCGCACTTCGTCGCGAACGTCACATCATTTATCAAGCTCAATACTATCAATACTGATTTAAAAGCAATAAAATAAAAAATAAGGGCGGACCTTATTTTTCATGATTTCAGAGGCATTAAAAAAAACATTATCGCTAGTTATTGGGAAAATATATCTTAAAAAAATTGTCATCATGACAGGCCTAGCCAATTGGTTGGAGGAACGGTTCATTTCTGGATGCTTCATCTGCACACAAAACCACCTGCTGGCCATGTGTATAATCACAGGCAGTGTTTGATGTGGTGCATCTTTACATCATTTGGCTCTTGTCAATGACTATGTCTTACAAAACAATGTCTGACCAAGTCATTTCCTGACATAAAGTGTGTCATTATTTTTAAACATACTCTGGGTATGGACTGAAATATGTGCCAGCAGGAACTGAATTTGAATCATTTATATTTGAATTTGAATTATTGCATTAAAAAACTGAATTTGGAAAAACAATTTTAACGTGTACTGTTTAATTTGAAATATTGCATTTAAAAACTGAATCTGAATAACAATTGTAAATTGAATGTATTAGTTTGGAACTGAAGGCCAATAAACCTGAACGTGAATGCAAGATTATTTTATCCCCAATGAAAATTAGAATTATATATTTTCACACCAGTTTGATCATTTCAGATTCAGTTCGACAAATTCAATTTCAAATTAGCCGTGACAGAGATTCGGGGACTGTAGGAATAGTAATTGATATACAGATCTCCTCTTCGGCCAATCAGCGCCTTCGTTTTTGAGCATGTGACATACGGACTATCCAGCAACAGTATTTTATACCACCTTTCTTTAACCTTTGTAGAATGCATCATATGGTCAGAAAAAAATAAAATGGTGCTTCCTTTCGAACATACGAAATGACTAGGCTTGACACAGGACTTTTGGGGCCGATTAAGCTAGTTTAAAAAAAAAAAACGATAACCGATCATCGAACCGATCACAAGCTGGAGCAACGTATCCATTTACATGACTTCATTTATTGTATATACTTGTGTACTTTATGACTTGTTAATTTATTGTATATACTTGTGTACTGTATAGTGAGTACTGTATCCATGCATCCATCCATTTTCTGTACCGCTTATCCCCATATGGTCGCGGGCCGTGCTGGAGCCCATCCCAGCTCAAAAATTATTCTCTAGCATTTTAGACAAAAGTTAAAACATCAATGACCTCTAGGGGACATTTAAGGATTGGCCAATGACATAAGTTTAGGTCAGATCAAACATTACAACATGACAGAAATAATGGGTGCTAACTTACTGTAATTCAATTACTTTGTTGAAATTAAATTACTTTAATAAATGCTGTTAATGACATGCTTACTCTAACTTTCTCACTGTCCCGGCTTATATGGACGAGTGATGTCCAGAGTTTGCGTAGGTTTGGCTTTTCCTTTTTTTTTTTTTTCCTCGACGCTGCGTTGCTTGAACGCGGCATGCACCTCCTTGTGCACATTCTTCAGGTGCCCGATCAAATTTGTGATGAAGCATTTAGATGACGTTCCCCACAATGTACTTCAGTTGTGCACAGACTGCAAATAATTTGCGTGTTTTTTGTCCCACACCGATGACGTGTTTTTAACTGACAAGATGGGGAAAAAACTTTATTGGCCGTCAGATACTTACATTACTGCGCCACAAGACGTGTGACAAGGCTAAAAATAAACTTTTGGATTCATACGGGACGGCGACGCGGAGTTAAATGTCTTCTGAGGAGCCGATCGATGACGTCATTGATCGGACCGACGAATTATGACATGAAAGCCGATCAGCGTAAAAGCTAATTATTATTATTTTATAATACGGTATTATAAAATAACATTTCACGAACTAGCATTTAATAATTGATCAATATGGAGGCTTGACATGACTTTGGCTCACAACACTAATTTTGACTTTATTATTATTTATTTTATTTTTGTTTTATCCCCAACTTACTCAATAATTTTTGGGGTTTAAAAAAAAAATTAAAATAAAAAAATAATTTAGGAAGACTTAAGAACATTCTAGGGGGGCTGAAGCCCCCTCTAAAACAGGCCTAACGACGGTCCTGACACAGCTGGTCCTTGCATTAAAGTCTCAGTGGGACCATACTCCCTGAAGAATCGTTCATCTTCGCTAATTTAAATATGGAAACATTTGCTCTGATTGGTCCGTATGACGGCGTCTACTATGTCATGTCCGATGCCGAGCTCAGACTCGCGTCCCGCAAGAGTTTGATTGCGGGAGTTATTTGTGCACAATGAACGTATATTCACTTTGTTTGCAGCCGTCTGGGTCCTCTTCGGCACAACGGTGGTGGCTCATGTCCGGCAGTGCAGTGCTGTGGACGGCCGCGAGGGGACGGGTGTCGCCGTGGCCGCTCATCTACTGCTAAAAATCTCCAAATGCTCCCGCAACTTAATTAGCCTGTCTGGCACAAGTGCGTCTATTTACGCTACGAGTTATGTGTTTGTGTACGTGTGCATCGTTCATATTTGTGCAGACAGCAGAGGAACATAAGAGAGAAATCCACCGAAATGAAGACTAAAAAAACATGAATAATATGGTACAAACATTTACGTGACGTGGCAGAGTGCCCTCTGAGATGTACACGCCAAATGGAAAATTTACTCACATTTCGCACCTGGCAAGTGTTAATTTTGGGCCCTGGACCTATCGTTGTGTGGATCTCAAAACTCAGCACTCTGTGGTGAAAAATAGTACAAACAAACGCAAATAACATTGCTGATATCATAAATACAGTGGAACCTCGAGTTACGAATGACTGTTTACGAAAAATTTGGGTTATGTACAAAACTTACCTTTAGTTACATATTTTGGTTTTGTGAACGGTCTTGACATGGACGAAGGGAAGGATCTATTTTGTGCTTCTACACGCGCTGCGTGACGATCATTGACTCTGTGCATAACGCTTGGATGTAAGCAGAAAACTAGTCTGCTCTGTGGCGTAAGGCCGACGACATCTGTTCTTGGCAGAGGTTCCGCCTCCACATCCTCGAACATCCAATCACAAATCTAATAGCGTTTGTGAATGGTGTAAAACGAAAAGTCCGGAAGTTTTTTTGTTTTTTTTTCGTCCCCCCAAAACGAAGTAAGTAAATAAATAATACTATTTACAGTGTGTATATCATTTATTGAATTGCAGTGCCTCTATTTAAAACAACAAATGGTTAACGGTGTCATCATGTCAAAATAGCCTTACATGGAGGCGCTTCCTAGGCAGAGGTTCCGCCTATACATACATTCAGTCAATCCAAATGCGAACAGCAGCTGCCACATTATTAGGAATGAAGAATGAAAGGTGTGCTATCGGCGCACAGAACCTTTTCTAAAAAACTAAACAAAGGGCTCAACAGTCAGAATGGCACCAAAGGGAAACTGCTAAAAGATAGTGTTACGAAGCACTTTTCATACAAGCAGAAATGTCTGTGCTTTTTGCAACTGTCATTAACTGTGCGTCTCGCGGTGCAACTACGGTAGGCACTGGATCTTTGGTTTTTTTGCTCTTTATTAGACTGACAAAACTGAGAAAGCTATCACTGGTGATAGCGTGAGCGAGGCAAGACAAAACAATTATCAAAAGAAATGTGCAGCAAATTGACCAACAGAGCACCTAATCTTCTCTAAATCACAACGTAACGTCCCACTTTTTTTTTTTTCCAGAACAAAAATAGCTCCCTGGATCAGTTTGCCTGCACCCATGGGGCCAGGCCGGGCACACCCCGAAAGGGTAACATGGGTCCGCCTTCCCATGGGCTCACCACCTGTGGGAGGGGCCATAGGGGTCGGTGCAATGTGAGCTTGACGGTGGCTGGATGCGGGGACCTTGGCGAGCCGATCCCCAGCGACAAAAGCTGGCTCTAGGGATGTAGGGATGTCACCTCTAAGGCAGGGAAGGAGCCCGAGCTGGTGTGTGAGGTTGAGAAGATCCGACCAGATATAGTCGGGCTCACCTCCACACACGGCTTTGGCTCTGGTACCAGTCTTCTTGAGAGGGGTTGGACTCTCCCCTACCTGGAGTGGAGCAGGTGTGGGTATACTTATTGCCCCCTGGCTCGGCACCTGTACGTTGGGGTTCACCCCGGTGGACATGAGGTTAGCCTCCCTCGCCTTCGGGTGAGGGGGACGGGTCCTGACTGTTGTTTGTGCATATGCACCAAACAGCAGTTTATAGTACCCTTTTTGGAGTCTTTGGAAGGGGTGCTGGAGAGCGCTCCTGCTGGGGACGCCATCGTTATGCTGGGGGACTTCAATGCTCATGTGGGCAATGACAGGGTGTTATTGGGAGGAACGTACCCCCCCCCCAAAACAGAACCCGAGTGGTGTTCTGTTATTGGACTTCTGTGCTCATCACGGATTGTCCATAACGAACACCATGTTCAAGTATAAGGGTGTCCATACGTGCACTTGGCACCAGGACAGCCTCGGTCGCAGTTCGATGATCGACTTTGTGGTCGTGTCATCGGACTTGCGGCCGTATGTCTTGGACACTCGGGTGAAGAGAGGGGTGGAGCTTCCAACTGATCACCACCTGGTGGTGAGTTGGCTCCGATGGTGCGGGAAGATCCCGGTCCGACCTGGCAGGCCCAAACGTCATACCTCCCTCTTCCTGTCGGTTTGTCCAATCAGCGATTGGTCTTATCCGCAACCTTTTCCGGTAGCTTAATGTCGTTGTTTTTTCATTTGCTGTTGTGTTTTTTTTTTTATTTGCTGTTGTGTTTTTTGAATTTGCCGTTGTGTTTGGTTACTTGCGTTTGTGTTTTTTAATTTGCCATTGTCTAGTTACTTGCTTTTGTGTTTAGTTATTTGTTGTGATTAGTTATTTGTTGTTTTTTGATTTGCTGTTGTGTTTAGTCATTTGCTGTTGTGATTAGTTATTTGTTGTGTTTTTTTAATTTGGCATTGTGTTTAGTTAGATGTTTTTTTTATTTTTGCATTGTGTTTAGTTATTTGCCGATGTGTTTTTAAATTTGAATTTTTGTTTAGTTATTTGCTGTTGTGTTTTGCACTTCAGGGCCTCCGTATCTAAGCACGTATTCTGGTGTTTCAGTACTCAACATTTCACACTGGCTTTGCGATTAGCATGTTTTCTCTTCTTCCTCCTCGTTGTGTCACATGCTTAACTACTCCTCATCGTGAACTGACAAACAACAAGGAGATAAAATATTTACATATGCAGGACAGGTACATCTCAATAAATTAGATGATGAAAACAATTCAGTACTCACACATTATGTAGATTCATTAAACACTTGGGAAATACTTGTCAGAAAGGCATATTCCTGCTTAATTTCTACATTTAAAAACCATTTCCATCATTTCTTGATTGTTAGGTAATAGTCTAATTTCCAGAGAAGGTGAATTTTGAGGTTTTGTTTAATGAAGCTATAATCATCCAAATTATGCATATTAACATAAATCATGGATTATTTCATTCTGTGTATGTGTAGTGCATTTCTATAATGAGTTTTGAATTCATCTACCCAACTAAATTAAGCTTATGACACCGTTTTAATTTATTGAGATGTACTTGTACATAGTTAATATAGTGTAATTCTCAAGCAGCCTGCAACAATGACTTTAATGTCATATTAATGTGATTACCCCCATTCAGGGTACAAAGATAGAGTCTATACAGAAGGACTCAAGAGCAAAACACAGGAACTGCGCTTCTTGGACTGATGACGGAGGCCGCTCAGAAGGACTCATTCACACCAACAACCTGAAGACAACGACAATGGCCAGCCAAAAGAGAAGTTCCACAACCTGGATCCCCGTCTTAAATTTTTGGTGAAATCCTTGCAGAAGAATTCCAGCAGCACCAGCGGCAGGCTCATGCCGCCACTGCCGCACCATCAGAGATGATCATCTACCTCTCAGAGCCACCCATCTCTCAGGGTGCATCACCACTGGAATACTGGAAAACTAATAAGGTAAGCTTTCCAGACCTTGCTACAGTAGCAAAAGCCTACCTTTCCGCACAAGTGTGGAGAGTAAGCGCTTATTCAGCGCTGCATCCAACATTGCGGATGAACACAGGACTAGACTCATGACTGAAAAAGCAGATGCTCCTCTTTATTAAAAATCATCTTCCCACAATGCTTAGTGAGTAAAGGCCAATTTATACTCCCGCGCTGGTGCGGCCCGACAACGCCCGCATTGCATCACGTGACCGTCGCATTGGGCCGCGCGGACCCTCTGTGTCACTTGACGCGCCCACAGCAAAAATTGTTGCTGCGCGTAGAATGCCGTGGAGATTCTCTCTCGTGATTGGTCTGTTTTAGTCACATGCTGTGATGACGTACTCACCGTTCCTCTCTGTTCCACATACCACCTACGCCGCCGCCTCCTTGACCGATTTTGCAGTATAATTAAATGTATCATCTGGTCATCTAGGTCCATTTGTTCTAGCAGACACTGTTCCACGGTCATCATTGTTGTTGCTATGTTCCTTGTTACGGAAAGTAAAGTAAAAGCGGCTACCGGAAATGGCCCAAAAGAAAAATGCTTAGGAAATTCCACCCTGTGACGTCCTAGCCAATACCAGCCGTAGCGACACCCCGACTTGGAGTACTGCAGTACATTTTCAAAACAGCGTGTGTGGGTTGCGCTCGAGTATAAAGGCAAACGGCGTGCGGGATAGCCACAGTGACATCAGCGCGGTCGCCGCCCACGCGAGTATAAAGAAGCCTTAACAAGTCATGGGTATTGAGCTAGGGCTGCATAATCAATTGAATTTTAATCATGACCGCGATTATGGCTGCCAAGATTAAATAAGCCTGATCATCAGCCATTTTTTTACATTTAAAATGCGGGCACTGCTGCATATGAAAAGTGCTTCATTTGCAGCAGTGCACGCAACCTGGTTGCCAATTCATGTTTACAGATATAAATATAAAACATAATCATCCAGGATGCCGTGTCTAAACTGAAATTTAATTAGTGTGTCATTGCATAAATCACGTCATAACGTGGGCAGGTTAAAAGTATATTATTAATAGATAATATAAAATAACCTTATTAGTCCCACAATGTGGAAATTTGCTTCGTTTCAGCAGCAAATGTGGATATAGGAAATATAGGTATGTATGTATGTATGTAAGCATGCAAGAGAAGACGTAATTACATTTCCTCTTCTTTCATGTACTTCTTGTACGCGTAAAAAGTACATTGCACAAATTAGAAACCAAAACCATTCTCCATAAACTACCCAATTCAGTCTATCAGCAATGTTATTTGTTTGTTTGCAAAATATAGTGCTGAGTTTTAATTTAGCATTTGAGATCGGATTAATTCGCTTTCATATCTTTTTGTTAGCAGGGTTGAGAAGAATTGGCAAATGTGAATTAATCCATAGACAGATATTTTTGATGATGGAACATCGAAATCTCATACTGGTACTTTGATTCATGCTGCAACTGCGTCCACCATTACAAGGTTGATGTAATAAAATACATATTGAAGCTAGAATATATTAACAATTATGACTGTCCCACGGAAATGTTCTTTGGGTAATATGGAAATTCAGACAAACTGTTCTGTAAGTTAATTTTTTTAGGTTGGCAGCTCTGCATGCATTTTTTTTTAACTTCACATTATGCAATCTAGGCATTGTTTGTGGCGCTTTATTTGCACTATGTAGCCTGTTGGGAGTCCTGTTAATTTCAATCTGTTGAAACATTGTGTAGCACACCTGCCTCACAATTCTGAGGACCGAGGTTCAAATCCAGCCTCGCTTGCGTGGGTTTACTCCAGTTTCCTTCCAACATCCCAAAAACATGCACGGTAGGTTGATTGAACACTAAATTGTCCGTAGGTGTGAATGTGAGTGCGAATGGTTGTTTGTTTATATGTGCCCTGCGATTGGCTGGCGACCGGTTCAGGGTGTACCCCGCCTCTCGCACAGTCAGCTGGGATAAGCTCCAGCATGGCCGCGACCCCAGTGAGGATAAGCAGTATGGAAAATGAATGGATAAACATTGTGTTACTAAAAGATGGGAAATTTAAGGTTTCAATTATGTCTGAACCGTTGCAGCATTGTGCCAGCAATCGTTTTTTCATTTATTCTCTTGACAAAATAAAATGCTTTTCTTTAAAATAAGGTGGTGTTATGGTTCTTGTGTCGTTTGATTGGTGAACTAGACTTAAAGGTCACTAGCGGTTAAATTGGATGACGCAAACGGCGCCCGATGCTGGAGTCGAAGTCGTAGTCTCACGCACAAAATAGTTCATAAATAAGCAATAATTGATATAAGTAGCGAGCGACATTTAGATCATTGTAACGGAGTAAAAGTACCGTGACTTATTAACAGCAGAAACTGCGGAAGTTTTTTGCTGGTCTCGTCAACGCCTGTGACTTCGAGGGCACAGGCGGAACCTCAGGCCGCATATTAGTCCGCCACGGAGTAATATTCAAAATTACATCTGTGTGTTGATGCTGGATGTGTGGAATGGATCTAGCTGCCAGCGTTCAAGGAGTACGAAACACCCTATGACGTCCGTGAACACAACCCCCCCACCCCCACCAGGAATAACTCATCTGACTTTTTACGATTTACAAAAATGGCCTATCTTGAGCTCAAAACGGCGAATTTCACCGAAAGGCGATTGATTTGCATGCATGTTTATAGACTGTATTTCTATGGCTTGGTAGACTTGGCTGAGACTCACTTGCTTGATATCCAAAAATTCCGTGTTGCCGTTCAGACGAGTTCAGTGGGTGGATTCCAACCACAAAGTAGGCAAGTACTTGAATATCAATTGACAAAACTATGTCGCAAAGTCAGCAATTTCAAATCAACCCGCTTTGCAAGCCTTATCCCGTTGACTTTTGCATTCAATCGAGAAACCCCATAATGTGAGATTTAAGCCATGCCACAGATTTATTTTGGCCTATGTTATGCATAAAATAGGAAAAAATGGATTCAATAGAAATTGAATTGATTGAAGGGGACCTTTAATATAAGACAATTTTACAGCGCCAGCATCCCACTTCACCTCATACTGCCATACAGGATTTGTCAGGGCTTATGTTCATTAAAATAATTTTGAAAAGGTTCCAAGTAAAATATTCAGCTGGAATTGTATTTATTGATTTTGTAAGTTTTGAAAGCAGCTACATTGGTATTAAAAATCAAGCTCTGCTCATTTATCAACTCAGCACTCCAGCAATCAACACGCCGCCTACCCCCTCAACCTGCTTGGCGAACCAATGAGTTCCGGTCATATGGGAAAGACACCGCCAGTTAGTCTATCACTAGGCTATGCTTAGACGGTCGTAAAACCAGAATTACAGTAAATGTGCGTATTACAGTAAAACACTTCTAGGCCATAAATACAAAACAATCAAATGGAAAATCAGTAAGTATGGCGGCAACTAAGCCTACCTTCTTGTTTTTTTGTCGCATGACGACGTATCCTCATGCTGCCGTGTAAACTAGCTCATTGGGTGCCGTTCGTAACCCCAAAATGATTCAAGATGGGACCATCGTAAATCGAAGAACCCTGTGATTATTTTATTAGATCCGAGTAAACTACTCCAAGCAGAGGATTATCATATGATGAATGTGATTGAAAATATTGTTTTGAAAATCAATACAACAGCGAGAAAGATTTTTAATTACCTGCAGATATTACAGCACCTTCGTCCTCTTCTTCCCTCACCCCCTGTTTCAAAACAGACTGTTTCAAAGAAAAAGAGAGGAAAGAGTCAAAATATTATTCTAAAGCAATAACTGGTTCAGGTGTGTTTTCAATTCCTCAATACTTGGGTGTGACCCATTGCTGAGTGGCTTGATTACAAATAGCGGCTATGGTATGCCTTTAATTTTCTAATTAGCCTAAAGGCACACATATAGCAGACTCCTTTTATCCGCCACTTTCAGAGAACACGAAAGTATTGCACAAAATAAGACCGCACCCCTTTCAGATAAATGAAAAAAAAATATATATATATATATATATATATTGCCTGGAGCAATGATAAAGTGTTTGCTACCATAAGCAACCCTTGACAATGTGTGAACATTTTAGCAACCCAAGGATTGTCAATGCTGACAAAATCTCAGTCGTGCACTTATGATCTTGTACTCTCGGAATCAGGAGTGTTTACAAGCACTTAAGTGAAAGAAAAATCACGTTAGGCTGAGATTTATTTTCAGACAGGACCTTGCAGAAAAACAACGCCAATGCCACCATTACAACAAAAGTTACATGATTGTCAAGTCAACGCCGTTGCCAGATTCAACAAAAACTAAATAGCTTGTAAAAGGTGTGATTGAGTACTTTCTTATGCTAGGTGCAGCGAAAGAACTGGCTCAAACAAGTTTTCATAGATATAAGCATCGACAATGTCAATCAGGTTCGGCAGTATTGCTGGGCCACACTTACGATGTCTAACAGTTTGTCAACACACGTTGGAAGTACGCTGTGTTGTTCAGTGAGGTGTTGAGACAGGGAGGCTTGGTCTTCTTGGCTTTTTTGGCACAAAGGGCACAGCCATGCTGCTGTGCCATTGCTGTAACTGCTCGCCTTCTCCCCAGACTCCTCCTAACAAAAAAACAAGTAATTGGAAGATAAGTACTCAATTTAAGTTTTTCAAGCAGGGCAGAGTTAACAGCGCATTTGCATGAATTATATGTAACAAATAAAGTGCTTAATTAGGAAAGATGTTAACACAAAAAAAATAAGAGCGAAACCTTGAAATTCAAGCATCCTTTTTTTTTTGTTTGTTTCAATCACTTATCCGAAGCCTGAAAAATGCTTGTCAATTTTTTTAAATGTAGGACAAAAACTGCCTTGTTGACCGAGGTGGTTTCATATCATTTCATATGATCACTGCATATGAGATTTAACAGAAACCAGGAAACATTCCTGCTTAGTCAGTCATGTCTTAGCAGTCTTTGAAATGCTTTACAAAAAGGACAACAGTTCATTAAATGGAAACATCAATTTGGCAACTACATGGTAATTGCAAACAAGGTGTTCCAATGTAAACTCAAACAACAAAGAGGGATGATAAACCGCACAAAAACTATTATCGTCGCAAATTGTAATCATCGTTACTACTATACTTAGCATCTCTGAGAGTTGTAGCTGTCTTTCAGTGAACGGCAAACAAACGGAAAAAAGCGGAAGACGCAAATTGTCCAAGCATCAGACTCCAAAGTTACAATGATAAGAAACGAGGCAGTCCAGGTGATGGTGATATTTCAGCTACAATAGCGGACTAGGGCAGACGTGTTAGTCTATTGTAGTGTTTATAAGACTCCAAATGGAAAATGAAGCGCAAAACAAATAACCCTGTATGCAGAGAACACAGGGAAACCACATCAAATGCTTCAAGTTACCACCCAGACGTTTGCTGTTAAACATATTACAGGCACCACACTCATTTCAGGTACATGGGGTCCTCAGTTTACAAGTGTTCTGACATTCGACATTTCAAGGTTACAAACGGCACGTGGCATATGAATAGGTGGTCACGCGGCACAGGGAGGCACACTCAGCTACTGCAGTTCATTTGATTGTTTTATATTCATGGCCTAGGATTTTTAAATATATATTTACGGTAATTATGACAGTTCAAGGTTACAAACAGGGCACAATGAACTACTTTGCGCGTGTTGTCATGCAGCACAAGAAGGTACACGGTTATTGCAGTACTTACTATTTTTCATGTCACTGTTTTATATTTAAGGCTAAGATGTGTTTCTCATAAATAACTGTAATTGTGACTTTACTACTCCCTTCGCGTAGGTTACTGCACCGTAGTTTGACATTTTGTAGTGTCTTTCATCGGTGAAAATTAATTTTAGCTGCTGTCGCTTATGAAGATGCAAAAAGTGCATAGGGTTGCTGATTTAATATATTTGTATTGAAAAAAAAAAAAGCCTGTTGCAACAATTTAAGTGCATGCATCTGTAATGTTATTTTTGTAATACCTGATCTGAACTCTGATCATTGTGGTCACTATAACATCCATCCATTTTCTATAGCGCTTATGCTTATTAGGGAGACAGGTGGACTGGATCCTATCTCAGCTGACTTTGGGTGAGAGGCGGGGTACAACATGGACTGGTCAACCTGGATAGGACAAATGACTTAACACTCAAATTCACACCTATGGACAATTTAGTGTCTTCACTGAACCTAAGAGGGAACCAGAGTGCCCTGCTGAAGATCTACGCAAGCAAGGGGAGAACATGCCAACTCCACACAATAAGGCCAGCGACTCAAACTCCGGACCTCAGAAATGTGAGGCACATGTTCTCAATATGAGGTCACCTTGCTCCTGTATATACAAATGAATAGTGGTTAACGTTAACATAATACAACTCCAACTCCACAGGAAGGCCAAAGCCAAGATTTTAACCATGAACCATTCATTCATTCCTTTTGATTGCTGCTGTTTACTTGCATACATGCATAAGGTAATACATTTGTTTTTGTTTTTTTTGGTAACCAAAATGAAGCCCGTTGCAATGCTTTCAGTGCACGGATGTGTCATTTTCATTTAGCAATATCCTGACAACCTCGATTAATTTGGTCACCACAAACCACTTCATCTCTAACTTGACTCTAAAGGCCGGATTTACTAGAAGCCCAAACGGCGGGCATGTAATTGCGTGTTCACGCTAACATTTTGTGTTGGTGGGGGTGTTGGACACAATCTACTAAGATTGCAATCTTTAAGGTCCTAAATAGTGGGCACTAAATTGAGTGTTCACTCAAACGCGGTATTTAAAGACAGCAGCCATGAACTGTGCGACAATTTTGTGCATCTGTCTGGCAGGTTAAGAGATCAGCTTCCACATCTGTTAGTGTAAGCAATTAAGTTGGCGGCAGTTTTTGCACATGAAATCAGTAGTGGCCGAGACAGGTCAACAATCGCAAACTCCGTAACACAATGAGATTAACTCACAGCGGAAATGCAAACGCCACAACACAACTCATGAAAACCACAACATAGCTACATTAAGATACTTTACAACAAAAGTGACTACGGGACTCCCTCCGACTGCATAATTTGTCTAGATTACCATATTGATGATTTATGACAATTGAAAAATATTTAATTTCCGAAACAGGTCATAAAAAGCTTACTTTCAC
Organism: Phyllopteryx taeniolatus; assembly: GCF_024500385.1. Taxonomy (NCBI): domain Eukaryota; kingdom Metazoa; phylum Chordata; class Actinopteri; order Syngnathiformes; family Syngnathidae; genus Phyllopteryx; species Phyllopteryx taeniolatus. Next base: position 16,195,720 of record NC_084521.1, on the reverse strand, counting down.
TCATTTTTCCAATTTGGTTAATTCAAACTTGTGCAACTTCCAGCCTCAGTTTCTTTTTTTGTCCTCAACTATATTCATAGAAGTTAATACAAGGATAGATATCGTTTAAGGTTTTGAAATGTGTTTCTTTAGCTTTTGGAGATATAGGCAGTGTGAGGTATTCAGTTCTAATCAGAACTTTAATTTCGTTAGGATAATCTTTTACCATTTTCCCCTATTAAAGACAAAGGGAAGCTCGCTGGTGCGCTGGCAATATGAGTCCCCAGTAACACGGACAAATTATACAGAGGGAGTCCCGGCGCTCACTGCCATTGTACCTTAATGTCGCCGTGTTGTGGGCTGATGTCGCCGTGTTCCGGCGTTTGCATTTCCATTGTGGGTTAATGTCGTCGTGTTGTGGCATTTGCAATTGTTGTGACCTGTTTCGGACACCGTAAATCAGGCCCTAAGAAAGGCATTACTTTTCAAATATGTTTAGCACTGGCAGGATTTAACTAGGCCGAGACCTATTAATTAGGACAGTGATTTCCAAACACCTTGTGAGATCATCAGGTGTGCTGTGGGAAATAATAAAAATTGCACTTAATTATTTAATACAACTAAGATATCTTTGTTGATTTAGCTATGCCAGCTATGTTTAGTTAAAGGCAGAACAATGAACAATGCTCTTCCACCACCGCACATGACATTTTTCTAACAATTTTATTTGGTGGTGGGCAGTGACAGTTTTCTACTGTAAAATATGTTCCTTGGCTAAATAAAGGTTGAGAAACACTGATGGAGGATATCAACAATGTAAAGCCCAACATTTTACTGCCACACATTTGTTTCTAGTGCTATTAAGTATTGCCCATTTTAATACCCTCATGTCGCGACCAAATTTCTTTCATGTAGTCTCTTCTAAGTCTAAATATTATTGTTCACGTTGAACGGCACAGAAAGTTTTCCACGAGCAAAATACAGTAAGCAACTAAAAGGCGAGCAAAGTTGCCCCATGCGGCGAACGAACTATCGACAATTCTTCACTTCCTCGTCAAGCCAATTACCAAGCTAGCAGGGGTATATGACCAGATAACACTCGGAGACGTCAAATAGCCTCACGTTTAAACGCTCCACATGGCGTCATTTGCGATTAAAAGCTAAAACACAACTTGATCGCCGTTTCCGCGATAACAGTTGGCTAATTAGATAGCAGTCTAATTAGCTGGCGACGCAAATCAATTAGCTAGCAAGCTAGGTTAAGCAGCCCCCACCCCGGTCTTGTAACGTCGCATAACAGAGGTCTCGCTGGTTACTACACACAAAAAGGAGGAAGTAGTAGACACAATATGTTAAGTGAAACACACCACAGCGGGGCTCCAGGCGAGTCCGAGCTCGGTTGTAAACAACAAACGGTGAGTTCGAGTCGTGTCACTTTGCTAGGCTAGCCGTGTTAGCAAAGAGAGATAATTAAGCTCCGAACGGGGCGAGTCTGTCTCTCTCGCTCGCTCGCTCTCTCTCTCTCTCTCTCGCTCTCTCTCTCTCCCTCCCTCCCCCCTTTCCAACTCCGCATGATCCAGGTGGCCCTCAACCGCAGCTACTTCGCCCCACTAATAAGACATTAAAACACGCTCCCTTTGACACCTTATCAAACACACGGCCCTCGAGTAGTCTCCTTACCCGTCGGGCATCTACTAGTTTTCCGCCCGCCGCCTCCTGCTTGCTTGCTTGTTTAACAGCGCAAATTGAGGCCTAGCCTGACTAAAGCCATTTAATTAACGAACGTTCTCATCTTACAGATGTTTCGAAAACACTCGACTCCCCCTTCCCTCCTCCTATCAGACCTCCTTTTCATCCACCCCCCTCGGAACCCTACCTTTAAGCACCAGCAGTGCAACACATGCTCGTCCTACGGTGACATTTTTTTAAAAGCGTAATTGAGTAGAGGAATTAAACGCCTTGGGAGGGAGGGTGTTTATAAAAATAAATAAATAATAAATTAAAATAAATTAAAAAAACCGACTTGAAGCTGGTTAGTCTGCGAGTCGCGATCGCTTCCCTCGACAATGGGGGTGGTCTAAAGAGAGCAGAGCAAGGCGAAAGACAGACAAAAAAAAAGTTTGGAATGCAATGTTACATTTCTACAAAGGATCGGATTAGTAAACGGCGCAATGGTCGCTCGATAGCTTGATCCTCTATCGATCGCAGGCCACCCCCTTCCAATCCGATCACGATTGGCGTTTTAATTAAGTTCGTAGCAATTAGCTCATGTCTCTCGTTTTTACCTGCATGGTTGCCGCTCCAGCGCACGCGCACGCACGCACGCACACACGCACGCTTCCTCCGTGGGCTCCTCACAAGTGAAAAGTTTTCTTGCCTGCTCTCTCTCTCTCTCTCTCTCTCTCTCTCTCTCTCTCTCTCTCTCTCTCTCTCCCCCCCTTCCTCTATTCGCCCTCTCTCCTTCCCCCAGTAAACACACCAGAGCTCCCCCCAAGGCTGATTGCTGACGTTCAGAAGGGACACACACACACACACACACACGCACACACACGGCCATCAAATCCCTTATGTAAACCCGCAGATATGACAGATGAATCAAAAAGCCAAATATTGAAATTAGTGAAGGAAAAAACAAAAGAAAAGTAATTGTGACTAATAAAGTTACGTCAGTGTATTACATTTGAAAATTACGACATGCATATTTAAAAGCTGTTTTTAAAAAAAACTAAAAAGGTGGCCCCATTCTGCCAGTTCAAATAGTTGTAAAGCGAGTTAATCAATGATACATTACACCGATATAACCACTCGACTTGGGCTCTACTAGCGTCAATTATGTCTTTATTTATGTGTAAAATATCTTATATGTTGAACACACGTCCACACAGAGTAAATGTTTGTTTAAAAAAAAAAAAAAAAGACAGGAGATTAAAAATTTGGCACCATCCCCATGCTGCTGGGAAATGGGAGTGATGGTTCTGAAGGCCCTAATAGGTGTCCCTAATTGCGCCTGTGCAAAAATTGACTTGCTGACGTGTAGGGTGGGGGCTTCCGGAAACCGAGCGTCGCTCAAATGTGTCTTTACATGTCGATGTTCTGAGGGGATTTGAAGGACTTGACGTTGAACGGTGTGTGCTAGTTTCGTTATACGGTGGAATACTGGTGGTGATGTTTTGCTTAACTCTTTTCGGATCGAATGGAATTGAATGGCCCTCGCGTTTGATTTGCAGGGGACAGGTGCAGCAGCTATACGGCTTAAAACGCGACACGAAACGGAAACGTGCTTCTTAAACCTTCATAACTAATGCGTGTGATACCTGCTGAATTACCGAGTGAGTCGCCCAGTAAACTATATAAGGCACATGGGTCCAAAGTAGGTGCAATATACTCGTATACACAAACTAATTGGATCACATTAGGCTAGGGCTTTATTGCAATGACATTTATTAAAACAGTTTAGTTTCATATAGCTTGAAAGTAGGGTTTCGACTCCATGAGGCTTTTCAAAGTATGGTTTTTAAAATAGGATTCGAGTTTCTAGCCTGGGAATAGGAGGGATTTTTGTGGGTTTGTGTGTATGGCGTCCTTCATTGCTTTGTCCTTCTTTGCTTCCTTTTTTTCTTTCTTCCTACCTCCCTTCAATAACTGAAAAATAAACTGTATACTGTACCTACTTTTGGCCGACCTGTATAATGTAGAATGAAGTTAGTGGTTTCAGCGAGCAAGTATATTTTAGTATATATTAATATTTAATATCGTTGAAAACACTACATTTTGTAGTAACGTGGAGTAAATGTGCACAAGGCGTTAGACGTACTTACAGTGGAACCTCTACGCCCTACATCTGATTTGATTGTAATTTTAAATATTTTTTCTTTCCTGGAAGAATCAAGGACTTTTTTTTTTTTAAATAACATTTTGAAGTGTTATGTGGAAAGATAATGACTAAAATGTAAAAACAACACCACCAAACTGTGATTATAATCACAGAATGCAGGGGTGGGCATAATATGGCCCAAGGGCAACATACAGCCCGCCCCTTTCTTTAATCGGCCCACTGAGCATTTACATCGTCAAGAGTCCTGAAATATTTGTTGTTAATTTAGCTGTTTTATTTCCTTTAATTGGTTAAATAAAATGAACGCATTCATTTTTTCCAAGTTGTAGTCATTTATGTCATGAAGTCATTGGGTAACATATATTGTAAATAAAAAAAATATTTTATTTAAGTTCAATATGCTAGGTTAATTGACGACTCTAAATTGCCCGTAGGTGTGAATGTGAGTGCGAATGGTTGTTTGTTTGTATGTGCCCTGCGATTGGCTGGCAACCGGTTCAGGGTGTACCCCGCCTCCTGCCCGATGTTAGCTGGAATAGGCTGCAGCACGCCCGCGATCCTAGTGAGGAGAAGCAGCTCAGAAAATGGATGGATATTAAATATCTGGTTAATTAGGTATAATTAAAATAATTCGAAATAATAACTTTACAAATGGCACCAGGGTGTGTGTGTGGTTAGCACATCTGCCTCACAGTTCTGAGGTCCCGGGTTCAAATCGGGCCTCCTTGTGTGGAGTTTGCATGTTTCCCTGTGCCTGTGTGGGTACTCCGGTTTCCTCCCACATCCCAAAAACATGCATGGTAGGTTAATTGAAGACTCCATGATTGGAGCTCCAGTGTACCCACGACCCTTGTGAGGATAAGCTGTTCAGAAAATGGATGGATGGAAATTTACAAATGAAAATGTTATTATTTTCTGATTAAAATAAACAGTTTTAAATGCACTTTTTAACTTTTTTTTCTTTCATAATCTGCCAATGAGATGGGCCAGGTCCATTTTAAAAGTCAAAAGTGGCCCTTGAGTGCAAATGTTTGCCAACCACAGACTTAAGATCAACCTCTGATTTGATTCATGATTCAAAACTACTTTATTGACCCCTTCGGCACTAATAGAAATAGAAATCATCTTTTTCAATGTCAAACTGTTGCTATCATAAAACCTTTATTAACGACACAGACATTTTTTTAACATCTTTTGTCGTACAAGTGATGAATGTCAAAACAATTCAGTTTTGAGTACCACGGCTTAAGATGAAGGTTTTACCCTCTTCCGGTTTGGTGAACTATGACAGCTGTGTAATCAGTCTCGAGGAAACATCTGAGTAGGCACCTTTTATAAAAGATCTCTTTTTTTTAAATGACAAAATCAACACACAATGTTAGCTACATGTCCATCCGTTTTCTATACTGCGCTTTTCCTCATTAGGGTCGCGGGTGTGTTGCAGCCTATCCCTGCCAACTTCAGGCGAGAGGTGACTGGTTGCCAGCCAGTCGCAGGGCACATGTAGACAATTCTAGACAAACAAACATACACACTCACATTCACACCTAAGGACGAGTGAGTGTTCACTTAACCTAAGAAACATGTTTTTGGAATGTGGGAGGAACCCGGCGTGGCGGGTGAAAACTTGCGCATACACGGGGAGAACATGCGAACTTCATATGGGAAGGTCGGAGTTCGAATACGAACCCGTGACTGCGGATCCGTGAGGCAGATGTGCTCACCGGTTGGTCAACATGCTGCCAATGTTAGATATTTGCTGCTGAATTAACCAGAAATGTTCATACCAACATGAATACATTACCACACGCATATTATATCACTTAACTGGCATTGTTTATAAGCATATTGACAACCTGTAGCTCACGTAACCACGATGTTAGCAAGAATATTGACTAACACCTTCATATCTTAAAGCCCTTCCCTAAATTGCTGCTGGGTGCTTTGGAAGAGAACTTACAAAGACAATGTACGTCATACTATGCGTGACAGTAAGTCAAATGCTACGGTCAAATTCTAAATTTTCCGACTTTAGGTGCATTCCAATGTTATACCTGTGGCATGTGTGTGTGTGAGAGATGAGGTAATTTCTAATATAATTAGGACAAGATGAGCGGGATGAGATACTTATGGTAAAGTCGATAATGACTTCATCCTTCAGGTTTGCATGCATTTGTTGCCATGCTGTGTTGTGAATGTGAATATATTATATTTCAGATGAGTATAGAAGTGGAGAGAAAATTTGTATGCAATGCCAACAGTCTGAAAACCCTGGAAGAAATTGGAGGTACGTTTTACTTTTGTTTTCCTGACTTAAGGGGGGGACATATGATGGAAAATTCACTTTCTAACTGCTTGCAGACACAGCTGGGCCTCTGGAGTTCCTGCCTATTCATCAAGTATTGAATTAAACAACCAATTCATCTTTTTGAACTGTCTTTCTAAAAAGATTTTGTAAGCTAACAGCGTTTGCTTCTGACAAGCGGCACTTGATGTAGTAGCTGACGTTGTGGGTCTCGGTGGAGAGTTCTTTCATGTATTCGTTGACGTGTCCGTGTGCCACATATACTGGACACATCCATTGTATGTCCTTCTGCCGCGGGTCGTCACGGTAATGAAGAGCCGTATTATACGTGTAATCTATGCGGTGGATGAGGGCTGGCGCACTTGACCCGAAAAATGATTTCAGCAAGACAAGAAATAGAGTGTGAGCAAATTCGGCGTGTAGATGACACTATAAGAATAACATTTTCAGTTTTAATCAGCCTCCTCTCTTTCTCCCTTTTATATTCAGTTTGTGCCGGTCAGTGCCAGTTTCAGGACCGATACTTTGACACCCCAGAATTTGACCTCACTTTAAGCGACGTGTGGCTGCGTCAACGCAAAGGATGCTGGGAGCTCAAGTGTCCAACCACAACAGTCAAAGGGGCAGAAGAGACACGAGGAGAATCATCCAAAGCAGCCAAACTATGTACTTGCTACAAAGAGATAACCAATGTGGCCGATATTCATCTGAAGCTGAAGGAGTTTCTGAAAGACACTGGCCAAAGCGTTAAGTTCTTGATGACTGAGGGCTGTCAGACGTTAACTGACCGCCATGGTCTTGGCAATGCGGAGATGAACTGGGCGCCAGGCGAGTCCTGGGTCAGTGCTATGAATCTAGTATGCTTTGCGGAGTTTACCACATTGAGGCGGACGTTCACTTTAGAAGAGGACGGTGTGCGAGTAGATCTAGACCAAGCAGACTTCGGCTACATTGTGGGAGAGATAGAGGTACTCATACCAGAGGGAGGAGATATGCAGGCGGCCTTGGACAAGATTGAAAGAACCGGAAAGAAGCTTGGTGAGCTCAGAGCTGATATCTGTTATCATTGGAATTGTTGCACTGTGTTAAACATACAGTGCGTACATTCGGTGGGAAACAAGCTCTTCCGGGGAGCTGGCAACCTCTGATTTACTCATATTCAACATTTCCCAAAGGATGTATGCTAATAGAACTCATATATGTTATAGGGTCAACCTGTCACCAGCTTCAAACCTGTATTAACTGCATAGCGGGTCCTCGGTTCATGATGATCCCGACATAACAGTGGGTACGGAAAGTATTCGGACCCCCTTCAATTTGTCACTCTTTGTTATATTGCAGCCATTTGCTCAAATCATTTAAGTTCATTTTTTCCCCCTCATTAATGTACACACAGCACCCCATATTGACGGAAAAAAAACGGAATTGTTGACATTTTTGCAGATTTATTCAAAAAGAAAAACTGAAATATCACACAGCCAGAAGTATTCGGACCCTGATTTTAGCAAATGGCTGCAATATAACAGAGTGTGACAAATTGAAGCGGGTCCGAATACTTTCCGTACCCACTGCACAGTACTCCCTTGTAAAGAAGAGGACTCCCTGCACGGACAATTTTAAAAGTACATAAAACATCTGTAACTCATGCTTCAAGTGTAAAAAGAAGCTAATCAGCATACAGTGGAATCTCTAAGGAGGGTCGACCGCTGATTTGTTAGGATATAGAAATACAGTGGACCCTCGGTTTAATGGACTAATGGGGGCCGGGGGTATAACGGATTGTCTGTTATATTGAAGCACTTTTTTTGTGGCCATATGCACTATTCGTGCACATTACAAAATTATTTTTTTCTCATTAAATACATTTTGAAAAGTTGTACATTTTATCCACACTTACCACGCTGGTGTGCTTGTTGTTAGTACCAAGTCGAGGCTGGCGGCTTTCGTGAGGAATTAGTGCGCTTCGTGTTTCCAGTTCCGTTAATGAGAGGCCATAGACGAACGGTTTGACAAGAAAACATACTGTACCAAGGCACATGTCAACAAACTACCATTCGAACTCACATTCATACCTACGGCCAATTTAGAGTCTTAAATTAACCTACCTCCAGATGGTATGTTACCTCCAATATACCTTAAATCGGGCTTCCACTGTAATGTAATTTCTCGTAGGAAACAATGGAAATACAAATAGTCTGTTTGCAAATTGCCTTTGCAATCACTTCGCACATTGTTTACGGTCACGCAAGTGTTAAAATAACCATTGTCCTACCATGCATCTTCGATACCGCTTATCATTTTGGAAGCCTAGCCCAGCTGATGGGTAAAAGGCAGACGACACCTTGGACTGGTCGCCGGTCAATCACGGGGCACATATAGAGACAGAGGACCATTCACACTCACATTTACACCATCTATGAGTGGGAACCGAACCCGCACTGCCTGTGCAGAAGCATTACAAGCGAAGTGCTACAGTCTACGTGTCCTTCAAATGGCTGGCGACCAGTGCAGGGTATAGCCACCTCTTGTCTAAAGTCGGCTGGAATAGGCTGTGATAGGGTTAAGTAGGACATGAGGACAACTGCTATGGAGAATGGATGGATTATATTTGCCAACATTTCGATTTATTGATGATCATTTTGTCGTCGTCAAGTAGCTCGTATACAGTTGAGTCGTCTGAAACTTTCCTCAATGAAGTCAATTTGATTTCCTCCTCCTTCACAGGTGTGAATGCAGATCAGGTAGTTGATGGGAAAATGTCTGTTTACCTTCAAAGGAACTACCCAGCGCACTATGCAAGGCTACGGAGTCGATACATCTTGTAGAAGACAACTTGAAGAGATGACAGGAGGAGTCACTCACTGGCAGGGCATTTGGTTTGATTATTGAATGTGTAATTTATGTTCCTGAGAAGTAAGCCAATAAATGGTGTTCTCGCTTTTGTTGTTGTTGTTGTTGTTGTTGTTGTTCGCTGGAAGATAACGTTGTAAAAGCCATATGTTTTGAGGTATGTAATCATAATCCTATTCTGGAATAATAGCATTTGAAAAACATTGTGGAAAAGCTGACTGAACAATTAGTTTCTATTAAATATTAATTATACATAATTTGTCAAATATATTGCCTGGGCAAACAAGTTAAAATAGTTTGTCTGGGAAAACAAATTAAATTGGCTGAAGGCGCAAGGCTACTGAAACTGAAGGTGACGTAACAACTGAACGCGCATGCGATAGTGACTTCAGTTTCAAACCTCAACAAGTTAATATTTTCAAACTGTTGTTATTTTTAAAGCAACTGGGTTTTTCACTTAACGTTGAAGTTATGACCAGATAAACTAATTGCCCGTAAGACTTGTGAATACCTACATGCCCCACATCGGATCAATTACAACCCAAATTCCAATTAAGTTGGGATGTTGTGTTCAACACAAATACAAACAGAATACAATGATTTGCAAATCATGTTCATTTAATTGAATACACTACAAAGACAAGATATTTGATGTTCAAACTGATACACTTTGTTTTGAGCAAATAATCCTTAACTTAGAATTTTATGGCTGCAACGTGTTCCAAAAAAGCTGGAACAGGGTCATGTTTACCACTGTGTTACATCATCTTTTCTTTGAACGACATTCAACAAACGTTCGGGAACTGAGGACACTAATTGTTGAAGCTTTGTAGGTGGGATTCTTTCCCATTCTTGCTCGATGTACAGCTTCAGCTGTTAAACAGTCCGGGGTTTTACGCTTCATAATGCGCCACACATTTTCAATGGGAGACAGCTCTGGACCGCAGGCAGGCCAGTCTAGTACCCGCACTCTTTTACTACGAAGCCACGCTGTTGTAACACGTGCAGAATGTGGTTTGGCATTGTCTTGCTGAAATAAGCAGGGGCGTCCATGAAAAAGACGTCGCTTGGATGGCAGCATATGTTTCTCCAAAACCTTTATGTACCTTTCAGCATTAATGGTGCCTTCACAGATGTGCAAGTTACCCATGCCATTGGCACTAACACAGCCCCGTACCATCCCAGATGCTGGCTTTTGAACTTTGCATCCATAACAGTCCGGATGGTTCTTTTCCTCTTTGGCCCGGAGGACACGACATCCACAATTTCCGAAAACAATTTGAAATGTGAAACTTGTCGGACCACAGAACTCTTTTCCACTTTGCGTCGGTCCATCTTAGATGAGCTCGGGCCCAGAGAAGCCGGCGGCGTTTCTGGGTGTTGTTGATAAATGGCTTTTGCTTTGCATAGTAGAGTTTCAAGTTGCACTTACAGATGTAGCGCCAAACTGTATTTACTGACATATGTTTTGTGAAGTGTTCCTGAGCCCATGTGGTGATATCCTTTACACATTGATGTCTGAGGGATCGAAGGTCACGGGCATTCAATGTTGGTTTTTCCCGCTTACATGCAGTGATTTCTCCGGATTCTCGGAACCTTTTGATGATATTATGGACCGTAGATGATGAAATCCCTAAGTTCCTTGTGTACGTTGAGGAACATTGTCCTTAAACTATTTGACTCTTTTCTCATGCACTTGTTCACAAAGAGGCGAACCTCGCCCCATCTTTGCTTGTGAATGACTGAGCAATTCAGGGAAACTCCTTTTCTACCCAATCATGGCACCCACCAGTTCCCAATGAGCCTCTTCACGGATAAATCCCGGTTTTCACTGTTCAGGGCAGATGGCAGATGCCGTGTGTGGGTGAGCGGTTTGCTGATCAGAATCATCTTTATTTGCCGAGTATGTCCAAAAAACACAAGGAATTTGTCTCCTGCCGGATGGTGGGCCAGAATTCCCTTCAATCTGTCAAGAAATTTGTTCTCCGTAGGCCATACCGAACTCCTTCCATGCCTGAGTTTTTGCCTCAGCGACCACCAAAGCAACATTTTGCTTGCCCTATCAGTACCCATTGGCTTCCTCCAGAGTCCCATAGGCTAAAAAGGCCAGATAAGACTCCTTCAGCTTGACTGCATACCTGGTTGGTTTCCACCGACTGGTTTGGGGATTACCACCATGACAGGCATCGACCACCTTGAGAGCATTGAAGTCCCCGAGCAAACTGAGGGAGTCCCCCACGTGAGTGTTGTCCGACAACTCCAAAAACGGAGGATATAAAGTGCTGTATTGTGCATTGGCACAAACGACACCCAAAGTGGGAGGGAGGCTTCCCTCTCGTCCGCTGGGGTGAACCCCAACGTACAGGCACAGAGCTGTGAGGCGATTAAGTATGCCCACACCTGCTCGGTACTTCTCATCCAGAGAAAATCCAGAGTGCAGATGAGTCCAACCCCTCTCAAGCGGACTAGTTCCGGAAGGGTACTAGGAATGTACATCGACCGGTAAATCGAGAGCTTTGGCTTTCGGCTCAGCTCCTTCTTCACCACAACAGACCGATTCAGAATCCACATTACTGCAGACGCTGCACTGAGCCGCCTGTTGATCTCCTGCCTTATTCTTCCCTCACTCAGGAACAAGACCCCAAGATACTTGACAACGCCCCCCTCTGATTTATGCAGACATAGGAAGACGTTTTCCCTCCCGGAGGTGGGGCTTGATGGCGGGAAGCCTGGGTGCCAGGCCTGCACTGAAGTACCTCATCCTGGCACAGCCTGAGGAAGCAACATGGGTGCCCTTCCCTCGGATTCACCACCTGTGGGTGGGACAAGGGGGCCGGGTGCAATGCGAGTTGGGTGGCGGCCGAAGGCGGGGACCATGGCGTTCTGATCCCCGGTTACAGAAGCTAGCTCTAGGGACGTCAAATGTCACCTCCATGGCAGGGGAATAATAATAGTAATTATTATTATTATTATTATTCATCCATCCATATTCTACACCGCTTAATCTTATCAGGGTCGCGGGTATGCTGGAGCCTATCCCAGCTAACTGCAGGCAGGAGGCGGGGTACACCCTGAAGTGGTTGCCAGCCAATCGCAGGGCACATTTCAACAAAGAACCGTTCCCACTCACATTCCCACCTTCGGACAATTTAGAGTCTTCAATTTAACCTACCGTTCATGTTTTGGGGATGTGGGAGGAACCCGGAGTACCCGGAGAAAACCCACGCAGGCACGGGGAGAACATGCGAACTCCACACAGGCGAGGCCGGATTTGAACCCGCAACCTCACAACAGTGAGGCAGATGTGCTAACCAGACGTTCACCGTGCCGCATATTTTATTAATCATTATTATTACAACACAAAGGAATAGAATATAACTAATAAGAAAACCCGTTTTACATAATTATATATTATATAATATATAACATGATTATTTCTGAATGCATCCACTAACAGTTCAATCGAGAGCAACTGAACTGTTAACTATAATTTATTATTACTGTATGTTACTGCATTGCATTGTGTTTAATCCGCACATCGTTGCCAGTGACGTGACGGCGAAAGGTCAGAGGCACAATTTAGTAAACAACATGGCGTATTACACTGCGGTCAAGCCAGCCGCCCCTAATTTTGTTCATACTAGGCATTACGGTAATAAGTCGCCAACTCGCGGCGAGAGGTATGGCAAGACAAGTCCAGATCTGTGACAGACCACCAAGGACTCCACCAAAAGAGGTTTGATGAAGAGCTGATATTTGATTTCAAAATAAAAGTCTCTGAAAACTGCATATTCATTACCCCTGACAGAAAAAAATCTGTTCAAACAAATCTATGAGATATCGCAACACCGGTCCAGTTCTGGGGGACGCTACACCACCCCAGTGCATCTCAAGATTCAAATTAACTTTGCTGGTTGCATTCCGTAACCGAAGAGGGGTTGACGACTTTTATTTTGAAGGTGGCTTTCGCCGCGAGTTGGCGACTTATTACCGTAATGCCGACTATGAACAAAATTAGGGGCGGCTGGTTTGACTGCTACTTCACGAGTGGAGTCGAAAACTGGAGTGGACGACAGATGAAGCACCGTGCGGCCATCCTTGGGATTTTTTTTTTTTTTTTATAACCAAGCACAAGGCGTTTTATGTTTGGACTCAACCGAAGTAACACAACGGGGATAGCAACCACAGAGCGGCGTCAAGGAGACCGTTTGACAACCAAACGGTAATGTGGACGTCAAACTCGTTAGCATTGGTGCTAGCTCACAAGAATATTAGCTCACGTAGCTTGAGCACGCTAAGCAAACAGTAGAAATGCTGCTTCCTGGATTGATGTTTTTGTAACATTTCAAAGGAAGAGCTGACTCTGTAACTGTTTTGCTACCATTTCAAGTGAAGAGATGACTCTGTAACCAGTCAGCAATCTCGAAGTGACATAACGACATCGCATTGGTGCCACTGGATTCAAGTTGTTTGCGCTTTGACATTGTTTTCATGTTGGCTTACAGCTAAATCGATGTTCTTTTCTGTTAAAGGCGTCATTTACACAACGAGGCTGTTTTACCTGTATCCAGTCTGGTTATAAAAATTTGAAATAGAAAAATGTTTCCCTTTAGATTGTTTACCCAAATCAGGGGTAGTTTTTTTTTTTTAATGTAATACAAATTCAAATAAACATGCATATTAAAGTACAGTGAAATGATCCCATTAGGTTGTTTATGGTTACGCTGGTTATTTTATTTGTTCATAGAAGAAGAAGAAGAAAAAAAAAAAAACCTGTTAAATTGTTTATTGTTGCTCTGTCCGGTTAAAAACGGATCCCAATAGGGCGTTATTTATTTTTCGTTTTTATGCAATTTAAAAGTGATCACATTAGATTGTTTACCCTTACGCAGTCTGATTGGTTTTCATAAAAAAAATAACCGCATCCCATTAGCAGGCAAGCTACTCGCACAATGTAGTGAGCTAGACTACAAGTTAGTCTACATCACAGGTCTCAAACTCAAGGCCCGGGGGCCCGATCCGGCCCGCCACTTGATTCGATGTGCCCTGCGAAGGCAACTTCCGTGATTCGTGTTCAAATCTGCACCGAAATGTCAAATAGTCATATATCATAATGATCATGTTGAGATACTGCAAGCATTTTTGTGTTACCAAACATGAACAATAGTTGAAAAACCCATTACCCTTGGTTTCTGATTCCAAAACTAGTTCATAAATTTCGTGTGTAAATATGATGAGACGATTAAAGATTTTTATGGTTTCACTGTCATAACGGCCCTCTGAGGGAAACCGTAACTACAATATGGCCCCCGACAAAAATTAGTTTGACACCCCTGCTCTACATCGACTCGTGGACAAAATTGTTGGTACTCCTCTGTCAATGAAAGAAAAGCCCACAGTGGTCACAGAAATAACTTGAATCTGACAAAAGTAATAATACATAAAACAATTAAGGAAAATTAACCAATGAAAATCAGACATTGTTTTTTATTTTTGGTTCACCAGAATTATTTTTAAAAACTAACTAGTGAAACAGGCAACAAAAAGGATGGCACCTTTAAATATTTTGTTGCACAACCTTTTGAGGCAATCCCTGCAATACATTTTTTTTTAACTTTCAATGAGACTTCTGCACCTCTCAGCAGATATTTTGTCTTTGGATTTTGCCACCAGAGTACTCCAATGTTTTGCGTTTAGCCTTTTTTTTTTTTTTTTTTTTTTTTTTTGAGAGATTTTTTTTTTTTTTGCTGTGTCTTTTGGGTCAAGGCCCATGATCTGCAACTGAGACCAAGCTTTCTGACACTAGGCAACACATTTCTCTCTAGAATAGTGATTTCGAACCTTTATTGCACTACGGCACATAATTTGACATTGGAAAAATCTCAAGGCACACCACCAAACAAACACACACACACTTCATTTCTGTAGTTTCTGCCATCTAATACAAGGCCATTTATTTGTTCTGTCTGTCACAATACGTCACTTGCATAGCTAGAGGAACATAGATGCATTATTTGACAATTCTTCTTCTTGGTATGCTTTATTTTTGTGCCTGTGAACATCTCGCTTTTTTAATGCTTTATTTTCAACAGTGGTGTCCTCCTTGGTTGTCTCCCATGAAGTCCACTTTGGCTCAAACAATGACGGATGGTGCTCTCTGACACTAATGTACCTTGGCCTTAGAGTTCACCTTTAGTCTCTTTGGAGGTTGTTCTGGGCTCTTTTAGTTAGCATTTGTTTTATCTTTCTCTTCAGTTTGTGATCATTTCCCTCCTGTGGCCACGTCCAGGGAGGTTGGCTACAGTGGATCCAAAACCTTTGAATAATATGAACTGCACTTTACACCGATCTGATTGGCGTTGTCGGTATCGGCCGATAATGACAAAGTCATTTCGCGCATTCAACAACAACAAGCCGTGGTTCACTGCCAAACTTAAGCAGCTTCGCCAAGCTAAGGAGGACGCATATCAAAGCGGGAACAGGGCCATGTATAATCGAGCTAGAAACTAGCTGACTAAAGAAATTAACATTGCAAAGAGGAACTATGCAGCAAAGTCGCAAAAACAGTTTAGCGCTAACGACTCTAAATCAGTCTGGCATGCATTCCAATCGCTGACAAATTAAGACTTTCATTCGTCTTGGAGTCCTTCAGGTGTTTTTTGGCAAACTCCATGCGGGCTTTCATGTGTCTTGAACTGAGGAGAGGCTTCCGTCAGGCCACTCTGCCATAAAGCCCCGACTGGTGGAGGGCCGCAGTGACGGTCGACTCTCTAGAACTTTCAGTTTGGCCGGACGGCCGGCTCTAGGAAGGGTTCTGGTCGTCCCAAACGTCTTCCATTTCAGGATTATGGAGGCCATGATTATGTTTTTATGTTATTCCAGTTGTAGATGATCTATTTGATTGTAATTGATTGTTTTTGTATGTATTGTTTTTGTGAGAGTGGCTGTTTGGAAAAGTAATTTCAGCCCTCTGTATGTTCCACATACAGCATATTGAGGACTGACTTGAGAATAAAATGCTACCATACTATATCTTGGACATGTACTACCTCAGATGTCACGTTAATTTCAGCTGCTTTCTTCCGACCAGGCGCTCTTCAGTCTATGGGCTCTCAGTCCAGTTCTGGGATGTCTGGTCGAAGGCGCTCTTCCAGTGGCAGCCCAGTTGATCAGTCTGAATTAGAAGAGCGAAACCAGAGCAGCAGCAGCAGCAGCAGCGCCAGCGGCAGCAGCGGCAGCGGCAGCAGGCAGCAAAGAGAAACGGTGTCAGCATCAGAGGAGGACGTCGACTTAGCTGAAGTCCTGGCTTACCTACTGAGGAGGTGAATTTTGTCGACTCAACACAACGCACAATTACAATATGAGCAGCTTTCCTCCCATTTTTTGGGGTCCAGCTTTAATGTCAAACTCGTATCAGCTCAACTGTAACTGCAACCCGCCATTTTGATAATGGCATAACACAATCACAGTGATACCTTGACTTATGAGTGCCCCGACTCACAAGTTTTTGAATTCACGAGCCGTCGGTTGTTTTTTTTATTTTGTATTTGTAAGGCAAAAGCCTTCCGTTTGTGAGCCAAATATGGAGCCACAAGCGAGCTTCAGATACGGTGCCGTTTGAGTGAAGTGAAAAAAAAAAAAAAGCAATTCAAGGGATACATCCATCCATCCATCCATCCATTTTCTGAGCCGCTTATCCTCACTGTTCTAATTCATTTCAAAACATGCAGAATTTTCATGCACATTTAGTAACTTCATAAACTGTTTCAAAAATTGTAAGGGGCCCCGCCATGTTTATCGAACGTGACTGGATAAACCGATAGTGACGTCCCGTGCTCAATCTGTGGACCACACTGCACAATGAGTAGTGATCATGCATATTGCTTCGAGCGTTGATCATGGAAGGATTAGGCCGTATCGTTTCAAACCAACACGAGCAACGAGGCCTCCCGAAAGAGATTCTCCTTTGGAGGAGGAATATGCTTCTTTTTAAAGTTTTGTGTAATTAATATTTGATTCATGTATAGGGTACCTCCCATATGCGTTATAGGGGGTAACTGCATCAGCATGCCTTGTCTGGGATGGATGGAACGGCCAACAGCAACAGATCAATCAATTTTGCCCAACAAATCCACTTCCCACTCCCAACAAATGCCAAATAACTGACCAAAGCTACCGCATGCATATATTAAGAACAGCGGTAATGGAGATCAGGGGCCTCGTGTACAAAAGGCCCGTACGCACAAAAACGTGGCGTACGTTCTTTTTCACGGCAAAGTTCAGCTGTATCAAGAGTGGAATGAGCGTGGAAATGTGCGGTGCCTCACGCCAACTTCGTGGCTGGCGTACGCGCCTTTCCACAGCTGTTGGTGCTTTGGCGACACTTGCAGGTGATGCTGGGGAACTGTTATAAAACATCTGCGCATCAGAGACACATGAACAATTCGCATTGAGGAACAATTAATGCTTGCTAACATTTGATTTCAACAGTGTAAAAGAGGCAAGCACTCAGAATTCACTTGTTAACAAGAGTATTTAATGAATCACTGATATTTGTGAGGACGCCTATTAATTAATCAAGGCGATCATTTATGCTGCCTATTGCACTTTCAGGTGTTTATTGAAGAGGACAAATGCAGTCAAAACGCATAAATGCAAAATGGAAGGATAAGACACTTCAAGTGAAATGAATGGCAAACCTGACTAACTCCAGCTCCTGCTGTCACTCACTAGGCCTGATGAAGACTCTACATAATTTATATTTGAACTTTACCCATGAGTGACTTGGCCCAGCTGTCTGTTTTATAAAATGTAAGTCAATGTGGCCCTTGAGAACAAGTATGGGCAAAAGACACTGACTTGGATAGTTTCTTGTCAACGTGTAGCGAAACAGGGAAGGTGGGAGCGACATGGTCAACGCTGTGCATGTCCACATTGCAACTTGAAATTGTGTGTATTTGTGCAGGGGCCAGGTCAGACTGGTCCATGGCAGCGGAGCCACAGGGCTGCAGCTGGTTCAGTCATACTCAGATTCCGATGAGGACAGCGATGGTGCGTGGGAGGGTTGGCTGGGCAACCGCTACAATCCGCCTGGTAACCTCAGAAAGAGGCGACTGTGAACTCTTCTGTATGACTGTTGACAATTCTGAGTCTTGTGTTACTTCGACAGTGGACACCCAGCCTGACACGCATGAGCTGGACCGCAGTGAGATCCGAACTCGGATCCTGCTGGCCACTGCTTCGTCTGACCTGAAAGGCAAAACAAGTTTCACACACATGGTAACAGAGGTGAGTCTTGAAGGTCAACGCATTAGAGGCTTAACGTGAGTCGTAATGTAAGGGATAGGGCTCGGTGTGCTCAAATATAATCGCTTATTTTCTCAATAATGTGATTTTCAATAGAGCATCATAAAATGCGCCGTCAAACCGCGTGGCTCGGAAATTGCATAGAGTGGATATCAAAAGTCTACACACCCCTGATCAGGTTTTTGTGATATAAAAAAAATGAGACCAAAATAAGTAATTTCCAAACTTTTCACCACCATTAATGTGATCCATAACCTGTACAACTCAAGTAAAGAAAATAAGAAGCCTTTTGACAAGGTTAAGTCAAAATAAACAGCTGCAATAATGTGGTTGGTGAAATGTGCACACCAACCTTATAATTAGGGTTGTGGTTGTGTTCAGATTTAACCAATCACATTCAAATAAAGAGCAAATGTTCTCGTAGGCTTTTCCTGAAACCAGAATGTGGTTTGGCATTGTCTTGCCGAAATAAGCAGGGGCGTCCATGAAAAAGACGTTGCTTGGATGGCAGCATATGTTTCTCCAAAACCTGTATGTACCTTTCAGCATTAATGGTGCCTTCACAGATGTGTAAGTTACCCATGCCATTGGCACTAACACAGCCCCATACCATCACAGATGCTGACTTTTGAACTTTGCGTCCATAACAGTACGGATGTTTCGTTTCCTCTTTGGCCCGGAGGACACGATGTCCACATTTTCCAAAATAATTTGAAATGTGGACTCGTAGGACCACATAACACTTTTCCACTTTGCATCAGTTCATCTTAGATGAGCTCGGGCCCAGAGAAGACGGCGCCGTTTCTGGGTGATAAATGGCTTTTGCTTTGCATAGTAGAGTTTCAAGTTGCACTTACGGATGTAGCGCCAAACTGTATTTACTGACATTGGTTTTCTGAAGTGTTCCTGAGCCCATGTGGCGATATCCTTTACACATTGATGTCTGAGGGATCGAAGGTCACGGGCATTCAATGTTGGTTTTCGGCCTTGCCGCTTGCATGCAGTGATTTCTCCAGATTCTCTGAACCTTTCGATGATAGTATGGACTGTAGATGATCAACTCCCTAAATTCCTTGCAATTGTACGTTGAGGAACATTGTCCTTAAACTGTTGGACTATTTTCTCACGCACTTGTTCACTAAGAGGTGAACCCCGCCCCATCTTTGCTTGCAAATGACTGAGCAATTCAGGGAAGCTCCTTTTTCTACCCAATCGTGGCCCCCGTCTGTTCTGTTCCCTATTAGCCTGTTCAAACAGGTGTTTGATGAGCATTCCTCAACTTTCTCAGTCTTTTTTGCCACCTGTCCCAGCTTTTTTGGAACGTGTTGCAGCCATAAAATTCTATGTTAACGATTATTTGCTAAAAACAATCAAGTTTATCAGTTTGAAAACATCCGTTAAAACATTAGCGCTCAAAGGTGTGTGTGTGTTAGTTCCCCACATAACGCACACACATGCATACACAAGCACACAGGAAAGTTAGCTGTTTATAAACCATAAGCACAGTGCCACACATGATCAATATTCAGGTAGTAGTTGACTTCAGCGAACCCATTTTCAGCGTCCTTGGATTGACAGATGGAGGTCTCATCACAGTCCAGCAGCTCGGGTGCAGGCCTTATTTGATATTTCATCCTTTATTTAACCAGGTAAAAGCTTATTGAGAGATGAAATCTCTCTTTCAAAAGCCAAGAGGCAGCAGAAATGATTCAGTATGTAACACAACTCCATGTGTGGTTCTGGGGTTTTTGCTCACCGTTCTTGTGATAATTTGGACCCCACTGGGTGAGATCTTGCGTGGAGCCCCAGATCGAGGGAGATTATCAGTGGTCTTGTATGTCTTCCATTTTCTAATAACAGTTGATTTCTTCACACCAAGCTGCTTACCTATTGCAGATTCAGTCTTCCCAGCCTGGTGCAGGTCTACAATTTAGTTTCTGGTGTCCTTTGACAGCTCTTTGGTCTTGGCCATAGTGGAGTTTGGCGTGTGACTGTTTTAGGTTGTGGACGGGTGTCTTTTATACTGATGAGTTCAAACCGGTGCCATTAATACAAGTAACGAGCGGAGGAAAGAGGAGCCTCTGAAAGAAGCTACAGGTCTGTCAGAGCCAGAAATCTTGCTTGTTTGTAGGTGAACCAATACTTACTTTCTACCATTCCATCCATTTTCAACACCGCTTATCCTGGTTAGGGTCGCGGGACACTGGAGCCTATCCAGGCTGACTACGGGCGAAAGGCAGACTGCACCCTGAACCGGTCGCCAGTCAGTCACAGGGCACACACAACACGGACAACCATTCGCACTCACATTCACACCGTCACTGAGTGGGAACCGAACCCACGCTGCCTGCGCCAAAGTCAGGCGAGTGTACCGCTAGGCCATCAGTGACTCACTTTCCACCATAATTTGCTCAGAAAATTCTTTCAAAATCATTCAATGTGATTTTGTGGCTTTTTCTTTCTTTCTTTCTTTTCTTTTCCCTCCTCATTTTGTCTCTCATAGGTGAGGTATACCTGTGTTGGAAATGACAGGCCTCTCTCATCTTTTGAAGTGGGGGAACTTGCACAATTGGTGGCTGACTAAATACCTCTGTAAAAGCCCCTCTGTATAAATTTAAGCATCAACCGTCATATAGGGTTAGGATTACTGTATCTGTACTCCGTGACGATAAATTGCAGGGACTCATTGTTCCAGGGCTGGGACTCATTGTTTCCAGACATGTGTATCCTGGGACTCAAATAGTCTCAAGACCTCCTCATACACGATTTCAAAAATGCCTAACACTTGACAATATATGGGTAGTCAAGTATTGTTTTTTTTGTTTGTTGTTGTTGTCTTGATTAGAGGGAGCAAGGAAGGTGTAGAGGCTCGAGTTTTTCCCACGGAGAGTGCAGTCGGATCCGCTCGCAGTAAGTGCTCGTAAAAGCAGTCAGGTCTCTCAAATACACTGGATGTTTGGAACTTGCACAGTTATAGCGGTTTGAATGTCAGGCATGACTAATTTTGGGCGGCAGTGGTTCAGTAGGTAGAGCCGGTCATCCGGTGACCGAAGGGTCGCCGGTTCGAATCCCGGCTCCGACTGTCCGGATGTCGAAGTGTCCTTGAACAAGACACTGAACCCTAATTTGCTCCCAGTGGCCCTGGCGGCGCCTTGCATGGCGGCAGCCCCCCCTCTGGTGTGTGAATTTGTGTGTGAATGGGTGAACGTGAGGCTTTGTAAAGCGCTTTGGGGACTGGTAGTGCAGATAAAGCGCTATATAAGTGCAGTCCATTTACCGTTTTAATTTGTGTCATGCAAGCCCCAGCGGGCCGGCTCGGATTTTGGTAGAAAAGGAATTTGTCATTCCTGTTCAAAATAGTAAAATATCGATAGCGCGCCCAAAGACGGGGTCTGCGTTAAAGTGCTTTATGATGATGGATGAGCTTATTGTGTTGAGTTCAGAGATGTATTTCCTTATGCTGTCACAATTATTCGGCCATAAAACAGTTCTGAAGGGCCACTCTACTCTTTTTATAATTTTTTGTTTTTGTTTTTGTTTTTTTGCATTTTGCATTTATGAGGGGAATCATGTTGTTCTGTCATATTTCATTTGTGTTTCCATCCTAGTTTCCTGCCAAACTATGTCTCTCACACGGCTACATACCACCACAAAGCCTTCTGCGGCGTCTACAGCGAGGATGGAAACATGTTCCTGTCTGCCTGCCAGGGTAAAATACCCAAAACAAGCAAAACTGAAACCTAGCAATTTTTAAATTAAATAAACAGACGCTTTATACAGTCTACTGTGTATGAGGTGTATTAACGACTGCGTGCGCCGCTCATTAAAGCTGAGAGACTGAAACGCCCTCTAATATTGCAGTATGGCTTGTTCCTGTTGAAAAATATGTTCTGCTTCAGATCAGAACATCCGCTTGTACGATACAAGCAGAGGACGCTTTCTACTACGGCAAACGGTGAAGGCTCGAGATGTTGGCTGGAGCGTTCTGGACGTCTGCTTCACGCCGGACGCGCAGCACGTGCTCTACTCCAGCTGGTCAGACTACAGTGAGTAGAGGGCGCTATTGAGTCTGGAACTTGTAGCACTCCGCTCTGTGTACTTGCCATATGTCTTTCAAATAGTGGCTTGACTAGACGACAAGTCTCATAGACAAATGAACACCTCGCCTCAAAGTTGGTCTTGGTATGCTACATCCTGATTTCTATAGCGACCAAATAGTGTAGCAGTGGTTAAAAAAAGAACAGGGCCTCTCCTGTCTCCCGCTGGCATTCACAGGCATCTTCAAGTCTGTGTTTGCAAGGCTCAGGCTGTTATCATGAGTATCTGGCGAAAGGAGAAGGTATTTCAATTCCGCTAGTGTGGAGTATATGCCACAAGACAAGACTTCTCTATGTAGAGATAAAGTTGCAAATGTCGTGAATTGGTACTTTGTGAAGTTGTGCAAACGCTTTACACAAAAGTTTTACAGTGTAAGGAGTGAGTATCAAGTCGGCTCATGCACGGTTCGAATGGCCCGGCGGGACTTTTCCCTAGTTCACGAATGTAACAATTCTCCGTTGACCTGTCAGCAGACAGCAGCTCATCGAGCGCCACACTTACACAATCATTTGTTCAAATAACTGCCGTATCCCAAATAAACAAACAACCCTGTCCACTATTGGAAGAAATGAAGGGAAGGTGTTTTGACAGCGAGAGAGCAGCCACATTACTGTTTTTAAAATCCTGCTTTCAAACAACGTATTCTGTTACTTGAATGACAAATGGCAGCGTGAAGCGTTTCTCTGTTTGTGTCTCCCCTGCAGTTCATCTGTGCAGCATCAATGGGGACAGTGGGGACCACACTGCATTGGACCTCAAGTTAGTGTTTCACCTCATAGTAACTTAGACCTTTTCAAAGCAGCTCATTTATCACTCTCCACCAAACGAACCTACCTTTCCCTCCATTGCCATCTGGACGAATGATGATGTCGTACACTGTCATCCTTTTTCCACGATTTGTAGTTTCGCCATTTGTGTCTTTGCTAATTGCAGAAGTGACCGTGGCCCCTTAGGCCGTCACGCCACCATATACTGTTTAAAAATAGCATCCTTAAAGATGTGACATTTTGTGTGTCAAGTGTTGTTGCATTTGGCGTTAGTTAACCTGCTTGCGTGTGTGTTTTGTGCTTTTGTTTTGTAGTCCAGATGAGAGGAGGTTCTGTGTGTTCTCACTGGCTGCGTCCACAGATGGCAAAGAGATCCTGGGAGGGTGAATGCAGTTTGTTTTTCTGGGAAATAACAGTTTTTCTTCAAGACCTTTGAATTGGATCATCTCATTATCTTCTGTCCGTTTGTTCCATCGAGAAGCTCGTCGCACTCTCTCCTTAATAGAAGGCCTGCTTCTTAAACTAGTGACGCATGACACTAGTTTGTTCAGTCTCTTCTTCTCTTCTCCATTCAGAGCAAATGACGGCTGTCTTTATGTCTTTGACCTCGAGCAGAATAAAAGAACACTGAAGGTGAGTTTTTCCGGGTTACATGCACTCTGTGTCTGTGTCAGGGTGAGCTAAGACATTAGCAAAACCCAAACCATGCCCCTCTCATATTAAGGGCCAGCTTTACTCATGGTTTGCACAGATCGATGCCCACCAGGATGACGTGAACGCGGTGGCGTTTGCCGACAACTCGTCCCAGCTGCTGTTCTCCGGCAGTGACGATGCACTGTGCAAAGTGTGGGACAGGAGGACGCTGCGGGAGGATATGCCGCAGCCAGTCGGACAGCTGGCGGGCCACCGGGACGGCATCACCTTCATCCACAGCAAGGTGCGGGCGGGGGTGGAGGCAGTGGGTGTTTTTTATCAATCTGTCCGTGCCAACATTGCCTCACACTCACCACAGGAAGAGTTTGAGTGAGTGCGCAGTGTACCACGGTATAATCAATAGCCTTACCTGGAGGTCAACACCATCTGCACCCTCAAGCTGTATGACATTCCCCGGCCATACAATTAGGCGCAATATAATCAAATCCAATGCAAGAGCTGCGTAGAAAATGAAGTTTTGCTCAGTTTTGATTGACATGATCAGTCTGATAGCACGTTGGACTAGTTATTAATCAGTACATCTGCCTCACTCTTCTGTGGTTCAGGGTTGGAATCTGGTCTCCAGCCTCCCGGTGTGGAGTAGAGCGCTCTCGCCATGCTTGCATGGGTTTCCTGTGGGTACTCTGAAGTGAATGTTCCAAAAAAACATGCCCGATTGAAGAAACCAGCAACTCAACTTTAAATATACCTTAAAAGAACACCCAGAAAATACATCAGTCACAAGTAAAATAATATATTAAACAATAGAAATAATAAAACGAAATCAAAATCAGTCATGGCTATAAACATCGGCACGCCTGGGGTAACTGTATTCTCTATTATATGTATTTGTCTAAAAAAATCCTGTCAACATTCTGGCATTTAGCAAATAAAAATGTTGCAATCCTAATGGACCTAAAACGGGTCCGTTTTACTCCAATTTCATGTCAGCACAGTCACGGGTAAAGCCATGACTATCCGCTGTTCCTGCTGTGCATACCTTGGCCTCTTCGGGGGCGATGTGGTGCGTGCGATGCATGCATGGATGTGCATATTTACAGAAAGCTAAAAAAAAAAAAAAAAAAAAGAGTAGATGAAGAATGTCGCAATCAAATTTGATGAGACTCGTTTTTCACAGACTAGGGAGAATATATGCCTGTGACAATTGTGACATTGTCTGTCTGTATGTGTCACTACGGCGTTTGTGCGTGAATATTCGCTTTTTTTAAGTTAAATCCCTCCTGTGATGCTAATGTTAGCTATCCCGTCAAAGGGTATTTGCATTGACTGCCAGCATAAGCTGGCAATGTCTAAAACCATGCGTGTGTATACAATGTGTGCAATTATTTTAGTTTTGCATTTAGTTTTACAGTCAACTCCAACTGAGGGGGGGGTCAAGAAATAGCTTAAAGCACGCTCAGGGAGGGCGGAAGAACATGCGTCAAATATTGCACATACGAGCAACACGGGGTGCGTTCCGGATGAGTTTACAACGCAGGAACTTGCATACACAACCCGCGCTGCGGCACATTAATCGTTTTTCTTTGGTTATTACATTTTTCTGATTATGAAAAGCCAAAATCTAAATCATGACGAAATTTTGAGTACTCACCCAGCCCGACCAAAACGTGTGCATTATTCAGAGGCCAATTTGTACACCGTATCCTGATTTACCATCAGCTGTCATACCCTCTATTGTCACCGTTCGTATCGTGGCAGGGCGATGCGCGCTATCTGATCAGCAACTCGAAGGACCAGTCTATCAAGCTCTGGGACGTGAGGAAGTTCTCGCCCAAAGAGGGGTTGGCAGCCTCGCGCCTGGCCGTCACCCAGCAGAACTGGGATTACCGCTGGCAGCGGGTTCCCCAAAGAGGTATGTGGTCTGAATGGCAAGGTCCCGATGAAGAGCAAAGGCAGAGTTGAAGCTCGTAAGACATAAACGATCCATTCTATGACAGGAGTTAACTTCCAAGTTTGGATATCTTATTGAACCAAAGCAGTATTTTACATCAGAAAAAGGAGTCCATTTTGATTATTTCCAACGGCACACTAGTGTGTCATGGCACGCTTGTTGGGAGTCGCTGATCTAAACAAGTTCTCCCATAGAATAAAGTAATTCATTCCTGTCGCCATAAAAATACCTTTAATAATGGTACAGACGAGGGTTCTCGTTACTGAAGAAGGCAGTGTTGAAGGTATTCAATAGTCCCTTCGCGCATGCGCAGTTCCAGCATGCATACCAAAAATGTCGTTTGCTCCGGTGTCACTACAGAATCTTCTCGCCTGAACACAAGGATTCTCATTGACAGAGAACGCTGGCAGTCATTTGGGACTCACAGAACCGTAGTTGCATATGTAACTTTCGTCCTATTTCATCCCTGCTGATCGCCAGAGGGCGGTGCTGAAAGCACTAAATGTTTTTTACCAGCTAAGTCACGAGGAATCCCAGACATAAATCTAACTGAGAAGCCTCTGGAGACCCAAAAGCTAACTGAGAAGCCTCTGGAGACCCAAAAGCTAACTGAGAAGCCTCTGGAGACCCAAAAGCTATGCGCAGTGGATGGGAAGTAGCGACATACACAATGTAAAATACGGCATATGTGCCAGGCGTCTTACATGAGGCAGCGACACGTATATCCTCCAGGGGTTCCCCCCTCAGGGCAGTCCAAGGTGTGGCAAGATACCTGGTAGAGTGACAATGCACACCCGCTGGCAGGGGGCGCTTTGACATCTGACAAGAATGGCGAATGACATCCATCATCCAGTGAGACAAACGCTGCTCGGGAGAGAGCAGAGCCCGTCTCAGAGGCCTGAAAAGAGACCAGCCCAGAACATAGTGTCTCCAGCGTGTCCTGGGTCGTCCCCGGGGTCTCCTCTCGGTGGGATGTGCCCGGAACACCTCACCGGGGAGGCGTCCGGGAGGTATCCGAGGTGCTGATTCTCGTCCCAGCCGCTTCATACTCGGCTGCAAACCGCTCCAGTGAGAGTTGGAGATCACGGCTTGATGAAGCGAACAGATCCACATCATCTGCAAAAAGCAGAGATGCAATACTGAGGCCACCAAACCGGACCCCTTCTACGCCTCGGCTGCGCCGAGAAATTCTGTCCAGAAAAGTAGAGCTGGTCCACTGGTCCATGGCCAGGATGAAAACCACACTGCTCCTCCTGAATCTGAGATTTGACTTCCCGACAGAACCTCCTCTCCAGCACCCCTGAATAGACCTTACCAGGGAGGAGTGTGATCCCCCTGTAATTGGAACACACCCTCCGGTGTGGACCACCACCCCAGTCTGCCAATCCAGAGGCACTGTCCCCGATGTCCACTCGATGTTGCAGAGGCGTGTCAACCAGGACAGCCCCACTACATCCAGAGCCTTTAGGAACTCCGGGCGAATCTCATCCACCCCCGGGGCCTTGCCACCGAGGAGCTTTTTCACCACCTTGGTGACCTCAACCCCAGAGATAGGAGAGCCCGCCTCAGAGAACCCAGACTCTGCCTTCCTCATGAGAAGGCGTGTCGGTGGAGTTGAGGAGGTCTTCCAAGTATTCTCCCCACCGACTCACAACGTCCCGAGTCGAGGTCAGCGGCGCCCCATCCCCACTAACACTGCTTTCCCCTCCTGAGACGGCGGATGGTGGACCAGAATTTCCTCGACGCTGTCCGGAAGTCTTTTTCCATGGCCTTACCGAGCTCCTCCCATGCCCGAGTTTTTGCCTCCGCGACCACCAAAGCTGCCTTCCGCTTGGCCAGCCGGGAGTCCCGCAGGCCAAAAAGGCCCGATAGGACTCGACTTGACGGCATTCCTCACCGTTGATAAATATTAAATAACATTACACACAAATTTAAAATGTTACATACGTGCATGCAAATATTACCAATTGTATACCAAATGCCAAAGTTACCAATAACGAAGATTTTATTCACTCAATTTTGAACAATAACAGAGGCTTGAGCTGCAAATCATCCATCAATTCTTCTCTGCTCTCTAATGACTTTCACACGTCCTCAAGCAGAACATTACTTTTTCTTCCACACATTGTTATGTCGCAGCCCTGAGGCGACACAAGCTGGTCGGCGACACCTCGGTGATGACGTACCGTGGCCACGGCGTCCTGCACACGCTCATCCGCTGTCGTTTCTCGCCCGAGTTCAGCACGGGACAGAGGTTCATCTACTCCGGGTGCTCTACCGGCAAGATTGTCAGTGAGTGGAGCCTCCGTTTTGAGCAGCGGTCCCTTGCTATCGAGTGTTTCATCACTTTTTTGTCTTTGTACAGTCTACGATGTGTTGACAGGCGCCGTGGTTTCTAAACTGTTGGGTCATGGTGCCTGCGTGAGGGACGTCACTTGGCACCCGTACGACGACAACATCATCAGTAGCTCTGTGAGTGCCATGACAAAAATACAGTGGAACCTTGACTTGCGAACGTTGCCTGTGCACTGTCAGCTGTTTATTGAACAGGACAAACAATCAAACAGACAAATACGAAATGAAAACACTCGGAAGGAGCATGGAACACACACCAAAGCTGACCTATGTCACTCACTAAAGGCACACGAATATACTACTGTGTGTGTGTGTGTGTGTGTGCTTGCATGGATGCATGCGGTAAGACCATTTTTTATATTTTTTGATATTATTTTTTTTCTTTATTAAAAACCCCCCAAAATTGGGGAGTTTTTTTTGGGGGGGGCTGGAACTGATTCATTGCATTTCAATTCATTTCAGTGGGGAAAAGGTATTTGACATACGCAGAGGTTGGCACAGTACAGAATACTGTATTCAAGTAAGAGTACTGTTACTTGAGAATAATTTGACTCAAGTAAAGGGGATGTCCTGATCGTATTTCTCTGCACCGACGTCCGAGTCTTTGATTTTAAGGCCCTGCCGATATCGAGTCCCGATCCGATACCTTGACGAAGCATTAAAAATTCATATACAGCGGAACCTCGATAAAACGGACCCCAATATAAGCGATATCGGACAAAACGGACCATCAGGACTGACAACGTGTCCAAAAATAGTTTCCATCTGTCACTTAAAATGCCGTTGACAAAGTCTCTTAGTTCCAGACTTGGCCACTGTTGTTTACTGGCACTGTGATGCAATGCAAGCAGAGAATGGGGTTGACATATTTCCGGGTCACAGATATACAATATGACAAGATCCATTTCCAAAAAGCCCACGTTTCCCGTGCCTACGTGGCGGCCATGTTGAATGTGGGGCATTGACGGCATGTCTTCGAGGAATACAAAACACAAGTCTTTGGTGTCTGGAACATGCTATTTTTGGTCCAGCAACAGATTTGGTTTGTCACGCCATTTGCCTTTGGCAACGGATTTGGGAAAAGGAAGCACACTAATTCCTCACAGCTTTCCTGCCAGAAGATACACCAAGTACAAAGTCGACCACCATCTGTCCCTCCAAGTTCCTTTCCTGGATGCCGTACTTACCCATCACTTCTTCATCACCCCTGTTTCCTTCACCAACATGTCCATTACAATCTGCACCAATCACGACTCTCTCTCTGTCTGGGATGCTCGGAACTACTTCGTCTAGCGCCTTCCAGGGTTTCTCTTACACCTCCGGGTCACAGCCGACCTGTGGGGCATAGCCGCGAATCACATTATACATAACACCCTCAATTTCAGGTTTCAGCCTCATCTTTCGATCCCATAGACATTCTTAGCTAACGCTTCCTTTAAAATACCCCGACTCCATTTCTCTTCCCATCTACACCACGGTAAAACAATTGAACCCCTGCCCCTAAACTTCTAGCCTTACTGCCTTTCCACCTGCTCTCCTGGACACACAATATATCAACCTTCTTCCTAATCATCCTGTTAACCAACTCCCGAGATTTTTCCCTAACTTGAGGAATAATCACGATTAACAATCGTCATTACAATATTGGTCAAAAGCATCGTGCAGCGTTAATCACACCCTACCCTTCTCACTGTTATTGCCCACGTGAGCATTGAAATCTCCCAGCAGAACGAGGGAGTCCTCCGCCGCAGAGCTCTCTAGCAGCCTCTCCAAGGACTCCATCAAGGGTGGGTACTCTGAGCTGCTGTTTGGTGCATTGGCACAACCAACAGTCAGGACCCGTCCCCCCACCCAACGTGGAGGGAGGCTACCCTCTCGTCCCCCGGGGTCAACCCCAACGTACAGGCACCAAGCCGGGGGGGGGGGGGAATCCAGAGTGGCAGATAGTCCAACCCCTCTCAAGAGGACTGGTACTCGAGCCCAAACTGTGTGCGGAGGCGAGCTGGTCGGAACTTCTTGACCTCGCACACCAGCCTCAGGCTTCTTCCCTGCCAGAGAGGTAACATTCCACGTCCCTCGAGCCAGCTTATGTAGCCCAGTTCACTATGCATCCGGACCCCCCCGGTCCTCACCTCCAGGCCTGGCTTCGGGGCAGGGCAGGGCAGTCACCCGCATTTGGTCATCCAAAAATGGTCCTCATCATAGGAGGTTCAGAGCCATGCTTTGTCTGCATAAAGCCCCAGGTAAGCGCAGCTCCTAGGATCACACAAACCCCATAATAAGGTGACGGCTCAGGGACTAGATTATCCAATCACGGAAAAAATACACTTTATTTGTGTTTCTCTGGAGACCACGATGAAACCCATTGCCTTGTCTGTACGTGTACGTGTACGTGTGTGTGTGCGTGCGTGTGTTTTTCCAGATTAGAAATAATTTTTTTGAAATGCCAGAAGAATCTTTTTAGGCTGCCAAAAGAACACATGCACCACAACTTCTTGTATTTATATTCAAATGCATTCCTGTTTTCATTTTTGATTCTTCTATAATTACCACCACCACTTTGTGTGCAGCTGTGCTTGTTTTAAAGTTGAGTTGAGTTGAGGCCAAGAACATCAAACGATTCTCGTTAAATAAATTGTTTGCAAATTTCTCGCTTGTACAAATCGGATGCTGTCATCATCCGTGGCTCACGTTTGTCCATGTCGCCCCTGTTCCTGATTCCGCCCCTCAATCTCAGTCATCAGTTGCAGTAATTTGACAAACTAACTCATAGAAAGTACAGAGTGTCTGTTTTCAAAATGTAGGGAGTAAAATACTCAAGTTCAGTACAGACACCTGAAAAATCTATGAGAGTACCAGAACGACTTAGTTACTTCCCAAGCACTGAGAGAAGCCAGTAAGAAGTTACCATTCTCATGATGTGTTCGCAGTGGGACTGCGGCGTGCGAATGTGGGAGCACAGACAAACTCACCCTCTGGAAGAAGAGCGAGAGAGCAGAGAAGAGGGAGAAGCTGCGTGAGACGAGGACACCGCAAACGCGGCATTGCAGGAGGAGCCCGCGCCCGGAGGGAAGTCCACTTGCAAAGAGACTTAGCTTTCAATTCAGCCTTGGCTATGATGATCAGAATTTTTAGAGTGAGATGCTCGGGTGCCATCAAGAGACAGGACACGCCTACGCTTGCTTAAGTCACAAGCCCGACATTATTCTTTTGGCCTGTGACTCCGGTGCAAAAGCGAAACCATATTTGAACACGGAGGGGAGAAAGTGGCGGTCAAAATTGTCAAGTATCGGTGCAGACATTGTCTCAAGTGTGTTGAAAAGATGTCCGCTCTTGTCTGTTTTCAGGGGGCCCGATTACGCAAAAACCGTAAATCCCTCAATGTAAGATTCAAAGCTGTCATGCACCTTCTGTGAGTGCACACAGAATTGTCTCTCAATGCTGAGATGACGCCAAATCATCATGTAGGGATCTTCTGGACCCCAGTCAGCACCCAGCTCGAGAAATGCGAATGATTAAAAAGAGACAAAAAAATACTTTGTTAAGCACGAATCAGATGTGTTGTAATGATTCTGTCCAATTGCAGCGAAGGAGCGAGCGAGCGAGAAACCTACAAACGGATCTGGTCTTGCAGTTTCCTGGAACATTTCGCTCAACACAGTTTGATAGTAACATTCAAACCTTTGTCTCTTTTTTATGTTCATAATCACTTTTAAGTCTTTTAAGTCAATTGATCAAATGTTGAACCAGACTGAACCCAACTGGCTACTTCAGTTCTTCAGAAGTTGGAACACCATTAAAACATGTGATATGTTAGTTTCAATAACGTCACTCATATTTCAGTGTAGCGTATTTTCACGACCATAAGGCGCACTTAAAAGTCTTACATTTTCTCCAAAACGGACGGGGCACAATCTAGAAGTGTTGTTGTGTGACTTGAACGAGCGCTCCGCTTGACCGACTGGGAGCATTTCCTGCCGACGCCAAAGGGGGAAGGGTGCGCGTGACAGAGGACGCTAAAGGCACGCCCCCCGGTAAGTACGGACACGTATACAGTCCTCTTCTGAGGAAGGCACTTTAACGTTCTATAAAAAAAACATATATAATAATGGGGCAAGCATGCTTCTATTATCATTGGCTGAAGTGGGCACAGGTAGAGATGTCCATACGCATTTTGGTGACGATTGAAGCGATGTTGAGCTTTTTCTATACGTGTATTGGAAGACACTTTAACGTTTAATATGAATATGAGACACAGAATTCAGAATTCCAGCTTTCATTGCATGTTATTGACATCGAGATGTGATAAAGGACTCGGGACAGAGCGCATTTTGTTTGAAGCCAGCCACAGTTTCACTCTTGTGTGCTGGGCACAGTGCCGACGCGGGCAGTGTTGTTCGCTCCATCACTCGTTGTCGCTACCGCCGTTGAGGACGCGCACGCCGCCAGAACTGAGACAAGAGCGTGCAAAATCCTCTCGGACCCGGCGCATCCCGGTCACCGGCTCTTCCGGCGCCTTCCCTCAGGTAAGCGCGATCGATGGCTGCAAACTAAAAGGAGCAGACATTCCAACAGCTTCTTCCCTCTTGCCATTAACTTCTTAAACGGTTGCTGCCAATCTGTCTTGACATTGTTGTCGGGCCAATTATACATTACTCGTGCACTCACTGTAGTAGTTTCGCCACTCTGTACTACTTGCATATCTTGTTGTTGACCAATACTGGCCACTCGTGGGCTTGAAGTCTCTGCGCCATTTGCACAATCGACATTGTCCCAGATTATCGCACTACGAGTCACTTTAAACTGCGTACATTTCTTGAAGTGTCTGCGCCATTTGCACAATGTTCATTGAACCAGACTATTGTTCTATTAGTCATTTCAAACTGTTCTAATTGTGTATCATTTCTCCACAATTGTCCCAAAATAATAATAATAATAATTGTACCGGCATTACCACATTACTGGTAACCTTTTATTGCTCGGTGACTTGTGTTTTTATGTCTGTATGTCTCCAGAGTGTCTGTTGTCGTACGAGAGCGGCGCCAACTACCGATGACACATTGCTTGTGTATTTTTTGACATACTTGGCAAACAAAGAGGATTGTTTCTCTTTCAGTTCGTTTGTTTCCCGATTAGTTTGGGGAAAAACAAAAACTGTATTAAAACTGTATAAAGGTGTATTCAATTAAATATAGGTCGAACATGATTTGCAAATAATTGTTCAACACAGTCCCAGCTTCTTTGGAATTGGGTTGTTTTTCCAACCAGCAAAATAGCAGCGGTGGGGGACTCGGGTTACATGACTTGACTCAAGTAAGACTTACATTTCTCGTTTAGGACTTGGGGCCTTTTGAAGACGAACTTACATGACTTGACAAGTTCTGTTCAGGTCTGTTATTTAAAGCCTATTTACATTAAAATTGCACATGCAGTCTCGCATGTACAATGACCTTCAGAAGTGACCTGTGATTGCTGCGCCCGCACCGCGGGTACTGAGGACCCCATCCTACCCAGCCGAGAGGTGGGGTCGGGCCCAAGAGCAGCCCACTGGACAGGACACCACCCGCCTCGAGGGACCCGGGGCGCCCCAAAGGCGGCCACCCGGAGGAGGCCGCATGGGCCCAGAAACAACCCCCCGCCCCCGCGCACCCTGCCACTTTTTTTTTTAAATTTATTGTATTGAAGGAAGTTTACACCCTGAACCGGTCGCCAGCCAATCGCAGGGTACACATAAACAACCAACCATTCACACCTACGGGCAATTTAGAGTTGTCAACTAACTTGGTCAACTAACTTGGCATGCATGTTTTTGGGACTTGGGAGGAAACCGGATTGAACCCCGGTCCCCAGAACTGTTGAGGCCGACGCCTTAACCAGTCGACCGCCGTGCCGCCGAACGTTAAACTCTTTGAATGCAATTATGGAACTAAATCAACTTTTCCATGATATAAATTTTTTTGGGAAACCTTCTGTATGTAGAACTGAAGAAATGTGTATTTATGTAGAGAGCAAGCATTACACTAGTGCTTTGATGTAATGGAATATGTAAATTGTAATTATATCACGTACAATTTTGTATACAGTATGTATTTGCTTTTATTTTGCCAGGTCGGCATTATATATACCTTACCTGGGTAAGGTTCAATAAATTAATAAAGAAGAATAAGTAAAGAATTACTTCATGGACAGCTCTTATTGAGTTATTAAATACAGCAGTTTGAAATATTTAACTGTAAATGTGTCTGCATTATCTCCCCCCCCCCCAAAAAAAACCAAAACATTGTACATTGCAAAGGTTTATCTGTGAACGTCCAAACGGAGAAAAAGTCAGCCTTAATTTCCTTGTCTTGCCCAATGGCAAAGGCGGTATTTTCTGCAGACCGGAGGAGCTCCTGCTTGGGATGTTCGTTGTTGTTTGTTTTCTTTTTCCCAATTTTGGAGGGTTCCCGTCGGCCGGCGTTCGGCTCCTCTGGCCTGGCCGAGGAAGGCGCGCGCGCCCGCCCACGCGGGTTGAGGCCTCCCTCTCGCAGACAGGCGGCATCGGGTTTCTCCAACCTACGCCGCCTCAACGGAAAAATGTACAAATCCTGCTTTTCGATGTATTTGAATCCTCTTCTTTCGAGCCTTGCATACAGCTGTACACATCCAGCGATGGCGGTTCTGTGACGTCTACATCGGCACAGCCCACCCCCTCGAAGACCGTGCCCACCAGCAAGAACTAAATAATCCTTCCGTACCCTGGTAGTGTTTTGTTTTTTTTCCCCCCCAGGAGGAACTCAAGCTACCAGGGTAGCTCGGGAAGTTCCTGTGCCCCTACCGTCAACATATCATACTAAAACCAGACAAAGTAGAGGACGACTGCAAGAAATGTTCTATTTGATTTAATTATGTATTCCAAAATGTGCTCCAATCAATGGCAGTATGTCAGCTGAGCTCCAATTGCCTCTCATCCGGGCGCGTGCGTCAGTAGATGAGAGCTTTGCAGTCTCCTCGGGGCCTCTTGATCTTGGCGTAGTTCTTGTTGATGATGTCATAGAGCGCGGCCTGGTGAAAGAAGCGGCGTCACAAGAGATGAGAAGTTTAGAGGCGGAAATGGTGGCGGAAGGACACGTGATTTTGTTTGCCGCAATACCCGGAAAGTCCCGACAATATCAACGTACAGCGATGCATCCAATTCATCTCCAGTTAAAATGCTTACAGTTAAATCTGTCGTTTATACGTATACACTATATTTCCAAAAGTATTCGGGGGGGCATGCCACATATCACTGTCATTGCTCACATGAGCACTGAATCCAGCACCCAATAACGTATGTGCTAAATACAGAAATAGACCCCGTAACTGAGACTGCGCCTTTCAATACGTTGCGCCTTATGGTTGTGAAAATAGGGTATTTCATCTACTTCAGACATGCGAGATCACTGGAATATGTATATGAAAGCGGTAGTTAATAAAAGGCAGCCGTAAATGTCAGCCCTTACATATGTGGTGCAGATGTCCATGACCACGAAGCGGAGCTCGAAGTACTGAGCCTCGTCCAGCTCGTGCACCAGCTCCCGGTAGTCCCCCTGTAGAGCGCACAGAGCAAGGTGACCAACTATTTAACGTGTGCAAACCGCTATTCCAACGAAGTTAGGACGTTGCATAAAACGTAAAAAAATAAAATAATAAAAATTAAAAAAAGAATACGCTACAATGATTTGCAAATCCTTTTCAACCTATTCTCAATTGCATACACTCCCAATACTATATTAAATGTTCAAACTGATGAACGTTATTGTCGCAAACATTGTGTCATTTTGAATTTTACCTTGGTTTTTTTTTTTCCGTTTGTCTGTGTTTTATCCCGTAGAAACACCTTTTCTATCAAATTCACCACTTGCACGAGTGTTTTGTGTGACTGGGTTCGGAACAAAACCGCTGGAAAGTGTAGAACTCAAAACGTTTCTCAAGTGTTTGAGGCATCAAATTCAAAATGAGGGAATATTTGCAAAAACAAAATATCTCGTCTTTGTAGCGTCTTCAATTGAATAGAGCTTGAAAAGGTTTTTGCAAATCATTGATATTCTGTTTTGAATTTGCATTTGACACAACATCCCAACTTCATTGGAATTGAGCTTGGGCAAGTTCCCGTAGTGTAAAATGTTTTTAGTTGAGCTACCGACCACATGAGGCGTCTTCGACGCTTTCGCCACTGCGTCACCTCTCTCGCTGTAATATCTGAAAAACAAAGACAACACGCGATTACGTCATGCTTTATTCAAACAATACGTCATTAGCTACACCTAATACGTGACGTATCAAAACATTCCGCTTACTTTGACACCTGAGTCTGGAAGCCCTCAAGCTTGGTGCGTGAGTTTGTCAACATCTCAAACACTTTTTCCTAATAAAAAAAAAAAAAAAGGAAACCAAAATACTGCAGCAAGAACGCAAACGTTGCTCTCGGTTACTGACCTGCACCGCAACTCCAAAGTTGTTACCGTCTTCAATTTGGGGAATTTGAAGTTGCAGCCACATGGTCACCTGCAAGGAAAATGGAATCTTAAATCTTCAAATAAGACCATTAAAAAAAAAAAAGAATTAGTATGCACCTCGACCTGTAAAAAAAAATATTTCAAATGTCTTGTATTTATCAAAAGACAAAATAATAACGTATGAAAATGTAATTAGACCTCAAAGAATAAAATTGTAATTTATATAATTAGTATTTAATTGAAAATAAATCTAATTAGTATCGAAGTACAAAAAAAAGACTGATTTAATAATAATTGTAACCAGAAAGCACCAAGAGAGAAATATGAATTTCATTTTAAAATTCCTTTATATCCAAAGAATAAGAAAATCATTTATTTTAAAAAACAATTTCATAAGTAGGCACAGAAACATGCAAGAAAAATGAAGTGATTAAAAAAAGCAAATGAATAATGTAGACATCAGCATGAAAGCATATTGATCTAATTAGTAACAACGCAGACCATAAATACTTGTGTACGCGTTTATAATTCATTAGGATCCACAGACGTGCTAATTTTTTTGGATTT
Source organism: Phyllopteryx taeniolatus (assembly GCF_024500385.1). Taxonomy (NCBI): domain Eukaryota; kingdom Metazoa; phylum Chordata; class Actinopteri; order Syngnathiformes; family Syngnathidae; genus Phyllopteryx; species Phyllopteryx taeniolatus. Next base: position 16,158,576 of record NC_084521.1, on the reverse strand, counting down.
CAGTTTTAAAAAGGATCTAATTAGTAGCCAAATTAACAGCGGCAAGAAAGAAATGCCACCGCTTCCGCTCCTAACGTTTATGGCCAGAATTTCTGTTATCTGTTCACTGACAGATCTCATACGAACAAGACGACTCAAGCGGCGTCGGGGCTGACCGTGTTGATCTTCTCCTTCAGTGTCTGGATCTGAGGCCCGACCTCCTTCAGGAGCGTCTCGACCCGCTCGTTGCAGCAGACGGGTCCGCAAGGAGGCCCTGGTGCGTGGAAAACATCCCGCGTTCACTCGTGTAACCCGGCCGGGTTCTTTTGTGCGTGTAAAAATGCTTTTCAAATGAGTCAAGTCGTCACAGCTGCTAGATGGCAACCACGTAATCGCGCATTGCTATCATAATGCATATTATACATACATAATATTGGAATATTTTAATCATATAAGAGACATCATTTCCCCCGTCGTGGCTCACGACTTGAAAGTTCACCTGAATCTTCCTCCTCCTCTTTCTTGTCTTTCTTCACCTCCTTCTGCAACAAAAGGAAGCACTTCATTTGTCATCTCTTACCGAGCAATCATTTCCACCCAGGGCAGTGATTGGTTGCCGTGGTAACTAGCCAATCATTGTTTGCGTGCGCCATTATTTGTTTCCCATGGGAGCTCCCTACCTCCTTTTCCTCTTGCTCCTTCTTCTTGCGTTTGGCCTCCTCCTTCTCAGGGTTCGGGATGGGGATGTCCAGCGGTGCCTTCAGGGACGCCGGGTCATCGCACCGAAAAGAGGTCTGATGGCAAAAGTGACCAATAACTTGTAGTTGGTTAGGTTTCTAAAAACCGAAATGTCTCACACTTCTGTATATGCACACAGTGCCATACTAGCGACGCGACAAGTGGCCGACATCTGTGGAATCTTATTAAAAAAAATAATAAAAATGGAATGAGCACATCTAACGCCTCTAAAATCCCCCAGAAACAAATTGAGGGAAAAAAACATGACCTGTTCTAGTGCGCTTCTCACCCACAATGTCCCATTTGCACTATTTAAGTGGAGTTCTTAGCGCCAGTGACACCATTGGAAACGTAACCGTAATGTTGACGGGAATATCGGCCCGTAGCGGCTTATTGGTGGACAATCGGAGAAGTACCAGACAAAGCGAGAGTCCAGAAGATATCGTACGTATTTAACGTAAAAATGTTGCGTACAAAGTACTGTACACGCGCATGTTTGTCTTTAGCGATTTGGACACTAACCTTCAGGAGAAATTGCAGCTCTTCGATCTTCTGGGGGAAAAATGTTGAGACAAGCGCTTCTGCCTGTTTTCATTTTGAGAGAAAACCATATCATGTAAAAAAAGATCATATACATATATGAAACATACATTATTGTGAATTTCTGGCATGAAATGGTAAACGACTGGCATTTATATAGCATAGCGCTTTAGCTACACCGTCACGGTGCCCAAAGCACTTTACAAAGCCTCACATTCACCCGCTCGCTGCTGCCATCCAAGGCAAACAATGAGACAAACAGTATGAGAATGACGTCAATACATTGTACGTTGTGTCCATTACCTCTTTGGCGACTTTCTTGGAGAAGTCGTCCACCTGCAGATGCAAAAGTATCTTGACTGTGTTACTTCCTGGCTCCCATTACACAACCGAACGACTTTCTATAATCCACTTTGTGATCTCCATAGAAATGTGCGACTGGCCGGAGCTCACCTGCTGCTTGGACTCGGTGCAAATTTCCATAGCGGCCATGCTTCTAAAGTCGGAATCCCCACTTCAAATGAAGTGATGCGTGTTTCAAGTCGACGTGAGCGCCACGAAATATGAGCGATCCTCACACTTCGTTGGAATTCGACGCCGCTATTACGCAGCATTAAAAGTCAAAGCGAAAGTAAATGTTTTTTGGGGAAGGGGGCGGTGGGGGTTTCCGGCATTCCGTCTCCCGGTGCATTGTGGGACTTGTAGTTATAGTCGACGTTGTTTCCTCGTCTTCCTTTTTTTCTTCTTGTGTAACAAAAATCTAAATAATATTCATCCAGCCATACATTTTCCATACAGTTTATCCTATTAATACCTGCAAATATAGCAATTCACACATACACACATGTATATGTGCTTATTTTTGTTTTTGTAGTGGTTGACCGCTGTTTTTTTTATTTATTTATTTATTGAATTTTGTTCTTGTTTCTACATATGTACTAAATAAGCAGGGAACATTTTGACAAACTGCTTTCTCTATGAAGCAGTGCAGCTGTTCACCACGCGTTTTCTTCCATGATGCCGATGATATTCCGTGCCCACTAGCTAGTGCTACTGACCTAGCACACAGTAAAGTTGCTAGCCTGTGGAACTAACTAGCACTTAACTCCAAATGCTTGCGTTTACCCTTGTGTCTCCCGCAAGGTACCCCCCCTACTGGTCGCCAGCCAATCGACATCCTATGTTGCTCCATGGAGAGCAGTTTCGTTAATACTGTACTGTTTGTTTGTACATCTCTAACAATCTTTGCATGTTTTTTTTTTTTTTTTTTTTCTAGAGAAAAGGACAACATAAACTGAACTTAACATGCCGCATTTGTGTGGCGGACATCATAAGTCACTCATTAAATGTGTGCGCTTCGTCGCGCTAGGAACCAAAGGGCAAAGGCCGCACTCGCTTCCGCTGACAAGCGAGGACCACGCGAGGGGTTGATTGTTCGGTTTGACCGAACGGCTGATAAGAACTCGATGTTTTTTTTTTTTTTGTCAGGCAAGTCAGTGTGGCCGAGGAATACGGCACACGCTGTGCAAATGTTGCAAGCACACGGGGACAATTCACCATCCCTCGCTAGCTACACGCTGATTAAATAAAGATTAAGTTGTCCTGACCATTTGTATCGATGCCATTTCAATTTTGTGAGGTCCTCCAAGAAGCCGTACTGAATGTAGGGGAAAAATATATATGTATATATATATATAATGCAGCAACTGTTGATATGTGCATTGTTTTTTTTCATGTTTCGGGTAGAAACGGAGCTTATCTAGCCCGCCTTGCATTTAACAGCTCAGCTGACTTTTTAGAGACATTGAAGGTTGTTGTGGTGGTCACTTTGTGCCAGGAATGGAAGTAGAGCTCTCGCCACCATTCATTTACAGCTGAGGACAATTTAGAGTCTTCAGTTAACCTCACACGCACGTTTTTGGGCACGTGGGAGGAAACCAATTTTTTAAAAATGTGTCGGAATCCCAGCAGATTATACCGTCGATCGTTATTAGATTAGTTTTTGTCAAAATCTTCGGGACAAGAAAGCGATAGAGAGGATTTGAGGGCCCTGCAGGGAGCCATCGTGGGAGTCAAATTGGCGCATGAAAACCCGGCGATTTAACGATCATTCAAGTCATATGATTAAGCATGTGACGCGACGCTTTTGAAGTGGGCTTGGATGGGCCAATAATCTCCTCCAAATTGAAGACAATAGACCAATGGTTCTCAAACTTGATACACAAAGTTCCCCCTCAAGAAATATTTCTCCCTCCGAGCACAACCATCACGACCGACATAAAAATACAATAGCTGAGTAGTTCACATTTGCACAGTCAGCTTTAACGGCCAAGCACGTTACAAGACATGCAAGGGATTTCTCTCCGGTAGTTGGAGTCACTCTTAAGAACAATAAACCGCCACTATGACAGATATACAGCACGTTCGGTAAATAACGCGAGCTTGGAGAGTCATAGAGCAATGAAAGTGTTCCACTAGTGTGGTGATACTGACAATTGTCCCTCTACATCCTGGTCACCACCGATTCCAGATCCTTCCCTCGGTCACGTGTGGGGAGCAGCTGGACCCAAGAGCAGGCGGAGGCAGATGGTGAGTGATAAACAGCCGAGGGTCCTGTTGATGCGGTCATTCAAAATTACGAGAACTAATGCAAATATAATCAAATGTTACTCTGAGAAAGTAACTGCAAATAGTTACACTACTATTACATTTTCTACAGGCGAACTTATTATTGTAACTAACTACTTTTCCAGTCATGTTTCCAACACTGTATATTTGCAAATAATAACAATGCCGTAAACAAACTTTCCGTTTTCGTATACTGTATGAAACACGTGAACAAACTGAAATAACACTCAAAACTTTTGCACAGTATTTTGCAAAGCAATTCCTCAGTCTTTTCACCTCACAAATTCACATCCTGTGCCCCCCCTGCCCCCCCACAAAAGTTAGTTGACGCCCCTGTGTTAAAAGCGGCCGCTCAGCGTCGTGTGTGTGTTTTGTGTATGCGCTTGCAGATGTTTGCGTGCCAGTTCGTTGGCATCCACGTGGAAGATCTACTTCCGGGTTCAAGCGCGTATATGCCGCCTCCCAGTATCTGTATTTCTATATGTCTATATCTATATATCTATATTTAGAAGAGCGCGAGGCCGCGTCCTTCCCGATAGGTTGTTGAGTCGTTGCTGCTGCAAGCAAGTCAGGAAACTTGCGTCAGCCGGCGGCCGCTTCGACTTCGGGGGGAGGAGCGAGCGAAGACACGACAATGACGACGCAAGCCGCGTGGAAGTGAAAACCACTTGTGGACATATTTTGCGCTCCTCTACCTCATTCATTTCGCCCAAAGCGACTTTTTTTGTTTGTTTGGTGTTGTTGCGAAGCTTCAGCCAACTGTCACAAGAGGAGGCGAGGGGGTTAGCGTGTATGCGCTTCGCCGCTGTGTGTGAACGTCCACGCGGAGCAAAGGGCAAAGTGCAAAGTGCAAGGTCCCCCGCGAGTCCAGATATGAGCCGCGACCGGCTCGAACCGACCACTGCCTTCGTTTGCCTTCGAGCTGCTTTCCCTGCGTCTTTTGTTCTGTTTTTAATAACCCGGTTGAACTTTTTGATTTGATTTATTTATTATTGTTATTATTATTATTATTATTATTTTTTTTTTTTTTGCACCGAAGATGTCTTGCCTCTTCCTGAAGTTTGTACGAAGGTAAGAGCTATTGACTTAATTTGTAGTCTTTTAAACATGGGGCTAATTATGTTTTGATTCGTGTCACAGTTATTTTTTTTTTATATATCAGACTGTTAAAAAAATAAAATAATGATAATAATAAAAATAATCCCGAACGCCTCATTTGCTTTGGGATTCTGAACTGGTGGGTCGGGACCCAAAAGTGGGTCGCGCAGCCATTTCCGGTGGGTCATGGTCCAGGTAGTAGAAACAAATTATAGCGTCATTCAGACTGCTAAAACTGTTCTAGTTGCTTTGGTCTGCAGCCTTCATTTACTCATAAGAAGACAAAGTATTGATGTTGCACTTTCCCAAAAGAAGAGATTTGTGTTTTGATATGATTGCACAATTTCGTACATGCAGTTGTGTTCACCCTCAGTTTCTTATTGAGATTCTCTGAAAGGCATGTAAACATGAATAGTTATGTCTAAAAAGTATGAGAGGCACGCTTTCAGAAGCTATTTTTGAACAGGGCAGGAACTAAGGGTTGTTTTAATAATCGATTAATCTGTCGATTCTTTTTCGATGAATCGGATAAGAACTTTAAAAACAATTCCATCCCTTCATTCAGTGCAGAAAAGTGCACAAAATGGTTGCTGCGTAAACATCCTATCGCTCTTCAAGTCATAAATTATTTCCCAAAAATCAAAAAACGAAATGTTGTCAAATAGCCATGGGAAAACAACACAAAAACGTACAAATGCATGCTACACAATATCTGCTAAAAAAATATTGTTTTTGTCATCCTCTGTCACTTCACCGTCTGTCTCCTTCGTCGACTGCCACGTCAGGATTTCCACGCGTGCCCGTGACCGCCGCCCCCCTCTGAATCCACGAACAAAACATTCCCATTCTGGCTCGTGATCTCTTCTGCATTCCGTTCAGATCTAAGAAGGAGGAAAAAGCACAATTTCAAAGTGTGCCGCCGATGCGACTCGTTTTCTCGATTCAAGGGGCGGTGCTGTCACGGTTACCTTGAAACTTTAACTTAGTTACTTTACTGATGACTTGATTTCAAAAGTAACTAAGTTGGATTCTAAGTCACTTTTGAGTTACTTTGAGCACAGTGAGCGTCACTTACCCACAGTACAAAAAGAGCATTAGCGTAACCGTACCCATTACTTGGTAATGTACACCACACAAGTTCCAGAATGACATCATCAACGTGAACTAAAAACTTTAATATTAGTGCACTCGAAGGCACATCAGATGACCTGACGTGCCAAATACAAGAAGTACCTACCTATAAAAAAAAAATAATAATTCAAAAAGGCATCATTCATTCATTCATTCATTCATTTTCTACCGCTTATCCGAGGTCGGGTCGCGGAGGCAGTAGCTTTAGCAGGGACGCCCAGACTTCCCTCTCCCCAGTCACTTCATCCAGCTCTTCCGAGCGGATCCCGAGACGTTCCCAGGCAAGGCGAGTTACGTAGTCTCTCCGGCGTGTTCTGGGTCGTCTCCGGGGTCTCCTCCCGGTGGGACGTGCCCGGAACACCTCACCGGTGAGGCGTCCGGGAGGCATCCGAATCAGATGCCCCGGCCACCTCATCTGGCTCCTCTCGATGCGGAGGAGCAGCGGCTCTACTCTGTGATCCTCCCGGATGACCGAGCTTCTCACCTCATCTCTAAGGGAGAGCTCGGACACTCATTCCGGCCTCTTGTATCCGGGATCTCGTTCTTTGGGTCACGACCCACAACTCGTGACCATAGGTGAGGGTAGCAACGTAGATCGACCGGTAAATGGAGAGCTTCGCCTTTCGGCTTAGCTCCGTCTTTACCACAACAGACCGATGCAAAGTCCGCATCACTGCAGACGCCGCACCGATCCGCCTGTCGATCGCCCGTTCCATTCTTCCCTCACTCGTGAACAAGACCCCAAGATATTTGAACTCCTCCACTAGAGGCAGAAGATCATCCCCGATTTGGAGAGCGCACTCCACCTTTTTCCGACAGAGAACCATGGTCTCAGATTTGGAGGTGCTAATTTTCATCCAAGCCGCTTCACACTCTGCTACGAACCACTCCAGTGGTTGGCTTGATGAAGCCAACAGAACCACATCAACTGCAAAAACCAGAGATGCAATACTGAGGCCACCAAACCGGACCCCCTCCACGACTCGGCTGTGCCTAGAAATTCTGTCTATAAAAGTTATGAACAGAATCGGTGACAAAGGGCAGCCTTGGTGTAGTCCAACCCTCACCGGAAACGAGTCCGACTTGCTGCCGGCAGTGCGGAACAAACTCTGACACCGGTCGTTCAGGGACCGAACAGCCCGTATCAGGGAGTTCGGTACCTCATACTCCCGAAGCACCCCCCACAGGACTCCCCGAGGGACACGGTCGAACGCCTTCTCCAAGTCCACAAAACACATGTAAACTGGTTGGGCGAACTCCCACGCACCCTCGAAGACCCTGCGAGGGTGACGAGCTGGTCCACTGTTCCACGGCCAGGACGAAACCACACTGCTCCTCCTGAATCTTGAGATTCAACTTCCAGACGGACCCTCCTCTCCAGCACCCCTGAATAGACCTTACCAGGGAGGCTGAGGAGCGTGATCCCCCTGTAGTTGGAACACACCCTCCGGTCCCCCTTCTTAAAAAGGGGGACCACCACCCCAGTCTGCCAAGCCAGAGGCACTGTCCCCGAGGTCTTCAAAGTATTCTCCCCACCGACTCACAACGTCCTGAGTCGAGGTCAGCAGCGCCCCACCCCCACTGTACACAGTGTTGATGGTGCACTGCTTCCCCCTCCTGAGACACCGGAGGGTGGACCAGAATTTCCTCGAAGCCATCCGGAAGTCGTTCTCCATTGCCTCACCGAACTCCTCCCACGTCCGAGTTTTTGCCTCAGCAACCACCAAAGCTGCCTTCCGCTTGGCCAGCCGGTACCCATCAGCTGCCTCAGGAGTCCCACAGGCCAAGAAGGCCCGATAGGACTCCTCCTTCAGTTTAACGGCATCCCTCACCGTTGGTGTCCACCAACGTGTTCGGGGATTGCCGCCACGACGGGCACCGACCATTTTATGGCCACAGCGCCGGTCGGCCGCCTCCGCGATGCGGGCACGGAACATGGTCCACTCGGACTCAATGTCCCCCGCCTCCCCCGAGACGTGGGTGAAGTTCTGCCGGAGGTGGTAGTTGAAACGCCTTCTGACAGGGGATTCTTATCCTTTAGATAAATGTCATAATCTTACAAGTAAAAAGTGGTATTTTTGTCTTCTATCTGGGGGAAAAAAGTTAGATTTTTCTGTCAAGGGGAAAAAAAAATACTTACTAGAATAAGGTTGTCATTATTTTTACCCAAAAACTAACTCATAACAGTCTTAAACTGTGGAAAATTAGTGTATTTTTAATTTACAGCATATATTAAGCAAATATGAAATATACAACTTGCAGGACTTAATGTGAAATTGCTTTGGGAGCATTACTCTGTTGCAGAACAGACTTGAATGAATGCAGTACCGTAATTTCTCATATATAATGCGCGCTCATGTATAATACGCACCCTCAGTTGAAAATTCTGGAAAACACTTCTACCTATGTATAATGCATTTTCACAATGCACGATTTTGCTTATACCCATATAATCAAAACACGAAGTATTATCTGTATTTTGTCAGTTTTTTCAAATAATTAATCTGAAGGTAAGCACTTTATTTGAACACATAATACTTTCTTTTGATTTACTTGCTCTTATTTTGAAATTCACAGCCCTACTTTTATTTAATAAATGAGGAAACACACAGTTGTGCTCATATGTTTGATTACCCAGGCAGAATTTGTAAGATGGGTACAATTCTTTCAAGAAAACACGAAGGACCAGGCGAAACACATTGAATTTTCTTTTAATGGGATTCAAATTAAACTGCCAAGCATTCCAGAAAAGCATTAACATTAAACAAAACATAACCATAAAGAAATTATTGATGGTGGTTGTTCAGTCATCAGTCGTATTATATAAAACAACAACAACAACAGTATTTCAGAAATTCTGCCAGGGTATGTAAACTAATGAGCACAACTGTACATATATGCTGTCATACGTACCCATGTCATATTGGAATAAAAGTGTAGGCTACACCTTTTTCATAACCTCTAGGTGGCGGTGGCATACTAGAATGAAAGTGTACAACTTTTTCATAACCTCTAGGTGGCGGTGGCATATTGGAATGGAAGTGTACAACTTTTTCATAACCTCTAGGTGGCGGTGGCATATTGGAATGAAAGTGTACAGCTTTTTCAGAACCTCTAGATGGTAGCATACATTTGTAAAATGTGAAAGTTTTTTTCCCCCCATTTTCCCCTGTACTCATGTATAATGCGCATTATTGACATTTGACAATTTTTTTTTTGGGGGGGTGGGGGGAATGCGCATTATACACAATAAATGATGGTAAATCAATATGTGTGTGTGTTTTAGCATGCATCAAATGTTGAATGATTGCAAAAAAAATATTTGTTTGGTGTTAAAACTTGTCAGATGAGGACTGGAGAGAAGCGACTTGAGTGACTTGTGTCTTCATTGTGCATTCTTTCTTTTCGCCACGTCATTCTCTTCCATGCTTTGTGATGACTCACAAGTGGTCTTCTGGAGTAAATGTGAGCACTCGTGTGAGTATTTTGTGTTTGTGTTTATGCTTGAAAGATGGGGTCGCTCCCTGTTCGTTCGCCCCGCACGCTTCCGAGCATGCTGCGTGTGCTCGCGCTCCGCACGCGCCAGCAGTCATACCTCTGTGGCGGCCGTATTGGCAATTTCACGACGTGCGTGCATCTGCAAGTGATGTCCGTGTGAAAAACGTAGACGGTGGCTCGCGTCAACACGGTCCCGGCGAAAACACGATTCCAGCGGAGTTTCGACACCCAAACCAATTTTTGCGGTCGATTTACCCGAGTTCGTCGACTTTTAGGCCCAGTTTTAGTTTGGAACGTCCACCCTGGCCGAGCAAAGAGAGAATTGGTACAATTCCACCTCCGACCCGGGGATGAGGAAGCCAGAAGGATGTCAAGTGGCTGAAAAAAACAAAACCAAAACAACAACACGCCTACAATGTTGTACGTGTGCTCCTTTCTTTTTGTGGACAAAAAGCCCACGGAGGAAAACGGCGCATCCTAGTTTGCCGTTGGGCTACGACTACGACAAACCTACGGAGAAGAGTCGCGGGGCGCTAAGGAGGATCGAGAGCAATGTCGCCAGAAACTCAGGTAGGTTTTCACGTGTAAGGAGGACACAACACTTTAGTCAGGCAACGTGTATTTTGACCTTTTTCCGAACAGTTCATATGTGACATGCTGCTCACTATGAACATAAAAATGTCATCATTCCAGCACAGACATAACACATTGTTCAACGATTCAGTACTTGAATCGAAATCTTCTGCGTGTAATATACATCACGGTACTGCATATGAATAACCTGTTTTGAGTATTTGAACGATATGAGTCCAAACGTATAGACAACAAGGGGAAGGGCTAGAGAAGTTTTTTTTTGAAATTTCCAATTCCCTTTGAACATGTCAACTGCTGAATGATGTTATTTTCCTTTTGTATTATTCTAGAAAATAACTTAGGGATGAATAACATGTATGTTGATATGCTCAATAAAAATCAATAATCTAGGAAAGATGACTGTAAGAAAGGAAGGTCTTCCAATGGTAGGGAAACCATGAATGTGTTGCTAATGTCCTGTTTTGCGACCCTCAGATGAGCAAGATGGCGGAGCGAGGTGAGGAACGGCCTCGTCTTCAGCTGCATTCACCGCCACCGCAAGTCCCACACCTGCTCGCCGAGCTTCACAGTCATTCGCGTTGAGCGTGCGAGAAGGTGTCCGAAGGTCGGCGAGAGTCTCTCGCGAAGCGCGCCAATCGACGCGGCTCCCGGAAGTCTCAAAATCTGGGCAGGTTTGGTGAATTTAGGAGCTGAGCTTATTTCGAGTGAACAGTGAGAAGAAATGTTACGTGGCACCAAAATATTGTATTTCCAATAAACAATTGCAAATGTCTGATTTTCCTACATAGCATGCTTTTGTTGTTGTTGTTGTTGTTGTATGTAACACACATTACACCCTTAAGTCAGAGTGGGCCACATCGATGGGGTGTTGAAGAACAATTTTTATTTAAAAAAAAAATGTTGAATTGTTTGTTTATAGCATAGTTGTTTTTAATTAAAAAAAAAAAAAAATCCAGAAAGTAAATATGCAGTTAGAATATAATAATCTAATGACTATAATATTAATGTAACCATAATTTCCCGAATGGGCCTGCAGATGGAATGCACGCATTTGTGAACGTTTTATTGCAAGTCGGGATTCGCTTGGGGAACTATTTTAAACTTTGACCTCAACAAGATGGTTTCAATGGCACAACTCTGAATGGTTGTTGCTAAAATGCTAACGGTTGGTATGCGAACGTAAAGTATATTTCAGCGTTGCGTCCCGAGTCCAGAAAAGACAAAAGGCGCATAGAAAAGGATTGGGAGTTTTCCCAATTAGAATTGCTTTACAATTTTCATTTTGCTGCATCACTAATAATTATCATTCTTTAAATTACTTACATGTATAAAGTAGCACAAAGTTAAAAAAAAAAAAAAAAGGTAAGAAGGCGATAAAGCTAAAAGAGTGGAAAAGACGCTATTGTGGGATGCACGAAATAATGTGATTTTTTTTTTTGTTTTGTTTCTTTTGGTCTTTTTTTGTTTCAAACAGAAATAACGTTGAACTCCAAAAAAGTGCCAAACTGAAACACCGTGGGATGGTCCCAAATGGAGTACGAAGAGAAAGAAAAAGAAAAAGTCCTCCCGATGAATCCCGTAGACGAACATTAATTTATTGGCATTGTAATTTAGCATACATAAACAAAATAGAAGTCATACACTTTTACTTTGTTTGAGTGAATCACACTGAACACAAATAATTTGTTATTTTTTTTAGAATGATAAAACTACGATGCAAAAATTGCAGTTTGATGGACTAGAAGTCACAGTCAGTCATCGACATAAAACTTCTATAAAGCAGAAATCAAACATTTGACTGCAGCTCTGCTTGAACGATAAATCCGTCAGGCTGCAACTGGTGGAAGGCGAAACAACGGGGGATTATCGAAGGACAACATAACTGTTCGCAGAGAACGCGTTACTGTATTGTTGTGTGTGTGTGTGCGTGTTGTGGCATTTTTGGGCGTGACGTGTGCATGATGGGCCTTTGGCAGGAATCCAAAGCATGAACGCAGAAAAACCTGCTTTGCCGAGTGCATAGAAAACAAACAGTCGAAAAACTAGAACAGGGCTTTCTCCGTGATTTGCATGTCCAGTAAACGTCCGCGTACGTGGGTGCAAACATTCCCTCGACTTAATGTCTGTTTCAGAAAGGGGGGTGTCGGCGCCGGTCTGGGTTTACGCTCCCTGGCCTCCATCCCCTCGCTGCCCCCTGATGTGGCAGAGTTTGTGAAGGGCGCGGCGGACGAGTGCAAGCCCAGCGGCGTGCATGTCGTGACGGGCACGTCGGAGGAGATGGCCGATATCCTGGCAGGCCTGGAGAAGGAAGGGATGGTCAAGAAGCTCCCCAAATATGAAAACTGGTAAGTTGAGTTGCATTCGCACTTTGCGCGCTGAAAGTTTAGCCTCGGTAGTAAGACTGCAACTCGTCACGTTTGTGACAGCTGGCTGGCGCGCACGGACCCAAAAGACGTGGCCCGGGTGGAGAGCAAGACGGTAATCGTGACCGAGAGCCAGCGAGACGCCATCCCCATCCCTGCCGAAGGAGTCAAGAGCCAACTGGGCAGCTGGATGAGCCAATCCGACTGGCAGAAAGCGAGACGGGAGCGTTTCCCGGGGTGCATGGCAGGCATGTTGGAAAACGTCTTATCCCGGAACGAACACGGTCTCGACCTTTCGCGCGCAGGCATCCCATCGATCTCCCGGCCAAAAGTGTCACGTCGCTTTATGTCCCCGACATTTCCGAGCGCGTTCCCTAGACGCCCTCATTTTGGACACGTCGCCCGTGTGACCGGCAAACAAAAACGCTGAGCCGCGGGCCGGGATCGGCCGCCAGCGGACCTTCGCTTTGCCGAGCCGCATCACATGTATTTGCCACCGTAGCAACACTTACAAACAAATCTGCGATATAGCGCGTCTGCGATCTTTCACCGTCGGCCGTCGACCAATGATTGGCTTTGGTGCCCTCCCCTCCAGGGAAAAGCTGACGCGTTGCTTTTGTGCTCTTCCTCCACCGTGCAGGTCGCACCATGTATGTTATTCCTTTCAGTATGGGTCCAGTGGGTTCCAGTCTTGCAAAATATGGCGTTCAGGTACTGCATGACGTCCCTTTAGCGTGGGATTCCATTTCTACGCGCTGTAAAGTAAAGAGGCACATGTTGTATTTCTTTCAGGTGACTGACTCGCCATACGTCGTGGCCAGTATGGGCATCATGACCCGTATGGGCACGCCTGTTCTGAATAAGCTGGCTGAGGGAGTCGAGTTTGTCCGTTGCCAGCACTCTTTAGGGCGGCCTTTTCCGCTGAAAGGTAGCCGTTATATGACATCATATTACGTGCTTTGTTTCGTGTGCATTTCAGTGATATTGGAGAATCCTAACGCTGATGTCATCAGTGACTTCAATGTTTATTGTCTTGTCAGACAGATCCATAGAATTGTATTAAATACTGGCGGGACGGGTCGCGGGCGGGCCGGAGCCTATCTCGGCTATCTTCGGGCGAGAGGCGGGGTACGCCCTGAACTGGTTGCCGGCCAATCGCAGCGGTAGCTTAATTGAAGACTCTAAATTTCCCGCCGGAGTGAATGCGAGTGCCAATTGTTGTTTGTTTTTATGTACTCTGCGATTGGCCGGCGACCGGTTCAGGGCGTACCCCGCCTCTCGCCCGAAGGTAGTTGGCATAGGCTCCGGCACGCCCCCGACCCGAGTATGGATAAGCATTACGGAAGATGAATGAATGGTTAAATACTGGAAAAAATTAACGTGAGCTCAATTATATTCCCCTCGAACAGTGGACCGGCTCGTCACCCTCGCGGGGTCCTCGAGGGGGCGTGGGAGTCGGCCCAACCAGTCTACATGTGTTTTGAGGACTCGGAGAAGGCGTTCGACCGTGTCCCTCGGGGGGTCCCGCGGGGGGTGCTTCGGGAGTACGGGGTACCGAACCCCCTGATACGGGCTGTTCGGTCCCCGGACGACCGGAGTCAGAGTTCGGTCCGCATATCCGGCAGTAAGCCGGTCTCGTTCCCGGTGAGGGTTGGACTCCGCCGAGGCTGCCCTTCGTCACCCATTCTGTTCAGAAACTTTTCACCAATTGAAATTGGATTCATATTGTTGAAAGATAACAGACGAAGTAGGGACAGAGCAGCGCGAGTATCGGGAAATGCCGTGCACGCCTTGTGTCGGGTTTTGACCTCCGCGTGGGTACGTTTGCCCTTTTCAGCGCCGCTGGTCAACGCGTGGCCCTGCGACCCAGACAAGGTGTTAATCTCCCACTTGCCGGACACCAGGCAAATCTTGTCGTACGGCAGCGGCTACGGAGGAAACTCCCTCCTGGGGAAGAAGTGCTTTGCCCTGCGCATCGCCTCCCGCATCGCCAAGGATGAAGGGTGGCTGGCGGAGCACATGCTGGTGAGAATATAGCGAGCAGTAGGGGAAAAGAAGAAGAAGAAGAATGCATGACACCTATATGGCGGTATTTTCTCGGCACATACCATATAAAAAAAAAAAAAAAAAAACGTATTACAACTTATTAAACCACTTCAACCTTGAATATGTTGTGTGTAAAGTACCTCGCACTTTTTAAACACACGTATGTTTCGTAGTGTTAGATGTGCGGCTGGTGTGGTGGGGCATTTTTCAAATCTTCCCTCCTCAGATCCTGGGCATCACCAACCCTCAGGGAGCGAAGCGTTACGTGGCGGCAGCGTTCCCGAGCGCCTGCGGTAAAACCAACTTGGCAATGATGAAACCCTCTCTGCCAGGCTGGAAGGTGGAGTGCGTGGGCGACGACATCGCGTGGATGAAGTTCGACGCCCGAGGTGGGAGGAGCTGGACTCGGACTCTCCTGCGCGCCGCTTCGTCTCACCTCCTTTCCGTTCCGCAGGGAAGCTGAGAGCCATCAATCCCGAGAATGGCTTTTTCGGCGTGGCGCCGGGGACCTCCGACAAGACCAACCCTTATGCGATGAGCACCATCGCCAGAAACACCGTGTTCACCAACGTCGGCGAGACCAGCGACGGAGGGGTGTGGTGGGAGGGTCTCGATCCCCCCGCGGCTGGCGTCACGTTGACGGACTGGCACGGCAAAACCTGGAAGCCAGGTATCGTCATCGGCAATCGCGGCTCAGAAAATGGACGGAGGGACGGAGGGATGGAGGGATGGATATCCCACTTTCTTATCGCGGGTATTCTTTGCAATGCTGTAGAAATAATGACTTACAGGCGGCACGGCGGTCGACCGGTTAGCACATCTGCCCCACAGTTCTGAGGACCCGGGTTCAAATCCGGGTTCAAAGGTGGTACTGTGTGCGCTAAAGTACATTTGGTGCCTGTGATTAATCACAGTTCAAAAGTGTCCTGCGGAACTCGACGGCGTGACGCAGACGGGATGTTTGCTTTGAGCTCAAGTTCAATGTGCATGTTGAACTTGTCAACGCACAACAACAACATGCGAGGGGCACGGGGTCCAGATTCCAGCCAGGAGGCGGAATGCTTTTCACGTTCTTCCTACTTGCAAAATGGAAGCGTCGCCGATTCATTGACAGCACGCATCAAATGATTTCGACTCTTTTGCGCACATACGCTACATTTTGGATCCTCTAAATAAGTGAAATGGGATTTGAAATGGTGGAGATTAGAGGCAAATGTTTGTTTTCTCTGCGGTAAACAGGAAGTGGCACGCCTTGCGCTCACGCCAACTCGCGCTTCTGCGCGCCGGCAGCTCAGTGCCCCATCATTGACCCTCAATGGGAGAGCGAAGAGGGCGTTCCTATCGACGCCATCATCTTCGGCGGTCGGAGGCCGCAAGGTGGGTGACGCCATCGCGTCCAGTTATAGACAAAAACACCAAACAGGGACATTTCTGTTGTCGCACAAAACAGGGTCCACATTTGCTACCCTATTTTTTTTGTCTTTGTTCAAAACAACCAAAAAGTGTTTTCCATGATGAAATGTTGTCATCAGGAGTTCCTCTGGTCTACGAGTCTTTCAACTGGCAACACGGCGTGTTTGTTGGGGCTGCAATGAGGTCTGAGGCCACAGCGGCCGCTGAGCATAAAGGTACACACGCGCACACGCACACACACCAGTGCCGAGCACTCGGCGTCAAATCCTGAGTGACAGCCAAGTTCCGAATGTCATTTCAGTGGTCGTCAATACAAAATGTTTTCATTTTCAGGGAAGGTGATCATGCACGACCCCTTCGCCATGCGTCCGTTCTTTGGCTACAACTTCGGCGACTATCTGGCTCACTGGTTAAGCATGGAGACCCGAAAGGCGCCAACTCACCTGCCCAAGATCTTCCACGTCAACTGGTTCCGGAAGGACCCCGCCAGCGGTGCCTTCCTCTGGCCGGGATTCGGCGAAAACGCCCGCGTGCTCGAGTGGATCTTCAAGCGCTGCGGCCGGGAGCGCGACAACGAGGCGGCCAAAAAGAGCGTCATCGGCTGGTTGCCGGAAGACGGCGCCATCGACACCCGGGGGCTGGGCGGCAGCGTGGACATGGGCGCCCTGTTCGACGTGCCCGAGCACTTCTGGCAGAACGAGACCAAGGAGCTTAGAGTGTACTTCAGCCAGCAGGTAGGGGCTGACCTACCTGCAAAGGTGGAGGCTGAGCTGAAGGCTCTGGAGGTCAGGGTTCATGGCTAATAACGTCTGCGGGGCGGGGCGGGGCGGGGCGGGCGCAATCAGAGCCAGCGGCTGAATTAGTACACTTTTTTTGTTTCGCTACAACAAAATACCTTTGTTAATGTAGCACTCAACACAAAATTGTTCGGACACGAATGTTGCTGTGCAGAATTTACTCAGGCGGCACGGTGGCACAAATGGTTAGCACATCTGACTCACAGTTCCGAGGACCGGGGTTCAATGCCCGGCCCCGCCTGCGCGGAGTTTGCATGTTCTCCCCGCGCCTGCGTGGCTTTTCTCCGGGCGCTCCGGGTTCCTCCCACATGCCAAAAAACATGCACGGGAAGGTTGATTGAGGGCTCTAAATTGCCCGTAGGTGCGAACGGTTGTTTGTTTGTACGATCGGCTGCGATCGGCCGGCGACCGGTTCAGGGTGGACCCCGCCTCTCGCCCGAAGATAGCTGGGATTGGCTCCAGCACGCCCGCCACCCGCGTGAGGAGGAGCGGAACGGAAGATCAATGAATGAATGAATGAATGAATAATTTACTCAACATTTTTTTTTAGAAAAACATACATTTAAAATGATCTGGGTAATTCAAAGGACTATTACAATTGCATCAGCTATACTGCAAAAAATAAAACGAATAATTGACATAATTGTCAATTCTGCGACAGGTCTGGCTTAGTGATACTTAAACTATTAAAATATTGTTTATGCTATCAAATTCGAGTTTTCAAGGATACCCTTTTTGTTTGATCGTTTCATTCCAAATGTCACCCCACGACAGTCAAAATGTCTTGGGGAAGACCTCAGCTCTGCTGCCAATTGTTTCAGGAGTCGTTATACTGAACTCGATTCATGAAAAAGAAGTGTTTCAAACAAGTTCATATTTCGATTTGATGTTTAGACCCGCAAGGAACCAAATGTGAAGAGTTATCGTATGAAATGACGGTGACAAAAGACATGGGCTTGCGTTTGTGTGAAAACCCAACCGGTGGAGGGACGTCCCTCCCTTCGGGGGCACAGAAGAGGAAAAGCGACTAATTCAACGATGTAATACCTCCCTCGTGCACTCGATATTGATTCTGCCGCATTAAGTGGCAAAAGCGAGATCAATCGCTACGACAGGCAAACACCTTTGTACTTTTTTTTAAACAAAGACCAAAACACACCATCTGTTTGCTATGTGCAGGGTCACATGGGGCCAACCCCGAAAGATAAGAAATATAAATACAATTTGATCAGCTTTTGGGAAATAACAGCCTTTAGTTCCAACGACTGCTATCTGCTCTTTTACACACACACGATCCCTACGCATCATTCATTCTTAATAGTTTTATTTGTATAATGACTTGAATTTTAAAATGATGGAGCAATAAGTATAACTGTGATCTACTCTTTTCCAGGTATTTTCAAAAGTTGTGTGCAACTTTTTTTTTACATACTACAGTGCAATGAATTGATGTCTCAAAGTGCCTATTATTGATCGCTGTGAAGAAATATATACAATGAAATGGGTCACACAACAATAAAAAAAAAAATACAAAATGAAATGAAGAATCATCATCTTTATTGTCACAAACGTGCATGTTCATGAATATTTGCCGTCTGCACGCATCACAGTAGCGGGGGCTCCCATTGAACACGAGTTTGAATGTCATCTGTTATTGCGTAACACAGCCCCCCCCCCACATGCCAGTTCGAGGAGGGAGCTGACAAACTTTATTTAACCAGGTAAAAGATCTCTTTTGCAATGGTGACCCGGACAAGAAGGCAGCAAGTTCACCGGCGAGCCCAAGTCAATCACGTACAAAAATAAATCGGTTGAGTTGTGCAAATTCTTGGTCACCGTCATGGTGGAAAAAGCTTGAACATGATTTATCTTGGTCAAAATTATTTGACATGACAAAAACCCGGCATTTGAACAGGGGTGTGTTGACTTTTTTATATGCACCGCAGTGTTCCAGGCACGTCCCCACCGGGAGGAGACCCCGGGGACGACCCGGGCTACGCTGCAGAGACGACGTCCTTCGGCCGGCCCGGGAACGCCTCGGGATCCCCCCGGAAGAGCTGGGGGAAGTGGCTGGGGAGAGGGAAGTCTGGGCGTCCCCGCTAAAGCTACTGACCCCGCGACCCGACCTCAGATAAGCGCTAGAAAATGGATGGATGGATGGATAAAAATGGCTCCGAAGTGGGTCATGTGCAGGCCTGTTCTTTCAGCAGTTTTGGGGGGACAATTGGTCCATCTGGAACATTATGAAACTACGACACATCAATCATTTGATCAAAATACGATGTTTTAGATGTATATTTGTTATTATTAACCTCATCTACAAATTGAAAGTACAAAAGTGTGCCCACGTCTGCGTCTGACCCCACCCCAAAGCTCAAATGGAAGAAAAAAAAACAAATGACACTCCTTTCAACGAGCATTTATTCCATAAGATATGAAAAACATCATTTAAAAATGCTTGAAAGAGAGAGGGAAAAAAAAGTAAACGGTTTACTGGCTTCTTCATTTGGCTTTTTTGAATTTTCCCGGTGTCGCGGCAGTCTTCAGCTTCTTTTTAGCGGATCCTTTCGCTTCGGGCTCCTGTGTGGGAAATCAAAGTTGGTCGGAAAGACAACACACAGCAATGAATAGCAGCTGCATTGTCTCATGGTAAACCGTTATGTGATATTTGATCGGAAAAGAGTTCAATAGTTCATTTCTAAAGAAATCCCGTGAAAGTTGAACACCCCTGAAGTCGTCATTTGGAATATCATTTAAAAAAAAAAAAAAAACAGTTACAAGTACACAAACAAACAGCAAAGGAAAGTAAAAAAACTTTCACAGGCGGGGACGGGGATTGAACCCCGGGCCCCAGAACTGTGAGGCGGACGCTCTCACCGGTCGTCCACCGTGCCGCCTACTTTTATTCAAGTCAAAATCATCTATACAATTGAGACAATTGTTTTCCTCTTAACGCACCGCTGAGTTATCGGATCGGGACTCGGCCTCGGCAAACACTCCAACCAAGCGACTCGGACTCCGGTGCAAAACAATGCGATCGCAACAACTAGCGGGAAACCCTCATGAGTACAAGCGCTGTGGAAAATGGATTGCGTTTGAAGCGCCATTGTCTCATACAACGTCAATTCTCTGCTGCGCGCTTCGCTTCGATGTGCAGTACCTTCCGTTTGGACGACAGCGACCCAGTGACTGAGAAGAAGGAGTCCAGTCGTCCTTGCGTGCTCCCTTGCCGACTCTTTACCATCTTCTTACACCCGTTGCGGATCCTGTCTTCACTACATGGACGTACGATCATCTTATTCATGCGAGTGATCAGTGTCAAGTCAAAAGTCATCTTGCATTTAAGAAAGTTTGCTTTTGTGGGAAATGTTCACCCCGCGATCGCGCGCATAACAGGGCGTATGCCGCCTCTTGCCGCGAAGTGCGCCGGGGTAGGATCCAGCTCACCCGCGAGAGCGCTACAGAAAACGGATGGATGCGTGCTTGCGTTTCACCTGAACTGCTTTTCTTCGCACATGAAGCGCAGCAGCCCGTCCTCATCCGGCTCGTTCCACTTCAGCGCCACTGTGGAACAATCCACCACTTCGGGCTTGAGAAACAGGTCCCTGGCCTCCTTGTACAGCCAGTCCTCTGGAGCCGGGTGCTTCTACGTGTCAGAAATCAATCAATCCGTGCCATCCTTTATTTAACCAAATGAACACAATTGAAAAGTGAGCTGGCCAAGCCAAGCGGCCAAAAACAGACGTATAGGAAAAGACTTTGCAGTAGCATGCAGAGTGCAATGATTCACTCGGTTGCCACGTTACGCTTTGGTACACACAAACACAGACTTTTGAAATCTTAAAAGATATCTTTGACTGACCCCACAAACAAAGATTTTTCAAAAAAATCTGCCATTTAACACTTTTGGTGGGCTCCAATAATTTCAACATTGAACACCACACAATGCCAAACGCGAAATCTCACGTGGTCACACGTGATCTCACAAAAAAACGAAGAAGAAGAAGAAATTATAGTTCAGTGTCTTGCCCGAGGACATTTCGACATGCGGACAGTCGTAGCCGGGATTCGAACCAGTGACCCTTCAGTCACAAGTCCAAAAAAAACCGAAGCTTGCGGAGTGGCCTCATCAAAGTCCAGACTGAAATGCAGTGGCATGACCTTAAAAGGCCGTTCATGCTCGACAAGCCTTCACTTTTGCTAAATTCAAACAATTTTGCAAGGACAAGTGGGCTAAAATATCTCCACAGAGATGTCGAAGACTCATTGCTTGTTATACAGGGCGATTGAAAAGAACCTCCCTATTTTTCGAAATACTTCTAATGTATTCATCCTGTCCTATTTTTCTAAACTTTTTTTGCGTATGTTGCATGATTAAAGGAGCAAGTGTATTCTACCAAACCAAGGACTTCGGAAGAACTGGAAGGGCCAATACGAGAAGTTCTGTCTCCCTTGTGAAATCAGTTCAGGCGGTTGGCAGGCGGCTTGAGAAACTGCTGGCTCACGCCGGCGCCCGCATCCAATTGGAAATCAAACTCCATTCGATACACTTTCTTCTCACGTTCGTTTCTTGTAAGAATTACAAATAGGGAGTTCCTTTTCAATCACCTGGAAGAAAAGGCTTGATTTCAGTCGCTGCCGAGGGCGATGGCCCGACCAGTTATCAGGTTTAGGGCGCTATTACATTTTCACACAGGCCCTGGTGACTTTGAATGGTTTGGTTTTTTTTCCCCCCTTAATAAATGAAATGAAAAATGTGAAATTTTTCATTTCAGCACCCTTGATCGTTCTCAAGCTTACATTTGGGTCAATGTTTTCTAGGATCTCCTCGATGCTGCCGTGCTGCTTGATCAGGTCGATGGCTCTCTTGGGACCGATCCCCTTGATGGTGCCGCAGTAGTCGCAGCCCAGCAGAATGCACAGGTCTATGAACTGGCAGGGAACACATTAAGATTGCCAAGAGGTCCTGCAGCCTGACATTTCAGCTTTTCAACCATCATCCAATCACCAAACTCAAAACAAAATAGCCCATGACAACACAGTTGATTGGTACCTGTTCATTTGTCAGGTTAATGTCCTGCAGGATGCGACTGAAGTGGAACTCTTGGACTGGAAGCTTCCTAGAAACGGACATTTTCAGTGCAGAAACACAGTGCGACGTTAACAACATTTAAAAAAAAACAAAAAACAAAAACAAAAATGTCGAAATATCTTTTACACTTCTAGTGTAAACACAAAGTGACCGTCTCAAGCATTGTTCAGAAACACTATAAACCATTCATCCATCCATTTTCTTCCGGTTACCCAAGGTCGCTTCAGCAGGGAAGCCCAGACTTCCCTCTCCCCAGCCACTTCCCAGGCAAGCCGAGAGACGACGTCTCTCCAGCGTGTCACGGATCGTCACCGCTGGGACGCGCTCGCAACACCTCACCAGGGAGGCGTCCTACACAGATGCCCGAGCCACCTCATCTGGCTCCTCTCAATGCGGATGAGCAGCGGCTCTACTCTGAGGTCCTCCCGGATGACCGAGCTTCTCACCCGATCTCTACGGGAGAGCCCGGACACCCTGCGGAGGAAAGTCATTTCGGCCGCTCGTATCCGGGATCTCGTTCTTTGGGTCACGACCCACAGCTCGTGACCGTAGGCGAGGGAAGGAACGTAGATCTATCTGCGCCTTGCAGCTTAGCTCCTTCTTCCCCACAACGGACCGATACAAAGTCTGCATCACTGCAGACGCCGCACCGATCCGCCTGTCGATCTCCCCTTCCGTTCTTCCCTCGCTCGTGAACAAGACCCCTCATCCACGTGGGGCAGGCGCTCATTCCCGACCCGGAGAGGGCACTCCGCCCTTTTCCGACCGAGGACCGTGGTCTCATTTTCATTCCAACCGCTGCGAACCGCTCCAGTGAGAGTTGAGCTGGTGTCCGCGATGGAGTCTGGGATTTCCGCCACGACAGGCACAGAGCAACTTGCGGCCACAGCTCCGGTCGGCCGTCTCAGCAATGGAGGCGTGGAATAAATAAAGAATAAGAAATATACTCACACCTCGCACGGTGCGCAACTCCAGAGTGGAAGAGCGTCCAACCCCCTCTCGAGAGGACTCGTACCAGAGGCGAGTCCGACTATATCGCGTCGGAACTTTTTGACCTCACACGCCAGCCCAGGCGTCTCTTCTCGTCTCTGCCAGAGACGGCCCCTCCCGCAGGTGGTGAGCCCACGGGAAGAGGGACCCACGCTGTCCTTTCGGGCTGCGCCCGGCCCCACGGGGCCTCATGGGAGCAGGCCCTGCCACCAGGCGCTCGCCTTCGAGCCCCATCTCCAGTGGGGGGGCATAAAGCCCCTGGCAACTTAGCTCCTCGGATCATTGGGACACACAAACCCCTCCGCCGCGATAAGGTGACGGTTTAAGGAGAGGCTATACAAATAAACTCGAAAACAAATCTTACCTTTTGCCGTTGCCTTACAGAGATAAGGAATGCTCGACTTCACGTTGGCAAGTGCCAGGCTTGCAACAAACAAACCTAGTTTTTATGTCTACCATTCCTCGAAAGGGAGTTTTTGGGAAGGCAAGCCAATAAAATACAAGTTTGTCCCAAAAGCGCACACAACTCTATAGCAGCAACATTCGCATTGATGGTAGCAGCTAATCCTGAGAGAAGACACGCTTGTTGAATCTGTTATTTGACAGGCAAATTTAAAATGAGTACACTGATGCAAACGAATGCACTCTCAATGTCACCTTTGTTGAAAGATTAAAGACCAAAAGTGCATTACTTTGCTTCGCTGGCCGTGAGGTGCCTCAGCAGGACGTTCGTTCCGAACGTCAGCCCGTCCATGTCCTCCGTTGCCGTGGCAAAGACTTTCCCCGCTTTGACCAGAGCGGCGCAGCTGGCCTCAGCCTCGCACGGCGCCTGCAAACACATGAAGTACAAACGCTACTCGAGAGTCAACAAAGCCCCTGTTTAGCTAGCGTCGGTAGCTATGCCCGGCGAGCCCAATCGATGGCGTCCGAGGTCATGTGACTTTGTGTCGTTCGACCGGTGAAACGGCAGTAGCGCTAAAATGACATTGGAGCAAACAGCGCCCGATGCGGACGCCGTAGTCTCGCGCAGGAAAGATTGGATAAATAAGCAAATCATTGATATAAATAAAAGTAGCGAGCGACATTTAGAGCATTGTAAATGCCGTTGATTAATGTGATCAATTACAGTAGCGTCGAGATGATTCACTGCTTCTAAAATAAACATGACGAAGGATCTGAAGGACTTGATTTAGATTCAGGAACAAATTCTAACTAGATAAACATCCAATACTGCATTCAAAATCTTTGGTGTTAAATATTAGTAGGCTAACTTAAGATGGCGTTTTTTGTAGCACCCCTGAAATAAATCCCAGTACCCCTAACCCAATTAAGCTACAATGGCTCCGGGGTGACTTCCCGTTCATTCTTGGAAATGGGTCTTTGAGACGCGCGTCCGTACCACCCGATTTTTGTGTCGATGGCTGAAACAAATGTTTTCCAACCGTTTAAGGCGGCCAAACTGTGACGTTCTATTTTTAGTCCCCCCCCGAAGTGCGGCTCTCCTTCGTTTGGGATTTATGGCCATGTGTCTTCCCGTTCTCTTCGTCAATGTTGAGCCCACCCCGACAGATTCCTTTTAGTCATAAAAAGAGGTCATTGTGCCCATCCGGGTCGGTCGACTTTCAAATCGATTTGATTCAAAAGGGCAACATTTGTAAAGCAACGCAAACCTCCCACGAACCTCAATGTAAGGCACTCCCATCAGATTCAGCAGCTTCTTGCACTCATCGTTATGCTGCTTGGTGACTTTGACGAGACGCTTTGTGAGTTTGTCGATGTTTTCCTGCTCCCCTAAGTTGTAAAAAAAAAAAATATAATAATAATACATAATCATAACTGCAAACAAGCTAACACAGAATCTTAAATATGAATACAAAAATAAAAAAAAAAAAGGTCACGTAATAGAGATTCTTTTGTCGGTGAAATTCTGTACCGAGTTCCTGGGCTTGCGCGAGCAGTTTCTCAGCTTCGGCTCTTCTCTCCCCTCGCTTTTCCAACTGAGGAGTCAAGTTCAATTAGTGACTTCAATTATCTTCAATAACTCGTTATGGTCACCGATGAGCCGGAACCGAGCCCGTCTGATTGGGGGGTGGGGGGGGGGGGGGGGGGGATCTCTCTTGGTTCCGATGAATGGGACTTTAGGTAAGACAACAACAAGAGCGCAGGCACACACAAACCTCTCCCGACTTGAGCTGTGGGGGCTTGCCATCAAACACGTACACGGGTTTGATGCCGTGTTCGAGCATGCGGATGGTCCTGTAGAACATTCCCATGAGGTGGCTGGAAATGAGAAGCACAAGCAAAAAGTGCCGGAGCAATCAACAACTACTACTACAACCATTTCTTCATGAAAATGTGACATTACTCAAAACAAGTTGTGCTCTTTGTTTTGATTAACTTGTGGTATTTGCTTTATTTATTCTCATAATCTTTTTCTGGGCTGGGCAAGTTTTCCCCCTCGAACATGAACTTGCGTCAACCTCCGCAGATATAATAATACGTTTTTTTCAGAATAGTTGCAAACCAGCAAACCAAACGCTGTCCACCCAGTGGAATCTTAGCGGAGGAACTCGACAGGGAGGCGTTCGCAATCCATCCGTCTTCGCTCTTGCTTTGGAACCTCGGGCAGAGACAATCGACAAC
Source organism: Phyllopteryx taeniolatus (assembly GCF_024500385.1). Classification (NCBI taxonomy): domain Eukaryota; kingdom Metazoa; phylum Chordata; class Actinopteri; order Syngnathiformes; family Syngnathidae; genus Phyllopteryx; species Phyllopteryx taeniolatus. The sequence continues at coordinate 16,133,026 of NC_084521.1, read as the reverse complement.
CACCCCGATATACAGTCGGTACGCAAAGTACCCTCTCCAGTTCTGCCAGGTTGGATGGTGAACATTGGTGGGCAGCTATTTTCAGGTCTCTCCAGAGATGCTCCATTGGGTTTAGGTCAGGGCTCTGGCTGGGCCATTCAAGAACAGTCACAGAGTTGTTCTGAAGCCACTCCTTCGTTATCTTAGCCGTGTGCTTCGAGTCATTGTCTTGTTGGAAGGTGAACACTCGGCACCAGGACACCCTAGGTCGCAGTTCGATGATCGACATTGTGGTCGTGTCGTCGGACTTGCGTCCGTCCGCACGTCTTGGACGCTCGGGTGAAATCAACTTGTATTTCTGTCTTTGGGGGAATACATTTATTCATGTTTATGCATTGTTGTCCTTTAGTGGGATTCAAATAGTTGAATGGATGGTACAGACAAAGATGGCTGTTTTCGTGGGAAAACAAAACATTATATTTGCAAAACCACAAATCAAGGTTGTGAAAAGAAAACGGAAATATGCCATTTTGATATTTTTTTGACAGGTTGGCCAGTGGCTGCGCATATCAAAGCATTTTCCGAATCCGCTTTACTGGCCGAGTGTGTTACAAGACACACAAGGAATTTGTCTTGAAGAATGATTCCGCGAAAGTTGCCGGTTTCTTGCGTGGATGACATCAATTATTCAGCAAACATTTGCCAACACGTAAGTAGCTGTACCTGGTGGTCTCTCCATCCTCATTCTGCAGCACGTTGCCATCCTGTCGCACAGCAATAAGGAACTGGTAGATGCACATGGAGGCATCTACAGCAATCTTTCGGCCTGGGGAATAAAAATACGGCCACAGATTTCTCTTTAGCCATCATAATCACGGAATATTTCATGGATCTCAAGCAGTTCTCATCATAAGCTATGACATTGATTTACCAAAGTAATTCTTGAAGTCTTGCTCTTTTATGGCATTCGGAGCCTGGTCGGCAATGAGTTTGGCGAGCCCATGTATGCCCATTGCGGTCGTGTCGCGTTCAATTCAAAACTCCGAAGCTCTAAAAAAAAAAAAATCAATCGACACAATCAAGAGTGACTACTGTTCTGATATACTCGACTGTTATATACAACAAGCTAACATATCATAAGCACGTACATTTACAAAAGTTGCCTTCAAGTCCCCGATTTAGTAAGGGAACGCACTTATTTCCGTGAGCGTGATAACTAAATAGCATTTTGTTAAAGAATAGTGAACCGCAAAGACAACAACAACAACAACGGATTCAAATTACAATGTAAAGTTTGACTATTCACCAAACACGTACAAGAATTTGCAAGTGTCGCGATGCGTCTGCCGCCAGGATGTGAGTGGATTTCGCGGGACATGAAGTAGCAGGCATGAGCAATCGAGCTATCGAGCGTCACAGATATCTAGCCAAAAATAGATTCGCCAGTGTTCCCCCCCCCCCCGGCAGCAGTAGGGCTAAGCAACATGCCTACGTAGCGGCCACATTGGTGGGGGCAATATTCCCATCAAAGGTGACGCATGGACGTTGAACATCATGCGTAACTTGTTATTTCTCAACCAATGTCATGAGATATACTGATTTTTCAAGGCTAAAAAACGTGTGATCAATACAAAACATTTGATAAAATCCCCCCAACGTATTTTTATCTAATGAAGGGTTATTTCCAGTTCCCCTGTTGTGATTGTACGGCGTTGTGTGCAACCGAGTGCAGCTAACGATTCAAGGCATCCTTGTTTTTTCGGGTTACTTGACGTTCACGCCAATGGAATGCGCTCGCATTATGCCCGCACTAGTTTAGCGTCGCCGTCGGCACGCTGCTCGAAGGGGCGTGTCAGATCTACCTGTTTTCATATTTATGTCAATGGCGAGACTTCCCAGCGATGCGTTCATGTGCATTCACATGACTTGTTATAACAAGGGTGTGTTTGATTGGTCGATTGGAGCAACAAGGAAATCCGGCAAACAGTTCATGGTCGCTGGCAGCAGGTTGACACCTCATGCAAATTCTGAATCTGAACGATTGATAGCATATGGCCGTAATACCTGGTTGTTTTTTTCTCAAGCTGTCCGCGAGCGGGCTTGCATACATGTGATAAAGGAGGGAAGTAAAGCGGAGGCTTGTGTTCTGTTTTTGTTTCTCCGCCCACTCCGGAACACCGAAGCGAGCGTTCGTTCGTTCGTTCTATGTCTTTTCCGAGGTGACGTGGAGTCGCGCGCCTCTCAATTCCTCGCTTTCTCGCGCCGCTGTTTGTGTTTGACGTAAATGGCTCGTTCGCGTGTCTGACGCTCGAGCGCATTTCGTCGACGGTTCCTCCCAATGTTCCGCTGCTAAGTCGATCTATTCTCTGAGCTCCGGCGTCGACGCGTTCCGAGAGACCGTCGGGGCCCGGGTTCGAACAGGTTTGTTGGACGCCTCAGCCGCATTATTAACGAAATGACAAAAGGTCGCAATGGCAGCGCTATGAGCTCGTCTGCTTTGACATTTCGGTGTGACGGAAATTGGAGAAGTGACAGGAAATGAGGTTTTACGGCTCTACTAACAGTACAACTCGGCTCCTTTTTAAATGGGAGCATATTAAAAGCCAATGCAAATATATCAGCGTTGCGTTCTGGAGTTGTGGAGTTATAATGTAGCGTACGCAAATGTATCTGGTGGTCTGTTCATTGAAATATTGCGCTCAGTTCATCACAAAGTGTTTAAAGACCCACTTAAATGTTACGGAGTCACTGGTTTGATGGTTCACTCGTCTGACAGACCGTGTGGGTTCGATCATCACTCAGTAAGTTTACACGTTTATTTCAAAACAAACTGTAGGAGCCAACTCAAAGGCCAAATTCTGAATTCACAACCTCTGTTTGAAATGGGGGTGGGGCAAGCAGGACCTATGCTCCAACTCTCACTGGAGTGTGAAGCGGCTGGGATGAGAATCAGCACCTATAAATCTGAGGCCTTGGTCCTCTGTCGGAAAAAGGTGGAGTGCGCTCTCCAAGTCGGGGATGAACTTCTGCCTCTAGTGGAGGAGTTCAAGTATCTTGGGGTCTTGTTCACAAGTGAGGGAAGAATGGAACGGGAGATCGACAGGCGGATCGCTGCGGCGTCTGCAGTGATGCGGACTTTGTGTCGGTCTGTTGCTACCCTCACCTATGGTCACGAGATCCCGGATACAAGAGGCCGGAATGAGTGTGCGGGCTCTCCCTTGGAGATGAGGTGAGAAGCTCGGTCATCCGGGAGGATCACAGAGTAGAGCCGCTGCTCCTCCGCATCGAGAGGAGCCAGATGAGGTGGCCGGGGCATCTGGTTCGGATGCCTCCCGGACGCCTCACCGGTGAGGTGTTCCGGGCACGTCCCACCGGGAGGAGACCCCGGGGACGACCCAGGACACGCAGGAGAGACTACGTCCTTCGGCTGGCCTGGGAACGCCTCGGGATCCCCCCGGAAGAGCTGGAGGAAGTGGCCACACATTTCACTTAAATGTAGCCTATCACAAAAGGCATTCAGTTATGTGGTATCTCAGTCCGAACACTAGGGGGCATTATGTAAAAGGAGTACAGAGGAGATAAGAGACTACTACAAAGAACTAGGACATATTTCTTTATTTGCAATGGCCTCGCTCCTCTGTTTACATGTTAGCGCCTCCCGTCGAGGAGGGACAAATGTTTGCATTTCATCATTTCATGGCGTCACCTCAAGTATCTCCACACAGTTGACACGGCTCCTACTCCCATCTGCCTGGAAGTTATTTGTCAGGCTGGCCAAATGGCATCTGCGCTGTAGTATCGGCTGTAGTATCGGCATCGCTAATAATTAAGCGGTTTTCGAAAGTTGATCGCTCACTTTTTGTGTCCGCGCCAGGAGTTATGCGCTGTAGAAGAGGACACTCGCCAGGTCGCCGCCAGAGGACGATGAGCCTGCCTCGCGTCTTGGTCCTGTGCTTCCTCACAGCCGCGGCGCTGGGCTACAAGCAGGGGGACAACGTGACGGTCTATGTCAACAAAGTGGGTCCTTATCATAACCCTCAGGAGACGTATCACTTCTACACCTTGCCTGTTTGCAGGCCAGACAAGGTGCTAATACCGTGTCATATGTCCACTTTAGGAGTAGCCGACTAAAGCTTCGTGTCATCTCTAAATATTTGATGGCTAATTATTCCGCAGGTGCATCACAAGTCTCTGAGTTTGGGAGAAGTGCTGGACGGTGACCGAATGGCCGAATCGTTGTATCACATTCGGTTTCGAGAGAATGTTGAGAAGAAAACGCTTTGTCAGCTCACGCTTTCAGAGAAACAGGTATGAAATCGCTCAAGACACTTAGGCATGTGCCATAATACACCGCTGGATATATATATATGAAGTCTCAATGGCTATCATGTAAAGTGCTTTTAGTTTACATAGATAAAGGTCTCCGTCACATTTCAAAATGGTGTTTTTTGTTTTTTTCCCGCGGACCCCGTGCAATTAATTGCGCAAGGACCACTCGTAGTCCACAGACCCATGGTTGAGAAACATGGACATCAGGGACTGACCATATGAGTTTTTAAACTATCGCTATGTTCTAGGTAGACCAGCTCCGCGAGGCGATCGAAGAGCTGTACTACTTTGAATTTGTCCTGGACGACATTCCGATCTGGGGCTTCGTGGGATACATCGAGGAGAGCGGCTTCCTGCCGCACAGCCACAAAGTAAACTCTCATGTCTTGGTGGGGTTGAGGGCTTTTTAAGAGCGACTTGGTCAAAAAGAAGCCCTGCCGCAACATCTTCACGTAAGCGCTCTGCTGCTTTGCCTCTCTCCCGCCAACAGGTGGGTCTGTGGACTCACCTGGACTTCAACATCGAGTACAACGGCGACTCTGTGATCTTCGCCAACGTCTCTGTGAAGGAGGTCAAACCCGTCCCTCTGGAGGACGGTGCCGGAGCAGCCCTGGGCGGCGTCGGGGTGGGCGGGGGAAGCCTGACGGTCATTCACACGTACAGCGTGCGCTGGTTCGAGTCCCCGCTGACCCACGCCCGCCGAGCGGAGCGCCTTAGGGACTACTCGTTCTTCCCCAAAACATTAGAGATCCACTGGCTGTCCATCATCAACTCGCTGGTGCTCGTGGTGCTGCTGCTGGGCTTCGTTATCATCATCCTCATGCGGGTTCTGAAGAACGACTTTGCCAGGTTTATTTCTCAATTTTATACTGTTTGTCTGTCTGTGTCTCTCTGTCTAGGTAAAAAGCTTTTTCCCCACTTTGTTTCAGGTCATCAAACAAATCAGCCAAATAAAACCCAAGTGAACTTAAAATAGTGTTTTTTAAATGGTGATTGAATGTATTATGGGGGGGAAACTTCAGTTGCCCCCCACTTGTTGAACCAGGAAGTCATTTGAGCTAATCACAATTTGTTTGATTTTCACTGATCACAGTCAAGCCTGATGACTTCCAGACCTGGTCAATCAAGAAATCGCTTAAACAGAATCTGTTCCGACAAAATCAAGTCGGACGAAAGATCGAAAATAGCTGCGACGAAATGATGCGAGCCAGAGAAATTCCAGAACGGTCATTAACATCTGTCAGTCTGGAAAGGCTTACAGAAGCCATTTTGAAAGCTTCAGGAATCTTGACGAACCATAGGGAGAGCAATTATCCTCCCATGGTGAAAACATGGAACAGTGGTGAGTCTTCCCAGGAGTGGCAGCCTCCAAAGATGAGAATCCGTCTGCTTTCATGGAAGACTACGGAAATCAGAATATTTTTTTGTTGAGAGGCTGAATTTCCAAAGATTTTGACAATTGTAAGTTAAACAGTGGCTCTCAATTACGCAACTAGTTGTCCATGAATCGTTTAATTGTTGCCCCTCGACTGTCTTCTCCAACGCTACTCGCGTAGCCGATGCAGCTAGTGCCGTCTTGCCTTCGAAGCCCGCGGAATTGCAAGCACTTCTAAGCGAGCGTTTCCACGTCAAGCGTGAACTGCGTTAGAATCGCTCGCTAATTTGACCATCCTGCACCTCATCTGCAGGTATAATGTCGAGGAGGAGGCAGGCTGCGATGACCCGGACCAAGGAGACATCGGCTGGAAGATCATACACACTGACGTCTTTCGGTTTCCCCCTTACAAAAGCTTGCTTTGCGCCGTGCTCGGAGTGGGGGCCCAGTTCCTTACCCTTGCTACAGGTATGCACACGCGATCGTCATAGTTACAAGTTATCGTGTTACGCCGTTACATTGTTGTGTCATAGGAATCATCGTCATGGCACTCCTGGGAATGTTCAATGTGCACCGCCACGGCGCCATTAACTCCGCGGCCATCGTCTTGTACGCCCTGACCAGTTGTGTGTCGGGTTACATCTCGTGCAGCTTTTACACACAAATTAACGGGAGGCGCTGGGTGTGGAACATCATCTTGACTTCGTCGCTCTTTTCCGGTGAGTCTTCTCAAAGGAACGTTAGGGGTAGACCGAATTCCGTGCAACTATTCAGGCTCTTCCGAGAATTATACTCACTCTTTGAGCGGCCATGATCTGTATATTTTGTTAGGATTGTATGAGGGCTGGGGCAAATGTGAAGGCCAATCTTGGAGGTGACACTTGCCGTGTCTGCAGTTTTATAGTGTAAATATCTGAAGTCAATGTTCATACTTTTGATGAAGAAGCGCTTTAAGCCTTTCAACCTTTTATTTGACCGTATTTTTTTTTTTATAGGCAAGCAAACAAAAGTGGATAGAGTAAAGATGAACTGAATATTTCAAGCGAGCAAATCAGGCAGTTTTCGTCAGTACAAACAATCGGAAGAGCGTGACGACTCTTTGTCGCGATTCATATTGACGAGTCGCTCCGGTCAAATGACGAGCTCGAATCGCCGTAAGCTGTTAATCCGTTATTCCCGCAGCTCCTCTGTTCCTGACTTGGAGCGTCGTCAACTCGGTCCACTGGTGGAGCGGCTCCACGCAGGCCTTGCCGGCCACCACCGTGCTCCTCCTCCTGGGCGCCTGGGTGTCGGTGGGCTTCCCGCTCACCGTCATCGGCGGCATCGTCGGCAAGAACCGAGCGGGCGGCTTCCAGGCTCCGTGCCGCACTCGGAACATCCCTCGGCAGATCCCTCCGCAGCCCTGGTACAAGCACGCCGCTGTGCACATGGCCATCGGTGGCTTCTTGCCATTCAGGTGAGATAATGTTGCGATAAATTGCTTTTGCGTGGAATGTCAAGAAACCTATGAACGAGTGTTAGGCCAGCGCCGAAACGGAAAAACCGCTAAATACAGCGAACCCTCACTATTGGCCCGGGTTCAGGACCCAGCCCGGAAAATCTGCGAGTCACGGACACCCGCCCCGAAATGTTACTAGTTTCCACCCTTAATACGGTGCAGTGGTGCCTTGACATACAAGTGACTCAATGTACGGGGTTTTCCCCCAGGTTCTACATTTTTTCATTTTTTTTTTTTTTAATTTGCTTTGACTTGCGAGCGCTGACTTGAGATACGAGCACTGTATGGCGGCAATGAACTCAGTTTGACACACTTTACAATCGGCAACAGTTTGGCAAATAGTGAACAGCGTATCTCCCCCCCAAAAAAAAAGCGGCTTCGAGCTGTTTAATGCCACTCCGAGTCGAAGTTTACATTCAAACTAAACGTAAAACAGAGAATTACACCTTGTATGTTTAAAAAAACAAAAAAAACAGCTTATCCTTTCAGTCTGCTAATTAGCGTCGATGTTGCAGTGCTTTAACCCTTTAAGCAACGGATTGAACACAAATGGTGCACAAAGCGCTGACAATATAACAGTACTCCCATTCGAATAACCTTTAACCTCCGTGTAGAACGACTAATATGAGTGCCATACTCATCGAAGAGCTGAGAGACTATTTATGAATCCCACTCTAGTTTGAGGCAATTGATTCAAAATTGATTAAATGATCTGCTGTGACATTAACGGTTTGAGTGTATTTCATTGTCATTACCGTATGTTCGAATGATGTACAATCTTATGGAGCGCTAATTCTCTCATGAAAATGCACATTACACCAAATTCTGTTCTTTCTTTGCGGGGGAGGCTGGAACGGATTAACGGCATATCCGTTTACATCATTGGGAAAAGATTATTTGAGATACGAGCGTGGCCAGGGAACATATTGTACTTGTATCAAGGCATCGCAGTATACCCCAAACCATATGCAATCCTTTGCAACATGACCCTTACAAATACACATTTTGAAAATGAACTTCAACGATTTAAGCAAATGGCTGCAATATGACAGAGTGAAAAATGTAAGGGTGTATGAATACTTTGCATACCCACTGGAAATTGTGCAATCGCGCAATTTTGATGATGCGGTTTGTCTTTACCGTTATGCAAGAAGTATATAGCAGCGGGTGTCACTCAATAAGAATTGCCTTTACTACGAATGCCTAAAATGTTCAATTTCAAGTGTTTCCGCGCATGCACACCTCTCCACACCGCCTTCTAATTTGGAAATGTCTTTGACGATGCCGCTCATGTCTCCTCATCTTTATTTGCAAATGTCATTTAGACTTCCGATACTGTATATACCACCATTTGATTGAGCTTCTTTATACCGTTTGTTTGCACCCTCGAGTAGCGTAATTTCAATATGTGCTACGCATATTGTAGAATTGACACAATTACATTAAAAAAAAAAAAAAAAAAATTGCCTTTATTATTTGTACATCTTTACCGTTATTGATGAAATTATATGAAAATGACCCGAGTACACCAAGTCATTGTGGCCCCACTCCTCCTCCATATGAATGAATTTCTTTCAGTGGCCAGATATCAATTTGTGGATTCTGTCCATTGTTCTCGTTAGCGCCATCTCCGTGGAGCTGTACTACATCTTTGCCACAGTGTGGGGCAGGGAGCACTACACACTCTATGGCATTCTGCTGTGCGTCTTCGCCATCCTCCTCTCAGTGGGTGCCTGCATCTCGGTGGCCCTCACCTACTTCCTGCTGTCCGGCGAGGACTACCGCTGGTGGTGGCGGAGCGTGCTGAGCACGGGCTCCACTGGCCTCTTCATCTTCGTTTACTCCGTGTTCTACTACAGGAACAGGTCCTCCATGAGCGGCCTCGTGCAGAGTACGGAGTTCTTCGGCTACTCTCTGCTCACGGCGCTGGTCTTCTCCCTGATGCTGGGTAGCGTGTCCTTCTGGGCCTCGCTGGCTTTTATTCGCTACATCTACCGCAGCCTTAAGATGGACTAGGCACGCGTGCTAAAGCTGTTAAAAGCGCTTATCTCACCACACCGAAGGGTGGTCTTTGTTCCCCTGTTCTTTTCATGCTCATGCGCACACACACACACACACACCACATGAGAGAACATACTGCGGGGTAGACTGGAGCCAGCGGTTCAAGTTGAGGAGCAGCCACCATTTATCACGGATTGTCAGATGAAGGATGCATCTGGGGCTGGTGTATAAACAATAAAATGGAGTAACAGAGGGATGTGACTTGTGGGACGCCCCGAACAAATAGTTTCGGCCAGCACTTTAGTGTACGCGAACGTTGACAAACTGTACTTTGGGTTGCACAGAATGACTTGCAATACGATTCTTTTTGAGAGCAACGGTTTTCATTGGTCCTTCAGAGGATGCCTTGTAAACAGTGTTGCATAATCAAGGGAGCGATATTGACATGGTGGCAACCGACTCATTTGTTTTGATTTAAATATGTTGTAGTCATAGACAACTATCTTACTATAGTCACTGAATTATATTAAGACTGAGGAATTATACAGCTAAATATAGACAAGACCTTGTATTTGTAGGAGAAAAAGTGTGCATAGATTTAATCAGGCATTTACCTTCAAACATTTCCCAAAAGTCAATGCAATGCATACCAACAAGCATTAAATAGTTGTGTATAAAAATAAAACTTGGTGGATTTAAAAAAAAAAAAAAAAAAAAAAAAAAAAAAAAGTTTTGGCTCAGCTATATGAACAATATACAACCGCTTAAAAAAAAAAAAAAAACATTCACCTGAAGACTCTTGGGAAGAAAATGTTATACACCACAAGCGTCCTACTGGCCGAGGTCATGTACAATGACTGTATTTGTTGAGTTTTGGCCGGTGACAGACTCGGCATCTTTCCTGTCAAAGCCGGTATCTGGCTCCGTGTTGCCAGTCGGGTGGAACACGCCTGGGTTGTATTCATACTGGTTGACGCCAGGAGGCACAGACCAACCGACCGCCTGGGGCCTGGTGGCCATTGCGGCTTGAGCCGTGCCAGAGGACCACGCGGGATACTGAGCGGATCCGGCGGTGCCGGCCATTGTGGCCAGATAGAAGGCCAGGTTCTGCGGCGCCGTCGTCTTGAAGGCGGCGTCCATCATGGGGTGATTGTAGCATTCTTTGAGTGGTGGTCTTTGGGGCTCAGGCTGATACTGAAAAGACGAGACAGGCGGTCATCACGATCAAGTTACTTTTTTTCTGTTGGACGGTGTTGCGTCTCGCCTTTAAGGCCATAACCAAACTATGGTTAGACCTCCATGATGGACGCGTCGCTCTATGTCCAAGCCGCTGCATTACTGTTATTAGCCAACAGAAAAGCCGAGCTGGACATCAGGATCGTTGAAGGGACAAATTAGAAAACACGTCAAAAGGATTCGCTTACAGGCGGCGCATGGCTGATCACCGTTCCGCTCATCAGGTTGGCTTGGCTGCGGCCGTTGTTGCCGATGTAGCGCTCGGACACCCAATTGCTGTCTTTCTGGTGTCTCCTCAGCTTCATCCTTCGATTTTGAAACCAAGTCTTCACCTACAAGCGTGAAGAATAAAAACTAGTGACGATAACGGGTTAAGATGGCCCGCGCACGCCCGTGTCAATTGTCTGACTTACCTGTTTGTAGGTAAGTCCCGTGAGTTCGGCCAGGTTCTTCATCTCGGCCGGGGTGAGGTATCTCTGCACACTGAACCGCTGGACAAGAGCGTTCATCTGGCTTTTGGAGAAGACTACGCGCACCTTTCCTTTAGGGCTCTTCGCATTGGTGCTTGGCATCTTCAGGGCCGGTATGGGCACTTGTAGCGGGAAAGCGTTGGCGTTCGGATTGCCCACATCAGTGTAGGAGGACAGCTCCCCCATAAGCGAGCTGGAAACCTGGTCTCCGGCGTCGGGGCTCCTGCTGTTAGCGTCCTCGCTGAGCTCCTTCTTGACCCATGTGGTAGGGTCCGCCTGTGGAAAACCACTTTCTCGGCCGCTATTAAAACTCCACGAATCTGCGAGGGAATATAAGGAGAGTATAATAAGAACCACTAAAAGGTGCAAACGGGTACCTTGGAGGATAACGTGAGAAATGCCTTCCCTTTGCTTTCACGGCTGCTAGCGTGTATGCCGTCGCAACCCATAAAAACACTTGACTAATAACTGCTTTCCGCAAGCGTTGATACTCAGCTGATCGGCAACTCCCACCACTGCCAATGATCATCCAGGCTTTCCTCTGCATCGTTTTGATGCGTTTTACCACATCAACTGCAGAAGAGGCCTCTTCTGCAAGCTCGCTCTATGAATACCCCAACGAGTTTTGGGTAACCATTCCTGGGTCTCTCGAAATGAGCTCGATAAAAGTATCGTCGATCTTTTCCAACTGAAAATGATTCATTCATAAAAAGAAATATTCGCAATACTGCACGGCGCTCGCGGGCATGAGGTAGCTCCACCGGTAGCCTGCGTATGGCTGAGATTTGTCACCAAAATTCGAAACGCCACATCAGATTTTGATGAACGTGGTTTTGTTGGAGCCCTGGGGTGGGCTAGTGTCCCCCAGAACTGGTTTCGTTCTGGGATAACTAAGGGATTTTTAAAAAAAAAAAATCTTTTTGAAATCAGTCAATGTCAGATATATATGGAGGTTTAAAATGTGTTTTTTAAAATATTTTATAATTTGTATATAATTTATATATATATATATATATATAATAAATGCACAATGTTGTGTGCATTTATTATATATATATATATATATAAATTATATAATTTTAAAGGTATAATAATTTAAAGGTAAATCGCGGATATATTTGTAGAAGTAATTTTGAGACATCTCGCTCTCCGTACCTGCGGGCCTGTTCTAAAAATAGCTCACCACTGATGGTGCGTTTGAAGTTCCTTGGAACGCGGTATACATTGATTGTTCGAAAACATGGAAAGTAAAGAGTTGGATATTGATATTGATCCACTGCCTACCTTGCTAAATCATTGATGACGACGACGATCAGTGCCTTCGCATGGAAGAATATTCATTGGAGCAGTTTTGTTAAGTCACCCCCCGCCCCCCCCCCCAAAAAAAAAAAAAAAAAGTTTGGCGACCCCCCCGCAGGTAAACGTGTAATTTCCCAATCGGTTCGCGAGATGTCGCCCTTCAGCAAACCCACTTTCCAGTTGGGTTTTGAAACGACCACGAGCGGCACCAAAACGGGTCTAGTAGGCTTTCTGCAGAAGTTTGTCGAGCTCGGAGCGGAGACGAACGTACCGGGAGAGGCGTGAGTCTCCGAGTCGCTCGCGGAGTCGCTGCCGGCCCTCCTGCGCTCCTCGGCGGTCGTCGCATCGGAAGCGGCTCGGGGCGTCGCACCCCGCAGCAGGCGGCCCGCTTGGCTGTCCCCGAGGTAAACGAGACCGGAGCCCGGGTACCGGCAATAGCCGTTGGCGACGCGCCGCTCCGGGCTGTGAGGCGGCGACTCCTGGCGGGGCCTGGCGGCGGCGGCGTAGTAGACTTGCGCCACCCCGGGCGTGTAGTCATTCAATTCGGGGCAGTGGTTCTGTTCGTGGCCCGATTGATACACGAGGCCGTAGGCGTAGGCGTGGTAGGGCGGCTTGTACTTGTAGCTCAGCTGCGTCTTCCAGTCTGCCATGTTAAACGTAACAAAATGCCGTCACCGGCTCTGCTGGCCAAATCGTGTTCGTAAAGCGCGCCACCGCGCCGCGGGCTCGCTTTTTTCTTTTTAAAGAGGCCCCGCGGGCAGGTGCGGGTGCTGGCCGTTGAGCTCGGAGCCAATGGCATGCCCGCACCTATGCACGAGCGAGCATCTCATTGGCCGCCTACACACCGCCCGACCAATGTGGATGCAGTAGTTCAGGCGCTCCCAAAGTGTGTGTGTGTGTGTGTGTGTGTGTGGGGGGGGGGGTGAAGGAACGAAAGCGTTGCATTAATAGCGACCTTTTAATATTGAAAAAAAGACAGAAAGAAACCGCTTCCCCTGAAAATTGTTGCACGGTTGAGGTGCTCGAAAACAGTTGCACTGATTTCAACCTGCAGTTTGTGGCAGTTACCTTTTATTTGCCCCAACAATGTGGAGCGTCGTATGAATTACAATGTGCCAAATAAACTACAATGGACTCTGAAAACCAAATGTGTATGTATGTCGTGTTTAAAAAAAATAATAATAAAATAAAAAAAAAATTTTTGGGGGGGGGGGGTGGTGCGAAAAAAAAAATATTTTGAACCGAAGGAGGGCCCAGCAGAGAAAGTTAAAGTTTGGGAAGCCCACATAAATGAAACAAAACTTCCCAGGAGAATGTCCATACATGCTGCTGTTGAAAAGTTGTGATTCCCTTCGATTCACATCACTTCGAAACTCTCTCTTTATAATTATATATATATATATATATATATATATATATATATATATATATAATTGTGATTTTGCTGGCTGCAAATGACAACTGTTGTAAAATAACAATCTTTAATGCACATCGCTGACATCTGGCTGAAAGCTGCTATGTCCCAATTTGGTCAATTGGATGTGTGTGCGTGTATGTGTATGTATATAGCGGGTGATTGAAAAGTAACTCCCGATTTCGAAGTTCGGAACTATCATTCTTACAAGAAATGAACACGAGAAGAAAGTGTGTTGCATGGAGTTTGATTTCAAATTGTGTACAGTGTGGTTATCAATGTTTTTAATCACATCGCATTTGTGTATTTCAGGTACCCTGTTGATGAAAAGTGTTGTTTTTTCAAACAAAAACAAACTTAAAAATGGCTACTCTTCAAGAAAAAGCACAATGCATATTGTGGTTTATTGAAACAAAATCGGAGATATCCATGACATCACTCAATTCCTGCGTGGCGCAATAAATGGATGTAGACAGGAAGAGCGTTGGATAAAAAGAGGCGTGGAGGACCAAACGTCAATACGTACCCCTTTTTCTTTGTCTTTGTCTTTTTCTTTTTTTTTTTTTTTTTAAATATCCAAATATTTGTTCAATTATAAAGAGATTTTATGGACACCTTGCAGTTCCAAAATCATGTTTCCATGTACAGAGACAGCATATCTCCGCGCATGTGTCTGATTTAGCGTACCGACAAGGAGTTTAGGCTAATTGTGTGGTTGTCTTGTTATTTGGGAGCTCGGGTTCCACCGTTTGCGGCCTTCGCACGGCACACAATCGATTCAAGTTGTGTGTATGTAGAGTAATACGGAGTTAGTAGTTAGTCGCGTGTCAGCGTTACATCAACGCACTCATTGAAATTCTGACTCCGAAATCATTTCATAGACCTTAGGTGATGGATTGTCTGACGTTAAGCCAACGTAAGTGTTTCATGTGCAACGCAAACACCCTGCCACTCAATTGTAAACACTAATAAAACTCTCAAACTGTTATGAAAAGCCCCCAAGTATTTAACCCGCAAATGTTGATAATAATACACATTTGGTTGATTTAGTGGCGAGTCCTTGGCGGACCGAAACGGCCCTTTCCCTGCGTCCGCTCGACTGGGCCGTACGTGTTGACACAAATTACCGCTGGCCTCATTTGCAATCCTTTTCAAAAAGACAAATCAGATTAGGCGTGTCGTTTCCATCAAAGTTGCTGTTTGTGTTCCCCCTCCTCGCGTCCATTGACGTGGTAATGATTCAGTTAGCGGCGACGTGATGTGATAATAGCGAGCCTGATGGCCCGCATTTGCGTTTCTGATCTACGACGAGACCAGGTGAGTGGCGTGTGAGTGAACAGATGTCTTAGATGTCATTAGCATCGGAATGTGCTCGGAGTGCCATTTGAAGTTGAAAGCTGTGTTTTTAGGCCGGGAAGTGTTTTACATTTTAATTGCACACTGTAGACTGAACTGAAAGACCATTATTCCCTTTTGTAAAGCAGTACACACACATTGATAATCAGGCTAAATTTGAACATTTGGGGGAAATGTTTGTTTTATTTCATTAAAAAATAAAAAGACTATCCCGAGAGACGTGAAGTTTTTCCTCATGTTTTGGGGATTGTAGGGTGGAAGCTGCAGCTGGCACCTACTGTGGACTGAAAGGGTGGCAGCAATGACGAAATGAAATGCCAGTATTTTGAGGGAAATAGCCCGTGAGCAACACTGGGGGGGGGGGGGGGGGGGGGGGGGGGGGGGGGGAATTGGACTTCGCGACGCACCTTCATCTCCAGCAACCCCCGAATAGACCTTACCAGGGAGGCTGAGGAGTGTGGGAGATAGGAGAGCCCGCCTCAGAGAACCCAGACTCTGCTTCCTCATGGGAAGGCGTTTCGGTGGAATTGAGGAGGTCTTTGAAGTATTCTCCCCACCGACTCACAACGTCCCGAGTCGAGGTCAGCGGCGCCCCATCCCCACTATACACAGTGTTGATGGTGCACTGCTTCCCCCTCCTGAGACGCCGCACGGTGGACCAGAATTTCCTCGAAGCCGTCCGGAAGTCGTTCTCCATGGCCTCACCGAACTCCTCCCATGCCCAAGTTTTTTCTTCAGCGACCACCAAAGCTGCATTCCGCTTGGCCAGCCGGTACCCATCAGCTGCCTCAGGAGGCCCACAGGCCAAAAAGGCCCGATAGGACTCCTCCTTCAGCTTGACGGCATCCCTCGCCGTTGGTGTCCACCAACGGGTTCGGGGATCGCCGCCACCTTACGGCCACAGCTGCGGTCGGCCGCCTCGGCAATGGAGGCGCGGAACATTGGCCGCTCGGACTCGATGTCCCCCGCCTCCATAGTCCTTCAGTGAACGTGAACCTTTGAACGATTCGGTGAATGAATCTTTTGAACGAATCTTTCGAAAGAACGGATTCTATTTATTCAGTACACTCAAAAGAACTGCCGTGCCCATCACTAGTATACACCCGATCGGAATAGACCACGTCACATGTAAACAGTTGAGCAGAGCTCTTCAATCGGAATGACAAAAAAGTTTCCATGTAAATCCGCCGATTGACTTTTATCTGGCATATGCGTAACCATTTGGCAAAACAGGTTAAAGCACCAAGCTCGGGTGACTAGCGCAGTAGGACTGGGACAAAGCACCCGTATGAACTTGGAAGGCTGTTATGACTGTGACCCATATACAGCACTTATAAATTATTTATTGCCTCATATATACAGAACAAATTGATGGATAACTAGTTTTGAAATCGCGGCACGGTGGCCGACTGGTTAGAGCGTCAGCCTCACAGTTCTGAGGTGCGGGGTTCAATCCCCGTCCCCGCCTGTGTGGAGTTTGCATGTTCTCCCCGTGCCTGCGTGGGTTTTCTCCGGGCACTCCGGTTTCCTCCCACATCCCAAAAACATGCATTAATTGGAGACTCTAAATTGCCCGTAGGCATGACTGTGAGTGCGAATGGTTGTTTCTATGTGCCTTGCGATTGGCTGGCAACCAGTTCAGGGTGTACCCCGCCTCTCCTGCCCGATGACAGCTGGGATAGGCTCCAGCACGCCCGCGACCCTAGTGAGGAGAAGCGGCTCAGAAAATGGATGGATGGATGGATAGTTTTGAAATCAGAAGCCAATACAAAAGTTTGTCAACTATGGCATTATTCAATTTGTTTTAAAATGGCGCTTGGTAACAAAAAAATGCTTGCGATATATCAACGTTATTAAGTGAAGATAATTTGCAATTTATGTTCATTTAGCAAGAAACAAAATCGACGCACATGATTTGCTTTCGCGGGCCGCATCAAATTATGTGGCGGGCCGCATCTGGCCCCTGGGCTATGAGTTTGATGCCCAGTGGTCTTCACAAGATGTCACCATGGAGCCATCATGATGACACCGATATTTAGGTTTTGTTTGTGTTTCCATATGTCAGATATTTTTGTGAATTAATTTATGTAAATGAATAATTGACATGTATTTAACCTGTCCAAAGACACCATCATTATTAAAGAAAACTACATTTTCATAAATTCGGCTTCAAACAATCATGTCATCAATCTGTAGTCATGCTCGTTAGCGTAGCATAAACAGGAAGTCCGCTAACATGTTTCCCGGGTTTGGTTAGGCCCTTAGAAATAAATGAGTAGTTACGCCAGCGTAACGACGCAGCCGGGCTAACGTACGTGCCTATTTAGGGGCCATGTTGGGGAGGTCGACGTTCGCATAGAAGGCAATGCATGGACACTGAACTGCATGGTCACCTCCGCCTATAGCCGATTCCGCTCAAGTTTCAGTGTGTAACAGAAATAATACGTTCATTGGCTACATTGGCTGAGTCAACTTTGGTGTATTATAATTGATCATGATGTATGATTTCTCTGGCCCTCCATAGCCACCCTTGAGGAAGGCACCGCAAATTGTTACTGCACCTAGTCCTCCTCTCCAGTTAAAGGCGCTGTTGCTTTTCATCCGTGTAAAAAAGAAAGCCAAAACGTCTGTCCCTTTATCGCGGTTCACGTGGGACTGTGGGCCGGGACTGTCTCGCGTGCTGACAGCTGATGCCAACATGCTAACCTGTCACACTCACTTCAACAGCACCGCGATCTCTTTTATTTGAGCATAAAAACAAGCGGAGTCACTGCCGACGCGTTAGCACAAACGCCAACTTTCCTTTGACAAGCGTCACTTGTTTTGTGAGGGAGCCCGCAATCTAGAGAGGACGACGCGAGCGTATTCGGTTAGCTGGTACTTTGTATAGTTCACTGGCACCTCCACCGAGTCGTGACAATGACAGAAGAACTTGAGCAGATCCTCCTGCGAATGACACAGCCCGACAGTGCTGTGATCCAGCAGGTAAAACACAAGTCACGGATGTTGCTTGGAAGTTTGATGTCAGCTCGAGTTCCCTATGAAATGATTAAATGGAGGCTTGGCTACTATGGATTCGTTGGTTTTTTTTTTGTGTGACTTCAGTCCGAGCGGCAGACCATGAATGTAACGCGTTGAGCTGTGTGCCCCCTCCCCCGTTTTAGGCCACAATCCAGCTGAAGCAGGTTTTCAAAGACCCTGCCATCATCCCTGCCCTTTGTGCTGTCATGCGTGGCTCCCAAAACCCGCAGGTATGTTACCGCACAGTTAGTTGCTAAGTGCTGTTACTTCATTCAATTTGGATATGGAGGACAAATGACATGACCCATCATTTATTATGATTATTTTTACGACTCTAGATCCGGCAGTCAGCTGCAGTGATGCTGCGGCAGAGAGTGAAGAAACAATGGAGGAAGATAAGTGATGCTGACAGAGAATGGTCAGCTCCAATGCTTTCACCCGACATGTGATAGTTGACTTTAGAGTAACTGAGCTGGGTTAAAAACCAAAAAAGCTGTCACGTTTTACCTCTGTTCACACAGCCTCAAAGTGGTGGTGTTGCAGGCGTTCATGCAGGAAACAGAGTAAGCTACTTTTTTTTTTTTTTTTTTTTATATATACATGACAAAACCTCATGTTCAATGTCCCGCCTTTTGTTTTGGACGTAAGCTTGATATACACCATAGTACAACACGCAGTACGTATACAACAGTGAAGAATTTGGTGTTTAAAAAAAAAAAAAAAAAAAAAAAAAAAAAAAAATTTGCCATTTACAATGTCAAAGTATACAACAGTGAAGAATTTGGTGTTTTAAAAAAAAAAAAAAAGTTTTTTATTTTTTTTGCCATTTACAATGTCAAAGTCATTATTGAATAACATTGCACCACTTGAGCAATCTTTATTATTGTGGTTGTATAGCGAAAGCAGAGTTCCCATCAATGCATGACAATTTCTGAAAATGCTATAATTTCATGTATCGTTTTCAAGATGTTCGGCAGCATGGTGGAATATTGCGGTTCGCGCATCTTCGTGTGGGGTTTCTCTATGTACTTCCAAATTTCCGCTCACATTCCAAAAACATGCAGGTTAGGTTCATGTTCAGTTTGAACTTGAAATATCTCGTCTTTGTAGTGTATTCAATGAAATATAAGTTGAACATGATTTGCAAATCATTGCATTCTGTTTTTATTTATGTTTAACACAACGTCCCAACTTCATTGGAATTGAGGTTGTAAAACCAAAACTTACATTTAGCGTTAAACTGTTTGACTCATCTCATTTGAAATAATGTAATGTTAGTAAATTATGAAATGATGTCCAATTTACGGGGTCACCTTGTGTACAGTATGTCAAACATAAAAGCGGAAGTTCATTACGTCAACATCGTCACTTGGGGCAATTCTGACACACGATTTGAAGGAGTGTGACTTAATTTTTCCTGTGCATTGCAGACACCAAGTGCAGCACTCGCTCTCCCAGTTGTGCGCCATGGTGGTCAAGCATGAGACCCCCGACAGCTGGCCTGCCCTGCTGCAGCTCCTGAATCATTCCACCAAGAGCATCAACCCACATGATAGACAGGTTCGGCACCGACGATTACAACCGACGCCTAAGAGGACCGAAAACCATTGTCACCTTCCTCCTGAAGGTCGGACTGCTGCTTCTGAACAAGGTGATTGAGTCCAACCCGGAGCTTTTCCAGCCTCACTACTGCCAGCTTCTGCAGCTTTTTAGCACGGTGCTACAGGACCACAACAACCCAACGGCCTTGTACTACTGCATCCTCAGCCTCACAGCCATGACGGCGTACACTGGCACCCAACACATGGTGAGACCAATGTTTTTTTTTTTGTCCTTTCCTACCTGCAATTCAGTTTCAGATGTCTGAATTAGTGTTTCCCAATCTGGATTGTGCCAAGGCACATATTTTTCACTCCCTACTACAAAAAAAAAAAAAAAAAGTCACCAAAGTATTTACTGGAAAAAAAGGCTCAATTTCCGGTGGGACCACCACCCCAGTCTGCCAATCCAGAGGCACAGTCCCAGTTGTCCATGCGATGTTGCAGAGGTGTGTCAACCAGGACAGCCCGACAACATCCACAGCTTTTAGGAACTCTCATCCACCTCTGGGGGCTTGCCACCGAGGAGCTTTTTAACCACCTCGGTGACCTCAACCTCAATGATAGGAGAGCCCGCCTCAGAGATCCCAGTTTCTGCTTCCTCATGGGAATGCGTGTCGGTGGAATTGAGGAGGTCTTTGAAGTATTCTCCCACCTACTCACAACGTCTCGAGTCGAGGTCAGCAGCACCCCATCACCACTATACAGAGTGTTGATGGTGCACTGCCCCCCCCCCCTCCTGAGATGCCAGATGGTCGACCAGAATTTCCTCGAAGCCCTCAGAAAGTCTTTCTCCATGGCCTCACTAAACTCCTCCCATGCCCGAGTTTTGCCTCAGCGACCACCACTCGTTCCGCTTGGCCAGCCGGTACCCGTCAGCTGCAAAAGCACGGTAGGACTCTTCTCTCCAGCTTGACGGCAACCCCTCCCAAAGAGGACTGGTACCAGAGCCCAAGCTGTGTGTGGAGGCGAGCCCGACTATATCTAGCCGGAGCTTCTTGACCTCCTTCCCGGCCAGAGAGGTGACGTTCTCACGTCCCGAGAGCCAGCTCCTGTAGCCGGGGATCGGATCGCCGAGGTCCCCGCCTTCGGCCGCCGCCCAGCTCGCATTGCACCCCACCCCTACGGCCCCTCCCGCAGGTGGCGAGCCCATGGCAAGGGGCACCCACGTTACCCTTTCGGACCGTGCCCATTTGACCCATGACCTCTCGACTGTGAGGTAAATGTTCTAACCACTATTCCACTGTTCTGCCTATAAAATTATACTTATTTATACTTTCTAATAAGAGCGTATCTGTGTCATTCAAATAAATGTTCGCAACATATGGCAGAAATTTTGTTGAATCAATGAATAACTAAAAAATATAGAATACTAACATAATACAAGACACAGCATGTAGTGGAACCAATTTGATGACGTCTTTGGAGATCGTATATATTTGATGGGATATGGAATATTTATGAAGGCAGAATTTTGGTTGAATCTCACCGAGTTGATTTCCTTAAATTGATTGTGCATGTGTAAAGTAAATAAAAAAGTTTTGGACTGTCATTGTTTTTAGACCGTGCCCCCTTTTTGTTTTAACGATGTCATGTATGATGTCATTTTAAGTGTGTGTACACGTCATGTGATGTTTTAAGTTGAAGCCAAGGACCCCAATGGAAATAAGTCCGACTTTATTGCGCTATCCTTGACATTTGTGTTCAATACATGACCTGTACGCGGCACGGTGGCCGACTGGTTAGAGCGTCAGCCTCACAGTTCTGAGGTGCGGGGTTCAATCCCCGTCCCCGCCTGTGTGGAGTTTGCATGTTCTCTCCGTGCCTGCGTGGGTTTTCTCCGGGCACTCCGGTTTCCTCCCACATCCCAAAAACATGCATTAATTGGAGACTCTAAATTGCCCATAGGCATGACTGTGAGTGCGACTGGTTGTTTGTTTCGATGTGCCCTGCGATTGGCTGGCAACCAGTTCAGGGTGTACCCCGCCTCCTGCCCGATGACAGCTGGGATAGGCTCCAGCACGCCCGCGACCCTAGTGAGGAGAAGCGGCTCAGAAAATGGATGGATGGATGGACATGACCTGTATTTTAAAACTGATATGTTGAATAAAGTAAAGATTACAATTTGCTGCCTTTTTAGAACCAGATGCGCTCGATCATCCCGAGTCTGATTGTTGCTCTGAAACACCTCATCAAAGCCGATCAGGTAAACGTATTCATGTGATGCATGGGTTTTTTTTGTTGTTTTTTTTTTTTAAAATGACTTCACTATTTTGAACCTGACTATTCGTTCACTCCAAGAGTCAAGCCACGGAGGCAATGGAGGTGTTCAATGAGCTAATGGAGAGTGAGGTTGCCATCGTTTTGCCTCACATTGCAGACATGGTTCGCTGCTTCTTGGAGGTGGGGAGCTTTACGGCGTCTTAAATTGCGGGCGCTTGTCGACTCCTGTTTAAAGTGTTCTGACGCAAAAGCGCGCTTGCGTTGTTGTCGCTAGGTGGGCACCGATACCTCGCTAACTGACTCGCTGCGTGTCAAAGCTCTCTCCTGCATTGCCTTTCTCATCAAGCTGAAGAGCAAGGTAGGGCCGTACGCATCACATCAGCAGGACTTGCAACAGGAAATGCAAGACTACGAGTATTTTTCCAATTTGGATGGTTCTCTTGAATGCGGCAGGTGGTGCTGAAGCAGAAGCTGCTGCTCCCCATTCTGCAGGCCATCTTCCCTGTTTTGACCGCAGCGCCTCCGCCCGGCGAGCACAACCCGGAGAACGACGACGACGACGACGACAATGGCGATGACACCGACGACGACAATCCTCAACATTGTGCTGCTCAGGTTTGTGAGTCTTTCCTGCTGAAAATGGGAGTATTTCGGAGTCTGTTGATTCAAGTAAAACGCCTTTTGATTGTACTCGGTAATGTACAGATAATTGACACCATGGCCCTCCATATGCCTCCGGAGAAACTCTTCCATCAACTGGTAAGTGATCGTGATTCTTTCGTCTGGTTTCAACAGAGTTCTGTTCCTACAGCTGCGACGTAACCCGAATTCGTCGGAACACGCTGTCGTCCGTCACTAACTTATGCTAACACGGTAGTAAAGGCAGAGTAACGGTAAATATATATCAAAAAGCAGAGACCTAATACTGGACCCCCTCGATGACTCTGCTGTGGCCAGAAATTCTGTCCGTCGAGGTTGTGAACAGAATTGGTGACAAAGGTGTGCAGCCTTTGTGGAGTCCAACCCTCACTGTACTTACGGCTGGCAATGGCCCGAAGTCTTGACACCGCGGTGTCTTGCGGGGACCGAACGGCCCATATGCCCGGAGCACCTCCCGCAGGACTCCCTGAGGGACACGGTCAAACGCCTTCTTCAAGTCCGCCAAAGCGCATGTGGATCTCGTCCACTGTTGCTCCTGTACCGGAGACGCTGCTACAACTTCTCTCGCGGAAAAACGAATTCTTCCAGAGCTGCGCAAAATTTGCACTTATTTTCAGATGATTATTTCTGCGGACGTTTATCCAAGTTAATGCTCGGAAAACAATTGGATGGAAAAAAATTGCCCATTGTCATTTCCTTTTTCTATAAGCAAGAAGCAAGTTATTACCCAGCCCTAATTGATAGAGCCCTGAAATCCTTTTTGGGGATTTTTGACTGTTTCATTTTGTACCCCAGATGCCACTGACTCAGGCCTGCCTGGCCAGCGATGACCCCTACGAGCGGAAGGGGGGCCTCATGTGTCTTGCTGTGCTGGCTGAAGGATGTGCAGATCATATATGCACCAAGTATGCCTGGTTTGTTCATAGGAAAAGTGTTTTTGTCAGGAGTGATGGAAAAGGTGCGAGCTGTGTGTTTCCATTAATGCTATTGCAGGATGCTGTCATCAGTGCTGCAGACGGTCTGCCGAAGCCTTTCGGATGGTAATCAGGTGGTGCGCAGCGCTGCCCTCTTTGCGCTTGGGCAGTTCTCTGAACATTTACAGGTGACCCTTCCCACCTTTATATCACGCTCTTTTTTGTGAATTGACCTAAAGTGCTCCTTCTGTGGAAATATTCCACGTTTGTGTCCGTATCCCTCCCTTTCACAGCCTGAAGTAAGTAAACATTGTGAGGAATTGATGCCTTTGCTGCTCGGCTACCTTTCATCCTTAAACCAGGCCAAAGTTGGCCACGTCACGAAGGCTTTCTATGCACTGGAGAACTTCATGGAGAACTTGGGTAAGCTATGGAATAGTGGTGTGTACCTTGCACACTTTCCACCAATCTGTGCACTACTTTAGGCCGGAGGACTGTGAGCTTATCTCAACAGGAATCTCTATTCTTCATCATACCGAGATATTTTGGACAGTTCCGTGCTTCCCAACTTTCCGGGAACAGTTTGCCGAAGACGTCCTTTTCAAGCTGTCTTAAGGGCGTGCTCGGATGAGTCGGCTGTCGAAGAATCTGAATTTGGCGTCACAACAATAGTAGCTTCTACTTGCGCTAACTTTGGGAGCGAGCGGTATTTCAATCTGACGCTCCCACACGCGTTGGGCATTGGCGGCGCGTCTGCCATATTGAATCTTGTCAGTTCTGCTTGTAAACATCGCGTCCTGCCCGAAGCTCCGGCCGCTCTGTCTGCACTGCGGCACTCCCAGACTGTGGGACGGCGCACTCCAACAACGCTCTGCATTTCCACCCTTACCCTCAGAGCGCAGTGAGCGCGTCCGATTGAATTTCCAAACATACCAGAAGCGTTTTTAAGACAGTTCGATGTGTAATGTACACATAACCTGAACGAGCTGAATGGGAGTTAGCGTTTTTTGACCCTAGATGGTAATCTCTTCTGCGCTAATGCTTATCGCGATTGCTAACCATTTAGCATTTTGCCGTGTCAAATTCTGTACGCCAAATGTATCCAATATACTCGGAACCAACCTATGCAGTTTAAGTATTGAAGTACATCCCTCCTAAATGAGAATAAAATGCATGGTAGTAGAATTCAAATGTTTTGTTCATAGTTGGGGCAGCGGGGGTGGGGCTGAATCAATTCCAGAAAGATTCCATTCGTGACCGTCCTAAATCTGATAACAGATTTATTTTGCATTAGTTTATTGCAAAATCATTTTTTTTTTTTTTTAACCAATTATTGTTGTTTATTTGGTATTCTTTGATGAAGCTATCTACCAAATAAACAACAATTAAGCAATATCACAGGAGAGGGAGTGATGTTGTACTAACCACCCTTTTTGGAACTGAGCGCTACTTGTTCAGTGCTGATGAATGCAAACGGCTACTAGTTGGATAGTAGCACTCCTGAGGCTGCTTCAGGTTCAACTACGTCAATTACCGGTTATTCATACTAGGGCTGCAAATACTTATTATTTTCTAAATAGCTTAAACTATTATTTCTTCCATAAATTGACTATGATTCAGTTTATGGTTTGGTCTGTAACCTGTCAGAAATATTGATCATTGTTCCAAACTAAATGCCGATTTTTGCAAAATGTCATGTTTTGATGAAACATTTGCTAAAATCGTTTCAATTCCTTTTTTCCCCCCTCAAATGGTTTTAAACAGGCTAAAAACAGGTGCGGCCATAATGTTCACTAACATTTTAAAGGAAACTATTACGATGAGTGAGGTCAATAAATATTGTTTGTTTTAAAACAGGAGCAGATATCGAGCCCTACCTTCCCACCCTGATGGATACCATGTTGTCCGCCCTCAACGGCACGGACAGCCTCAAAATCAAAGCGCTCATCGTGTCTGCCATCGGCGCCATCGGTGAGCGATGCGTCCGTGGCGCCCTCTCAAACCAAACCGCACATCTGGAAACATCACGTCTGCGAGAAGTGATTTTAGACATGATTGTCATAATCATTTGTTCACATTTCGTTCTTCGGGGCTCTAATGTGTTGATATCACCAGTGTGCAACTGCTCATCTAAAATATCAAATCTCGTCTCATCAGCCAATGCTGCCAAGGAGTTGCTGGTTCCTTACTTCCCCCAAGTCATCGAAAGCCTGAAGGGCTTCCTGACCACCACCACCACAGAGGAAATGAGGTCTCTGCAAACTCAGTCTTTAGGTAAGTGGACCCACAAATCCCCCCCCCCCCCCCAAAATGTTTACAAGACTTGTCAGCTAGCAGGTTTCTGTTACAGACACACTCTCTGTGTTGGCTCGTACCATCGGCAAAGAGGTCTTCAGTCCTCTTGCTGCAGAGTGCGTTGAACTGGGCCTCAAACTGACCGACTCCATCGATGACCCTGACCTAAGACGCTGCACGTACGTTGATCCCGTTTTCTTTTTTAGTAGCCTGTTACTGTTAACCTTGAAGGTAACACAAATCCTCTCGCCATCAGGTACAGTCTGTACTCATCCGTGGCCACAGTCAGCCCGGACTGCCTGACTCCTCACCTCACTCCCATAACGACGGTCATGCTACTCGCTCTCAAGTCCAACGAAGGCATCACGGTACGACGCAGCCCGATGTCAACTGTTTTGCACTTAGGTTTGGGAACCTCTGCTGGCATGCGGTCGATTCGATACACGTCTAGATCCGCAGGTTGTGAATCAATTCAAAACGATATCTTGAAGGGCTCACCCTATTTTCAAACATGTGAAAGACCAGTTATTCCTGAGCATTGTTCCTTTATTGCACTGTAAACAATACAAAATTGAATGTACGTAATCCGGTCGCATCGGTTTATAGTTCTCAACACAAGCTGCACTACAGCTCGTATGGAAGGTGACTTAAGGACGGTTTCCCCTTCACAGGCACACCTCGAGGAGGACAAGACTTTTGTCTTGCTGGACGACGACGACGATGACGACGACAAGGACGAGGCAAAGGATTCGGACGAATTTCTGGATGAGGAGCCTGAGATGGATTTCCATGATGCTACGGGGTACAAACTTCATCCCTAAAGCGTACATTTAAAAAAAAAAAAAATGTATGTTCCACTTCCTCTTTATCTCTTGTGTCAGGTTCAGTGTGGAGAACGCCTTCATTGATGAGAAGGAGGATGCCTGTGACGCACTGGGAGAGATTGCCTACAACATCGGGTATTTAAAGATGCTTAGAGCTGACTCGTAAATACTCCACACATTTCCCAAATAAGTACAGTGGACCAATAGGACGGCGCCTGACCACGAATAGCAGATTTTTGCGAATAATTAGCGCTCCCCTAACTGCGAGTAATTGCCTCATGCTTATATTGACAGTTTAAACCATAAATATACCACAAAGTATGATCACAAAACACTTTAATAGCATTTAAACCATGGAACATCTTCAAATATTGCTTTACCTTTAAAACTACAGTAAACAGCTTAGGTGGTGTTTACTGACCCGAAACCGCTGGATCCTTTCAGCAACAACGTGAACTGCCGGTCATAGATTTTACGACATTGCGGTGAGCTGTTACGGATTCCGCTGGTTTTTATGCTGCATTTAGTCGTATTTTGGCAAAACTATTTAGTTTTTCAATGATTTATTATTCACAAAATCCAGTAAGAATAAAGCTCCACCCTTGAGTGGTGGTGACCATAATGTCATATATTTTAAGTGAATATAATACCTCATGTATAATATGAATTCTCCCCCCGATAATCGGAATTCAGTAGAGTGCATTATACATGGGTATAAGGAAAATAAAAAAAAATGAGTTCACATTGTATTATTGTATACTGTTTACCTTAAGTGTGGACTGTCCATAATGTCATATATTTTAAGTGAATATAATACCTCATGTATAATATGAATTCTCCCCCCCGATAATCGGAATTCAGTAGAGTGCATTATAAATGGGTATAAGGAAAATAAAAAAAATGAGTTCACATTGTATTATTGTATACTGTTTACCTTAAGTGTGGACTGTCCCGACTTGGGGGATTAAAAAAACCAAAACAAAACTAAAACCAGAATCGCGTTCAGAATGCACACAGAGCAGAAAGTTTATTTGAAAAACCTAATCAAATATGGATAATACGTCGTCATGTTTTGAGCATATAGATAGCAAGCAATTGATGGTGCACATAACACAAGGGTTTTCCTCATTTTCGGGGGTGGGCGTTACACTCGAGCATATTTTACACAGCAAATTACGGTGCTGATTATATTATGTATAAATGAAAGAATTTATGATATTGTGTATCGTGGTCTGGTCCAGCCAGGCAGATTTGAAAATTGAATTTCTTTTTGGGGGTTTACATTTCTAATCAATAAAAGAAGATTAAAAGTAAATTTTTGTTTTTTTTTTAACAAAAAGTGGTAACATATTGAATGTCGTAGATTTTTCTTTGCACAAATAACAGAATGTTCATGCCTCCCTAATACACGCTTTGTCCCTTGCTGCCATCTGATTGGCTGATTTGGGTATTTGCATGAACACGATGTTGTTTCCCAATGAAGTGGCCAAGTCGGTACGTCTCCTATTGTTTTCTGATTATTATTCTTATTTTTTTGAATTCTCTCCGTGTTCTCCTTTTTTGAACAGTGCTGTTTTCCAGCCCTTCTTGGACTCCAGCTTCCAGCAGGTTTTCAAGATGAGAGATGTAAGTTCTTCAGCCTGCCTGGCTGTCATACAGCGACTCACCGCCCGCTTGCCGATCATTATGTTTGGACCCTCCTTGTCCAGTATCCCCATGAGGATGTTCGCAGGGCAGCGTTCGGGGCCATGGGTCAGTTCTGTCGGGCACAGCACAGGGTTTGGAATGAGAATCCCACTGACTTCAATCACCAAGGTAAGTATGCTGCACACAGCTACTTTGTGTGAGAACACAGGAAACGACCCCGTGAAAAAAGTCTCGTCCTGTTCCTCCTCCGGGCAGCCTTGCTGAAGATGCTGGATGTGGTGCTTCCCAGCTTCCTGGAGACGGTGCGCACCGAGCCGGAGCGTCAAGTTGTGATGGGCATCCTCGAAACTATGAACGGTGTCATCAAGACGTGCAAGGAGGAGGTTTTCAAGAACCCTACTCGCCTCAAGGAAATCAGCAGTGTAATCCGTGACGTTTTGAAGAAGAAGGTGAGAAGAAGACGTTGACCTGTTGACTTTGTTTGCGTGACACAATGTTGGATCTCAAGTTATTAGACTCCATCCATCCATTTTCTACACCTCAATAGGGTCATGCCTTTCGTGTTTGCTTGCCGGATTTGAACCCAGGTCCTCAGAACTGCGAGGCGGACGCTCTAACCGGTCGCCCGCCGTGGCGCCAGCTATCATAGTGTAATGCTAATTTATTGGATTTCTGCTTCCAGACCGAATGTCAGGACAGTGATGAAGCCGACGACGACGACCAACAGGTTGGCTCTCTCCTACTCCTATCATAGACATTCATGCAGTTCATATTCATTAAACGATGTACATAAATGAATGGAATCCAATATGAGAGCTGTATCGTTATCTGCCTTCACGAACATAATTGTGCTCAGTCAGTTGCTCGGTGTTTATTAGTAAATGGGTGTAGAAGTACACTGCATCATACTGAGGACCGAGAAGTTTATTCCGGTTTCGTTTGCATATTAGACGCCATGCAATATAATGCAGTACAGTTCGACACCAGCGCAAATGACAGTAGTATTCATTTTGTTCAACAAATGTCATGGATGCTCGGACCGCAAATGAGTGCGCGGGTGTACGTGGCCTGTTTTTGTACACACAACGAATGGCGTCATGTTAGACGAAAGCACGCCGACACGAATTGGCCCTTTCTGTTAAATGTTGCCGTTTGTTTCAGGCGGAGTACGATGCCATGCTCCAAGAGTTTGCGGGTGAAGGCATCCCCCTCCTGGCGGCCTCCGTGCCTGCAAACAACTTCGCTCCTCTCCTCAATGACCTGCTGCCTCTCATCATGAACAAAACTGTGAGTTCAGACTTGCTGACAAGCCCCAGACAACGTAGCTCCTAATAAGACGTCTACAAACAGACAATGAGGTTGGTGGGTCATAAACACAAAACAAAAAAGCAACAACCTTTGGTGCTTGAGAACCAGACCAGAATTATGCGCACTCCTGTGAATGCGTCACTGACTTGAGTTCATTCATTCTATTGGCGGATGATCAACAAGCTAATTAGCTACCTGCTGCCATCTACTGGAAGAGCATTTCATTGCATCGCCTGCCAATGCAATGCGGGCACTAGCTAGCACCTTTTTTTCCAACATATCAGACGAGATTGGCAAATTTCCCACGGCGCACATGATCCCTCACGACCCGCCAGTGTGCCGCGGCGCACGCTGATTGACTGAAGACTCAAAATTGCTCCAGCTGCCAGAGACCAATTGCCAAACAAAAAAAGATTGTTCTGTGTATTTGCCCTGCGATTGGCTGGCGACCAGTTCAGGGTGTGCCCTGCCTCTCGCCCAAAGTCAGCTGGGATAGGCTCCGCCACATCCTAAAGCGACCTATCAGGAGGATAAGCGGTACGCAGAATGGATGGATGGATGATTCAAGCTAGAGGAAATAACGAGTCCTGTTATGTCATGTTATGTAGCTCAACCCAAAAGCAAATGCTGAATCAAACATTCAAAAGTGAAAAGCTGCTCAATGACGATTTGTTGTTTAAGTGTCATGTTGTATTGTCTTGACTTGTAAGTTAAGGCACGGACTGTTTTCCCCGTGTGCTTGTAGAACGCGCAACAGTGAAATTGGATGTGCAGAATCTTTACGTGCCAAAGACGATTTAAAAACGCTGCATTAACGTCGTATCATGGCAGTCACGTGTGCTGACAATTTCATATATCTGTTGAGTTTGCAAAAATGCAAATGACACAACGCAATTCTACTCTATAGTGAGTATAAATATAAATATGGCTTAAAAAGGCGGCTCTGGTCTGTTCAGTGACGTGGAAGTGAACGTTTTAAGGACAACGATCGTATTAGCTGACTGTAGCATTAGCCGCCGTGGTGTGTCAATTGAGACTACTGGCGGGTGCGTTTGATGACTGTATTTTGTTACCGTTCGTTTAATGACGTGATTGAAAAGAGCACCAAGGAATGTTTCCGTCCTCGATCTAAACCACCTTTAATGGATGGAACAACTGTATTAAGCGAATCCAACGTGAGTCCACACTTTCTAAAGATATTGTTGTTGAGTTCATCTTGGAATAACGCGGTAAATGTGTGCTTCCTGAAATATAGCATTGACCCCATTCTGTTGTCCTCACAATGTTTTTGTTCTTTTTGTTGTCCAAAGAAATCATCATGCACCGAGGCTGAAAAGTCCTTTTCTCTGGGGACCATTGGGGAAATTCTGGAGGCTCTGATCAGCACGCCCGGCGGTCGGGAACTGGCGGGCCAACTGTCCCATCGCGTCCTCCCGGTCTTCGTCGCCGGAGTGAAAGACGGCGACGCGGAGGTTCGCAACAACAGCGTGTTTGGACTGGGATGCCTCGCTCAGGCTGCTGGGCCCCTTGTAGCCTCGTATCCTTCTTTTTCAAGCGACGTCAATTGAAATGTTCCACCTCCAAAGATTCTTTAGCAAAGTCCACGTCAGAGATTATCCCACCATGCTGTCTGTCTTTTCCAACCTACTGACTAAAGAGGCGGACCTAAGAGTGATTGACAACTTGTGCGCAGCTCTCTGCAGGATGATCTTAGGACACGTGGAAGCCGTCCCGTTGGAGCAGGTGACCTTACGTTTTGAGCACAGTGAGGTGTAGTTTTTAACGTGTGGGTGGGGGGTGGGGGTGGGATCACTGTCTTCTATGACAGGTTGTCCCAGCTCTGCTTGCTCGTCTTCCACTCAAAGAGGACATGGAGGAGAACAAGACTGTGTTCAGCTGCCTGGCCATGCTCTACTCGCACAGTCCTGCTCTGGTAGCGTGCATTCTCCTTTCAAACTATGAATACTCTGAATTTGGTCATGTTTCAAAATATACAGTTGTTGTGTTTGCAATAATAGGAGTGATTTTATTTTTTTTTAAATTTTATTTTATTTATTTATTTTATTTTATTTTATTTTATTTTTTGGGGGAGAGAAGCTCAAAAGCCGTTTAAAAGCTATAATTTCCAAACGTTTCCAAATGTTTAGTGGCGGTTCCCCTTCTAAAGGACGAAATTAAATCGCAGCTCTCTGCTTCTGGCGGTCATCCAACAATGACCTCATTTCCAAAATGGCTGACAGGAAGAGGACAGGTTTGAACAAAACATTGTTTTTAAATAACCCGTACTTAAACTACAAATTGCGGACATTTCCACGGTAAAAAAAATCGATTCGTAGGCGACTACTTTTTGATTGCCCCCTCGCACGGAATGCCATCTCTGGCATTCCATCGAATGTACATTTCATGTGATGTCTGCCGGTGTTTTGAATGAAGCGTTGGTCCCTCCCAGATTGTGAAGCTCATGAAGCCAATAGTCGAATTGTCCTGTCACATGCTCGGCGACAAGAAAGTGGATAAAGGTAAGTAACAAAGACCGCGACTGTGTGTCTCCATCGAAACCTTGTTTTTCACGCTTCTGGCTTTGGTTTGTGCTCAGAAACGCAGAAAATTCTGGCCACACTGTTGAAGCAATTCGCTCAGCAGCACCTGCCGGACTTCCAGGCGGCTGTGACCTCACTTCCCGGAGAACAACAGGCCAAGCTCGGCGCCGTCATCGTGACCTCGTGATGGCGAGCTGCATACAGTCAGCCGTAGCAGTTCATTTGTACATGCTAAAAATAAATAAATCATCATAATACGGCACTCATTGGCCCACAGCTAACAGCATTCAGTCTTGTAATTTATTAGTTGGATGATAAGAATTACCCTCTTGAAATTTTCATTCCTTAGTCGGACGCAAACGTGTTTGGCTTATTAAGCGGAATGCCAGAGCTCATAAAAGTTGACAAACGAGTAAGGCGCGCTAAGGCTGAGTCAGTGGTCCAGCTCTCCCGTTGCTATTTATGGAGCGTCTCCTGTGCCGAGATAATCAAGTCGCAGACAATATATTTGATAAGGAAAGCACATTCCTTTGCAATGACTGGCAGAAACTTCATGCAGAAATCCTGTAGTCCAGTCGTACAAGCTTTGGGACAGGAGCTTGGTTAGCCTTTTTCTTCTCTATGAATTATAGAGGCATATTGACTTCCATCAGGTAGCACGATTGCTGTCGGCCGATGTGCGCCACGTGGACTCTGACCTGCGAGCAAAGATGAGCAAGCGATCGGTGCGGTTTGCCGGTTTGCCTTGTATTCTGTCACCTGCGAGGAACGCAAATAAAGCCACATTTTCGCAACATTTCTGATGGTGTTTTGATCCGCTGATTGAAAACCAACATCCAACGTGCGCATTCGAAGTGTGTCGCTCATCGTGGATACTGAATGGTTGAAAACGATTTGAACTGGTGAAGTCGGCAAAAAAAAAAAGGAGCCATACGTGTCTTAAAAAGGGAAACGTTTCAAAGATTCCCACGCGACGCAAAAGCTGTCAGTGGAAGATATGGAGGAGGTGGAGAGGACCATTTGTTACTTTGCCATAAATTAATTTTGGCGACCTGGAAAATGGAGAATCCCTCAGTTTAAAAAAAGGACAATCAAAAACTGGACCTGACTCATTTTGCGAGTCGGTAGAAGAAGTGCAGTGCCAGTGCACCGGAAACCTCCGCTTATATCGAACCTCATCCTACGGCATAGTCATCATTGAATTGGCCACTTAGGAGGAAGCCGTAGCCATGTCAAAAGTTTAGGCTCCCTCAGGAAAATGATCAAAAATGCATATTTTCGGTTCGCCGCTTTAAGTTGCAACCAAGTGTTCAAAATGGTTTTGTTACATGGAGGAAAAATGTTATCTGTCGCAGTTCATTGATTTCATAATTGCAACACTACATTTTTTATACAGACAGGTTAAAAAAAAAAAAAAAAGTGTTCTCACTTAAGTTGTCAAAAGGGTTTTGTGGCACCATGTGATTAAATTTTTGTTATTTTTTTTTTTCCTGCCCCTCCAATGGGAGACTGTCCGAATGGCTCTTTGGCTATTTGAGGTTTGCCGACTCCTGCCCAAGGCCCAAACCATTTGCTTCCGCCGATCAAATTATTGAATTATTTTAATTAATAAAAGATGTAGATTAAATTAAACTAATTGATTATAATGATTTAGTTTGATGCTGAAAATGTCTCCTAATAATAGAAAATAAAAATACAGAGGCTCATGTACAACTGAAGAGCACGTTTACTATATTTCAGTTAAACACAACTGTATTTAGCAAAAAAAAATAAACAACAAGTGGATTCTAACAGTAAAGTTTATCCAAGTTGTTACAAGCTTCATTCGGTTTGATCATATTTCATATTTTAAATGATGCAACTTTTAATTGCATTGAATTCAGTGATTCTTTTCTGTACCACTAGAGAGCGCCTGCATTCCATTCGTACTTGTACCACACGCAGAACCACCGATTTCGAACGACAACTTCATTTGAACTAGTAGCCATAACACTACTATTCTGACTATACATATCTGCACCACTATTTTCTATTAGACAGCATGATTATTGCACAGGTGTGCCTTAGGCTGACCACAATAAAAGGCCACTCTGAAATGTGCAGGTTTGCTTTATTGTGAGGGTCTGGGGGGGGGGGGGGGGGGGGTCCGAAAAGCAGTCAGTATCTGGTGTGACCGCCATTTGCCTCACGCAGTCCCATCGGCTGGCGACCAGTTCAGGGTGTACCCCGCCTCCTGCCCGAAGATAGCCGGGATAGACTCCAGCACGCCCGCGAACCTAGTGAGGATAGGCGGTGGATGGATGGATGGTTTAGGCCCTGAATACATTATAGACATGCTAATGGCATAAAAACCCAGTTGGGCTCTGAGATCTGCCGAATCAGATCAGAAAAGCAAACACAAGAGTCCAGAGTAAACAGAGATAAGCAGCTTTTAGCTGCTATGCTGCAGGCAAATGCTCATAGATCTGAAGTCAGGTTAAAAACATTTCCTGGTTTCTCGTGCTTTTTGCAACATTTCTTCCACTTTGAAATCTTTCCTGCACTGTAAGTTGTTTTGAAATGTTATTTTTTTTGATCATGTGTATGAAATGTGCTATATAAATACATTTGATTTGCTTTCATGTTTTTTTTTTTTTTTTTTTTAACAGGAAAATGATACCGATTCCGCTCGAATAATCGTTAAAAGATCTGTTGGATAATACTCGTGCCCATTGTAAATCAATGAAACTTTGAGAAACGCACACACACACACACCTACTTGTACATTTCTAGAAAGACGCCCTAACTTTCTTCTTTCTATTTGTCCGCCGTTAGAATTGCGAGGAAAGCGTGACGTCACGCTGCCCTTCGACGATTGGCCGCGCCCAAACGCGCGAGGCAGGAAGGAAGCGGCAGGCAGAGGCGGCGGAGTGAGTTTCAAGCTACACGCCTGGAAACATCTCCCCCCCGTTTAGCCCTCTTCAAAATGGCATATCACAGCCCCTACAGAGCTCCTCCGCACATAAACGCCCCTCTGGATCAAAGCTTTCTGTGGAGTATCTTCCAGAGGTGAGTACGGCAGAGGCCATAGTCTCATTTGCGACGCCCTTTTCGCTTGACGGCTGCTATTGTGTCGCCGCGTCGTCCTTTGGCTTCATTAGGACGAAGACGTGATTCCTTCAGCTCTCAGTGGGGCTTCCCGGAACTACGTCACTTCCCCAACGGCCGAGTGACGTCATAGGACGACCATTAAATGAGGTTTAGCTCACGGCGTTTCATTGACAGGTAGCGTTGGGAATAAGTCATGCGTTATCGCTGGAATGACGCCATATCTTTTTCGTTTTTAAGTGCTACGAAGTTGCAAGCGGACGCTGCTTTGCTTCACGTCACGGTCTTACGTAATACTGCAGATGCACTGCTTTGTTTCATTGGCAGGCTGCCTTCGGAAAGCTTATGGAGTCGTGGAAAGTCACAGTACCGCGAGACACTTTCACGACGCCGCACAGTCGCATGTCACACGTCACGTGGCGCCTGCTGGCTCGCAAGGCTGACTAAGCTGGAATTCCCTGAGTCACGTGATCCGCGTCAATGGAGCTCAACATACGGGTGTTGGGCCTTTTCGAAAGCCGAATTATTCTCACGACACATTTGCTTTTTACAATCTGGAGCGATGGCACGAGTCAGTCAGTCTTCACAGCGCGCGGCTCGCCGGTTCGAATCCCGGCTCCGACTGTCCGCATGTGCAAGTGTCCCCCCCGGGCGAGACACTGAACCCGAATGTGGGCCCAGCGGGCCTGGCGGCAGTCGCCCACTGGCGTGTGAATGTGAGGCTTCGCGAAGCGTTTCGCGCACTGCGATGGCGTAGATCAACGGTGGCAAAGTCATTTTTGCTGCGGGCCGCATCGCACTTATGGTTTCCTTCGGACGATCGTCACGACTGCGAACACGTATACGATAAATGTACAATTGCCTCATATCGATACACATGCTCCCAAAAATCGATGAATAACTACATTTGAAATCAGAAGTTGTTAATTCAGTT
The DNA here is from genome assembly GCF_024500385.1 of Phyllopteryx taeniolatus. Classification (NCBI taxonomy): domain Eukaryota; kingdom Metazoa; phylum Chordata; class Actinopteri; order Syngnathiformes; family Syngnathidae; genus Phyllopteryx; species Phyllopteryx taeniolatus. Next base: position 16,097,018 of record NC_084521.1, on the reverse strand, counting down.
TCTTTCGAAATGGGGATTGGGAACAAAAATGTTTGTAATCAATGTTTTTAAAAGTGAGGACGATTGGCAATGTTGTTATTTTCGCAAGAAACAGGAAGTCGACGCATTGGATTTGCTTTCGCGGGCCGCGTGAATTGATTTGGCGGGCCGGACGTGGGGGGCCTTGGGTTTGACACCTGGGGTGTAGCGAAAGTGCAGTTCACACGCGTTTCAATGGACGTGGCACCCACTGAGTCATGAATAAGCAGACGGCTAGTGGTACCGTTCATAGTTTTTCAAAATGTACCCAGGCCTTTTAAGAATCAAGAGCGGGAGACCGTGACGGTGTGGGATGTGTCCCGTCCGCCGGCATAAAAGGGGAACAGATTTTCCATTCTGCTTGACCTAACAGCCGAACAGGACAAAAAAAGAGCGAGAGACAGATTGAAGTGGATTTAGAAGCACAGCGTTGCTTGTTTTCAAAGACTTTTTTTTTGCTCTCTTTTGCGCCGTTCTGCTGGTGTGAATACAGGGCAGTGCCAACGTTCGGTCCAAAGCATGCCGCCCAAAAGTCATGCTGAAGGTAGTACAGGCCAATGCTTAACGTTTTCATTGTCAGACTGTCGAGTGGAAAACAAAGCAACCTCAGGTGGTTCTCCGATTACGGCGGTCCTGACATAAATTGTGAATTTTCCCCAATGTGGGACTAATAAAGATGATCTCATTTTGTTATCTAATACAACATGATGAGCTCGCCAACATAACACGGCAAATGAAGGCTTGCTCAATTATTGTCATAACTGACTTGAGTTCATTCATTTGATTATTTTCAGGGTCAAGAAGTGTTTGTTCATACATATATTTGCTGTCATTCTCACTTTGCAACTGTGTTAGCGTAGATTAGTGATCAACTATGGCCCATTCCGACTGAAATGCGGGTTACGCCGCGGCCAAAAGGACGGAACGCTATCTAGATAGCCGTCATGCATTTTCCAACCTGACCAGTTCCTGATAGGAAATAGTTTCCACCCTGCTCAAGACATAGCTTTGAAGTTCTTTTCCAGTAGAACTACCAGATGCTTGTCTGTCAATGCTCCAGGCCAAGAGCTTCTTGATGTCTTGCATTTTGGGGTCATTGGGAAGGAGGATGAGCTTGGGTCAAAAGTGGCAGAACAAAATGGCAGGACAGTCAGGGCTTTGACTTGGCTTGTCACTGTTTGGTCAAGGTTGGGTATCAAGCAACTACCAGAACCTGGCCTCACCTCCACAAAGTGCTCCTTTGTGGTTCTAACCTGAGGGTTGTTTTGCTTTCCAAGGACAACAATGTATGCTTTAGTGTGTGTGTGTGTGTGTGTGTGTGTGTGTGTTTGGGTGGGCGGGGGTGGGGGTGTTGGCTTGAACCCCTCGAGCACAAGTAGAGCACATAACATTGAGAAAAGCCACAGATCCTGCAGACACGGTGATACAACCAGCCATAAAGTGTCACACACACGCACACACACGAGTGGAAAATCTGCCCGCAAAGTATGCACTGGGCTGGGTCGACTTCTTTTTTAAAAAAATTTTTTACATTTACATTTTTTTTCAACGGAGAGGTTTCCCCAGCTCCTCCCCTTCCTCCTGCGCTGGAATTCAGAATGTTTGTCAGTTAAGCGCTCTGTTGACGTGTTGCTAAGGAACAACTGAGTCCCATTTTTTTGGGTAAGGCAAACTTTCCTGACTGTCAGGCAGTGTGAGGCCCACAGGCCGCGTCAATGACTTCTTCATCATATAATGACTCGGCTGATGTTGGGTCATGAGACTGTGACACAGAATTCACAACTATTTTTGTTCAGAACAAGTGTGTGTGGGGGGGGGGGGGGGGGGGGGGGGGGGATCTGAACCACTTTTTTTTTTTTTTTTTTTTTTTTTTACTGTAATTTGGATGACCACATTGAATACAGGTAGACTTTGACTGAGGTCTGCTCATTTTCGAATAATAATATGGTGGGACTTTGATGCTTGAACACAATTGGGATGGTGGATTATATATAAATATATAAAATGTTTCAGTGGTTAACCTGCGATTTGTTCTGGAGTGTAAAGTTGTTCATGCGGACGATAGCTAATCTGTGCTTTCCTCTCCTCTCTCCGCAGGGTTGACAAGGACCGCAGTGGGGTGATATCGGATTCCGAGCTCCAGCAGGCATTATCCAATGGTATGCACGCGTGTTTGACTCTTTCCTTCCCATCTTTCCTTTCTCTCCCGGTTTGATCTATTTCGCCACAGAGCATACAGTGGGGCAAAAACGTATTTAGTCAGCCACCCATTGTGCCAAGTTCTCCCACTGAAAAAGTTGACAGAGGTGTGTAATTTTCATAATAGGTATACCTCACCTATAAGAGACAAAATGAGGGGGGGGGGGGGGGGGAATCCAGAAAATCCAATTGTCTGATTTTTAAATACTTTTATTAACAAATTAAGGTGGGAAATAAGTATTTGGTCACCTAAAATGAAGCAAGATTTCTGGCTCTTATAGACCTGTAACTTCTTCTTTAAGAGGCTCCTGTGTCCTCCACTCGTTACCTGTATTAATGGCACCAGTTTGAACTCAATATCAGTATAAAAGACACCTGTCCACAACCTCAACAGTCACACTCCAAAGTCCATTGTGGCCAAGACCAAAGAGCTGTCAAAGGACACCAGAAACAAAATTGTAGACCTGCACCAGGCTGGGAAGACTGAATCTGCAATAGGTAAGCAGCTTGCTGTGAAGAAATCAACCGTGGGAGCAATTATTTTAAAATGGAAGACTTACAAGACCACTGATAATCTCCTTCGAACTGGGGCTCCACGCAAGAGTAAACCCCGCGGGGTCAAATTGATCACAAGAACGGTGATCCCAGAACCACACGGGGGGACCTAATGAATGACCTGGCTACCATCAGTAAAACACTACGCTGCCAGGGCCTCAAATCCCGCAGTGCAGGACCTGTCCCCCTGCTGAAGCCAGTACATGTCCAGGCCCGTCTGAAGTTTGCTAGAGAGCATTTAGATGATCCAGAAGAGGACTGGGAGAATGTCATATGGTCAGATGAAACCAAAATAGAACTTTTTGGTAAAAACTCAACTTGTCGTGTTTGGAGGAGAAAGAATGCAGAGTTGCATCCAAAGAAAATGACAGACCTCTGTCATCTTTTTAAGTGGGTGAACTTGCACAATTGGTGGCTGACTAAATACTTTTTTGCCCCACTGTGCGTGTGTCAAACTGCCAGCCAATTTGCAATTTTCAATCAGGGTGTGACACATTCACCACCACCAAGGGTAGCAGGTATTTAATTGTGCTTTACACAAGAATAAAGAACAGGTTCCGACATTAAAGCAAAGAAAATGGAAAGTTTTCATTTATTATTATTTGAACTTTAACCGAAAAGCCTCACTTTCCTTTATGTTTTCAGGCTTATTTGCAACATATTTTCAATTTGTATAATTTTAAGATATTTTTAGGCAGAGCAAAAATACGACCTAAGGTGTGCTTTGGGTTTTCGCTGTGTGCAGAGGTGGACTGGCCGTCGGGCATCCCGGGCAAATGCCCAGTGGGCTCCAAGTCCTTTGCGGTCGATTGTGATAGTTTTAATTTCTTCATTTTTTTCATTTTTTTTTTTCTTTGCATGTTTTTCCTCAGAGACCGGCCCACAATATAGAGGCGGCGGCCCATTGGTCCGTTTTCAATATAGACAGTCAATTCAACCAATCAGACAGAATATAGGGCAAAAGCGGCCCAAAGTGTTGCGGAAACATAGGGGCTGGCCCATTTATTTTTTTTTTTTTTAGCAAAAGGTATGCAGAATTAAAATAAGATTAAGTCAGTGTCAAGTGCTTTTAAGACATATTTGCTTTGCATGAGTTCACAAAGAAGCCCTGTTTCTGTTTCATACAAAATGTATGTTATTGCCTTTTTAACCTGAAGCCTGAGCTGCTATGTCTGGGGAATTCAGGAAATAAATATTAGAGATGCTTTCAATAACAGCGCTAAAAGATTCAATTGAACTTAACAGAGCGTACAAAAGTGGTGGAGTAACAAAAGACGTCTGCTCATGTTGAGTGAATGTACTTATTTGCGTTCCATAATTGTCGTGCTCTGCTAATTATGAGGGGCTGGTCTAAGCCCAAAACGCCAGGGCTTCATTTTTTGTATTGATCGTTTTAAATTCTAGTGCCACCCTGCCTGTGTTTTATTCTTAGCAGTTTTCATCACTGCCGCTATCACTTCTTTACACACTGCTGCTTCCCCCCCCCCCCCCCCCCCCCCCCCCCCCCCCCCCCCCCCTTTGATTGAAACCACTGCTAACCCTCAGAAGAAAAGATTATTATTATATTTGTTGCAGTGCGACCAATAAGCAGGCGAAAAGTTTACCGGTGTTTCTTCAAATAGAACACTCGACGTGAGATCAAAGCTGGCTCAGTTTGGTTCTGTGAGGCGTGTGGAACTTAAACGGCGTATCATCCATCAGGCCCGTGAGCGATTGAAAATGTTTCAACGATTTAAAATGCTTTGTTGTGGGGAAAGCAAGAATGGTCTATCTTAATTGTCATAAAGTGAAGTTTTTGAGGATTTACAACTAAGCCCAAAGGATTCATTACCTGGCCAAATGTTCAGCTAAAGTCAATCTCTATTAATTGAATGGTGGTTACCTTTCGGCTATAAATGGCGCAAGGAAATGGCGAAAGTGAACTGGAGCATGTTGTATTAAGGGATCCATTCATCCATTTTCTGTTTCTTGTCCTCGTTAGGTTCTCAGTAAGCTAAAGTAAGCTTGCTAGATCGGTATCAGCCGATGATTAGCATTCTACGCAGATCGGCTTTAATGTCATAATTTGGCTCCGAAAAAGACTAACTCCGCGTCACCGCGTGTACAGTATATTTGAATCCAATCCAAAGGCTAGTTTATTTTTAGCCTGTCGCGTGTCTTTTGAAATCTTGTATTCCGATACCACCGCATCCCATTTTTTTACGATCATTGGGCTTTAGCTTGTCAATTCAAATGCGACCGGATACACCCGTTACCGTGGAAATAAGCGTGGAGGTGAGCTGTAGCAGCTTTGACAGAAGCCATTATCAGACTGTGCGTTGGGCCGCACACTGATTAGTGTATGCGAGTGCGTGTGTGTGCATTGCACGTGTGGGATTGTTACGCATGCAATGTTTATCTGCATGGATTACACGGGTTATTTATGACCCTTTTTTTTTTTTTTTTTTTTTTTTTCTTGTGGAATTTGTTTACACTCATCTATGAAGGACAATGAGCGCGCACATTTTTTTTTTTTTTTTTTAACACATATGCTTTTTTTTGTGGCTCACTCCTAGTTCAGAGATGGGTTCCTCTCGTCTTGGGATTCTTTCAATTGTCCTGACCCACTTTGTGTCTTCTCAAGTAGTTTGTCACCTGAAGGTGTGTGCCAGTTTTTATTCCAAAAGGATGACACGTTTTCCGTTGTTCGAGCTCCATGACAAGCTTTGTCGTGGCCAATCATTTGTTTTGTTTGTATGCACTTACAGGACATTAAAGATCATCTTCTCTTTCCAGATTTGTCCTCCTCTCCTGCACTCCCAGATTTATGCTCCTTCTCGCGTCATTTGTTTGAACACACAAGCGGTTTATAGCGACTGAAATTGCTGACGAGAGCTCACCTGTTCTAGGCGCTTGTTTTCTACTACTCGTACCATACTCTTGTTAACTGGAATTAGGCGTTTGGGACATGAATTTGCACATTGGCCAAGGCCATTTTAGTGAGGATTATAGAAACTGAATGAAAAAGACCAGAAGAACTCCATGCTTCGTACTCCCCAATCTGTACTTTGACTTTGGAGGTTCCACTGTGTCCGCTTTGTCCGCAATTGGCAAAAGTTTCATCTGCATGCCACTCTCGTGACATATGGTCCTTATAGTGTTGGTTAAAAAAAAAAAACCCACCAAAACTTTTCCATGATACCGTTAATCTCTATTGGCGTTTTTGTGTTTCCACGGTTGTGGGCGATCGCCAGTGGTTACGAGTGGCTGGATTCCCCGAGCGAAAGCTGCCGTTCCGTCACACTCAACTTGACGGGCGTTTATTTCGGGTGGCATCTTCGAAATGTCGGCGTGTATGAGTGAACTCACTCTGCCATGTTTGCAAATTTGTGTTTAGATGGGAAGTCTGGACAAGACGTTTATGGCGCCGCATGCTTTAATGACTTTCACGCGTCCAGGGTGTTTGTACAAGCGACCTACTGAGCACCATACCAGCCGTTCTGTACACATCGGCTTACGTACAAATTTGTGCGTGCGTGCGTGCGTATGTACACGTGCGTGCGCACACACTGCGGTCACATCATCCTGTTTTCCTGCAGCCCTCCCCTTCCTCTTCACCTCTCCCTCCATCCAACCCCGTGAGAGAGCCTAGTGTGAAGCACAGTGAGTGTATTGTCCCACTCAGATTTTCCTCAAGCAAGAAAAGTGTGTCATTGGAAGCGTTTGTGTGATTGAATTGGTCACAGCATGGCCTCCTTTGCCTCTAAACCTAAATACATTAAAAAAAAAAAAAAAATAGTAGTGAGACTCGATTAAAATAATCAAATTATTGGAGGCTTTTTATTATTTTATTATTGCCCACAGGGGTGGGCAAACGTTTTGGCTCAGGGGCCAAGCCAAGACCAGATGCTTTCATTTAAAAAAAAAAAAAACAAAAAAAAATTGTTTTGTTAATACTTAAGATTGACTTTTAATGGGAACAGTGTTGTTTTGTTGATGAGCTTTTTTTTGACAGTGTATCAAAGTCTGGTGTTTAGTTTTGTGCTCTGTCCATTCAAAAATCAATATAACGCACTTGTGTTCGTTGCCCATGACATACGCCTGCCCATACCATGACCCCACCCCACCCCGCCGCCACCGTGGGCCACTCGATCCACAACGCTGACATCAGCAAAGCGCTCACCCACGCTGTCTGCCATCTGCCCCCGAACAGCGAAAACCGGGATTCATCCGTGAAGCGAACGCCTCTCCAACGTGCCAGGCGCCATCGAATGTGAGCACTCGCCCGCTCGAGTCGGTTACGACGACGTGCTGCAGTCAGGTCGACGAGGACGACGAGCATGCAGACGGTTTCTGACAGTCCATTTTATTTGCATCATGTTTTGCAACCTGGTGGCCGATTGATGCTCTGTAAAATGACTTTCTTGACACAAAATGCGGAGTAGGCCACTTGGGGCCACTATTTTCCCTTCCCGCGATATCCAAATTCCGTCTATCTCCGACTTGGTCGCTCCTTTCTCCATCCGCTGTTGTTTTTCTGTTGTCTCTTGGAGTTCTTTTATTTCTGCTGAGCCTCCCGGTATTTGTGAATTGTTTGATAATGTGCAGCCTGCTTGGCTGCTGAGTCAGCACTGGCGTTAGTTACCATGTGCCTCAAATGTGTCAACTTTGACGAGTGCGAGCGCATAAGGTCATTTTACAGATTCTGCTAATTCGAGGAGCAACTTTTCACCAGTGTGCCTGTAGCGGTCAGGAAATCGGTTCTTTGCCAAGCAGCCACAGGCAGAGCCTGTGTACATGTCTACAGTCTTACCTTCCGCCATAGAGTTCTGCTGACTTGGCCGAGTGTGGTGGTGGTGGTGGTGGTAGTTTTTCTGCTTCAAGGATTGAAAACACATTCTCTTCTCCTATATTTGGTGTCGTGATTGCATATGACGAGACGTCTCGGTCAAAATGACCGTGCCCATCTGTAAACGATGTCATGTCTGGGTTTTGCTGTGGTGTGCTTTGTACTCTGATTCTTTGTGCCAATTCTTCTTCCGTGACTGCCTCACAATTGTGTGACAAAAGGTGCGTTCCACAGTATCGCAGAATTTAGCGCAGTGGAGCCTGCTGTTGTGAGCAAACCTGAGGGGCCTAACCATTGTCGCAAAATCGGGAACAAAATTGTGGCTATAATTTGCCAGGCCTAGGAAAGACTGACAAAGCTAGAGGAGATGTTGTTTTGACCCTTGTCAGCCGCTGTGTAATGCGTGACGTATTGGAATCCATGTGCCTCGATGGCCCCAACAGTCTTCAATGATTACAATATATTAGACATAGTGTTCAACCTGGGAATGTGTTTGTGGTTTCCAGGAGGGGGAAAAAGCTCATGTGATTTACAAATAATCATGGGAGCAACCAGTCCTGTCTCTGGGTCAGGCTCCAGCTCACCCATGACCCTATGGAGGACAAGCACTAAAGAAGATGGGTGGCTGGATATTCTTTTAACCTCGGGCCTGTATTTTAGGACGTATTGTGAAGTGTATTGCCATAGGCTTACAAACCCATTTACCCCGTAGGGCTAGTTAAGCACCGTACTGGCTCGGCTTGGCTGAGCTCCGTTCGGGTCTACTTGCGCAAGTCTTCCAAAGCGGAAACTGCAAAAAACATCAGTCAGAATGAGACAATCGGACAAATTAAGCAACGGAGGAGAGCGAGGGGGTCCTGTATTGACTTCAACTTAACCTAAGTAAGGAGACCAAATGTAGCCAAGAGGAGACTGGAGGAGAATACTGCCGCATCCAGAGTTAAGGCACAACAACACCATATGTTAGCGTGTGTTTTGTTTGCCATTTCTGTACCGTAATGTCAAAATATCGCACAATTGACAAACAGAAAAGTTGCATTTATTCATCTCTCTTCTCAGGCACGTGGACACCGTTCAACCCTGTGACCGTGCGCTCCATAATATGTAAGTCTCTCATGATGTGGCTGCTCGCTTCTACACAACTGGCTTTTGTACACTTGTCTGTGTTTGGATGTGTGTGTGCCATGGCAACTGAATAAACCTTTACAGTACGAGCTAATGAATGTGCGTTTTTTTTGTCCTAAACACCTCCTCTTGCTGTCCTTCAGCCATGTTTGACAGGGAAAATAAGGGTGGGGTGAACTTCAACGAGTTTGCCGGCGTGTGGAAGTACATCACGGACTGGCAAAACATCTTTCGAACCTATGACAGGGACAACTCGGGCTTCATCGACAAGACCGAGCTCAAACAGGCACTGACCGGCTTCGGTGAGCTGCAAAGTATGCTTTGGTATTTTCATTTGGTTTGTGTGGTGGAGGGCTCCTCCGCTTCTTCTGTCAACAACTTTTTCCCAGCAGGCCTAAAGGTTAGATGTAGCACTTTGACGGAGCTGGGTGTTTGTATTTACTCACACGGTCATTTGTAAGAATCTTAGACTGACAGTGTATTTTTGTCAATACTTAACATACCTTTTGGGTAACACACCTCATAATGACATGAAAAAAGATAATTTTCAAGATTCAAAATAGATTAAGAAATCTCATTGAGGGTAACTTTAGGCTATAATTGTTGCTATAGTTAAGCATTGAGCAAAGGCTGTGAATATTTAATACATTTGCACAAAAAAAATCCCAAAACCTTTTTCCATGTTGCCTCATGGGGTGTTGTGCACTGTATACGTCCAATATTCAAAATTCATTTTACAGGAGTAGATGAACAAATGTTTGTCTCTTTAAAAGGCAAGCCCATGTGTCTCGTTTGTGACGGGGGGCGGGGGTGAAAAATGCCAATCTTGATGGTCATTGCAGCTCGACATCCTGTTAAATCGCATTGGAGATCGAGTGCAAAATACAGAACTAGTCAGGTCCAAAGGAAATCACATTTTGTGATGTAGTTGAGGATCCTGACAGTTCTTGCAACTGTTGACTCTTTTTGTGGTCTCATTATTATGCTAGAGGTATTATCTGGTTGTATTTGCGTTTTGAAAATCATCAACTCAAAGAAAAAGCCCACAAATGCTCAGGATATACTAGTACATGCATCCGTTTTCTATAGCGCTTGTCCTCATTAGGGTTAGATAATGTCTTTTGCGGTGCCGTCATTGATCGGAAGCCGATCAGCATAAAATGCTAAATATCGGCCGATACTGATTAGCCCGATCAAATCAGTGTAAGGTCTAGTAAATATAAACAAATACTTGAAATTGTTTCAACTGTGGGCCCTGAATCTATAATCTATGAAAGTTGAACTTTTTGAACTGAATTATGGAAATAAAGAAACTTTTCCATCATGTTAAAATTTTTTTGGAAAGGATCTGTATGTGTCCTGCGATTGTTCTGGCGAACAGTTCAGGGTGTTCCCGGCCTCTCGTCCGAAGATAGCTGGGATAGGCTCCAGCACGCCCGCGATCCTAGTGAGAGTACGCGGTTTGGAAAATGGATGGATGAATGAATGATCAGAGGTGGGTGGAGTAGCCAAATATTGTACTCGAGTAAGAGTATTGTTACTTTAGAACAGGTGTGTCAAACTCATTTTTGTCGCGGGCCACATTGTAGTCACGGTTTGCCTCAGAGGGCCGTTGACTGTGAAACCATATAAATGTTTGGTCACCTCAGAATATTATTACATACACACAACAAATTGATGGATACCTTGTTTTGAAATCAGAAGTCAAAGCAAAATAGTTTGTTCAAGTATTGTTCAAGTTCCTGTAAACAGAAAATGCTTGCAATGTCTCAACAATACTATTTATTGTTATTATTTCATGAGAATTTGAGCAAGAATCATGGAAGTTGACACAGATGATTTGCTTTCGCGGGCCACAGGAAATGACTTGGCGGGCCAGATTTGGCCCCCGGGCCTTGAGTTTGACACCCATGCTTTAGAATATGACTCAATTTAAAGTAAAACAAGTTGAGAGTAAGAAAGTACCCAGTCAAAAAACTACTTGAGTAAAGTAAAAAAAATAAATCCCAGCATGAACATCAAATAAAATAATAATAACAAAATAATATATGGGAATACGCAGACCTGCCACTATTTCAGTTTTTCAACTGCCCAAAAACACATGCATACACCATCGAAATCTATAATCGTGTCATGTTTTGAACATTTTTCAATGACCCTAGGAAGGCCTTCATAAAAACTAACATGGCCCCATATTCGGAAATACTAAAAGGTTCCCCACTGCTACACTAACTGATAAAGTTGCGTTTTAAAAGTCAGAGATAGGGTAATTTAGTCGCAAGCCATCATAAAAAATGGGTGGGTCGTGTCAAGAAGGGCAACTGGCGTAAAAAGTACACGCCAAACAAATCATGCAAGTAACTTGCTGTGGTGACCTTTGACGGGATAAGCCAAAAGTCTCAGGAAAGAGATGTTCATTTAACTGTGTATTTTATTTTTTAGTGGTGAGGATTTTAGCCCCTGTCATGACACCAACTCGGGTAACTTTTTGCTGTGCGCAGGGTATCGTCTATCGGATCAGTTCTACGGTACGCTGATCGAAAAGTTTGATCGACAGAGGAAGGGACAGGTGGCCTTTGATGACTTCATCCAGTGCTGTATTGTACTGCAGGTGACTTCATCATCCAAAAGCATCCAAACATCACATTTCTTTTTTTTTTTTTTTTTTTTTTTTTTTCTCTCTCTCCCCCACTTAAGTAAATTGCTTTTTACTCTCTTCCACAGAGGTTGACTGATGTTTTCAGGAGGTACGACACAGACCAGGATGGCTGGATCCAGGTGTCCTATGAACAGTATCTATCCATGGTCTTTAATATAGTATAATGGCACACAGGGGCAGCGAAGAGGAGCACAACTAACTGCACAGAACTGTGCCAAAAAGCTACCGGCACTTCCTGGATGTCCGTCACGGTGGACACGACAAGATTTTTTCCCCCCAAACTCTATGATAGCTGCCCCTACGTTGGGCGCCCTCACGCAAATTTATACCAATGACATAAAAGAAAAAATATCCGAGGTTTGTCAGAAAGGTTTCGGGACTGCAACACTGCAGGATCTCTGCAGATGTGCTGGTTGATCATCTGCCGGCCAAACATTAAGATGAGAACTCAGAGTTTGTAGTTGGGTTTTGTGACGCCAGTCCCGGAACCTTTCTGACACAGCTCGTATAGGGGGCTCTTGTCTGAATTTTTTAGTTTTTATTATTATTATTTTTTGTCACGTCGACAAGGTGCAAGTACAAACTTTGATGTATTTAAAAAAAAATATATATATTTCTTGTAGTGTTTTGCTTCAGGACCAGTCTTCATTTATATCTGTACTCTGCATTCCAGATTAAGGATTAATTAACTGTTGGCACAATGTCTTTTTTTTTTTTTTTTTTGTCAGTCAGTCTTGTTTGTTTATTGTCATTTTAATGTCTTAACTTTTGTTAACAGACTCATTAAAAATTGATTGTTAATATGCTATAATCAATCGCATGCTTTTCAGGGAATTTTAACCCTCCAATTGTAGCATGCTCTTCCCCTTTCTCTCGTCTCTTTCCTTTTGTTTAAAGCCATGTTTACGAATACTGTGAAAGCAGAGCTGCGTTCTGCTTTAAAATTGATATGCCAGCTTACATGCAATATTTGTACAAACTTAGTTTTTAAACATCAAATGTTATGGGTAGAGGGTGAGCATAACGCTGTATTGCTTGATTTTTATTTTTTTTAAATTTTTTATTTGTTTTGTGCATGATGCCTTAATGAAGTGATTAAAAAAACAACACAAAAAACTGAACTCTTTTAATTAAAAAAAAAAAAAAAAAAAGGAAACAAAATACTGTGTGAATTTTTCCCCCCCAAATGCTGGTCAACCACGCGTGAAAACAAATGCAACTCGGTTCAATGACACCCACTGCTGTTTGTTTTGAGTTCTTACCACTGCAATGCGTCACAGTGTTGAAACCGGAACTTTTGTGTTATGGCCTTGATTTCCGTAGGGAATTTAACGTGTTGCACGTTCACAGTTGCAACTTATTTACGTCAAGGGCTTAATTAAGACGGACCTTTTGTATCATGTTGTTATTATTTTTGGAAATATAGTTATAGCTATAGTTGTCATTTTAAGTTTTTATTCTTCTGTGACTTTTGACAATGTATCTAAAACTTGTTGGAACGGGAGTGTATCGAAATACTCTTTATGGATTGGCAGTAAAGAAACACCTGGCACCAATAAAGTCCTTCTGCAGCACAACGAAAGGTAAACACATTAGGAATTTTTACGTTTGTTTTTAAATATTCCAACCAGTCGTAGAGCATGTCAAAGCAAACGAATATTAGTTGGATCTAACATACAAGTTTACAGGTTAGAGGAAGAAATTGAGGCCATATAATATAGGTATGTGCATAATTTTTGGAAGTTTAATTGATTTACATGAGACCCGCATTATTGGAGCGATCTTTTAAAGACGATTCCGCTGATGTAAGTGTACTCCTGCTGGAGCCTCTATACACCCTGCTCTCCTCAGGGGTGTCAAACTCGTTTGAGTTCCTGGGCCGCATTCACCCCAATTAGATCTCAAGTGGGCTGGACCAGTATATATCAGTGGCCTTATAAGCTATAAATAAATCTTTTTTTTTTTTTTTTACGATTTACAAACAAAACAAAAAACATTATTACAACTGAATTCAGGAAAGTAAACAATACGTGCAATTCCATTAATATTATGAATCAGTATTTTCATTTACAGTTGCAACTGACAGATTTATAAACTATGTACCTTTTTATGAGAGCTTATTTATCCACCCATCCATTTTCTGTACTGCTAGGGTCGCAGGCGTGCAGGGGCCTATCCCAGCCATCTTCGGGTACACCCTGAAGCCTCATGAAGCACCGAGGCTTTCCTCACAATTCTCAACAAGCTTCAACACTTCAGTGACGGTGACATCTGGTGGACAACTGAAGCCATGGCAACCTCTACAGAGCACGACTGAAGCACCATGACAGCAATAAAAGTAGGCTTTACACGATCGGGATTTTTGGGGCCGATCACAAGATGGAGCAATGCGTCTATTTTCATGACTTGTTCATTTATTGTATATACTTGTGTACTGTATCCATCCATCCATCCATCCATCCATCCATTTTCTGTACAGCTCATCCTCACAAGGGGTGCGGGCGTGCTCAAATTATTCTCTAGCATTTTAGACAAAAGTGAAAACACCAATGACTTCTAGGGGGCATTCAAGGATTGGCCACTGACATAAATGTAGGTCAAATCAACATTACATGACAGAAATAATGGGTGCTAATTTACTGTAATTACATTATTTTATTGCAATTCAATTACTTGAATAAATACTGTTAATGACATGCTTACGCTAACTATATGGACTGGTGTTGTACAGAGTTCCGAGTCCCTTTGACTTATTTTGAAATGTTTAATTCCCCCCCACGCTGCGTTGCTTAAAAATCAATATGGTGTGTACCCAACTTAAGCGGAGGTGCAGCGTTATCATTTGCTAACAGTGTTATCGGCGTTAGATTTTCGAAGTGAAGCAGTCCCTTGCGTGGTGTGTGGCCTCATTTAACAGGTGAGGGAAGTGTCGCTGTTGCAGGGAAACAAAAGCAATACAAAGTGGCATCATTCATGATTACTTTTTCTGGAATGCATTCGTCAAAATTAACACACGCGAGCCGAATTGGAACGTTTCTAGAAATGACGAATACAAAAGTCACATTAAAAGCTGGTTTCCCCAAAAAGCCTTGGAGTATCCTTTGGTCGTTCCCCTTTCCGTCCCTTTTTCTCCGCCCTTGCTGCGCTTCTCACCCTGTTCCCATCTGAGCATACGTCATCCATGGTCTCATGCCAGGAAAGGGACATTGTTTCTATTTTTCGGCTTTGTTTCTTTCTTATCGCCCCCAGCTCACGTCGTATGTCTTGTGCGCTGGAACGCCAGAGACCCTGACCGCCTGACCTCCTTGATAAGTGGAAGAGGAAGCCACCGAGTGCAAGGCCAAACAAGGCTTGTGTTTTCTTGATGTTGCGCGACTTCCTCATAAACATTTTTTTGTCGCCTCGCAGCCAACGTGGGAGATTTGCCCTCTCGTGCTGCAAACGCGAGCGGCTCGAAACTGTGCATGTGCAAAGGGGACATATTATGCAAATGTATGCAAATAGTTGGATTTCTTGGGTAGTGTTGTCATGATGATAAAATTCTTCAATTTTCATGCCTTATTGAGCACGAGACAGAACAGCGCGATTTGAACCGGAGTGTGACAAGTGGCTATTAAGCGTGCTGTTCTTCTCGAGCCTTTGTGCATTTTGACCAAGGAACGTCAGAGAGCTTTTAATACGACACATGGGAACTTTGAAACGATGAAATAAATATATCATTTCCCACAAAATAAAGCCAGTGAAAACCAAACTTCCCTGCCTATTACTAGCAAACCTTTACGGTTATTTTAAGATCCAGCGTTCCGTTACGATGATTTCCTTTTAATGGCGGTTAGCATTTTCAGATGGCAGCAGCTGCAGGGAATCCCTGACGGAAAAAAAGAAACTTGCCGAATGTCTGATGTGGGCCGGGGGTGACCTTTCTGCCATACGATTGGTTGAAGCGGCTTGCGGTTTCCTCAGTGTCGGGGCCCCTTTGCTCGGCCGAAGAGGAAATGAGAAGGAGGGAGATGGTTGCGTCATGGTCGTCTGGCGGCGGCGGCGGCGGCGGCGGCGGCGGTGGTGTCTGCGGAGTGTTTTTCCAAAACAATCCTCAGCGCCCAAAAAAGAAGCCTATTGACACGTAAAACAAAGGCATGATTTTTAGTCATGCACACAACATTAGAAACAGTCAGCAAATATTGCAACACTTGAAGACAATCATTCCAGCAGAGGTTTACTGGTGAAAATATAACGGACATATTTAACCTTCAGTCATTTGTTGTTCATTCTTATCGCTTGAATGTCTGAGTCATGTTGCCACTTTTCCTGTCATTTCCAGCCATTCAACAAACCAAATCAGTGGAATTCCAATTGGAACAAAATCCGGATTTAGAATTGAGGTCTATACAGATGTAAAAATAGGTGACAGCGGAGAGAAGGTGACTTGATTTGGGAAATGAGGGGTGATCTCGCAACGACGCGATGCACATCACGACTTTGATGGCGCTCTGTGTCTAAATACATCCTCGCGGTGGTGAGTATTTTTCTTTCCCTCCATTTCAAAGAGATCTTCCAAAAGCCTACTCTTATCATTGCCACCATTTAGTCTGGAGTTGTCCGGAAATTGTTAATCCACATCAAAGTTCATCACATTAAGGGATGGGCAATATGGGGGCTTTTTAAATGTTTGTATTTTTTGGAACTTTGATGTGGTTGAGGGTGCCAGCAGGACCAGCGGCAACCTGAACCACCGTGTGTCCTGTTTTTACAGTCTGCTGCTTCCGTGGAGTGTGGTCTCCACTGGCGGGTCGAAAAATGACAAACCTTCTCTCTCTCTCGCTCTCTCGCTGGCCATTGTGATGGAAGACTTCTTCCTACGTTTGTTAACATGGCGACACAAGTTATGAATTGGAAGCAATGGCTTTCTCTCCTTTTGAACCCCCCAAAAAAAAACAACGAGAACGACTTACAAATGTCGTGAATACAATCCAAACTTCCGAGCGATGCCAGATTATCTCTAGGTGGCATCATTCCAAGGCTCTTTAAAGCAGAATTGAAAACAACATGGAGGCCACCCTCGCTGTTGTGCACAAAAGCACACATCTGATAACATTCCTGCAAAACGGGACACATTAGAGATGAGCCTATCAGCGGAGAGAGGAGAAGGGTGCTTGAAGGGTTGCTGAGGGGTGGGGTTGCCATGGAGAAGGTTAAGAGGGATCCTTCCGGTTGCTGATAGCGATGGTGCCAACAGCAACACCAATGACAGACCTACTTCCTTTATCCCGCTGGCTGCTGTCTGTGCGCCTCCTGTGGTTTTCATCTCGTCCGCGTCCCTTTCCTCGTTCAATCGAGGAGGCGATCGTGAAACTCTTTGCGACAATCCGCGCTCATCCCACGAACACCAAAGCATTGGCACGAAACCAAGGCGTAGTTGCCCATTAGGTAAATGTACAATCAATTCAAATAAAATTGCTCATATTCGCGTCAGTGGGAAATATGTCATTTTTGTTTTCGTATTTCATTTATGGCAGGACCGTGGTCTGTGGAGTTTGCATGCTCTTCCACGTGCTTGCGTGGGTTTTTCTCCAGGTACTCCGGCTTCCTTCCACATTCCAAAAACGTTTAGTCGTTCGGCGGTCGGTGCCCGTCGTGGCGGCAATCCCCGAACCCGTTGGTGGACACCAGCTGTGAGGGATGCTGTCAAGCTGAAGGAGGGCCCGATTGGACTCCTGAGGCAGCTGATGGGATCCAGCTGGCCAAGCGGAAGGTTTGATTTCATTGACTATTTCACGAAATAAAAGTCAGGCTGTGAATTTCAAAATGAGAGCAAGTAAATAAAGCGTTACATGTTCAAATAAAGTGCTTAACTTCAGAATCATTCTTTGAAAAAAATACTTTGTTTTGATCACATGGGTAGAAGCAAAATCATGCATTGTGAAAATGCATTATACATAGGTAGAAGGGTATTCCAGAATTTTGAGGTCAACTTTGGGGGTGCGCATTATACAGGGGTGCGCATTATACACGGGAAATGACGGTATTACCGCCGGCATTCCGTGTATTCCAATTTAGTTTCTTGGAATGGCGTGGGGAGTCGCTTGTGGCGTAGGATCACAGTGTTTCCAAGACTCCCCACACAATGACATGAGGGGAGGAGGGGATGGGGTGGGGGCAAGCTGATCTCCAGCGTGATGATTTGAGGTTATGAAAACACGCCTGGCACATGTGCTCTCAATAAGGAGCGGCCCAGAGAAACCGAGGGATTGTGGCACTGAAGCGGGCAACTTTTCTAGTGTGGGTGCGTGTGTGCGTTCGTTCCACTTCCAGCTGGTGCTCTTTAAATATTGGGACAGATGCCAAAAGTGTAGCACACCTTGCACTGTAATGTGTCTTGGTTTCGGCTGGAGACAGGAAAATTACAAATCTTCAGGGGGACACGAAACAACAAGAAAGAAAGCAGACGCACAGTTGAGGAGCACAACACTTTTCAAATTGTGTTACCCTGACAGCAGTCGGCTCAAGTACTACCAGCAGTAGAGTACGTTTGGACATGTACAGTTGAGTTCGTGACCGTAGCAGCAACACCTTTAAACGTAATGTGAAATTGTGGTTGATGTATTCTGTACAGGACTGCAAGACTTTTAAAGTAGGGGCAAAATGGCCATATAAGGTGTATGCGTGCACGCAAAGATTGCGATATTGGGGCTCATCCCAGGGAGTCTCATTGTTTCCTCCTTTGTCATCGCAGGAGTTCTTGCTTATGGATGGCGGCACTGGGGGAGTCCCGCGGCTTATCGGTCCGTCCGGAGCTCTGGACCTGATTTTGACCGGGAGGCCCATCGGAGCACAGGAAGCTCTGGCGAACGGAGTTGTCCCAGATGCACAAGGTAGGCATACAGTACAGTCCGGCTTGCAAATATCTGGCAAAATGTGTCAATTTTGAATGGCGTCGCTGACAAGCTTGATCTTCCGCTCATACATTTGCTCTCCTGGGGCCTTAGCTTGATGTGTTCCTTCTGCCTTTTTGCGCTTTGGGAACAGTTTGGAAACGATGTTGCATTGTGAGATGTGGTGGCCATGTTTCAACATACAAAAGGCTTTGCAGTCACTCCGAGTGAAGGATGTTCAAATGTAAGAAATTGAAGGGAATTTATGAGAAAAAGGAGGCCACAAAGCCAGAGACCGATACCAAAAAAAACCCAAATTTGTGCAAAACTACAATTACAGAGAGGAGGTGACAGCACTCTACCGGTCTGTGTTAGGTATGGTACAATGCAGTACTTTACTTTAAGGATGTCATCCTACAGGAGCTCTTCATCCATTTTCCTTCTGGTAAGCTCACACTTCTGGGCTCCGTTCTCTACCAGACTGACAAAAGACACCTTCCGTCAGGGGTCTCTCGTCAGCAGGCTCACCGACTTCAGATAAACCCATCGGCTTCTTCATTTTCTTGTTGGTGCCTCTGTTGTAGTGTTATTCATCACTGTCTTGTTCATTTCCGGTATACTGTCAGGTAGGCAGGTATATATAACCACTGTATATATATATATACGGGTTGGATGGTGCACGTTGGTGGACAGCCATTTTCAGGTTCTTCAGAGATGCTCAATTGGGTTTGAGTCAGGGCTCTGGGTGGGCCATTCAATAACAGTCACGGAGTTGTTCAGAAGCCACTCCTTCGTTATTTAAATTTGTGTGCTTCGGATCATTGTCTTGTGGGAAGGTGAACCTTCGGCCACAGTGATCTTTGGGTTCTTCTTGACCTCTCTCACCAAGGCTTTTCACCCCCGACTGCTCAGTGGCCAAACTGACGGCCAGCTCGAGGAAGGGTTCCGCTCGTCCCAAACGTTTTCCATTTAAGGATTACGGAGGCCACTGTGCTCTTAGGAACCTTAAGTGCAGCAGAATTATTATTTTTTTGTAACCTTGGCCTCTTCAGGCAGTTCCTTTGACCTTTTTTTCCATCCCAAATTAGTCCAAAATGTACTACAATTTGTGAAAAGGATATATTGCCACATCCCAACCAATTTCAATTGTGTTGCGAATGTAGACTGATTAACCTGCAATATGAAGAATTAATATTAATATTAGGATTTCATGACTTAAGAGTGAAAGTACAAGCAAGCTATATGAAATTCAAATTCTGCTTCCCAAAAAAGAAAAATGGAAGGAAGACTGTAAAAAAAAAAGTCATTCACTTGTGTGTGAGTGTGATAGACACACACAGGCAAATACCACATTAGGTCTGAGGAGGTGTCGTATCCGGACGGCGTGATGACAGGACACAGAAGCTTTCTGTTTCATGTTTCTTTCTGCATCATCCACACACATGATTCTGATTCTGATTCTGATTCACATCGCCTGTTCTGCTCGTATTTCAAGCGCTGCATTCATTCATTCATTCATTCATTCATTCATTCATCTTCCGTACCGCTTCTCCTCACGCGGGTCGCGGGCGTGCTGGAGCCTATCTCAGCTACCGTATCTTTGGGCGAGAGGCGGGGTACACCCTGAACCGGTCGCCAGCCAATCGCAGGGCACATATAGCCGAACAACCGTTGGCGCTCCCGTTCGCACCTACGGGCAATTTGGGACGTGGGAGTAAAGTCAAGTCAAAATATGAAGGATCTATACAAGTGGATTTATAAATGTATCCCGTGTGTTGGTTTATGGCGGCATCGTTGCTTTGGAAAGGCTAACGTGCACCTTAAATATTGATTCATTTCACAACATTTGCCATCTTAGCCGGTGAATGTTTTGATAGCAAAATTGGCAATGCTCACCAAAATATGTAATTTCTCAAACTCTAAATCAAATGATGACAAATCTGACTTTAGTTAACTGAGGTTGAAGAGTGTTGTGTCGAAAGTCCACCAGCGTGTGCGTGCGTGTGTGTGTGTGTGTGTGTGATATGCGGTAGCTTTGATGCTGTTTGTCACTCGTCACACACTGATAAGATAGACTCCATGCAGCAGTAGCAGAGAGACCGAGATCCGGACACCTTTGGGAGCTTATCAGTGGGACCATCCAAATTTGAGGGGGCACCGTGAAGACATAACACAGGTCTGGTCTGGGTAAAAGGAATGAAGAGGGTGGGGGATGCTTAAGTGAGGGTTTGTGGGAGACTTTTCAAACCACTACTTTCGCATCTGTTATTTGGTTGCATGTCACATGATGCCATCAATCGACTTCATCTTTTGTCCGTTTACTTTTGTGGAACCGGGGACAGTATCAAACCTAAATTCCCCACCACTTTGATGACAACAATAAAGATATTCTTAGTGTAATATCTCTGTGACAGTTGAATTAAAGAATTAGCATCATTGTATAATACTGCGGGTTTTATTTTGTTCACATTTGAATGTCTCGCCATGGCCTAATAAATTGACTTTTAACTTTTAACTTCATAATACCTTCGGTCAGGCCTCGAAAGCAATAGTAGGTCTGTTGATCTGCATGCTAGCCCATATACACTATCAACTGTTATTACACATTGACATTGAGATATTTCAAACTACTTGCGGTGTTTCCTCGAAATGTGCCAATGACCTTTTTTTTGTCCAATCGCTGACTCTTAACTTTGCTTTTTATCGACTCGGCTATTGGCGTGCCCGACAAAATCCAGATGTCCGTCGGGGTACATTGTGCTCATCTCTTCAGGGTAGCTAGCCTTGGGTAGTTAGCTACGCCAAAAAACAAAACAAAACGCACAAGCAATTCCCACGAAACTTTGAAGGGGATGATGGAAGAAAATGCTGTTGAATTATTTATTTATGACGAATATAACTGTTACTTTCCCTGCATTTTCCAATGATGAAATACAGTAACCCACTGTTGTAAATGAACAGCAATTTGGGGGTCGCCCAGCTTTTTTTTTGCCTCCACACCTTAAGTTGCAAAGTCTGAAGCGAATACAGAAGGTCGCTTGTCGGAAGCAAGACGAGCATCAATCTCAAAGCGGCTGACACATCTGCTGTGTTGGATGACGTTTCCAAGAAATGTGCAGGTGGAGCTCATGTTGACGCCGGGGAAGTGTTGTGCGTCATGACGTGGTGTTCCCATCTCCGTCGTTAGGGGTCGCACCTCAGCTAAAGACCAATTTATTCTGCGCATGCACTCATGCCTTATAATAAAGCTATTTGACTAGATATTCTACGACGTTGAGTACAGTCGGTCATTTTTTAAATTTTTTTTTATAGTATATAGTAATAGTATTTGAAATCTAATAAGAGAACAGCTGGAGTCGTGTCACACTTACTTACTGCGAAGACATGCCGTCACGTGCCCAAATATGAAAAGGTGTTATTGTTGTGGCTAAGTGCGCACGGGGGGTGGGCGGTTTCAGAACACACCCACGTGGGCAAAGCGCAAAAGCAAAAGCGGCGGATATTCTGGAGCGCAACCTCGCCGGACTGTCAGACCGCGCGAGGAGGAGGAGGAGGAGGCGGAGGAGGAGGAGGTGACCCGGAGCGCTCGTTTGTCCACTTTGGAGGCGCAAAGCCGTTGCCCGCGACATGGCTTCACCCCGAGGAGTTCTTCTCATTTCGCTTGCGATCATTTGCGTTGTGACCCGCTCGTAGAGACGACGCTTCCAATCGCATTCGCATGCTGCGCTTTTTGTCCCGAGGCCGTCCACAGCGCCACGCGTGGGACTGCGCAATGAGAAGGGGACCGGCGCGGTTTGACGCCTTTTGCTTTCGGAACGGTTTCAAATGGCTTGACGCAGCAGCGCAAGAGTGCACTGGGATTTCGGATCTCTGAGCCGGCGCCTTCTTAACAACTTTTTCCATCATCATTGCGCAGTTTTCTGTTGTTTCTTTTGTTTTGTTTGTTTGTTTGTTTGTTTAACAAGTGGGACCCGTCCCCGTCCCCGTCCCCGTCCCCGAGAGCGCAGTGGGACAAAACCATGACCCTCTGCTGGCTCGCCTTGGTCGGATTGTGCTTGGGCGCCTACTACTGCGCATCGCACTCACCGGACGGGAGCGGCCCAGCGCGCCCGGGCTTCATCCAGCGGCGCCTCAGGACGCACGAGAGGAGGGAGATGCAGAAGGAGATCCTGTCCATCCTGGGCCTGCCGCACAGACCCAGGCCTCACCTGTCCCACGCCAAGTACAACTCGGCGCCGCTCTTCATGCTGGACCTGTACAACACCATCTCCGGCGGGGACGCGAGCCGAGCGGACGGCGTGTCGGAGCGCTCGGAGCCCGCGCGGACCACGCGGAGCCCGCCACTGGCCACGTATCAAGAGGCGGCCTTTCTCAATGACGCCGACATGGTGATGAGCTTCGTTAATTTGGGTGAGTCGTCTTTACTTGGTTTCCGATTGCGCTTCAGAGCCAGATCACCTGCCCCCGCTTGATGAAACCGGCTCCCGAGTTTTATCCATCCATCCATCCATCCATCCATCCATCCATCCCAATATAGCCCCTACTATGTGACTGTATGTACCATTCAGGACTTGTATTTGAGACTAGTATGTCTCAAATACCCCCCAGCCCCACGCCCGCCCCCTCACCTCAAGCAAATGAGATCATGCTTTCATTTGCGCCAGCGGCCGTACAAGCTTTGATCGCATCCGAGTTTTCGGAAGGCGAAAGCCCTTCCTTCCATTAGCCGCTGCAGTGTTTACTCGGAGACTCCAAACAGAGCCGAGGAAGATAAACACAGAGACCACACCGACTGTCGTGCTCTTTCCGACCTGATGTCAAAAAAAGATGTCTCCGTAGACCGTGAATCGTAAGGTTCATTCAGTAGCGCACGCGCACGCATTTGGTTTCCAGCGGCCATTCGAAGCTTTATTGTTCTCTACGATTGGCCCTCAGGGTGCGGATGTTGCGACGTGATGAAATGATCATCCGCCGTCCTCGAGGAAGCACGCGAATTGCAATTGAAGCCGCACAGAAGCTTCCAAAAAAGACCTCGCGCGACTACCGTGCGTCGGGTACGGTTTGATTTGAATGGGCCTCTTTCTCCGTTGAGACACTTTGTATCACGTATGCAGGAGAATTCCGGGTGGTCCTTCTATGGAATTCACTTCCAAAGTCATACCAAAACTCTCAAGCCTGAGATCTCTACTCACCTTACTCGGTGTTTACATTTTGACACTCAATGAAACGCTCGCTTAATTAATATGGGCGCAAACAAAAGAATTGTTTGCGATGTTAAATGGAGGCAAACTTAACCGCATTATTATGAATTAACATAATCATTCATAATTATGATTAGTTTGGTGACGGCTTTTTCTGTCCCAGCTTCACTGCGCCATGCAAAATCCATAAAGGCACGCTTGGGTGAGTTCGGTGAGGAAGAAGAGATTTTGCAAAAGGTCCCAGCGACACACGTGGTCGTCTTCTTCTCATCCTCCATTTCCACTCCACTTTTTGCACCGACAGCGTATTAGCACATCATCCGTGCGTGCGTGTGTGAAGTCAAGACTTAAATCTGCTGCTTTTGCTTGCAATGATGTCTTTAGCAGCTGCCTGCAACAGTCGCTCAAGAGAAGGGAGCTCATTTTCGGACGTATTCTCGTGAGGCACGGAGCGATTCGGTAGCCGCTACGTTCCGTCCATTGCACTCGCCGACAACTGGAGGCCTTTTTTTTTTCATTTTTTCGGATTATTACGGACCCGATCCCCCCCCGAAACTGCGGATGAGTCACGCACAGGCCCGAGTCACTTTCGACACCTCGGCTTTCGTCACTCGCTCACCGCGAGCCAGTTGTGGAAAAACTCCGAATTGGGGAGCAGAAGGCCGTTTTTCATCGTCATTCCTAGAATAGCACATTCATCGCTGTTTACCTCGCGGACATCCCGCCTTCCGGCGCTGTGCGACACACTGCGGCGTGTCCCAATGTGCGGCGGGGGGGGGGGCGGCGCTCGCCGGTGACCACAGTTTAAGGCTTGCCCGGACTTGTTAGATGGGATGTCCTTTCTGGTTTTCATGGCTTATGCAGACAAACGCACACAACTCACCATTTTACTGCTTTCCTCTCTGGCGGAACATGTGAGCATCTTTTCACGTGGCCCCCCCCCGAACTGTCTGTGTTGTTGATCATTTTGTTGAATTTCGTGCATATGTGAGAACACTTTCCAGAGGTGAACACTTTTAGAGGAACGAGGTGTCCAAACGTTTTGCGTAACCTCGTAAGTCGTATGTTAATAAGACTGCCGTGAAACGACGACCCCCTGAAAGTCAGTTATGTAAGGCGTTCATGTGCGTGACATTGTTGACGCATTTTGTGTCGTTGGCGGTCATTCATCCGGACTTCAGGCGATACGTCAGCGCACCCCACAAGACCTCACAAGTCAAATTATGCTCGTGTGTGTGTGTGTCTTGACATTTATTTCCAAAAGAAGGACCGGCCCCAGCAAGGGTTGTTAGGTCATACATCGAAGTATTTAATGTAGCTGACGTGCCTCATTGTCGCTTACTTGCGCAGCTCGGTGGACAATGTCTGGAGTGACGGGTTGAAATAAAACTAAAGAGGCAAGTCGCAATCTTGCCCAGACAGTTTTGTGAATTTGTTTATTTTTTTTTAACGCAGAATCGTTACAGCCCTACTTTCGACACTTAACGGACGTGGGCTTTGAGTCTCAGAAATCACTCTGCGAGCCCCTCTCCTATTGAAAGCGTCACCGCACCACCGCTTTGGAATAGAATTTTTAATTTCACCGAGCTGCGATGCGACACGGCATCCCGTGATCCCGCTCCCTCAGCACGTACACAATGAATGGGTTTGTCGAAAGCGCACAATGCAAGCTTTTCTGCCACCTTTTGTTTGTCGAGTCCTCCGTTGAACCCCAGCGACTGCCTCGCCGGACCCCTGGGGTTCGATCAAACCCAGGTTAAGAACCACTGATCTAGAGGTTCTGAAAAAGCTGCACACTTTCATTCCAATGTGCCACCGCCACCTCGAGGTTATGAGAAAGGTGTACACTTTCATTCTAATATGCCACCGCCACCCAGAGGTTATGCAAAAGGTGTAGCCTACACTTTCATTCCAATATGACAGCGGTACATATGACTGCATATATGCACAGTTGTGCTCATAAGTTTACATACCCTGGCAGAATTTGTGCAATTCTGTAAAAATGCATTATACATTGGTAGAAGGGTTATCCAGAATTTTGAGGTCAACTTTGGGGGTGCGTATTATACATGGGTGCACATTATACACGGGAAAGTACAGTAGTATAAACATTTTTTGGGGGGCATTTCTGAAAAGTTTCAAGTCCACATGATCACAATTTGGCATTTATTATCATGTGCCCTTTGCACGGAACCCAGTTGATCAGGTTATTGCCGTAGCTGTGTTGACTTCCATACAGCCACACTGCATCAGTGCCAGCGTCTGGTGTGACGTGTGTAATACTTGTTGGACTTGTGAGTCTCTGGTGTTAAACACCCTTGCGAAGAAATGTTATGCCTCTGATCCACCGATTTCACAGAAAGGGTCTGATACTACGTAGTCAACTTTGCACCAGGAAACATTTACTGTTGCTCTCGACACTCATCGATCCCCCCCCCCCCCCCCCCCCCCCCCGCGCCCCTTGCACACAATCGCATAGCAACGCTAGAGTTGCAACAATTTCTCTTCCCTGAGTCAACAAGGAAGCCCTCCACTGCCTTGTCTTCTGCACATTTCATGGTAAACAAGCCAGGAAGCTTTGAAGGAGATTAAGCAGGTCAGAGAGCCTCGGTCAGCGTAGTGAAGTTTTCCTAGTCTTATGAAGCCCGGTTGCTTATCTCCGTGTCTAAGCTCACGTGAAGCAGCTCTGTCGAGAAATGCATCTCAAAGCCACAACACGATAAAATAATTAGTTGGCTTCCATCAAAGAGTCCATTGTTTGATGCAGAAAAACAGCTTTGGAAAATATGAACTACCGGTAAATCATCTTGAAATACTTCCTGCAGAAAGCCCTAAGACCAGAACAGAAGACCATCCGTCTCGTCACCTCAACTTAGCGTAAACAGCATTAGCCAGAGGTGAAACGAGGAATGCAAGACTTTGAGGAAATAAAAAAAAAAGCTCTTTGTCGGCAAAGATCAGTGAGGAAAAAAAAACGCATTCATGAATCGCAAGCTGCTGTTTGTTTCTGTCTGTTTATATCGTCAGATATGATTTTGTCATTACAAGTTGACTCACTGCTTGATTACTGGCTCAACACATACAAATAATTACCCTCATTGAATGAATCCTTTGTCCCCCTTTTGTTTGGGCCAGGTGTCTCTGGAAGCATGCCGAGTCGGCCGCCAGCTAGCTGCCTTCT
This sequence comes from Phyllopteryx taeniolatus, assembly GCF_024500385.1. Taxonomy (NCBI): domain Eukaryota; kingdom Metazoa; phylum Chordata; class Actinopteri; order Syngnathiformes; family Syngnathidae; genus Phyllopteryx; species Phyllopteryx taeniolatus. Next base: position 16,070,380 of record NC_084521.1, on the reverse strand, counting down.
TCGTCTATGCACGAGATGCTAATGTTGTTTGTCATGCCGAGCTGGCTTGAACCAGTTTGTCATTTGGGGGTCCACGGCATAAGATATGGTAATGGTGATAGAACTTATCTCTCAAAAAGGAATTTTTTGCCAAAAGCGGTAAAGTTACAAATGTCTTTTGCTATGTTTTTTTTGTGCTTTTTTGCCCACCTTATTGTCCTGCATAGACAACACAGTAGGTAGGCTACAAAGCTAAATTCTAAAACAACTTTCCGTTTCTAAAACAAAGTCATCGCTGTCTCACACCAAGCGCTGGACACACACATTTCATTCCCACACCCACGCAGATGCCCACCCATCCAGATGCTATCTCCCCGCTTCTCACGCCATAACTCTCTTAGCTAACAAGATGCCAGTTGTGATTGGACCCGAGATTATCCCCCTTGTTGTGTTTTTCTTCTCGCCGTCCCGCCTTCGTTTGGACATTCCACCTAAGAGTGATAGCGTCACGAGACGTGAGCCTAAGTGTAACACACTCCCGGCTGCTAACAATCGATTGAACAGAGCTGATAACCCCAGCGGAACATCTGATTAGCGCCCGCGGCTGTCATTTATCACCCCGGATGTACAGTCATGGAGGAATTTGCTCTCTGCAGCAACGCTTCACTTTCCCCCCCCCCCCCCCCATACATCTTTACTTTTTATCTCCATTTACCTCTCGTGTTTTCTCTGCAGTTCTTTATCTGTGGCCATGCATGTTCCGCTTTGACGACCAAAACCTGCTTCTACACGCTGCGCAACATTCAATGGCTCCTCAACAACATTTCGAAATGATGGCCTCCTTCGGGTACAGCACAAGATCTGTTCGATTTTGGCCCATCATTTTATTGTCGACTCATTGGAGAAATAGTTTTTTTTTGCAAATAGTGTCTTGAAGGTGTCCTCTCCCCTCTTCTCTGCTCTGGCAAGAACATGCATTTAAATTTTTTTACAGAAGTGAAAAGTATTTACTTTTGGCACGGCTCAGTGAGCCATTTTCAGTCTCAGTTCATGTTTACCTTTGTTTTTGTAATACCGCTCCTCAATCCGTTTTACAACTTGTGCTGTGCAGCCGGGAGTCTTATACTCATATGAGTGTAATTCACTTTGTGTGTGTAAAGAGAGGATACATTGTATATGTTAACATACAAGTTGTACATAAGCGCTGTAAAGCTGTCAGACTTTGGCTCGTGTTTATTAACCAGCTCTACAGGAGATCATTAACCAAACGTGAAGGAAAAAGAGGTGCCAAATCCTTATATTGATCCATAATGTAGGCCTACTTTCTTTATTATTATTATTATTATTATTTTTTTAATGACACCTTGTGGCGGCCAGCACAATGACCGAGTGCTGAGCGGGTTTGCCTCACAGTTCTGAGGTTTGTCTATCTGTCTGGCTTCGTCCTACAGTTCAAAAACGCGTTTATTAGGTTCATTGATGACTTTTAAATTCTCCATTGGTGATTGTGTATCTGTAAGTGCCCTGCGAATGCCTGGCGACCTGCCCGCCGCCCCTTGCCCAGAGATAGCTGGGATAGGCGTCATCTCAACCGCAACTGTCGAGGACAAGCGCTCTAGAACATGGATGGAGATGTATAAATCCCCTTTTAAATTTTCTGTGTGGCCGTTCTGTGTAAATGGCATCAATGCGGAAAGGGACCTCGTACCGGAAACTGCCGCTCATGTCGTCTCGTGATGTGGATGCTGCGACAATTCATGATTCAATAAAGGGAGGTCATTACTTTTTCCACACATGGCCAGGTATCTTTGAATAGATTTTTTATTTCCCTTAAAGAATGAAATTACCATTTTAAAAACACCATTTTAAGTTCACTCGGGTTATATTTGTCTGATATTTACATTTGTTTGATCCTCTTAAGTGGGGAAACTACGGAAAAATCCAAGAATTTACCTTTTCACAGCACTGTAACTTTGGAATTTCTAGCCCGCCCTGCTCTTAAAAACGTCTTCTTTATCTGTGAACCATTGAACCTACTACTTGACGACGTGGCCTTGTGCGCCGAGTCAACTTCATCCATTACCGTCATGACCCCCGCCGCCGGCAACAACCAAGAGGCTCATTGTGGTAATGGAGCTGATCACGGTGTTCAGGAATTAGATAATCGTGGAAAACATTCCATCTGTCGCATTGTTATGTGAAGACTCTGAGAGGCCCAGTGGGATTTATTGCTGCAAAAAGTGGACATAGCGAGGGAGGGGAGGGGGGGGGGGGGGGGGGAGAAAAGGTAGAAAAGAAGTGTTCCACTCATGTGTTTGTTCTAGAGTATTTATACATATTTATGTGTGCATAAATGTCCCTCTGTTAATCTTCAGGTTGTTTTTATTCACAGGGTGGCTACATTCATGGAAAAAATGTTTGTTCCAGAATGTCGCTTTAAGGTTAAAAAAAAACAAACAACAAAAACAAAAAAAAAACTTGACCACAATTCATGGAAAGAATTCCAAAGTGAGCCTATAACTGGAGGACATACTGAAGTTGCTGCGATTGGCTGGCAACCAGTTCAGGGTGTACCCCGCCTCCTGCCCGATGACAGCTGGGATAGGCTCCAGCACGCCCGCGACCCTAGTGAGGAGAAGCGGCTCAGAAAATGGATGGATGGCATACTGAAGTTGTTTGAAAAAGGTTTTGATATTATTAGTGGTCCTTTCAAGGCTGTCATTTTTAAGCACTGCAGAAATGCAGACTGCCCAAATATTGGTCAATTCTTAATATTTTTTAAAAATGATTCTTTTTTTTCTGCAATTCATTTCTAATTTGATTGTCGAATGAATGAATGAATGGTTTCACTGCAACCAGCAGAGGTGCAGTTGATTCATTCTTAACTTGTTTACTGTCTAAAGAAGTACCACCGTGACCTCAATAAGGTTATCGAGAAAGACCCTAGAGAGACTCTTTATTAAGCATACGTGGAAAACATACTATCCTCAGATAAATAGATTGATTGGTTGATTGATCTATTGATCGATCCCCGTGAAGGAAATTAAATAGTCCAAGCGGCATTATTTCACACGACTATCCGTTGTGTTTCGGGTCTTATTAATTAAGCCCGTTTCCTTGTTTCGGAGCCTATCATCGGGATAAATTCACTCTTAACACACCTCAGAGCAATGGATAATCTTCCAGAATACTCTTACAAAACAAAATAATCTGGCATTTCTCATCCTTGGTTGAAAAGGGGCAAAATTGGGACAAAAACAGCCCTATTATTTTGATATTTTGTTGGAGAAAGAGCTCCTCTGCTGATGCACTGTCACGGAGAGGATGCCCGTGATGGGGAGAAGTTGGCTTTTCACTCACTCACTCACTCACTCACTCACTCACTCACTCACTCACTCACTCACTCACTCACTCACTCACTCACTCACTCACTCACTCACTCACTCACTCACTCACTCACTCACTCACTCACTCACTCACTCACTCACTCACTCACTCACTCACTCACTCACTCACTCACTCACTCACTCACTCACTCACTCACTCACTCACTCACTCACTCACTCACTCACTCACTCACTCACTCACTCACTCACTCACTCACTCACTCACTCACTCACTCACTCACTCACTCACTCACTCACTCACTCACTCACTCACTCACTCACTCACTCACTCACTCACTCACTCACTCACTCACTCACTCACTCACTCACTCACTCACTCACTCACTCACTCACTCACTCACTCACTCACTCACTCACTCACTCACTCACTCACTCACTCACTCACTCACTCACTCACTCACTCACTCACTCACTCACTCACTCACTCACTCACTCACTCACTCACTCACTCACTCACTCACTCACTCACTCACTCACTCACTCACTCACTCACTCACTCACTCACTCACTCACTCACTCACTCACTCACTCACTCACTCACTCACTCACTCACTCACTCACTCACTCACTCACTCACTCACTCACTCACAGTTTACCTTATGTTGTGTAACACAATTGGAGAAATGCAGACGTGTGTTATTTGTCTTTCTGAGATCATCCGATACGTTTTGGAATTGCAGAATTGAAGCACGTCTTCATCCAACCAGCACCCCTCAGATCCCCCAACACACAAACTGGCGGTCTGTCTAAAAAGGACATGCCTGAAACAACAAGTGTCACTGCGCTGTGAGAAAAAGCCTCAGCGCGAGCGCTGACGCTCTTGACCCTCCCAAAGCGCCGCGGCCTCCTTTTCGACTAATTTACGAGCCCTCCACTGACCCCCTCGCTTGGCTTCCCAAACACGATATGGACAGGAAAACGGTCGTGGTCATCGGACGGTCGGAAGGAAGGCAAGGGAGGAAGGGATGAGATGAGAAGATGGAGGGAAATTTTCCATGAAGCTATAACGATGAGAATATTCACAGTCATATGGCAGTTTCGCGACAAATTGGCGAGTTACAATTCTCTTCATCAGTTTTTCCCAAACCCGATTTAGAAATGTGACCCAGACTAAAATGCAACATTGGCATCTGCTATATTTAAACTCATTCTAAAGAACACATGAAAGACATGAATCTACTACAACAGACATGGATCAAAAATCGCTTGCCAAGAAATGATGTGCATGATTGATGATCAATAGAGTGGCTTCTTACTTGACCCAATAAAAATGGACCATCATTCATTTTGGAAATCCACACTGTAACTACACTGACTGGCCCAAACTTTAACTCCATTTGTACAATCTAATGAAAGCCAGAAAGAGAAAATATATATATATATATATAACATCACGGATTGTCCATAACGAACACCATGTTCAAGCAAACGTGCACTTGGCACCAGGACACCCTACGTCTCCGTTCGAAGATCGACTTTGTGATCGTGTTATCGGATGACTTGGACACTCGGGTGAAGAGAGGGGCGGGGCTGTCAACTGATCACCACCGGGTGGTGAGTCGGCTCCGTCGGTGGGGGAAGATGCCGGTCCGACGTGGCAGGGCCAAACGTACTGTGAGGGTCTCAATTCCACCGACACGCCTTCCCGTGATGAAGTAGAGTCTGGGTTATCTTAGGTGGGCTCTCGTATCTCTGGGGTTGAGGTCACCGAGGTGGTTAAAAAGCTCCTCGGTGGCAAGGCCCCGGGGGTGGATGAGCTTCGCCCGGAGTTCCTCAAGGCTCTGGATGTTGTGGGGCTGTCCTGGTTGACACGCCTTTGCAAAATCCCGTGGACATCGGGGACAGTGCCTCTGGATTGGCAGAAAGGTCCTCTCAGACAACTGCAGTCCAGTTGCGATTGATTCAGTGCACTGAGAATGAAACGACCTGGATGAATGAGAACATTCCAAGGCAACATTTATGTACAGTATATAGTCCATATATCGCTGCTACTACATGAAAATACTGTATTTTATGTATTTTAGTCACGTTGGGCCACAGGGAGCAACCGCATTTCTAACTTTGGGTTTTTGAGCTGAACAAGTTGAGAAAACCCTGCATTAAGGCAACCATATGTCAAAAGCACACTGACGCTTAAGTAAGAGGCATTTATCGAGTTTTTTTTTGTTCCCCCCTCTAGAATAAAAAGGAGACTCTATGATGTCAGTGTATGCCGAAATGTGACAGAAATTCAGAAACGAAAAAGGGTTGTAAGAGAAGATGACCACAGGGCGAAAGTTCTAAGGGGGAAAGCAATGCATGTTTCTCCTACACAAAAGCCACAGGACACACATTCTAAATATGGCATGGCCCTTCAATGCAGAAAGATGGAAAAGTTCAATGAAGCACAGTGCAGATGATGGACTGTATGGAAAGACATCTGCTTGGAGAGGGCATACGTGAGGAATATTTCACTGTCGTTGTGTAAAACAAGCGGTGGGGCGTATATTCATCTGATTCATCAGCGGCTCGAGCTGCTGAAATGCCCTGCGGTCACTTCACAGCGGCGGCTCGGTCGCCTTCGTGACGGAGAGAACGGCGGGGAAACAGGTAGACGGAGGGGGGGGGGGGGGGGGGGGGGGGGCGTTACATGGGAGAGGGGGAAGGAAAAACGCTGGGATTGGCATGTAAAACGAGCTGTTCATTCATAGTGACAGAAAATAGTCCCTCGACCTCGTGGCTGTGGAACGCAAATCCGATATTTGGACTTGCTTTCCCCCTTTTCAAAGATATTTTTCCTTATTTATCAGATCTCACGGGAGAGATCCGTCTCCCGGCCTTGACACCGGCTTCCTCTACCAAATCTGGGAGCACTCCGCCGGAGTCCAGACATATGTATACACTCGCACACACACGCACGCATACACCTGCTTCCCAAACACAGACGTTCGTAACACATCGCGTAGCAGCGCTCTTTCCTGCTTCTACCGCTACACACTGTTGCAATAACACTTCGAAAGGTCACCGCGGGATGCTGATCGACCTCCAATTTCTTCGGATCTTGAAGACATCGTTTTGGTCGAGCTGTCGCCGTCATAAAGTGCAAAAAGTTAACCACCGTTAATAGTACAACCAAAAGAATAGTAAGAGTAAAACAAAGCAAAAGCAAAAGCAAATACACACGCAACAAACAGCACAGTGTGATGTCATTGCTCTTTCCCAATCAATGTCGACATTATGATATCGTTATTGTGCTGTTCTGCGCCCATCTGATTGTACAGTTCATTTTAAATCGTACATTCTTTCAAAGGTGTTGGCTGACTGGCCATGGCGATGGCGTCCCAAAGGCCAACAAATCACGGCCGCCGTCGCCGCAACGTATGACTTAAGTGTACATTGCGTTGTAACTAAGACGGATGCTTTGGGTTTGCGCTCTGTTGTTGTCGCCATTCCAGTCTCTGTATTTTTGTTTTGTTTTCGGGTCTTACCTCAGAGCTTTGTCGCTGACGTGCCAAGCCTCTTCCAAAAGAGAACAGGATGTTGGAGACGGCACAAAATTGGACTTGGACACCAGACACCTGCACAAATATTGTTTTTCTCATTGGAGTCTTTGGAATATTGGAAATGAAGTGAATATGTATTGCAGGAGGCAAACATGCATAATTGACTCCCGCCTTCTTGATGAACTTAATTCCAAAGCATTGGGACACCTGCGCAGCAGAAGGACATTTTCATGAGCGGCAAATTCAAACGTTTCCTCGTAATGTGAAATCCCCAAGCAGCTAGACTTCCTTTAATTAACAGACCCCCCCCCCCCCCCCTTTTAGGGAATTTGCAGTGTTTGTTTCTTGGTTGGCGTTTTCAAGTCCATTTAGCGGCAATAGTGTTCAACGTTAATGGATCCTTAAATTGCGGGAATGCCGAGTCAAGCAATTGACATCCATCCATCCAATTGCTATAGTACTTGTTCTGATTAAGGTTGTGGGTTGTACATCCTGGACTGGTTGCCAGTCAATGGCAGGGCAAATAATAGAAAAATTCACACACACATTCACATTCACACACACACACACACACACATATATGGACAATTAAGAGTGTTAAAAGAACCTAAAATGCATGTTTTCGTCATGAGGGAGCAAGCTAGAGAATCCGCGGAAAAGAGTGCATACATGAGGAAGAACTGGAATTGTGTCCGCATTCACGCCAACCAGGAATTTTCTAGTATGTATTTTGAGAATGGGTTAGGGTTAGCCTGTTGACTTCACAGTCAGGGGCGTAGTTTAGGGGTGACCCCCCCCCCCCCCCCCCCCCCCCCCCACAGAGCCATGAAACACATTTCTTTTTAACATGTCGTAACACATTCTAATGCATCATAAACAGTCGTGCGCAGATGATCAAAAACACAGACAGATCGACGGTGGAAAAATGTCGAGCAAAGCAGTTTGCAAGAGGCACAAAAACGCTGCGTGGATTTTTCCAAGCAAGCAATGTCAATTGTGTGTAACCGTTACACGATAACGTAGCCGATTTATGAATTAAGAGATAGCATAAATGTAGGGGATGATGTGGTCATTACTGTCAAAAGACCGCCTAAAGGCCAGGAAGGACATAATACTGGACTCCGATGTCCAGCATGGGAATAATTATCATTATTACTCTTATTATCACCCGTAGACTTAATAATCGGAGGGTGTCCCCGAGACATAGGGTGAGAAGCTCGGTCATCCGGGAGGTCCTCCCATTGAGGGGGGCCCGATGAGGTGACCCGGGCATATGGTGAGGATGCCTCCCCCGGTGAGGTGTTCTGGGACTACCCAGGATGCGCTGGAGAGACTATCTCCTGGTTGGCCCGGTAAAGCCTTGGGATCTCCCCAAAAGAGCTGGACGAAGTGGCTGGGGAGAAGGAAGTCTTGGCTGCCCCGCTTAAGCTGCTGCCCCCAGTGACCAGACCCCAGATGCAGTAAGCAGAAGTAAATGAATGGATGGCTAATTTGCAGCTCTACATTTTTCTCAAATTAGCGCTTAAGTATTTCGACAAGCATCTCCCCGTAACTCTTATTACCGCCGAACGGTGACGGAAGAGATGGAATCGGTTCTCCTACTGACACACAGGTATGACATGTGCCGCTGGCAGGAGACGAGCCGCAGACTGGAAAAGTGAGCTGTTGATAGCACAGCGGCGCAAGAAGCCGTAGCCCCGATAGCCATCGGCTCGCAGAGGAGCAATTACGGCACGTGATCCACCTGCTGTCAAAAGAGTCGCAGACATGTGACAGTAGACGCGTTGCCCTCATCTCTCTCGTCCTCTTTGCTTATCAACTGGCATGGAATGCGGCACAGTGATGACAGAGCAAAGGACTGTACTGGGCTGACACTTCATTCGGGACCCCAGCCAAATCGAATCGCATCCATTCGAAGGGCTAATGAGCACATTCTGGCCTCTTGAAGTCTTATTTTTGGGAGGGGCAAAATATTAGAGGCAGCAGCTTCCTGTTTTATGCAGCGCTATGCTTTCTTGCCCACATAATGGGCTCCGTAAACTGCATGAAGTTGCTCTTCTTATCGCCCGAGCCAAGCAAACTGTGAGCCGAATGACCTTTTCCAGACATTACCTGTTCGAGCTTAATCTGATTCGAGCCCCCGCACGCTCCAACGCCAAGTTCTTTTTAGTCCTACTCCAAACAAACCATCCTAACACATATAAAACATCACCGTCTGTCAACTGCAGGAATGCTCCGACAGAAGAGATGGCCCGCACCTGCTGGTTTAGCAGTAAACGTCAACATTTTTCACACAGCAGCTGCAGCGCTGACATTCATATTTAGGCAATTATTGCCGATTGTTACTTTTAAAGTGCTCTGCCCATAGAGCACTTAAGCCAGCTGTCCGTCACTTAAAGGCCTCGTATTGGACATGCAGGTTCAAGCTGATTTCTGTTTGCTTGCGGGGCTCGACAGTCTACAAACGGGCCGACCTCACTCCCTCGTATCCTCGCCGTGGACCAATGCTCCTCCTGCCCGGACCCCGGTTCTTTGCGTCACTGACGTCTGGGCTTGCGTGTGCCGGTTTAAAAGCGTCCACGCTCTTGCTTTGTGCGCGTGTGTATTTTCTCTGATTGTGTTGCATCGATGCCGTTCCCGCTCGGTCCTTTGATGATGCCGGGTCAGGAGAAAATCTCTCTCCAAAGACGCACACAAAGATAATGACGAGTCCCAGGGGACCTTTAGGGCCTTCTGAGATAATAGCACCAATTTCCTGACTACAAAGAGCAGAAACACTCCCGATTGCAGCCAAGCGTAGCAAGCTTACAGTGTTTTGCTCAGTGCTAAGTTTGGCATGCGGGTTCCTATTTTTCTACTAGTGCCAGAAATGTCTGATAAATTGACTTGACAATCACAAACATACAGTAAGTCATGAATCAAGGACCAAACACGGGTCAACATAGAAACTAAATATCAGTTATCAATCGGTAGTCATACAATTCTGAGTTTGACCAAAATTTTCAGGAGACAAATGTAGGTTCAAGTTGAAATTTAAGTCGCAATATAAAAGTGGTAAAAACAAAAAAAAAGCTGATATTATGCGAGTCCGGCTCAATGAGCATCGATTAAAACGGGGTTTCATTAACATAGCACTGCCATCCATAATGGGTGGTGGGTTGATTGTCAGAATAAATTAGTTTTGATGATTGTGTTTGTATTATTTATCTCCATAAAATGTTGTTGCCTCACACTTCTGAGGACCGGGCTTTTCTCCGGGCACTCCGGTTTCCTCCCACATCCCCCAAAACATGCATGCTGGGTTGATTGAAGACTCTTTAAATTGCCCTTAGGTATTCTTTCCATCGATCCAGCACACTGCTGGTACCAGTCAAGACATTTCCGTCACACCCTAATCTGCTGCACATCCCTCCCATCGCTATCCCTCTGTCTGGCCAACCCATATCGATCTTTTTCTCCTTCTTTAGTGTCCAACCTGGCATACATGTCATCACATGCCCCTTGTTTGGCCTTTGCCACCTCTACCTTTGCCCTCCGTCGCATCTCAACGCATTCCTTTCGCCTCTCCTCGGTCCTCTCTTAGCTAACCTTTTTCCTTGTATGGTTTCCTGTACTGTGAGGTTCCCCCACCAGGTCTGCTCCTCTCCTTTCCTGCCAGAAGGTACACCAAGTACTCTCCTGCCTGTTTCTCTGATCACCTTGGCTGCAGCGGTCCAGTCTTCTGGAAGCTCCTCCCGTCCACCAAGAGCCTGTCTCACCTCTTCCCGAAAAAACCGCGCAGCACTCTTCCCTTCTCAGCTTCCACCACATGGTTGGCTGCCATGCTTTTGTCTTCTTAATGGTAATCTTCTTAATCTTCCACCAGAGTTGTTTTCCACACCGCCATGCTATGCTGTCTAGCCACACTCTCCCCTACCACGAACTTACAGTTGGTAACCTCCTTCAGATGACACTATACAACCTCCAAGACTTTCTTATTCTTAGTCTTCCTTTCAAGTAACCCCTACTCCATTTCTCTTCCCATCTACATACACCAAGGTCAAATAATTGAAAGCCTTCAATTGTAGGCTCTGTGCTTTCCTCTTCTCTTTCTGCCTAAGAACCCGCTTTCCACCTCGCCTCCGTCTTCGACCCACAGTAGCTGAATTTCCACCGGCGCCCTGCAGGTCAACGGTGCCAGGGGCGGACGTTTGCTTGGTTCTGCTTGGTTTGTCACCCAAGTTTATGTTACTTGGCAAAATGTGGGCACCGGGTCACGGTGGGCATTCCCACCAAGATTTTCAACGTAATTCCTGCTCTTCGGGCCGAGACTAGAGGAACAAAATGTGTCATTGGCCCATTTTGGGCGGTTCCCCACGTCATAAAAGGATTTAACGATCCTGGCTCAGTAGCAGAAATAGATTGCACTTCTTACCTCATATTTGGCTTACGTCTTAAAAAATAGTATTGAATAAAATATCTCTTTAACAACGTGAAATATTGACTTAATAGCCCTGCTTTACTTTTCCTCACTCCCCACTGCGTATTACCGTAAGTCAGTCTCCAAGCGTGTGTTGAAGTCATGTAGGATGGAGTAATAATGTGATAAATGAACCCAGGTATGCAAATGTGACCACTGTGCAGAATTGCATGTTGCACGCGCGCCTGCGTGGGTTTTTCTCCGGGTACTCCGGTTTCCTCCCACATCCCAAAAACAGCCATGGTAGCTTAATTGAAGACTCTAAATGACCCGCAGGTGTGAGCAACGGTTGGCTGAACAGCCGAGCCCCAACCCTCACAAAATTCAAGATCTTGCCTCTTTTTTGTCTTGTTAAATGTAGAAAAAAAATCGTCAAAACTGTCTTCAAATAGGTACAGTTAGATCCATCCATCCATTTCTCCTCACAAGGGTCGCGGGAGCACTGGTGCCCATCCCAGCTATCATCGGGCAGGAGGCGGCGTGCACCCTGAGGCGGTCGCCAGCCAATCGCAGGGCACGCACAAACAAACAAGCATTCGCACTCGACATTCACACCTATGGGCAATTGAGAGAGTTCAATTAACGTTTTTGGGATGCGCGAGGAAACCGGAGTGCCCGGCTGAACCCCGGTCCTCAGAACTGCGAGGCAGACGCTCTAACCAATTGGGCACCGTGCCGCCAGTACGGTGAGATGTTTTCTCTGAATCAAAATAAAGATTTAGTATTTTCGCAGTAAGTCAATGTACCGATGTATTGTTAACAACAGAGGAATATCCTTTTAATAGTAAGTCGAATTATGTCACAGATTCGTTCATTCGGTAATTATTCATGATTTAGAGGTGTTTGTGTTTGATACCAAGCAGAAGGCAATGTGGGACGTACGGCCAAGCTGTGACGGGTCTTTTTACGCCGAAGTGTGTGTGGCGACGTCTGCAGTGCGAGCAAATGTGCGTGTTCTTTATTTGCTCACACATGGCCTAAAAACGTACTTAATGATACAGCCGCGCGTGCCAGACCTCCCTTTTTTTGGGGGGGGAAATTGCATTTACAAATCCAAACAATTGTGCGGCTAGTGGCGTCTTCCACGCACCGTTTGACGAGTACGTAACAATTATGAACGAGGGCCCGAGTCACCCTGCATGTAAAAAAGCTCGTGGAGTCGCATAAATCCCTCTTTGGTTCCCGGTCCGTCTGCACTTCCAGTCTGCGGTGAGGAAAGTGCAGCCCGCTCAACCTCAGTGCACTCAGTGAAAACGACCAACTTGTGTGTGCGTGCGTGCGTGCGCGCATATGTGTGTGGATGCTTGTTTGTCTTGTCTTGAATGATCTGTACAATCAATTAACTTGCACATTTTTGTGTGTGTGTTTTGCAGGATTGAGCACATTCTTGAGGTTTCAACGTTTGCTATTTATGCATCCCTTATGATGCTTTTTTTTTTTGAATCCATCCATCGAAGTGGCTGCAGGGCCCTTGCTGTGGGCGGCGGGTGGGGGTTGCGGATATATTTACACAAATATATCCGCAAATGAGACGTGTTTTTTTTTTCAGCTCTAAAAAAATCTATCCACGATTCAGACATTTTTCAGATCCACAAATATGCTGGCGATGTACACGGCTTTTCAGATCCACAAATATATCCATGGTTTACGTTTTTTTCCATGTTGTGTGTGCATCTATCATGACTTATCATTTGGAAATATTCAATTCTGCTTGTGAATATGAAATAATAAGTGGGCACACGCATCTATTTTGGAGATATCGCCTGTCCCCGTTGACAGTATCGACGATAAAATACGATGATTGCGAGCTAGCCACTGTTATGACTCCAACACAGTAACGACAAGCAATTTTTGGTATCCTGCTGACAGACGAGGAAGGCCATTTGTTTTTATTTGACTCCCCCAGGTTTTAGGGGAAAATCAATTCACCGATGACGACGAAGTTGGCAACGCCAGCTTGAATACGGTGGCTTTTGTGCATTTCCATTACACTTGGATGCACCCATTATTATTTTTTGACCCTTTGAATATACTGCCTATGCTTAGTTGAGTACTTTATGTCATTACTGTGTTCCCGGAATATCATAAATATACGATCATTTTATAACACGTGCGCTATTCCTTTCCATTGATCACCGGCTTATGTTCCCTTGGTAACGGACGTCGTCTTTGCGCGATCTCCATCCCGCAGTGGAGCACGACCGGGAGCTCTCCCCGCAACGGCATCACCACAAAGAGTACAAGTTCAACCTGTCGCAGATCCCCGAGGGCGAGGCGGTCGCCGCCGCCGAGTTCCGCCTCTACAAGGAGTGCGTGAGCCGAGCCTTCTGCAACGACACCTTCCTGCTCAAAGTCTACCAAGTGGTCAAAGAGCACCCAGACAGGTAACGCGCGAGAACATTTCGAGTCAACGTGCGCTTGGTTTTCCCTGCAAATAGGAGCATTGAGGAATAAAGAAACGGGAAGATCCTGATTCCTCTGCAGTGTTACACACACGGTCTCTCTCAGACCATGTTTACAATGTGAAATCAGGCAAAGCCATGTCTCACTGAAATAGCACCACTTCAAAATCCTCCTAGCCACCCAAACACGCAGAAGTAATACATGACAAACATTTACATTGCATCTACAGCACTACATAAACATCCAGGGAGATTTTGAAGAAATATTTGCGTTGCCCAGCGAAAGCTAACGCCGACGTGCTGAGAGCGGTTACGCTATACACTCAGTGGCCGCATTAGGTACGACAAATCTGATCCGAGCCAACACGAGAGCTATTTCTACCTTCCCAAACTGCCCACTGTTTGTTTTGGAAGTGCGCGGCTTTTTTTTTTTTCGCAGCGCTGATTGAGAGAGAATAAAGCAGTGGATGGACAGCCACCCACCTACAAGAACGCCAAAATGTTTGGGTGCGCTCCAAAAACGTTCTCATGCGCAAAGTGATCCATGTGGAGCTCTTAGGATTGAAGAAGCCCATCTCAAGATGCCGGCAATCGTCTATTTGTCTAATGCCGCCAAAGGGTTTCTGCGCGTATCGGGAGCTACTTATTTTCTGCATTCCTTTGCGCCTACAATGGGCGGTTTGTAGGCTCCAGCTTCGAGGTAAAGCCTTTTATTTTCCCAGATATTTGCAGATTAAAGGGCCCATATAGCACTGTATTATTTTGGGAACCTTTTTAAAAAAAAAAAAAAAAAAAAAAAAAAGATCATCCAAGCCTGGTTGCTCTCGTCTTGAAGAAAATAAATGAATAAATAAAAAAGACTGAAAAAGAAAGGGAAAATAGCCAAATGACAAGAGTCCAAGTATTTTGAATGAGTGAATGTTAAAGTTAGACAGCAACCTAAACGCAACTCGAAAACCATCAGCTCATCTTTCTCTCTCCCATTTACATAACAATCATCATTTGTGACACAAACCCAATAAAAGAGGCGCAATCAATCACATTGAACTGTTCTTACTCGACTATTTTATTGTTTGTTAACTCATGCTAAGTTAGTCCTTTCTTTCTTCTATTCGGGCTCGAGTCAGCCAACAATGTAGATTCTCTTTTTCGAAGATCAAGAATTTGCTGTTCTAAAATTGCACATTTTTTCATAGTTACATTTTCTGCTCAACTCAACTTGATTTTATAGAGCACTTTAAAAACAACCCTAGTTGCACATAAACAAGTTAAACATAGGACAATGAATAGCAACGTTAGAAGCGATAAAACACCAGAGCGGGCGCAGGGTCTCAGGCTGAGTTGAAAGGCCAAGAATAAAAATGGCTTTTCGAAAATGGACAGTGAGGGAGCTTAGCGAATGTTAAGGTGGAGGTTATTTCAAAGAGATGGAAAGGACAAGAAGAAAGACGGTGGGAAAAGGCTCCGATTTTGTGGATCGCGAGGCACGCGCGCGCGCGCGGCGACGCGACTGAACGACGGCTGCGGGCAACACTTGCCAATGAGATTTATTGTGGCCAGAATCACTCGGCAGTTGACCGTTGACCTTATTATTCCGCTCCATTTAAGCAGTCAGTCACAAAAGCGCTTTCGTGCGAGGCGCTTGAGCCTGTAGGCACGTTTCTATTGCCCCCCCCCCCCCCCCGCCGATGCTTAAACGCGTGAACCGAGGGGGGCTCGAAGCCGTCACACGCGTACACCGCATGACCGCGGGGGCATTCTCCGAACACCTGGACGATAACGGCGGCTTTTGATGTTGCTCCGGGAGGCGGGGTCCGCCGCACCCGCTGCCGTGTCATTACGGCCGTAACGGCCCACTCGTACTCTTGTCTTCTTTGTTATGACTCTGCTCTCTTTTTCCAATCACTTCACTCTTCTGCTCAGCGGGACGCATCGCACCATCATCCCGCTACGATGACGTTCTGGACTATTCTGTGCTTCCGACTGTGCGGGAACGGTTTCGGGAAACTGTCCTCTAGTTGGAACGGCCTTGTGGCACAATCCTTTGGTTCATACTCTTTGGGCTGATTGGGCTTGTTGAGCGCGTTATGGAACTGAGTTTGCGTCATGTTCCTCTTGCCCAGAGAGGCCGACCTGTTCCTGCTGGAGTCTCGCAGGCTGTGGGCATTGGAAGAGGGCTGGCTGGAGTTTGACGTCACGGCCACGAGCAACCTGTGGGTGATGAGCCCGGCGCACAACCTGGGCCTGCAGGTTAGCGTGGAGACCAGCAGCGGTAAGCAACGTTTGGACGAGAGTATCGCGACGTCGGGCCTTCGTAACAACTTTTGCCCAGTTAAGATTTGAATACAAAATGTTTTATGGGGATGAGATGAGGAGTCTCATACAAAGCATTATTTGGAAAAGGTGCGTCGCAAAACTTGTACCAATATAGTCCGCGTGTTCACAAAACTCCTCCTTTGGAATGATACGTTTTCCCAAAACAGGGCAGAGCATCGGTCCTAAAGACGCCGGGCTGGTCGGGCGCGATGGTGCTCTGGAGAGGCAGCCTTTCACGGTGGCCTTCTTCAAGGTCAGCGACGTGCACATCCGCAACTCCCGCTCCGCCGGCGGCAAACGTCGACAGCAGAACCGCAACCGATCCACACAAACGCAGGAAGCATCCAGAGGGCCGAGCCAAGCAGGTCAGTCCGATGCCCGTCCGACCGCGACGTTAGAATAATATCAACCCTTACAAAACGTTTCTTTCCTGATCCCTTCTCGCTTGTTGCTTGGCAGGATACTTCTAATAATAATAATAAACAACAACAACAAAAAAACATTGGCTGCACAATTGACAAAGTAGGGTAGAAGACAGTCTGACCCTGGACAGACAGCTGAGAAGGTTACTCAAAAAAAAAAAAAAAAATCACTTTATCTATGCAAAGGAATTTCTTAACAGAAACTCACAAATGTAAAACAACAATTTCTTACATTTATTTGCGAAAGAGTTTTTTTGCTTAAATTGGATGATGGCGCTCCTTGGACACCATTGTGGACACTTCAGAAGCACGAATCAAATTGAAAGAGGAAAATCATAAAAACATGAAATGATATTCAGAAGATATACTGTCGAGTTGCACACTTCGATAAATATGAAACGAGTATTGGAAAGAAAGAAAATGATAGTGGATGCAGAATATTTACAGTATATACAGTAGATATAAAAGTCTACACACCCTTGTTCCAATGTCAGGTTGTTGTGAAACCAAATCATTGCAAATCTTTTTTTTCGATCGCCTGTACAACTGAATTTAAGTTTTTTTGGGAAGTAAAAACCAAAATACTTCAACGCAGTTGCACAAGTTGCACGCCCGCTTTTAACCGTGTTCAGAATTAACCAGTCACGTTCAAACTCATGCTAAATAGGAATCAGCACACACCTGCCACCATTTAAAGTACCTCTGATTAAACGCAAATCATTTTTAGATATTCCGGTAGGCTTTTCCTGTCATTTTTTTTTTTTGCTTCGCACACTTTGCGCACTGCTCTTTCAAACTGTTCATTATTCCTTCCACATTGTCTAAGGCCCGAGTTCCAGCTGAAGAAAAAAAACCCATAAGAAATATTCCCACGTCTTCGTATGGTCCAATGAAACCGAGGTTGAACTTTTGGGCCGTAACTGTTTGGCGCAAACACAGCAGTGCTTATCACCAAAAGAGCTAGTACTATACCTATACCTACAGCCAAGCAGCTTCGGCCACCACGCCGACCATTAATAATTACTTTTATGAAATGATCAAAGACACAAAAACTACATCCGTCCATTTTCTGAACAATAAAACTTATCATCAATACATCAATTCCCACACGATGCCAACCTCGCTGTCAGCATTTTGTCCTAAGTCGCCGAAAACGGGCAGCTGAACAGGATCGGCGCGATAGAAAATGGAGCCTAAAACCACAAAGTAGGTTCAAGAAATGAAAGCATTGACCTGACGCACACCCCGCGGGGGACTGAGGAAGCGCTAAATGATCCGCCAGAACGAACGCAGTGATCCAAGACAACTCCGCAAGTGTCGTATGAATGTCTCAGCTTACTACTTGAGCGGCGTCTTCTCTCCCTCCTCATCTCACTCTGTTTTGCTTTCGAAAGCCGTCTGTGATGTTCCAGCTTTAGGTTCTGTTTGCCCGCGGCTTTTCCATTCACCCACTGGTTCCCGGTGCACGTCTGTTGACTCAAGAGGCTACGAGTGAAATTCCTCCAGTCTTTTTTTTTTGTGGGGGGGGTCAGTAATCGCATCAGATGAAAGCTTTCAAAACAGAGAACATCGATGTGGAATGAAACACATGTTCACTCTTGGCTTCGGACTGACTTGCGCTCAGGCCGTCCGACGATGTGACAAAATCTCCTTGCGGATGCTGTTGGCGAAGTGGAAAGCGATGGCGCTTTCCTGTTGTCCCGGCCGGCTGTGTCCGAAAAGTGTAGGGGTGCACACGGGCCGCTACATTAGGGACACCTGGATGAGCTAAAGCAGTGTGAACGCATACCTGTGTGTGCCTACGGTTAACTGAAACAGGACGCGGCGAAGTGAATATTGCCCATGTTCGCCACGCTGGCAAATCAAAGTCGAAAGCCGGATAATTCTGCCGCGTGTGAACAGTGTTAATGGTCTTGTTTTTTCCCCCTGCTTCGTAAAATGCTTCAATCCACCGTCCCGCCGCTGCAGGCTAAGCTAATTGAAGCATGCTCATTTGTTACCGCGACGTATGTTTGACGTGTCGATGGTCAATATGACAACTTTGGTTGTCACGTCGAGCGGCGGCGCCGGCTCGAAACAGGGCGGAGCTAGGTAGTCCTCAAAAATTGCATGCTAAATCGCAATTGCAGTAATTGTTGACAAGAAACGAACAAAGTATTTTCCCAAATTTGCAGCCCTACTGCTGTTTGATGACGTTTAATTGGGCCTACATCGTTAAAGCTTATCGGCTTTGTTCCCAGTGACGAGGACTGGCTAAGTGTGGCTAAAGGTTTAGCTACGTTGTGGCTAGCTACACGCGTGTGGCTAGATTTTTATACTGTTTGGCCACATTGGCTAAGAGCCATGACTACAAGTGTGTTTATAGTTTGCTTTCGCAAAAAAAAAAAAAAAAATTATGAGGATATCCATGGAACAGGAAGTAGAACTTACTCAAACGAAAACATTATTAATTTGACCAAAACCAATAAGAGACAACTTGGTGACAATATTGCTGGAGTTTCCTGTTTTCTCTCCATTATGGTCACTATATCATAGTTTTCTTTTTTCATTTTACAGATAACTGAATACTTGAAAAGAATATGACTTAAAACATTACCTGTAGAGTGAATAAAGGCTACAGAGAATTTAGTGACTTGATGTTATTTCCTGTGGGGCAATTGGTTTTGAAAGTCAACCAGCGTCACGGTATGGCCCGTGACGGAACGGTGGAGGTTCCACTGTCGAACGAATACATATGTATTTTTCACCCGATTTTTCAATTCCATTCCAATTACATTTGCTCTATATAGTGCCAAATCACAACACTTTACACATGGAGCAGGTCGAAGACCTCGCTCCTGACTCATTATAAGACCAACAGAAACCCACATGAGCAAGCAGTCGGCGACGGAGGCAAGAAAAAACCGCAATTAAGCATTATTAGCTTCCTATAATCTCTGATAAGGAGACGTGTTAAAGCTACGTGTTCATATTCAACTTGCATGTTCTGCATTTAGGCTAGGTGACGCATACAAACCAATCCCTCCCAAAGCTATCTGTTGGCATAGCAACCAGACACCCGAGTACGTGCCCTCGTCGGTCTCGAGGATGGAAAAAGACTCATGTTCAAACATTATCAAAGGAAAATCAATGCAATGAGTCAAATAATGATATAGTACATAACTACTAACTTGTAAAGGTTTAAGATATACAAACAGGATGAGCTCATTCAAGTAGCTCGTACCGAGTCCGCATTTGCATCGGAAGTGATGCAATGCCATTTTCTCAGTTAAGAATCTGCCCTAACTGGGACAGTGTGTGAATAATGTGCGCCTCGGCACAACCCGGAACATCAAAAACCGTCTGCCGTGCCACTTGGGACGGCGGCGCGGCTAAATATTTAGATCTGACGCAGGAAGTAAGGAGCCCACCCTCCCAGCTCCTTCTGCATGATGGCGAAGCATCTGCGGGATTGTTTGAGATGGGAGGATCGGCGAGGAACTCCAGAGTGTATCAAATACAGAATCACGCACTCCAGAGACAGGGAGGGGGACGGGAATAATGGAAGGACGGGTGGATGGTAGGAGCTTCATCAAAACCAACCAAACGTAAACACGGTCCGCCGAGCTTTCTGTATTCTCTGAAACAACATTTGGACATTACGAAGGGTGGCGCTGTATGTTTTCATCGCTCCACTGTGCACCACCTTCTACATGGGGGCTTGGATGGATACGAGAAATGATGGACACATTTCACATTCATGATGTCTGCTCTTCGCTTTTTTATTGACTCTTATCAGTCTGATGCTTTTCTAGCCTAAATCTTTTAACAAGAACGAAGTATTTTTTCCCTATCTGTGCTCCCTTTGAGAGATTTCTCATTTTCATAATTTGAAAATGACATCAATATCGCGGTAGGAAAATGTTTTCCAGATGACACAAGCACTTCAAATGTCTGCCAAGAAAATTTCTGCTGCATTAGTTTGAGACATCATTATGGATGTGATAAATTATAGCAAGCTGCACTTTCCAAAGCAGACAATCTGCAGGCTCGCAGCCACGGGGTCCCCACCTGTGGGAGGGGCCGTAGGGGTCGGGCGCAGTGTGAGCTGGGCGGTGGCCGAAGGCGGGGCCTTTGGCGATCCGATCCCCGGCTACAGAAACTGGCCTAGGCACTTGGAACGTCACCTCTCTAGCAGGGAAGCGGCCCGAGCTGGTTGTGTGAAGTTGAGAAGTTCCGACTAGATATAGTCGGGCTCGCCTCCGCACACGGCTTGGGCTCTGGTACCAGTCCTCTCGAGAGGGGTTGGACTCTTTTCCACTCTGTAGTTGCTCATGGTGAGAGGCGCCGAGGGTGTGGGTATACTTATTGCCCCCCGGCTCGGCGCCTGTACATTGGGTTTCACCCCGGTGGACGAGAGGGTAGCCTCCCTCCGCCTTCGGGTGGGGGGACGGGTCCTGACTGTTGTTTGTGCCTATGCACCAAACAGCAGTTCAGAGTACCCACCCTTTTTGGAGTCCTTGGAGGGGGTGCTGGAGTCCCATTGTTCTGCTGAGGGACTTCAATGCTCACATGGGCAATGACAGTGGGACCGGGAAGGGCGTGATTGGGAGGAACGCCCTTTGACACCCTAGGTCGCAGTTCGATGATCGACTTTGTGCTCGTGTCATCGGACTTGCGGCCGCATGTCTTGGACACTCAACTTGGTGGTGAGTTGGCTCCGATGGTGGGGGAAGATGGCAGGCCTGGCAGACCCAAACATATTGTGAGGGTCTGCTGGGAACATCTGACAGAATCCCCTGTCAGAAGGAGTTTCAACTCCCACCTCCGGCAGAACTTCACCCACGTCTCGGGGGAGTTGGGGAAGATCGAGTCCGAGTGGACCATGTTCTGTGCCTCTATTGCCAAGGCGGCTGGCCGGAGCTGTGGCCGTAAGGTAGTCGGTGCCTGTCGTGGTGGCAATCCCCGAACCTGTTGGTGGACACCAGCGGCGAGGGATGCCGTCAACCTGAAGAAGGAGTCCTATCGGGCCTTTATAGCCGGTGGGACTTCTGAAGCAGCTGACGGGTACCGGCTGGCCGAGCGGAATGCAGCTTTGGCAAAAACGCGGGTGTGGGAGGAGTTCAGTGAGGCCATGGAGAATGACTTCCGGACGGCTTTGAGGAAATTCTGGTCCACCGTCCGGCATCTCAGGAGGGGGAAGCAGTGCACCATCAACGCTGTGTATAGTGGGGATGGGGCGCTGCTGACCTCGACTCGGGACGGTGGGGAGAATACTTCGAAGACCTCCTCAATTCGCTCGACATGCCTTCCCATGAGGAAGCAGAGTCTGGGGTCTCTGAGGCGGGCTCTCCTATCTCTGGGGTGGAGGTCACCGAGGTGGTTGAAAAGCTCCTCATTGGCAAGGTCCCGGGGGTCCCTCCACAGTTGGTCCTTGGCTCTTAAAGCTGTCATTGCAAACAAAGGCTTTTGTCCAAAGTATTAAATAAATACCAGTTGGTGTGTTCAATACTTTTTCCTTGTGTAATTTCGCATTATTGCACACAACCTAATTTCTGATCTTATTTGTTCTCGTTTCTTTGTATGTATGAATTACTTTTTTTTTTTTTTTTTTTTTTTTACAGATTTTACATCTGGTAAAATGTTCATGTCAATAGCACCTTTGGAAATATATTTAGTGTTATTTTGTGTTCAATACGTATTTCAGCCGCTGTATAAACAAACAACCATTCGCATCCACATTCACACCAATTTTCGAGTCTTCACACATTTTTTGGGGATGTGGGAGGAAAGTTCTCCGGAGTTCCCGGAGAAAACCCACATGCAAACTCCACACGGCAGTGGAGTTAAATACTTATTTAAACCTGTTAAATACTTATTTACCGCTATGTGTGTGTGTGTGTGTGCGCGCGCGCACGTGTGTGTGTATATATCTATATATATGTTTGTTATGTTTACCATCGGAGTAATTATAGATAGAAAAACAAATTACAAGATTGAAGTCGTAATCTTAGAATCAATTTGTATATTTTCGAGGGGAAAAGAGTCAAGGCAATGAAAATAATCCAATAAATTATATTCAGTTTTGCAACTTTGTATTCCTCTGAGTTATTCTAATTTATTCTCATGATATTATGACTTTAATCTCGAAATGTTGGATTTTTTTTGTTTTTCCGTGTCGGACATTAATCTCATTTTTTTCTTTTCAGCGTGGGCTTTATACTGCTTTGCCCCCTAAATCTTGCCACTTTAATGTTTATCCATTTGCATGTTTTTTTTGTTTTGTTTTTGTTTTTTATTAAAGGGACTGAGAGATAATTCTCAGAATGTTTAAAATGCTGAATCTTTCCAACCTTTCTACAGTACTGTATTTCTTTCCATTGCAAATTGGAAGAATAATGTGTAATTAGCGAATTTTGACACTTGTGCGTCCTTTGAGTGGATCTTTAGTGAGTACCTTGTCAAAAGAACAATGCAACACCTTTAAGGATTAATTTAGGATTTTGTGGGGGCGACGCAGCTAATGGGAGTCGGGCTGGGCTCTATAGCTTTGGGGGGGGGGGTTTAACAACCATCCAGGGTAGAAATATCACATCCCAAGAGAGCACGGGTGGCCTGTGATTAGGCCTAGCCAGTCATTAACCGTGCAGCTAAAAGACTGACCACACTAACAGTATCGCTTCAAGAATTCTAATGACACAGCGCTGGGCCAGCTGTGTTTTTTCATCTGTCTCTCCTCCTCCTCATTCTCCTCGCTCCTTCCCCGCCCAACCTCCTTTTGTTTACCATCGGGGTAATTAGACGAGGCAGAGCTCCCTCGCAGGGTTTAATAACCTCTGTGATGAAAGACAGGAAGAAAGATAAACTTGCAGGGAGGAGAGCGACAACATCAGGACGTCAGAGGCAAAGACGCCGTTGTCCTTTCAAGTCCTCTTCGCTTGGGTGTTGAGGAATCAGCGGCGCACTTCCGGTTGGAGTTCAAACTGTGGGCTTGTTGTGACTCTATGTACATGTAAGGGCTACTGTAAAGGCCGCAATCCTTTCTCACTTCTAAATGAGTCCCGATCGAGGGCATACAGTAGCACCCTAGCTCGGAAAGTCCAAATTGACAACGTATGATTTGTGTGTTTTTGGAACGACACGCGATCAAAAGTTGTTTATGGGTTTTTCCTCCTCCTGACAGAAGGTGCTAGAGTTTTATTTTTAAGGCTCAGTGAATGGCAGGTAGTGTTGTGAAGAGCTGATATGTGCTTCGGACTTGCAGTGCATGTTAAGAGTGTCGCACAGCATTTCCTTGCCTATTGAGTAGGACCCTGGTGTGAGAACCTCAGTGAACCTCAGTGAAGTCATATTTAGATGTTTATTTTTTTGTTACGCCCTGCTCGCCTTTATATACAAGCCCAGCTCCAATGAAGTTGGCACGTTGTGTTAAACATCAATACAAACACAATACAATGATTTGCAAATCATGTTCAACCTATATTTAATTGAATACACTACAAAGACAAAATATTTCATGTTCAAACTGATAAACTTTGTTGTTTTTAGCAAATAATCATGAACTTAGAATTTTATGGCTGCATCACGTTCCAAAAAAGCTGCGACAGGTGGCAAAAAAGACTGAGAAAGTTGAGGAATGCTCATGAAACACCCGTTTGGAACATCCCACAGGTGAACAGGCTTCCCTGAATTGCTCAGTCATTCACAAGCAAAGATGGGGCGAGGTTCACCTCTTTGTGAACAAGTGTGTGAGAAAATAGTCCAACAGTTGAAGGACAATGTTCCTCAACGTACAATTGCAAGGAATTTAGGGATTTCATCATCTACGGTCCAAAATATCATCAAAAGGTTCAGAGAATCTGGAGAAATCACTGCATGGAAGCGGCAAGGCCGGAAACCAACATTGAATGCCCGTGATCCAAAACCGACATCAACGTGTTAAGGATATCACCACATGGGATCAGGAACACTTCAGAAAACCAATTTCAGCAAATACAGTTCGGCGCTACATCCGTAAGTGCAACTTGAAACTCTACTATGCAAAGCAAAAGCCATTTATCAACAACACCCAGAAACGCCGCCGGCTTCTCTGGGCCCGAGCTCATCTAAGATGGACCGACGCAAAGTGGAAAAGTGTTCTGTGGTCCGACAAGTTTCACATTTCAAATTGTTTTCGGAAATTGTGGATGTCGTGTCCTCCGGGCCAAAGAGGGAAATAACCATCCGGACTGTTATGGACGCAAAGTTCAAAAGCCAGCATCTGTGATGGTATGGGGCTTTGTTAGTGCCAATGGCATGGGTCACTTACACATCTGTGAAGGCACCATTAATGCTGAAAGGTACATAGAGGTTTTGGAGAAACATATGCTGCCATCCAAGCAACGTCTTTTTCATGGACGCCCCTGCTTATTCCAGCAAGACAATGGCAAACCACATTCTGCACGTGTGACAACAGCGTAAAATTCGAAGTTAATAATTACTTGCTAAAAACAATCAAGTTTATCAGTTTGAACATTAAATATCTTGTCTTTGTAGTTGTTTGTTTCATTAAATATAGGGTGAACATGATTTGCAAATCATTGTATTCTGTTATTTATTTTTAACACAACGTCCCAACTTCATTGGAATTGGGCTCGTATTTTGTTGCTATTCAGAGTTCACAAGTCTCAATCCTCACTTAACCCTCAAATTGACCCCAAAAATAATAGGAGAATGTTTATCATCTCTGCATGAATGATGAATGTCTTGACCTAATGTAATGGTGACAACTGTCTAAATTAAAATAAAAGCTAATTATTGCATTTGCAACACCGAGGTCTTCTTTTGGGTCAGCATGATCCCAGGATCATTTTTGATGAATATATATTTCTGAAATATATTAAGGGCTGTTTGTCGACAAACAAACCTGATGTAACTGATACATAGTTTTGGGTAAAAGCAAACAGTTGATTATTTTGGGAGGTTTAAATTACGTGTGTCAAATTGACTTTTACGAACGTGTACAACAACAGGTTGACACATTACATAATACTTTACCCAGTTGTCCCCATTGAATTAGGTAATGTCATGAAACCTAAAAACAAAGTCAATCTTTCGAGGGTATCCAAAACGTGTAATAGGAGGCTTAACCCAAAATAGCACAGAAAGGAAATTGCTCCAAAAACAACACATTGAGGATTATACATGTTTATTTACTGATCCATATTCAATCTAGAATATGTACAGTATACAAAGTCAATTGGTCATCAAAAATATACCTTATTTGGGGTATTTAGACCACCATAGAGTGACTCTTTAAAATGGACTTAGTGTAAAAGTGTCAATTTTATTTTAAAAAAAAACCCACCTTGTTTTTGTCATATGAGTGTCCAGAAAAGCTACTTCTGTTTGACCCAGTTTTGTATCCGCTTTGTGCATATTTCCTCTGATTGGTTGCCTCCGTGTAGAAGACCCACTTGTGAGAGCACGCTGGCTCGGAAACGGAGAGAGACAATATTACATCCCGAATACTAGAAAAAGTTGGTCTGGCGAACTATGTCCCCTTCGAGGTTGCTGGTTGCTGACCCCCGGCATGGAAACCTGTGATGATTACCATAGAAAATGATTTTTGGGGGCATTTTGCATTATGTAGGAGAGTCTTGCTGCTCAGTATAATATGAGCAATACAGTCAATTGAATCAATCAATCAATTACATGCACACATTTTGCCATGCAGATTGCAAGCACGTAGCTGAAAGCAAAATGACTCGTACAAGAATGTGAAAAGATTTACATTTACTTTAGGTTTACCTCGTATGAAGGTTATTAATTAGGTGGCTGAGTTTAATACTGGGATAATATATATATATATATTTTTTGTGGTGGGGGGAGGGGGGGCCACTAAATAAATGACAAGCGGCCAATTGGTTTATTTAGCATGTATGCAGATCGTCGAGAGTCTTGAATGCTAATATATGTTGGCCTGGCGCTAACTATCGCATCACTTTTATTTTCATTTTTATGACGGACATTTCTCTGAGACCACAAACCAAACATCCCGAACTACTCCCAAAGACATAAGTGTCACAAGTAGCCTTCTAAACGTTAGAATTGCCAATATTATATACCCCTTTTTTGAATGTTTCTTTCCACCTCTGCTCTCAGTTAGGTAAAGGAAAAAGAAATGAATGCAGGGCTCGGCGGTAGCTGCGTGGCGTTCAATCTTTACTGGCAGGAAGGGGCGATGTGGTTTATGTGCACCACAAATCTGGGCCTTTCCACTCAATGAAAGCCCACTGTAGATATCGGCGTTCTTTCTCTCGAAGAGCGCTGTAGACTGCGCATGCTGTTTGCTTACAGCTGCTACTACTTGCTAACTGCATGACCTTGGCTCTAGGGGACGTGGAACGTCACCACTCTGGCAACTCAGGAGCCCGAGTCGGTGCGTGAGGTTGACGAGTTGTGACCAGATAGAGTCGGCCTCGTAATGCACACAGAGCCTGGAAGTTTATTTTTACATTTTGTTCATACCGCCTTTTTATTATCGGAATGACATCACCAGATTTTATGTCCTCATTGATATGTTATTCAGGTCTTCCTCCCATCTGCTGCAACATCCCTAATGTTGGATCAGGACTTGTGCTATGATTTAATCTCTCATGAAGCAACTTCCGCTTCCAAGAGGCTGTAATAATCGTACGCGGTCACTAGAATAGGGATGAAACAGGATTCAATTCAAAAACTTTAGTTCAGTATTACTGTTATTAATGATCGTGAATCTCTTATGTAATCTGTAATCTTTCAACATTAGCTAACAGGCTGAAAGGAGGTATTTCTGATCCAGTTTATTCCCACCATGCTTCATTATCATGATCGTTATGTAACTACAGGTTGTATGTAAGCAGATGAGACCATTGACTCAGTGGATGTCAAATTCTGCTCCACCGTCCGGCGTCTCAGGAGGGGGAAGCAATGCACCGTCAACGAGGATGGGGCGCCGCTGACCTCGACTCGGAACGTTGTGAGCCGCTCGGGAGAATACTTCGAAGACCTCGTCAATTCCACCGACACGCCTTCCCATGAGGAAGCAGAGTCTGGGGTCTCTGAGGCGGGCTCTCCTATCTCTGGGGTTGTGGTCACCGAGGTGGTTGAAAAGCTCCTCGGTGGACAGGATGAGATTCGCCCGGAGTTCCTAAAGGCTCTGGATGTAGTGGGGCTGTCCTGGTTGACAGTGCGTCTGGATTGGCAGACTGGGGTGGTGGTCCAAATCCGAGACCATGGTCCTAAATCGGAAAAGGGCGGACTGCCCTCTCCAGATCGGCGATGAGATCCTGCCCCAAGTGGAGGAGTTCCAGTATCTCGGGGTCTTGTTCACGAGTGAGGGAAGAACGGATCGGGAGATCGACAGGCGGATCGGTGCGGCGTCTGCAGTGATGCGGACTTTGTATCGATCCGTTGCGGTGAAGAAGGAGCTAAGCCGAAAGGCCAAGCTCTCGATTTACCGGTCGATCTACGTTCCTACCCTCACCCGTGGTCACGAGCTGGGGGTCGTAAAGCTACTGTCTCCCCGTGCTTGTTTGGGTTATCGCCTGGTGAGCGTGCATGCTTGTGTGTATGTATGTGCTCCGCGATTGGCTGGCGACCAGTCCGGGGTGTGTACCCTGCTTCTCACTCATAGTCAGCCGAGACAGGCTGCAGCTCTCCCAGGGACACATGCTATAGGAAATGCTATAGGATACCGGGGTCATTTTTGCTCACGAGAATTGCGATAGGAGATTTTGCATCCAGCATTCTAGTTACCGTCTCACAACTGTACACAGACTAACGTGTGATTTAAGAGCCACTCTCACAAACATTACCTCAAGTTCACATCGGGTTCCGTTTCCTATGTCCTTGGATCCTTGCTATCTATACTCCACATCCCAAACATTCACAGGTCGTTTTGTCTTAATCTTATTTGAAGACGGCTTCCTAAATGCCCGTGTGTTAATTCAGTGCTCCCTCGCACATCCAAATAAACATCCAGCAAGCGGCGCTTCCTATCAAAGAGGAAGGAACTCGGGAACAGACGGGAAACGCCTGAACGGACCCGACCGACGGTGGAGAAGTGATCTGTCAGGGCACGTTTGACGTGGCTAATGCAGCCTCTTCTGTTTTGCATAATACGTTTATAGGTTTCGGTCTTCCTGTGTGGTTACTATAGCTAAGAAAAGACAAAAGGAAATTCAACAGATGCCATGATTTTAGTAACAATATAAACAACAACTTGTCATTTCTATTTCTGGCCGATGCATGTTTAGAGCCTGTTGACTTTTGTTTAAAGGGGCGTAAAATGTCAAATGTGACTTTTTATTTACCAGTAGACCTATAGTTGGGTCTTGAGTGTCTGCCCACCCATCAAATGAGAAATTAAACAACCGAGTCAATATTGTATTTTAAGCGAGGTGTTCTGCACAATTTACCGAACAACCACCCCACGTAGTTTCTCTTCCGGTAAGAAATGGGAAAAGATGTCGAGCCACTTTCAAGCCTTTGCATGTCTGAAAAACTATCATAGAAGACTTACAGGGGTGTGAGACTGAATCGCAAAACTCAAAACACACTTTAGGTCACGGGGCGAACAGGACATTGATGGAAAATGATTGTTGTGTGAAGGACAAGAAAGAGTTGTGATGCTACACGTTGCCGTTGCTGCTTTGTTTACATAATAACCGACAATGGGCTACCAAAGATACTAGTGTTTGAGCTGCATGAATACAGAGCTACAAGATGATCCGTTCAGTACGATACGGCGGCTGAAATAAGTATTGAACGTATTTGAACACAATTTTTCTCACGAAATATCTAAA
The DNA here is from genome assembly GCF_024500385.1 of Phyllopteryx taeniolatus. Taxonomy (NCBI): domain Eukaryota; kingdom Metazoa; phylum Chordata; class Actinopteri; order Syngnathiformes; family Syngnathidae; genus Phyllopteryx; species Phyllopteryx taeniolatus. The sequence goes on along the minus strand of NC_084521.1, from coordinate 16,041,107 downwards.
GGTGCTATTGACGTGACATTTTCACCAAATGTTGGGAGCAACCCAGGCAATCAAGTGGAACAAGATGGCAGCACATTTTTTGTCAAGAATGTCTTGGTAGATTTGCCCATTAATCCTTCCTTCAATAATGTGAAGTTTACCAGTACCATTTGCTGAAAAGCAGCCCCAGAGCGTCATGTTCCCGCCTCCGAACTTGACTGTCGGAACGGTGTTTTTAGGGTGATGTGCAGTGCCATTTCTCCTCCAAACGTAGTGTGGGTTACGACATCCAAAGAGTTCCATTTTGCGCTCACCGTTCTTGTGATGACTTTGGCTACACGGGCTGAGATCATTGCAACAATTACTTTGGCTCTTTGCTCTTACTTATCATGAGATGTGTCTTGACTCACACCTTGGCAATGAGACCTTTTCGTAGGCCGTCAATTCGGACCGAAGCAGCTGATATTCATTTGCGCTGACAAGGGGGCTGGATTGCTGTTTGATGATTGATCGATTTCAGGTGCTGTCTTGGCTTTCCGTGCTTTTTTTTGCTCCTCCCTTTCGTCATGTGTTCAATACTTTTTTCACGTGATGACACTCATCTCGTTTGTTCTACTTTCTTCGTATGTATGGATTGCTTGGGCCGTTCCCAACATCGACAAATATATTTAGTGAGGAAAACGGTGCATCGACGGATTTTGTAGTTTGTGCGTCATAAGCAATTCACGTCGCATAATTCCAAAAGACATCGAAATGTTTTGTGCGTGTTCGGCAATCAGAGGCATTTCCCAGCGTGTGTTGCTGTAGTTCCAATTGTCAGGTTTGATTGTTATCTATGCCTCCCTCTAATATATGATTTCATACTGTGATAGCGCATAATTAAAAGCGGTGTCGTAAAGTGCAGTTGAAAAATTGCTACTTTTGGTCAAATGTTAATGACGCTGTATGTGTCACACGTGTGTTTGACTTTGACACATACGACCTCGAGGCATTATCATGCAGGAACGCTCTCGTTCCCTACGAGCACGATGCCCCCGGCCGGCTGTCGTGTCAAAACCAAAAGGTAAGCGGAGCTGTATTGATTTTTGTTCCATGCATAGATTAGCATCGTCGATAAGAGATGGCGTTCGATTGTTGTTGAGATGGCGTAGCACTCCACGGAAACTTGCTTTAAAAATTAAAATGAAAATCAAAATCGCAGCCGCTTCCACAAGGTCGCTGTTGACAAGCGCTTGCCGACCCGGTGACAAACACCAACGTCCGCAGTCCCGACTCCCCGTGACAGAAGCACTCGCATTCGTCTGGAAAGGGTTCCGACTTCTTGCTTTTCTGCACACTGCATGGCAACGGCGACTTGGAGAAAATGTCAACCGGCATTGAAATGGCTTGTGGGCGCAAGGGAGAGCATATTGCGGTCGTGGTTAGTCACCCGCGCCTTTTCAGTTCTGCGTGCCCGCCTCTCTGTGGATGTTGTGGCAGGACCCAGCGCGGTGCCATGTTCTTCCTGCCATTGTCTCCAATGGAGCGCAGCAAGACATAAAGCGCGTCAGTGAAAGCGAGCGAGGGAAGGCGTCAGTGGAAAGTCGGCATCGCCGTCCTGACTTCAGCACGGTGACGCGTGCCAGCAATGACCTACTCGACTCTGAAAGCAATACCTGCGCCGTCTCCTCCTCCCCTGCCGCTCGGGCCCGCAAGATCGTTAAGCGCAAACCGCAGGAGAAGTCCTCGAGGCCGCTTTGCTTGTGCGGTGCGTGTCACTTCTTGTACTGGGGCCAGTGCAATATTTGAATGCTGATTAATTCAATCGGGTGCGCGGCGCAGTGAGCACTGTAATGAGCTTTTTGGGCCTGAGCGCCGGTTACGCCCTCAAATGCGTCCACACCCAAGCGTCTTGCACGATATTACAGTTGTTCTTCAGAAAGCACTGTGTCACAGTTGCACGGTTGAATTGGGAGATATTTAGAAAAACGTGACCGTCATGATGCCAAGCCTCTAATGCCATTTTCTCTTCTTGACGTGGACCCACTGGATATTTTTAGTGTCTAAATATACTGGATAGTAAGGTGTAAGTTATATTTAAAGTATTGGTCATTGTAACACTTGCAAAAACATTTTTAAAATGTCCGGAAAAAAATACATGAATAAATAAGAAGAAGAAGAATTTCTCTGTTTCAGACTACAACGGCAGCGATCAAAAGTCAGCCTGCAGAAGACACGAGCTCTACGTCAGCTTCCGAGAGCTGGGCTGGCAGGTAAAGGACGCGTACGCTGACGGTGCACTTCAAGTGGATGGGCTGGAATCGAGTTAACCCAAAAAAAAATGCAGCGATGGGGGGGGAAAAAAAAATAGACTTATATATAGAGATATATAAGCAACAGTACAGTGGAATCCTAAAAGTGGAAAGCCCCGGACACTGTGACATGCGGAATTTGCTCAAATCCAACCGCTGTTATGCGTGGCGTTGTACTGTAAATATGCGCTCGTGAAGTCACGTTCAAAACAAGAGACACCAGTGTTTTGGTTTTGTTGTTCACTCGCCTCACATCCGTCCAGGCATCCGTGCGCGGCTTAGCCTCATGTCGGATGGGATGAGCGTCAACAGGTTAAGCGCTATGCAGAATAATACATGCTTAATGTCCTTTTACACTTCTGTCAGTGGAATTTTGAAGGTGTATCGATGATTCACCAAGTTTGGGACTGACTTTTTAGTTGGTACATTTTTGATTACTTCCTACGGGGAAAATAGTTACAAAATGATGTCAATCATTTTGTCCTTCCGCAGATATTTTTTCTAATGCAATATACCCTAGGATGAGATTCAATCGGTAGATTATTTAGTTTTGTCCTGAAAAAAACCAACAAAAAAACCCAGTCCGTTTCTCATCGTAAAACATGCCTCCGAAGAGCTAGACTGCAATCCGGATTTAAAGCCTCTTGTGAATATAGTCGTAGTGAGCCTTTGAATGCAGCCCGCAGCATCGCTTGACTGCTTTACGGCGTCATTCCTGACACGCGGCGAGTGCCAAGAAAACAACGTCCGTCTGACAAAAAGCGGACTTAAGTAGCTCGGAGACCTCAAGATGTCAGATTTAACGACGTTGGCGTTCTGTTAGTGTGTGTTAGTTGTGTTTTACATAGAGACAGACAGAGAGAAGAATAAAAATAACATACCTTTCAAACAAGCTGTCTGGAAACACTGAGCTGACACCAACAGGGAGACGCACGCACACTCTTAGGTGCTGAGAATGTGCCAGAAAAGCGTCGAAGGAGACAAGAAGTATGACTTGCCCGAGTGACTTCACAGACCAAAATGCTTGAGCAGGACTCGTACTGAGACAAACTTCAGAGATTCATGCGGAATTTGCTCCACCGAAGCTCATCGGGCCTCATTCGCAAACCGCGCACACGCACACGCACACGCACGGATTGGTGCTGAAATCGTGGGTGCGCAAACCTGTGATTTGGTCCTTGTTTTTGTTCGTCCTCTGTGAGCAACTTTAGAAGCTCCTCAGACCACGAGTATGCACAAATAATGCAGGATCAGCCATCGTGAATGCATCTTTTACCGACACGTTGAAGCGACAGTTATTCATTCAAAACAATAAGAATTGTCAGCATTGTTTCTGATCCCTGCGATAATGTGTCGTCATTGTCATTTGCTTTTTTTTTTTTTTTTTTTCTTTCTTCAGTGAAGCGGGTGAAACAATCCATTCAAATGAGATTTTTATTGGGGGGAAAAAAAAAAGATTGTATTTTAAGGCCGTATCGCCCCAGTCAGTCCTAAATGATACTGCAATACAATTGGTAGGGAAAAGAAACTTTTGCTTTCCTTCTTTAACATTCCAGCTCAGCAACAGTACTTCATCCAAATGTAAAACGCTTCCCATGTTTTAGGACTGGATCATTGCTCCTGAAGGCTACGCCGCCAACTATTGTGAAGGAGAGTGCTCCTTCCCCCTCAACGCGCACATGAATGCCACCAACCACGCCATCGTACAGACTCTGGTACGACCCGCATACGCGTGGCAAGAGTTGTCTTATGTTCCAAGCATAATAAGCCGCTGTCGTCTTTCAGGTGCACCTGATGAATCCCGAGAATGTCCCGAAGCCCTGCTGCGCCCCCACCAAGCTCCACGCCATCTCCGTGCTCTACTTTGACGACAACTCCAACGTCATTTTGAAGAAATACAAGAACATGGTGGTGCGAGCCTGCGGCTGCCATTGACGCTCCCCGCCGGAGAGCGGGCGGGGGGCACTGGCCGTCGATGCGGTTCCTCAGACCTGCACGGGATGTTCAGCGTTGCGTGTGGTTTACGGTAATCCCAGGGATGTCTCCAGCATTAGTTGGAAAATCGGACATGGGTTTAAAGGGACAATGCGTGTCATCTCGTGGGAAACTTCCGGCAAAGATGCTCCAAGTGATTCTGACTGCACCTTCTCCATCAATGAGTGGGCAAAACTGAACTGTGGTTAGACCAGTCAGAGTGCTGCTTTCATGCCCCTCCCATTCCTGTTTAATCACCTTCTAATGGCAGGTCTTGGCAACAGATTATGGAGGCGGACAGACCACGCCCATTTCGTCTTATTACACATTAGAGTGGAATTTATTATCCTCATTCTGGATTAATGGCCAGCGTGCTCCCAGTGACTGTAAAATTCTTATCAGTTCTTACGATTTCAAGTCCCACCAGGAGATAATCCCAATCACAGGAATAGGAAAAAGTCTGGGCATTTTTTTTGGTGGCCTAAATTACCCAGCAGCGAGCCGTTGTCATTAAAGTCCCTGTAAAGTGAAAATCAATGTCTTGTAAATTTGACACACCGCAATAGAAGAGTGATGTTAACAACCCCGCCAAGCGTGAACGATTAAAGCAATCGCGGAGTGTACAGAATGAGACCTCATAATCATGGAGAAAATTCTGTGCGCTCACATGCTTTGGGCGTGGGGTTTCTACAATCAAAGACGTACATGAGCTGTTCACACACTACAGTACCAATACAGTGTGTGTGTGTATACATATATATATATATAATTTAAGTTCAGTTAAGTAACGTAGGTGCCGAGTCACTGAAATGCATCCGCGCAGTCAGTGAACAGGATGCGCGCTGATCATTGCAATCCATCCACTCATCCATTTTCCGAACCGCTTATCATCAGTGGGGTCGCTAGCCCCTCCCTGTTCCTCCACCTTCGATGTGACTATTCGCCTCTCCCGTGCCGATCGTGCCGCGGATTTGTGGTTCAATAAAATATATTACAGTATTTTTGTATGTGGAGCCACAAAACTCAATACAGGGTCACATTTGTACCATTGCAGCGCTTCGTGCGCAGTAAAGGACTCTTTGGCCGTGGTCCACTTCAGTTGCATTAGTAACTTGTCATTACGCAAGGTAACCACTCATGCAATGAAGGTGTTACACTTTCTATGCACCCCAAAAAATATTTCACGCCGTATCATCACAATTGAGCACGACGTAGTTCTGTCTTTGCACGTTTTCATCCATTACGTTCAAACATGCATACTGTATTTAGAAGGAAGTCTCTTGAATTCTCTTTAGTAAGGTCACATGGCGGAAAACAGCCAACTTTTGTGTGTTAAAACTACGGCAAAAGCAATGATCATTTGCAGGCAAATCCTGTTTTTTGTTCACCATTTATTTGCTTCTCAAATTATATTTACACTCCCAATATATAAAAGACTGAACCAAAGTGTCCACAGGCTATTTTAGCAGCACCTTCCTCCAAATAAACCCCAGTGTCAATATTTGTGCGTTCAACATGATGCATGTTGCGGCTCGGGATGTTTTGGTCCAAACAAGTCAAGAATAAGGCCTTTTCCGCCCAACACACCCACTTCTGTCGCTAATGCTGCTGACAGCCTGTCAAGAAAGTGTGCAAAAACATCATCCAAGCAGTTGGCTTTTATTCATTATTTTTTCTTCTTCTGTGGATTCTTTTTAGACAATATATTTGAATGAGAATCTAACAGCAATACGAAGACTCTCAATACCTTACGTGCCTAGCCAATCATCAAACACAAAATATACCTCTGGTAAGCTGCTGTTTACATTTGTGATCATGTTCTTGTGTAAATACTTGTACATTCGCAGTTTATTTATTGCACTTTTGTTAAAAAATGAATTACACCTTGTGAGACACGTGGAGAACCAAACCTTTTTTGTATATATTTTTTTTTATTATGAAATCTCATGTTACAACTTGCCATTAAGTGTTTTTTTTTTTTTTATTGTACAAATCCGTGGGCTGAGCACAACCCATGACTGCATAACAAAAAAAACAAACAAACAAAAAAAAGTGTCACTGGAGTTCCTTAGACCATGTGCTTTCCATAAAGATTTACTGGCAAAAACAACGACACGTGTGTACCTTGTATTACTTTGTCACATGAACTGTGTCAAAGAGCAACATGTGCGTCACATCTCATTTACTGTCCACTTTGTGCAAAAATAAAGAAACAGTTTCAGCATATGGAGCAAAAACAATGGTTTGGTTGAGTGATTGATCGATCGATTCAACTTCTTCATGGCTGAGTTTTTAGAAACTAAAATCAGTGCTTTCAACAAAAATATTATCCCAGTATTTGAACACTTCCTTTCAAAAGTACCAACAAAAAGACTATTTTAAAACGACACCGCACGTCGTCCACATTTGTGACTTTCTGTTCTAAAAACGTCCACCAACCCTTTTGAGGATATTTAGAGAGGTTTTCAGATAAACCGAAGCAGCAGAAACTAAAACCTTCTTTAGTAATGGAGATATTATGGGGGCACCATAGAGGAGCTGATCTGTCTTCAAATGTCTTCGTGTCAGACTCCAAGCTCAGTGAGCTTTGTCCCTGAGAGTTAAGTTACGCTGAAAGGTAACAATTAATGGCTTGCGTTTGAACAACAGATCCCATGTATAAAAAAATAAAATAAAAAAAAGAGGTTTAGAAAGAACCAAGAACGAGAAATACATTCACATACCCAAACACCCCAAATTGTTCTGTCAACACAGTAAAAAGAGAGTGAGGGTTGGCTGGTGCAGGACACGTGCTGCTGCTGCTGCAATGCGGGTCCTCACAGCTCATCCCTCACCTGCTTCAGGACAAAGTCGTGCAGGCTCTCCAGTTCCCGGGGGCCATTATACTCATTGCCCTGCTTCCCGGCGCGGAAGATCATCAGGGTGGGGTAGCCTTGCACCTGAGGAGGGGTACCGGAAAGAATCGGGCTATAAAATCGGCCACATTGTCGCTCCGGTGTGAATCTCGAATGCTCATGGCAGCACTTCGTTAAAGATTAAACCCTGTGTTAAGATGGCAAACAAATCTAGATGGCCATCCCAGTTTCCACACCTCATTAGCAAACAGATTACAGCCAATTACGTCGTTTATAGCTGCATTAAAGTTGCATTTCCCCATCGTAACACTTTTAGTGCTTTATGTATTCCGATTGTCAGGGGCCCATCCAGTGTCAACACATCCTCGCGTGCGGACTTACAGAGTACTTGTTGCAGAGCGTGCGCTCCACTGTGCAGTCCACTTTGGCAATCTTGACGTCGGTCAGGGCAGGAAAGTCCTTGGTGGAAAGCTCCTCCCACACTGGCGCCAGATGTTTACAGTGGCCGCACCTGCACGGGACCATAGTCCATTAAGTTCTCCCCGTGCCTGCGTGGCTTTTCTCCGGGCACTCCGCTTTCCTCCCACATCCCAAAAACATGCGCGCTGGGTTGATTGGAGACTCTAAATTGCCCGTAGTTGTGAATGTGAGTGCGAATGGTTGGTTGTTTGTATGTGCCCCGCGATTGGCAGCCCAGGGTGTACCCCGCCTCTTGGGAGAGGCTCCAGCATGCCGTAGGATCATTGGGACACACAAACGTTTGCCCATCGCTGGATTCAATACACAAGCATGACAAAATATTCTGTCAATGAAATGAAGTGACAGCCAACGTAACAATCCTACCATGGAGCAAAGAATTTGACAAAAGTGAATCCTTTGGCGATGGTCTCATCAAAGTTGTTTTCTGTCAGGTTCAAGATGCTGGACTGTGGGCAGAAACAGACAACATGAGGGGGGGAAATGTTCACATTGTTTGCAATACGTCGATGAAGATACGAGCTGGGTGGAAGGCAATCATGGAGTCAATTGCGCGGAAAATTGCCAACGACACGGTGCCCAAAAAGGTTACCGAAGCGGAGATTTACGCTCACACCAGTTATTTAATAAGTCACGAACTTTGCTCATCGCTCCAGGGGTTCTAGGAAAAAGCCCCTGTGCTGAATAAAACAGGAGTTCAGAACATTCACAGAGAGATTCTCCCATCCCTTAGAAAGTCACTTTTATCACCAGCAAAAAAGCAAATTGATGTATTGATATGCAAACTGCCAAAGTGAGGGCGGGACCAATAAAAACGGATACGTCATCGTGGTGGGACTCAATTGAAAAATAATTATCCAATTAATTAGAGGCTTTGTAATTGCATTTTAATCATTTCATTGGTCCTGAATCCGGCCCCTTGCTCGAGTTTGATTTTCCGACAAGTCTCAGAACTCATAGCGTGACAGCTAGCGCTAACAGCTTCGGCTTCCTCTGTGCTTGCTCTGACGCGCTTTGCATTTGGATTGTACAAGACGGTTGAGGTGTTTTGATGGCACGCAAACACCTTTTTTGCATAGCCTGCACAAGACTATCCTTTTTATTACATATTTTTTTTACATGAAATGGACCTCCCAACAGTCCTTCGTCGGATTCCGCCATTGTATTAGCCCTTAGCCACGTGACGTCTGACGTGTGAGCCAGTGTAATTGGTGTACCAGGAAATCGTGCACTGACACGAACATTTTTTTGTGATCAATTCATGGTGATTAACACGTTGGAGTCCCACCACTAGTACGTACATCACACACGTGATACCCTGTCCCTTCTGGTCATTTGGAAATGGTCAACGTCTGCTCTTAGTTAGCAGTTGAACTATTTTCTTCCCATCAGGATCATGACGCACATCAAGCTCACCTTCTCCTCCTCCTTGGCGTCTTCTTTGACTTCTACCTTTTCTGGCTCCTCCTTGGCGTCTTCTTTGACTTCTACCTTTTCTGGCTCCTCCTTGGCGTCTTCTTTGACTTCTACCTTTTCTGGCGCCTCCTTGGCTTCTTCCTCCGCTTCTTTTTCAGTTTCTTCCTCTTTCATCTTTGCAGCGTTCAACATCTGATCCACAAAGTCTTTGAGGGTGTCATAGTCTCGCTTGCCTTTGTAACGCGTTACTTCTATCTGCAGTGGGAAGCACATATAAGCAATAATCTTCAATTTGTCAACACAGATATTATTAATCTCTGAACACGATAGAATATGGTGTTTAAAAAAAAAAAAAAATGTTTTAAATTAAAAAAAAGGCTTAGTGATGTGTGTTTGAATTAGGAGCCATTTGTATTAAAAAAGCCTGTTACAAATTGACTTTACACCGATTTTATCGGGCTGATCGGGATCGGCCGATATTTAGCATTTTATGCTGATCGGCTTTAAGGTCGTAATTCGCCGATCCGATCAATGACGTCATTGATCACCTCCGCAAAAGACAAATTGACTCCGCGTCGCCGCGTGCACAGTATATTGGAATCCAAAAGCCAGTTTATTTTTAGCCTTGTCGCGTGTCTTTTGCAATCAAATCTTGTATTCCGATACCACCGCATCCTGTTTTTTACGATCATTGGGCTTTATCTTGTCCACTCAAATGCGACCAGATACACTCGTTACCGTGGCGACGACAACAAGAGTGGATCGCGCCGACTGTATTCTAAGGACGAAATGGGGAAAAACGTGTGTTGGTGGTCACCGGTGCTCAGGACAGGAGAGGACGTTCGTTTCAGGCTCGCTTGACGTACGTTCACGTACGTTTAATACGATACGGCAATAAAATGTTACGTAGCCTAGCAAGATACTGCTAGCATGAACGGTTGGCCATAAACATCCCGCCGTTCTGTCGAATGATGCTCTAAAGTTTCGGTGTGGGTGAAGTCATTTCATTAAAAACAAAAAGTGGATCCATTCATGACTGTATTTACTTCCTGCCATTTACCATCAAATAATTTAGCGTTTGTTGTCCTTAATTGGCAAAAACAGCCCGATTATCTTTATGTTTGTACCAGACCCAATGCATGTTTGTATTTGTTATTTTGAGGTTAAATGATTCTGCATCCTTTTCTTTCAGTCATTAATTTCATGATAATACCTTTTATCTTTAGGCGCCTTTCTATAAACTCAAATACACCCAACCCAAAAAGTATATGAAGGTTGCCGTTATAAAATAATACAAATGTTCAACACAATTTTGATTAATAATGCAACATATAAAATAGAATGATAGTAAAATGATATATATACATATTTTGTGTACATACAGTATATGGCAGTATAAGATTTATTGAAAAATATTGCCTGTAGGGTTAATAAAGCTTTTATCACGCTGGGAGTATTTTTGTCTTGTCGGCTTTGTCATAAAGTGCTGTGATTATAGTGAACATTTCTTTTCTCTGGGTTTATCGTAGCCGCCCGCTCACACTGTCCCACCCCTTAGTTCCAACCAATCGTCACGGTAACAAAAGCACAATCAACAGTGGTCCAATGGTAGTACAGGGGCGGTGACTCATTTGCACAAACCGATATGACCCCGACCAAACTGATTTCAATCCGCAGTGTTACAAGGGGATCGTGTCCTGAAATTCTTTATCGTTGGTGTATTTTGACGGGTTTTTTTTATGAGGAAACAATTTCTATTAAAATCTTGCAAGAACATGTTAAGTCAGTCGTGATGCGGCGAGTTAGAAAATGTCCCATACCTTCTCGCCTGACTTGAAGTACAGCAGTGAGGGATATCCCCGCACGCCAAACTGAAGACACACTTGCTGGTATTGTGTGCAGTCCAGCTGAAGAACAACACAGCAACATTGGAATTAAAAGACTCATTTGAATAGAAAACCTGCTTGAATGTGCTGTCATCGTGACATACTAACTCAAAACAAATGTGGGGGGGGGAAAAAAACAAAAAACAGGTGATAGTTGAGTTTCTAGGTCATTTGGGTTGTAAATTGCTATAATGTGTGATAAAAAGGGCCCACCTTTCCTATTTTGAGGTCATCAGAGTGCTCAAAGGTGGCGGCCATCTGCTCCCAAGTGGGAGCCATGGCTTTGCAGTGGCCACACCATGGGGCGTAGAACTTGACGAAATGTGCGCCTGAACAAAGAAAAGGGGCCAATTCTCAGGCAACCTGAATGAACTAAAAAAAACAATCACAACAATACACTTGACAGATACAGTTGTGCACACCGTGTTGTTCTATATTGAGGCCGAGCCGTTTACAGATTGACACAGTGCTGTAAAAGCAAATCGCCACCTCCTACGCAGTTTAATGCAACCATTACAGCACATTTACTGCTCCTCTGTTGCCAAAATGTGAACGAAGGACCAATAAACACAGCCTTAAAAAAAAAATGCCTACGTCATGTCCTGTCCATTCTGGTCATGTATTTTTGCTCGAGAACCAAAATAGTAGCGACTTCAGCGAGGGCTGCTCCGCTTTTCACCGACTCGTGCGACCGAGTCAAATAAATTGTCAGTTACAATCAATTAAGGCAAGGAGGAACGGATCCAGATTGACCGCTTTTGCTGGTTGGAACTTGAACAGCAGGTTTTGCATTTGGGACACAACACAAAAGCTTTAGCTACAGTAATAAGGCAAGATTCATCTCATAAAAGACAGCTGGAACTTGTCTAACAAACAGGAGTTTTACCTTTGCTAATGTGCACCTTAAAGTTGCCGGCGGTGATCTCATACATGCCGTCCTTGGGCTCTGGAGGAACATCGGCGGGTGGCTCCTGCGCAGGAAGCAGAACAAGGAGCGGCAAGTGAGACTCATTAACGGCTGGATTTCAACACAACTACTTTACATGACGTGGCATCGCTTACGGAAGAAGGCTCCTTCTCAAGCGTCGTCAACATCCAGTCCTCCAAAGCCTGCAGCTCCCTCATTCCGTGGTATTTGATAGGCGTCTGGTCAGGCTTGTACAACACTAGCCTAAAGATAACACAAACATGCTAGAAATAGTAGCGATGCACCAAAAGCACCAATACGGCCGAAACAAGGTGTTGTGATGACGTGAGCAAAAAAACCGCATCCAGAGCAGCACACTTCTCCGAATGAAGCTCGGAGGGGCCACCAACGACGCGGCGCGCTTCACGGGCGTCTCAAAATATGTCTTAAATAGGGCTAGGCGATAATACAATAATCAAAATAGCTTTTCCGTGATAAGCATATGAACCGCAGTCAAGAGACTTCGAAAGGTTGCATTTGTCAGACAATGTTTCGACGGACAATCCGAACAGCCAAATGGCGCAAAAGGTTCTGCAGTGTGTAGTTATTTTGGTTTTGTCTGACAAGGAAGCTGAGTAACATGCACCCTTCACCCCCGCCCAAAAACAACAAACAAATTGTATCGCAAAAGACGAGCGACCGGTAAGCACAATTGAAAATGACAATTAACGTAAGCCTCGTTGCCAGCTCCCTGGGCGGAAATTGGAATTGGAAAACTTGAAAGCTTTAGGAATACTTATTATTCATTATTTATTTAACTTTAGGAATATATGTTTTATTTGTATTACACAGTTGTATAATGTTGCATGTCATCTTAAACTTCAGAAACAAAAATATTACATTCAAAAGGTTAAGAGGAAAAGGAAATTTTAAGATAGAAAAAAAAAGCCTGCGACCCGTTGACTTCAGACTGTTGCATTCTTCAATTGAAAAGCTTTTCCAGGCCTTTACTGCAGCCTGTTTCAGTTCTTGTTTGTTTTTGGGGGGGGTTCTCCCTTCAGTCTTCTCTTCAGGAGGTAAAATGCATGCTCTAATGGGTTAAGGTCCGGTGACTGACTTGACCAGTCTAAGACCTTCCACTTTTCCCCCCTGATGAAGTCCTTTGTTGTGTGTGTTTTAGGTCGTTGTTTTGTTGCACGATGAAGCTTCTCCCGATTATTTTGGATGCATTTTTTCTGTGAACTTGTCGACTTGAGAATTCATTCTGCTGCTACCGTCCCGAGTTATATAATCAATAAAGACTAGCGAGCCCGTTCCAGAAGCAGCCACGCAAGCCCAAGCCATGACATGACCGCATATGAGCTTGTGCAATTTCCCCTCTTCTCTCAACTTCAAATTGGTTAGAGACCGCTCTCTGGTCTTAATGTTTGCTTAACAGCAAATGTAGTTTTCACAGGTGAAACCTAAAGACAAACACGAGCACTATCTAATGTTTGCGCAATCAATCTAAAAGGCAACACCTGAGCAACTAGAAACACCCATCAGTCACGCTCCAATACTTTTGAACACCTGACTAGTAGGTGGCTTCAAACAAAAGGTGCTCTGTCCTGAGTTGTTGAACACATCGAGATGTAAATGCCAGGAAATAAAAGCTGGAATTGGGAACTTTTGTCTCGTATTCATCTTTTGATCTGAAACCCAAATGTCTTCGGTATACAACAAAAACAAAGGAATTGACCTTGCCGTTCCAATGCTTTTGGAGGGGACTGTACATCAATATCGACTGATATGATAAAAATATTGTGATGGGATTTTTTTTCCCATATCGCTTTGCAACCATACACTGAAGACAAGTAGAGAAATACTTGCGTGGGGTAGCCTTGGATCTTGTGTTCGTTGGAGCAGAACTTGGTGTCCTGGGTGCAGTCTACTTTTACGACATAGACGGGGGGCTCCTCCATGCTGTTGTACTTCTCTGCCAATTCATTCCATGTTGGCTGCAGCTTCTGACAGTGGCCGCACCTGTTCACAACAAAAGGTAGAGAGACAGCTTTAAAAACATATTTCATAGTGACACTCGAGTCAAAGTTGAAAACATTTTAAATAAAAATAACTAGGAACTATGTTAGGGTTCTTCTCTATAGTGAGCATCTCCAAGGAATTCGAACATGTTCAATTTCACGGCGACCAGGCAAGTCTCCAGGAGACTACATGAGATGTCTCAGCAACCTGCGGAGACTCGAGTCGCCATCAAGTCACCAACTAGTCTCCAGGCCAGTCTTATCATACTGTCTGCATCGTCTGGATTGGAGGAACAAACTCTTGAGAGTTGGAAGGGGCGTGTCTAGCTTCTGCCATTTTGAGCATCACAATTTTGCTTTTAATATCTGTATTGTTACGGTCTTATGAAATATCCAATGAAATGGAATCAATTCAACATGTCGTCATTAAGTGTAAAAAAAAAAAAAAAAAAATGTGGTAAGAAAAGTATTGTATAATGACTATAGGAGAGACATTTAATGCAATAATTGTAATAAAGTCCCGGTCACCGGCTCCTTCCCTCGGGTAGGCGCTACCGAGCAATGCAAACCAGAACTAGTAGACATTCCAACAGCTTCTTCCCTCTTGCGATCAACTTCTTAAACAGCTAACCTCCAATTCCATTGCAACATGCTGCCAATTTTTTTGTCTTTGAGTTGGCTGTCACATTTCTGCGGGGCCAATTATATATTACTCGTGCACTCACTGTCGTAGTCTCCGTTGTTGACCAATACTGGCCACTCATGCCAGAGTAGCATCTGCTCCATTTGCACGCTGACCGAGGAGTATCTGCAACATTTGCACAATCAACATTGTCCCACATTATCGCACGACTCGCTTGAAGTCTCGGCGCCCTTTGCACAATGGTCATTATTGCTATTGCTATATTAGTCATTCGAACTGCTCTATCTTTTTGCACAATTGTCAAAAAAATAATAATCATTTGTGCAGGCATTACCAGATAACTAGCAACCCTTTATTGCCCCATGACGTTTTTGTTTTTGTTGTCAATGTCTTTATGTCTCAAAGGTGTTCTCTGTCAATTGTCGTACTAGAGCGGCTTCAACTACCGGAGACAAATTCCTTGTGTTTTTCGGAAATACTTGGCACATAAAGATGATTCTGACTCTGAGGAACAAGTCTGCTTGTGCCACGTCAGCTCAGTGAGCTCACGCAGCATCCCGACTCGCCACTTTCAACTACGTCATTTATCCTTGAAAAATAAACCCCCAAAAAAGTAACTTCTAAGCCACTAACCCTCACTAGCAAACTATCAAATGGATAGTTCTCGGATTTAATGGCGAAGATAGCCGCTCCACTTCGCCGAAATGAGCTCACCGCTGTAAAAGCTGTGCTGCTAGCTTGAGGCTAACTACAAGCGTAAACCCAATACAAAAAACCAAGCCAAGCGACAACTAGCGTGTATGCTAACTAGCTCACTCGCCGGTTAGCTCTTATGTCGCTACATAGCTTTTGCCAAACGCTGCGTTCAAATAGCCGCGAGTGGGAAATCGCGTGAACTCACCGTGGGGCGTAAAACATGACAAAGTGCGGCGCAGTGGGCACCGCTTCCTTGAACATTTCCACCGTGTACGTATGCTTTGCGTGCTCGTCTTCCGTGTCGTTGTGTTCGCAAAAGACCGCCGCGAACAGTAGCGAATAAATACAAACTCGGGTAAAAGGAGCGGAATTGGGCGAGGATGCCATGATGCGTGTCTGCCAGCCGCACGATGGAGAAAGCGCGTTCACGCTGCGAATCCGGAACGGCGACTGAGGATGGGACGCGCGCGCGCGTGTGAAGGTTGCATTATCGCGCACATCCGCCGATCCTCGATCCTCCAATCGCTGCGACGCGGAGATCTGCAGGCGGTTCAACTCATCTTACCGGCCCGACTGGTTCGAGGAAGCCGGACCAATTCGCACCAATGGAGAACACTGCTTGTGAAGAAACTGAATTTCAAAAGGGAGTCTTGGTCCTCATCAGTCTTGTTTTTCACCGTCTTATGGAGGAGCAATACCGTGCGATACCGTTCAGTTCGACCGTCACCTTGAAGCTTGAACGTTGACATGTTCCATCACTTGGCGTTTTTAACTTGGGAGGCACGGGGCCGTGTCGACCCCAAATTGTCGATGGAGAACAGCTTGTACGTCACTTTGACTGGGCTTCCTGCCAGTCAAACACATTTCCAGTTACACACACCGTGGCATTCCAGAGTTTCAACATGTTTTCCAAATACCAATCCTTGACTGAACAATCCCATGATTTCAAAACCTTAACACATAGTTCTGAACACGATGTCTCTACAGAAGTCAGTGTTAGCAAACGATCGTACAGCCATTTAGACCCGCGCGTCATTTTGACACCAGCGGTCTTTGCCGGTGCCCATTTCATGTTACAAGCACCAGTAACCTTTATAATCGGAACCAAATCCAAGTTTAATAATAAGGATTAAAATTTGCGCGGAATCGTGAAACACATCCTCAACACTGCTGTGACTCGGCAAAATTACCAGCGAGTCAGCAGTAAAATGAACCGTAGTTTGTAAGAATGGGATAAGGATGAAGGATTGCATGCCACGTTATATGTCGTGAATGTCACGAAAGCCTACGACTCGATGCCACACACATGAATACTGTAGTGCCTGGAACTGTATCAGATCAACAGGATCCTAACAGCATTTAGCAATACCTCAATGAGACTGTGGACGACAAACCCTGGAAGCCAACTCAAAGCCGGTTGGACAGGTGAACATCTAATGTGGCATATTCCAAGGAGATGCTCTGTGCCCGCTGCTGTTCTGCACAGGCCTGAACCCCCTCAGATCATAACCAAGAGCGGTTAGAGCGAATATCGGTCCAGAAGTGGAACAATGATCAGCAACCTCCTCTACATGGATGACATCAGGCTTTATGCCAAGAACGAGCGTGGCATTGACCACACAAGGATATACAGCAATGACATTGGCGGCACGATGGATGATGATGATGATGCCATAAAGTTCTTCTCCGCTGGAAACTAACCACTACAGTAATATACATTTGGTTAAATTAGTACCTTTGCCAATCAAAACTGTGTATTATCATCTTTGAAAAGCCAGAACTTCTGATTGTGCAAATCATCAAAACTTGGCATTCGGTCGCTGGACATTTAGAGTTACATTATTTTGCTTTTCGTTACTGACGATTCCGCATCACCAAATGCAGCGTAAGGTGTAGACTCGTACAAATATTTCTCGTTTCACAGCGCATTTAAGATGATGAATGTGAGCTAAGCCTCTTGTGTGAACTCTGTTAAAGTCAAAGCCGATGAAGTCATTGGTGGCAGAGCGAAATGTGTCATTAAACTGTAATTTAAGAGACATTTTGTTCACCTCCACTAAAGCCTAATTACTTGAAATGGTTCGGCGCTCCAATAAGTTATGGCTGAATACAGGGCCTTGGCAGGCAGTGTAATATTCCTAAGAAGACATATTTTAGTGCAGGCTTGGATGACAGAACGACTCTCGGTTGTTACACTGAACATCGGTTACCTCATTGTCAAGATGAGTCTGTGTTGTTCTAGCAGGGTTTTCCTGACATTTTATTCGTTTTTGCTTTCTAGCAGAAGCCTGAGGGTTTTGTACTCTTGTGCCGCTGTTCATAATTCCCTCCACCTCGTCTAAGGCCCCAAGTCCAGAAGAAAAACATCCCCAAAGCATTATACTGCCACCACCATGTTTCAACGTAGGCCAGGTTTGCTTTTGATGATGAGCAGTGTTGTGTTTCCAACAAACACACCTTTTGGAATTATGGCCAAAAACGTTCAACCTTGGTTTCATCGGACCAAAACAAAATCTCCAAAACACGTGGGAAAATGTGTTGTAGTCCGATGAAATTACAGCACAGGAAACACAGAATGGATTTATTCCAAGAGCTCTTCCAAATATGAGTTTGGCTTGCATTTCCATAGTCCAAAAAAAATGACATTTTTATGTAATGAAATTGTAGCATGCAACAGGCACAAGTCAAGATTTGATTGTAGACATCGCAGTCTAAAGTGTTTATGAGGTGCTCCCTGCACATTGTGTTTTCACTTCACTTCTTCAAAATGTCCTGCTGTTCGCCAGAAGACAATTGAAAATGGACTTTTCCGTCGCAAACGCGCAGAAAAAGGAAAGCACAGTAGTTCTCTCCTACTGTCTGCTGTGCTTTTGAATTCCAGTTTCTCTTCCTACGCCAATGTCCGAAATTGCAATGACAACAAAAGTCCTTTTTGATCCGCCATAAATAAAGAACTCTAATCTCCGCCAGTAATGTACATCGTCAGAGTGCTCATGTCAAACATAGGCGTGTGAAACAAAGTTTATAGGGCTCCTAGGCCAATAATAAATTGGCATATGACAGCCACCTCCACCAAGTTTCCAGAATGTCAAACTAGTATCCAGGGAAATTACTCACACACCGCATGGGGTCCTTGGTTTACGACAGTTTCAGATGACATCATCTGAATTTGTACGTAAATCGGAATGCACAACCGCAATGCATCATCTATTTAACGCTCACTAACTGACGCTAATGTTGTCGTAAAGTCATAGTTAAAGTAAAGCCGGTATTTGGATGAAATGCACTTCCAGGTCATGAATGTAAAGCATCCATCCATCCATTTTCCGCGCCGCTTATCCTCGCTATCCTCTATCCTATCCTCGCGTGCGTGCCGGAGCCTATCCCATCTGACGCTGGGCAAGAGGCGGGGTACACACCCTTAATTGCTCGCCAACCAATCGCAGGGCACATATAGACAAACAATCATTCGCACTCACAGACTTCAATTAACCTACCATGCCTGTTTTTGGGATGTGGGAGGAAACCGGAGTACCCGGAGAAGACCCATGCAAGCATGGGGAGAACACGCAAACTCCACACAGGCGAGGCCGGATTTGAACCCGGGTCCTCAGAACTGTGAGGCAGATTTGCTAACCAGTTGCTACCGTGCCGCCGAATGTAAAACAATCAAACGAGAATAAGTATGGTGGTAACTGAGCATGGGAGTTCTGTGTATTGAATTGATATACTCGCTTCAGAGATCAATACTGTTGCTGTCTGATGTCCAAGTGGAGTTGCACACTGGAAGTCCCTGCAAAGATTTGTTTATAAAGACAGTACATTACACGTTTGACGGTAATAGCTAAACATATGAAATTGTGGCTATATAGCGTGAAAGTGTACTTCACCATTTCAGTTTCGCTTCCATCCTGCTGGCTCAGGGGGACAACGGCATGACTGTGGTCCTGCTCCACCTTGGACTCCTTTCCAATTGCCGTGGTTAATCGTGCGCCACACGTCTCTCCTGTCTCCTGTTCATCTGTAGTGGCTGACACCCACCCCCACCGTTGGCTCTTTTCCCGACACCCGCCTCGGACACGGCGCTGCCCTGTTCATCCAAGTGGCTCGGCTACCGGATGCTTTCTCTGGCAATCTTTGCCTCGGTGGAGGACTCCACCGGAAACACATTAGACGCATCTGCGTGTGTGTCGGTGTGACCGTGTATGTTACGTGGCGGACAGCCAGGTGTCCCGCAATTGCTCAGGGCCCCTGAAATGTTGCCCACTTTTTCCGCCCCGTTCGACGCCCACGAGTGTACCCAACCAACCATGAACCTTGAACAGTATACATACATGGCATAAGCGATGCACTGTGCCCCGCTGCCCCTAATGCAGAGTAGTCCCAGCTCACTTACAGTGTTTAAAAATTGTCTAAAAAGACAATCGACCACCTTTCACTGGCTTAAGTTGGGTAAAGGATTTTATTTGGAGTGCTTCCGATTAAAGGTTGCTGGCCCTTTTCTTTCCACAGGAGGACTTCATTTACGTATCCGGAGTGTTATGACTGATTCCGATCTCATCATATTTCTGCCCTGATTTAGTCCACTGTGCTGATGTGAAGCACACGTTCTCCCACCCGCTCGCGTTTATTTGAGTAACTGTCTTTTGGACCGGACTTGACATCTCCTCACTTCTCCCCCGTCCTGCTACCTTCTCGCTTTGCAGCTGTCTCTGAAGTCAAACGCACTACTGTTCTGTTAATTGAAGGTGAAAAATGATACTTAACATTCTTGACTTCTTGCAGCGGGGCTCTATATTTCTATGGCTCCATGGTGATACCATAACCGCACATCTCAACATGTCATGTTAGTGACTAAATTGCTACTGACACATTTTACATTTGTGTGAAGTGCAGGCCGCATACTTGTGGGTGTCTCCTGGTTACACATTGTTGATGGGAGGGCACCTTGCCAGGCCTGCTACTGCATGGTTTAATAAGAGAAGGGAAGATTAATGGAGCATGGGGACCAGATGACAGTCTGATTATTTTCTTGAGTGCGTGGAGTCAGTGGACATTTTCTACAAGCTGGCAGGTGGCAAACTGAGGCACAGTGAGAACCTTGAGTGAGATTGAAAACTAACAAGAGTGCAGTGCATGCATTCTGATATATTATCAACTTCTACAGTGGCATTATGATAAACGAGCCCAATTCCAATGAAGTTGGGCCGTTGTCTTAAACATAAATAAAAACAGAATACAATGATTTGCAAATCATGTTCGACCTATATTTAATTGAATACACTACAAATACAAAGAAGATATTTAATGTTCAAACTGATAAACTTGACTGTTTTTAGCAAATAATCATGAACTTAGAATTTTATGGCTGCAACACGTTCCAAAAAAAGCTGGAACAGGGTCGTGTTTACCACTGTGTTACATCACCTTTTCTTTTAACGACATTCAACAAACGTTTGGGAACTGAGGACACTAATTGTTGAAGCTTTGTAGGTGGGATTCTTTCCCATTCTTGCTCGATGTACAGCTTCAGCTGTTCAACAGTCCGGGGTTTTACGCTTCATAATGCGCCACACATTTTCAATGGGAGACAGGTCTGGACTGCAGGCAGGCCAGTCTCGTGCCCGCAATCTTTTACTACGAAGCCACGCTATTGTAACACGTGCAGAATGTGGTTTGGCATTGTCTTGCTGAAATAAGCAGGGGCGTCCATGAAAAAGACGTTGCTTGGATGGCAGCATATGTTTCTCCAAAACCTTTATGTACCTTTCAGCATTAATGGTGCCTTCACAGATGTGTAAGTTACCCATGCCATTGGCACAACACAGCCCCATACCATCACAGATGCTGGCTTTTGAACTTTGCGTCCATAACAGTCCGGATGGTTCTTTTCCTCTTTGGCCCGGAGGACACGACATCCACAATTTCCGAAAACAATTTGAAATGTGAAACTTGTCGGACCACAGAACACTTTTCCACTTTGCGTCGGTCCATCTTAGATGAGCTCGGGCCCAGAGAAGCCGGCGGCGTTTCTGGGTGTTGTTGATAAATGGCTTTTGCTTCGCATCGTAGAGTTTCAAGTTGCACTTACGGATGTAGCGCCAAACTGTATTTACTGACGTTGGTTTTCTGAAGTGTTCCTGAGCCCATGTGGTGAAATCCTTCACACATTGATGTCGGTTTTTGATGCAGTGCCCTTAGCCTGTTCACCTGTGGGATGTTCCAAACAGGTGTTTGATGAGAATTCCTCAACTTTGTCCGTCTTTTTTGCCACCTGTCCCAGCTTTTTTGGAACGTGTTGCAGCTATCAAATTCTAAGTTAATGATTATTTGCTAAAAACAATAAAGTTTATCAGTTTGAACATTAAATATCTTGTCTTTGTAGTGTATTCCATGGGTTGAACATGATTTGCAAATCATTGTATTCTGTTTTTATTTATGTTTAACACAACGTCCCAACTTCGTTGGAATTGGGGTTGTATATAGCTATAGCGTAATACTTTGTTTTGCAGTATACTGTTGATGTACAGCAGTTTTTATTAAAACATCTGACACTAAAAATGTAGTCCCCCAAGGATGGAATAGCATTTGTGCAATTACAAAAGCATGAGTGAGATGAAGTTAGTGTTTCTTGAGTTTCCTTTCGTCTACTAACAACTTGACACATGTGCAACAAGGAGTAAAACTCTGTACCTCCTTTTTGCTAAATGCCTATGTAATGGTAAACGCTTGTATATTTCAATCAGAAAATAACATTTTATTTACTGTAGTTATTTATTATTGTTGTATTATTATTTTAATGATTGTCTTTAATGTTTCATGTACAGCACTCTTTTACAGCATCTTAAAGTGCTCTCGAAATAATGTTTCATAGATAGCTGAGTTGCGTTGAGTTTCTTTGCCATACTGCCGTTACTGACTATATTTGGGAGAACAGTTGCAGTCTTTCGGGAGACCATATGGTGTGTATTATTTTCAAAGATGGTGCCAAATAACTGCCCAATATGCTAAATATGGTAACTTCCGTGGTATTTCTACATATTTGTATATATTGCTTGATTTTTTTAAAATGACTTTTTGAAGTTGTTTGTCATAGAAATACAGAAAAAAATAGATATGAGCGGTACAGTGCCATGAAAAATGATTTGCAATCTTTTCAAGATCATCAGAAAAATGTAAACATCAGACAAAGATCACCCAAGTAAACATAAAATGCAGTTTTGTGATTTTATTTATTGAGGAAAACAAATACTATTCAAAGCTACCTGGCTCTTTGTGAAAAAGGAATTGCCCCCTAAACCTTTCAAATTAAAAGATTTTAAATCAAGCATTTTCTATAACTGGCTTTCACAGCTCTGTGAGGATATTATGGCTCACTCCTCCTTGCAGAATTGTTTTAATTCAGCAACACTGGAGGGTTTTTACCAGCATGAAGGGCCTTTTAAAGTTCATTCCACAGCATTTCAATTACATTCAAGTCTGGACTTTGCCTAGGTCGCTCCAAAACCTTAATCTTGGTTTTATTTTAAAGCCATTCCGAAATGGACTCGCTGCTATGCTTTGGATTGTTATCCTGCTGCAGAACCCAAGTGTGCTTCAGCTTGAGGTCACGAACTAATGGCCGAACACTCTCCTTCAGAATTTATTTATTTTTTTGCTCGGCCTGCAATGGATACCATTTCTACGCAGTCTCTTCTGGCTGAGCCAGAAGAAAGACCCACGATCTACGACTGAGACCAAGCTTTCTGACCCTGGGCAGTACATTTTTCTCTAGAATACCTAGATATTCTTGAGATTTTAATTGTACTCTGCACAGATACAAGATACCCTGTGCCACATTAAGCAAAGCAGCCCCAAAACATAAAGACGCCTCCTCCATGTTTCACAGTAGGCACAGTGTTCTTTTCTTGCTATGCTTAATTTTGCGTCTGTGAACATACAGCTGATGTGCCTTGCCAAAAGGTTCCAGTTTTGTTTGCCTTGTGACTTGTCAAAGCTTCTGGGAGAATGTCCTATGGACAGACAAGACAACACTCAAAAGTTTTGGCAAGACACACCATCTCTATGTTCACAGATGATGATGTTGATGGGTGTTTGGAGTCGGTTGAAGGGGGTCTTGTGGGGGCACCTGTCTCACTGTGACATTGACACACATTTGTCTGCTGAGATGTACCATTAATAGCCTTATGTTTGCAGAATTGATATTATCCAGTTTACCAACACTGAAAATTATCCAGTGAAAAATTACAAAGCCACAGAACCAGTAGGCTACAGTACGAGAACAGTGTCCAAAGGGTTTGTCTGTGAAACAGCAGGGAATTACTGCATACTTTCAATTCTTTCCAAAAAAGCTCTCAGCATTCTCCTCCCATGACTGCGCAACGCAATCCAAAGCCAAATGACTTTCCATTAGGTCCACATGACAGTATCATATCCGGGACACAGGATATGACCAACAGAGGGGAACCAATGTCCTTTTCAGATGAGTCACTAGAGCAGTAGACACCTGTGCTGGGAATGGGAAACAGCAGCAGGGAAAGGGCTCTCCCACATCCTTGCAAAGCCCGTCCGTCCCTTCAAAAACATTAAAGGATGGAAACTGAAAAGCATTCTGTGGTTTTTTTCTGACAGTGTGTGAGCGGAAGTAAGGTGAGGGCGAATAAAGAAGAAAAATGTGGGGGAGGTGGAAAGTGCGAGATAGAATGACACCAAGTGCCACATAATGGGTGTAAAACTGACTTTGGAAAGCAAAGCAGAGACTGGAGCGCCATGAAGAGAACGAAATGACAGGGAAGGGAAGGGTGTGTTGAAAGTTGGTCATAACGGTTGTGGAGTGAAATCTTCCGCTGGAGTTCAAATGGGTCTATGTTGTGCCACTGCTTTGTGCTGGATGCAGGAAGACCGATAAAAGCTGCGTTTAACAGGGAAAGTATTGGAATTGTCACCTGCTTTCCTTGAATTGAACATGCTGCAAAGCTGGAAAAATATAAAAATGCTGTTTTCACTTTTATTTGTGATTGGAATAAAATTGGAACAGGGAACTTTGTTCACAAATTGTGAATAACGAAACTAGTTCCTTTTTGGAACGGCGGGCTGAACTTTGAACTGGTTTGCGTCGAAAATGAACTTTCCCCGACGCTGGATGTCACAGTGATGTGACGGAGAGTCTTTTTCCGATAAAGGAGAGGATAACACGGTGTCGCCGGAGTCCAAGAAAAAGCCGATGCGTAGCGACAAATAAAGCAGCTGCCATGCAAGCCAAGAAAGTTACAAAGAAGAGGTTGGTTGAATCAATATTTAAGCAGATGGAATTTCATATGAGACGTGCCATAAATGTCTTTAATAAACCAGTATGACTTGTCCATTCGCAAGCCATATACTGTACAGCATGTATAAGACTGTGCTTTTATTCCCTTTGGACATGCTTCTAAGGCGCTCCAAAAAGTGTTCCTGCATTTAATGCTTGCGTCAATGTTTGTTAATATTTTCCCCAGCTTACGCAAAAGAAAAAAAAAAAAAGATGCTGTCACTCGCTGATTGGTGCTCTCGCTCGCTGTCATGGGAAATGTTAAAGGGGGCCAAGGCTTCATTCAGGTCTGGCCCACGTTGCTGACGAGAGGTGGCCAACTTACAAAACAGATGTTTACTGTTTTTCTCAGACAGATTGGTTTCCAATTCCTGTCCAAGACTCACCAAACCGCATTTGTCTGCGCACACAGGTGGACACTACAATGCTCGTGTTCATGTCTTATTGTAAACGTCGGCTTTATTGTGCGCCTGTGTCATCAAAGTCAGTTTATGTCTCCGTGCCTGAGCAGGTGACCAATAAAATGACCTGATGGATCACATGTAGGAAAGCGTGTGTGTCTCGGATATGATGTGGAGTAAGGCTCGTGTGAGTGCGCGGGTGACTGAGTGCAGCCTGCACCTTGCGGCATCTGCAGAAGCAGTCACAGCGCAAGCGAAGGTGCATCCACAGAAGCCATTAAGCCGTGTAATGAGTTTGACTTGGCTGTTGGGGAAGCAGCAGGTCCTGGGAAGACTGGGCCTTACTTTGATATGCAGGCCAGGGTCTGCTCTTTTCTTGCATTTTATGGCTAATTTCATCTTTGTTCCCCTCATCCCTACCCAACCTTTTTTGGAACTTTGTTTTTGATTGATCATGTCTTTCTCTCTATGCGTCTTTTGGCTTTGGAAGAGCTTTCAGGCCCAGGGTTAGGGTTACTCGGTTAGTGTTAGCAGGTTCAGATTTGGATTCGGGTTCGGTCTCGAGTCTCTCTCTGAGTCTTTTAGTAAAAAAAAAAAATGTCAGCAATATGTCAGGCCCAGGCCCAGGGTTAATGGGTTAGGGTGGATTATAAACATTGGAACCTCTCAGGTCAAGCACATTGGCTGGTCGACCATGCATGGTAGGTTGATTGAAGATTCTAAATTGCCCGTAGGTGTGAAGGTGAGTTTATATGTGCACTGCGATTGGCAGGCGACCGGTTCAGGGTGTACCCCGCCTCTCGCCCCAAGTTAGCTGGGATAGGCTCCAGCACGCCCGCGACCCTAGCGAAGATAATCGGTACAGAAAATGGATGGATGGATCCACAGTGGGTACGGAAAGTATTCAGACCCCCTTATATTTTTTCACTCTTTGTTATAGTGCAGCCATTTGAAAAACTGAAATATCACACAGCCATAAGTATTCAGACCTTTTGCTCAGTATTTAGTAGAATACTTTTTTAATAAATCAGCAAAAATGTCAACAATTCCAAATGTCAAAATGGGCTGCTGTGTGTACAATAATGAGGAAAAAAAATAACAAATGATTTTAACAAATGGCTGCAATATAACAAAGAGTGAAAAATTTAAGGGGGTCTGAAAACCTTCCGTACCCACTGTTATGTTGACACAGTTCGAAGTTGCGGTCGCAAACAAAATGGTTTCGTCGACACAAAAGCAGGAGACGGGGTGCAGTTGGAAGTTAGGCCAGAGAAAGAGGAACAACAGCTCCAGCTGTGGCCATTTTACAGTCCACCGGCAGTCAGCTTCCAGCACCTGGAAAATGCAAAATGACGGGCGAGGTTGGCAGCGCCAACACAACAATGACCCAGTGTAATAATAACAGAAAGAGACATGTATAGTATGCAGTCACTCACAGTCCTGTAGTTCATGTAGAAATACGCATGCAATTTGCTCCTGCACTTTTTATTTGAGATCCGTCCTCATCATGTGTGTTTCTGAAATAGGTAGTAACGCACGCACACACAAATGGGGATGTTCCGAATGAAGTAATCACATTCGAACTCGTGTTTAACGGCAGTCATCACACGAAGAGGCACTGTTTGTTCCTATTCCAAAGTGGGATGCCACACCGAGCAGCTACAGGACGAAACTCCTCATTGGCCAGTGGTTAGGGTGGCTCGGGCTAGGCTAGGACGTTCAAGAATAGATAAGAAGATCTCTTTTAAATTGTCTCTTTTAAAGTGACTTTCTCCCTTCTTCACTTCTTTTGTCATAGTTTCAAAAGGTTAGTTTTGTTACAGCATGCTACATACCGAAAAACAAAAAAATACCTACCTAGTTGGCATTGAAAAGAAGGAAAATGAAAGCCATTGTTAGAATGTGTGGTTGGCGGTGAAGTCAGACATTCCGGAGCTTGAGGAATCTAGACAGCTACACATTTTTCTTTCTGCTGGTGGCTGACGACAGCATCCCCTCAGACCATTGTTTGGTCCATGATTGACTATGCAAGGGGTTTGTTGATACTGGAGTCTTATCTGTATGTCTTGGACAAGTTCGACCTGGATGGAACGCCACGCCACGCTGACGCTTAGCAGCCCCAAAACATAGTTCTTGATAACGGTGCAACTACATTGCTACGCATTCACAGATGAAGATGAATGTAGTACACAATTAGACATGTTGTAATATTTCATGCAAAAACTAATCTATCCATCCATCCATTTTCTGTACCTCACTAGGGTCACAGGCATTCTGAAGCCTATCCCAGCTATATCATTTTTTTTTAAATGTGTCAAACTGTTCAAATAAATAAGAATGTTACATTTCATGTTCAGAGGCTTGTGAACATCATATGCTAAAAATCAGCTTTAATGACAGAAGATGATGTTGACTCTATACCGGAATGTATTTGATATATTATTCTATAATGGTAGACTCTAAATTGCCCACGATTTGTGTCACATAAATACATATACTGTATATGTTTTAAAGTTACACTCCAAACCCGTATTTCCGTATAAAACTGGTAACAAACAAACTTCCCAAAATCTCATCAGCTAATGAATTGAATTGATGAATTTGACATTTTAGTTTAGGGTGGCGCGGTGGGCGACTGGTTAGCACATCTGCCTCGCACTTCTGAGGACCCGAGTTCAAATCCAGCCTCACCTGTGTGGCGACGTATCTAACAGTAATGACAATAGTGTCTTTGGTGCAGGCAATTATTGCGCAAAGGAAAGACTACATGTATTAAACAAAGGGAAGCAAAAAAATAAAAATAAAAATAAAACTAAAAAGTCGAGTCAGCGCTTGCTAAGAGGGGAGTACAGCATTTTCGAGCGTAGGGTGGGAAATTTCATTTCAGGTCCATTTCTTGGCAATGATTGCTTCTCTATGCCACCCGGTGCTCATTTTAAGCCAAGCTGAGACTGCCCGTGTGCCTGGTAACCTCCCCTCGGACAAATATCAATTTGTGAATTAGTTTTACTGCAGCTTCGAGGGTGTTTCGTCTCACATTGAGTGAGGCAAGGAATTCATATCACCACCTGCATTAGCATCTGCCTCGGGAGCACCAGGGGCCCCCCTGGGTGTTGTTATGCTGGCTTATTAACTTGCAAGCACAGTGCTTTTGTTCACTGGCATTTTCATTTTGGACCCTCCATAATTGACTAACAGTGGCCCATCTTGTGACACAATAGAACAAGAAAGGGGCTGAGAATTCTCATAAGCCGCCAGGAAAGCTCCAGTGAAGGAATACCTTACGTCCCATTGTTCCAGGAAAACACGCTTCAATGGTGTACTGAAGACCTGCTTTTTCTCATCCGTCAACCCAAGTGAAAGGTGAGCAGGCCGCAGAGAAAGCGGCGCGCTGGAAACGCAACAGCTCGGTTGAGACTTTTGCTTGTGCCGATTTGATTTGTTTCTTCAAGGAAGCTCAAATCTCACGGCACTGGCATTTTATTCGCTTTATTTAAGTGGCCGTAAAAAGGAGGGGGAATGAGGGATCGCATATGCAGGATATATTGGGAATATTTTGAGTGGGTTGCAATTGTGCAGAGCGGTGTTGGTTGAGGTTTCTGAAAGTTCAACAGGGTCAGATTGTCAGAAGTGAATTAGGCTGGACAGATATTGTATACTGCTGCACTGACTTTGACGTTAGTAACCGTTGTTCTCGGCAAACTTCAAAACCTCGACTACAGTCCGCGCATCATGTTCTTTAATAACAAACATACTGCTCTTATCTCTTGACTTTGATTAACAGGGCGCCGGATGGGTGCTGCGTGGTTTCCGCTCGCATTTATGTTGGCACTGGGCACACCGCAAGAACCCCCGAAAAACAGGAAGAAAAAAGTGACTCAAAAACAAAAGTTAAAACACGGAATCGAGATACACGAAGCAGCTGGCCGTCGAGGATCTCGTAGACTTACAGCAGGTACGCCTGCGCGAGAACCCGATCCAACCTGCCACATAATTTGTTGTGACCCACCAAAGCAAACAAAGTGTGTTTACGTCATCTCCCTTGCTAAATTGCTAGCTTGTCGCTCTTTTCACTGACTTCTGATTTTAAATTCCGAGGGAAACCGTCACTACTATTTGGCCCACGATAAAAGGGCGCTTGACAGCCCAGCATTGATCGAAAAGGATTCTTTACAAAAAGAATAACATCGCAGTCACCAATGTCGGTGAACTCAGTTGGGCGCTACATCCGGCAGTGCAACTTGAAACCCTACTATGCGAAGCAAAAGCCATTTATCAACAACACCCCGAAACGCCGCCTCACCACTACGACGGACGACGTATATGCTAAGAACAAATATGAATATTTTGATGGTAAGGAAGAAAAGTAGCTACAGTTCGTTTCTCAATCTGACAACATCCAGTTGAGTCCAATTCATCAGAACAGATCTGAGTGGTGAACATTTTTACGTCAGGCTCGAGAAGAGGCCCCGCCCTCGTCGCTGACCTTTCACTGGCTCTGTTTTTCTTTCTTTCCAGTCAAACCGAAAAATAAACAAGGGCAGATGAAAAGGTGCCTCGCTGGCAGAGGCCAACCGTGTTTCCGTCTTGTCACTCCTTATTAGCCGATGATGAGCCGTCTCTATATTGGACAGCTGTTCCGTGTCTCTAAAACGAGAAGTTTGCTCACACGCGCGCACATGTTAAATACAGACGAGGCAAATTGGCGTTGGCCCTTTCCCTGTGAACATCTGCCGTCACGGCTGTGCCCTCACTGATCTCTGACATCGCGACCACCGCCGGCTGCCTCGGCACCCGCCATCACCGACTCTTACTTCGACACCCGTGAACGCACACAAGCACAGAAAAGGAAGCGCGACCTCGCATGAGAGCTGAAGGAGACGTCGTCGCTGCAAGCCAAACGGAGAAAAAAGCTCCCCCCCCCCCCCCCCCCCCCCCCCCCCCGCCCCTTACAGAATCTTTAGTGAAATTCCTGTGATGAAGACCTGCTGCAGACCGCTTCCAGACTAAAATACAGTGGCTATAAAAGGTCGACACACCCCAGGTCAAATGCAAGGTTTTAGATAATCATTTCAAAACTCGGTCCACTATTAATGTGACCTATAACCTGTACAAGTTAATTGACGAAAAGGTTTTGGAGAGGGGGGTAAGTCAAAATGGATCAGGAAGCGGGGTACACCCTGAACTGGTTGCCAGCCAATCGCAGGACACATACGAACAAACAACCATTTGCACTCACATTCACACCTACGGGCAATTTGGAGTCTCCAATTAACCTAGCATGCATGTTTTTGGGATGTGGGAGGAAAGCGGCGTGCCCGGAGAAAAGCCACGCAGGCACGAGGAGAACATGCAAACTCCACACGGGCGGGGCCGGGGATTGAACCCCGGTCCTCAGAAGTGTGAGGCAGCTGCTCTAAGCAGTCGTCCGCCGTGCCGCGATGTAAACACATTAAAAGTGTAATTCCTCTACCTAGTGGCGAGAATGGTGGATTACAGTTCCATCAACAACCAAACCATTCAACAAAATCACGTACGTACACTAATATAATTAATTGTACATAAATGAAGTACTTCAATAATAATATAACAATTCACGTGTCCGATTGAGCTTGAAGAAATGGGCTTTTTAGGAAGCTCCATTTACTGAATATTTTACAGAAGAATTCCCCATAATGTGACAAAAGGCTGCACTGTATTGTTTGTATTAACAAACTTTAGTCAACATCCCAGGCTAACATTTCAGAAATGATTTGCTACCATCATTGAGATGTACTGTGATCATCATCATATCCATTTTTTTTTTTTTGGTAGTGGCTAATCCAATTTGTAATAACTAGTCCAACGACTAAACCAGTAAAACCGATTTGTACCCATTTTCCCATTTTCCTTGTACAGGGCTGAGTGTTCTTTCTAATAGTTTGTTATTGAGCAAAGTGGTGGCTGAATAGCGTATTATGCATTCTTCCACTGTTAGCATTGGCTGTCATTTGACAGGCTTGACGGTGATGATGTATAATCAGTTGAACAACAGCACAAGGAAACTAAGACTCAGGGTTTGTGTTTATTACCGCATTTGTAGTCCGAAAGCACCAGGCCTGACCGTGACTGAAACGTACACAGTGCGCATGTCCTCCTTTTCACGTGCATGGGGCAACATTAGACCGAGGAGGAAATTGGAACCGGGACAACATATGTCGCATGTTGGCGTTACGCAGCCAAAGCGGCAGTACAAACAGTGGACTTGATGTGGCGGAGCAAACCAGAAGCAGCTGTTACTGATCATTCAAGTGGTGTTCATCACGAGCGTTACTTTACAGACAACCGCTTTATTTGAAGACGTCAGGGGTCAAATGTTCCACACGAGTGAGCCGGTGATTTATTCTGGAAACAAAAACTTCTGTTTGCACTCACTTCTACAACACTTGACCTGTGCTTTAAACACACCTGCTAGGCATGTTTCCCCCTCACCTTTTGTGAAGGCTAATTCGAACAATCCTTTTCCTTTACGAAAATGATGCATCAGTGCCCTCCCAGTAGGAATTCATTATTACTTGGCAATGATTATTATTATTTTTTTTTTTGGGGGGCGCATTTAAAAGTGACATAATCCAGACTTTTTCCCCCGTTGTGCTCATTCTGTGCAGTGATTTGTGATGGTACTGTATGTGAAACGACAACATTAATCACACATGAATATTCATGATTTGAAAACATATTGTGCACAAGCAGAACTCTTCTAACCACACGCAATGACTAAACATCTGACAACAACTTATCCAGGTCCTTCTTCTTCTCACTGTACTGAGTGCTGACTTGTCCGACTGCCTTAGCATGCTCTTCGCTCACCTCTTCCTTCCATCGCTGCTGCTCCTTCAGGAAGTCCGCCCACTCATCTTTCATACGCTCCATGTTTTCCTGCAGCTGGCTGCTCTGGAAGGACATAAACACAAGACACGAGTGTAAAAAAAAATGAATGGTTGAAGGACATCAAAATAAACACAACTAATGACTGTAATTTCATATCCAGTACAGGTATTTTAGCTTTGTTTTTGGTTTTTCGACATCACACTGTGCGTAATAGTCTACGATAGGAGACAATAAATTTAAACCTTTTCGAATTTCAACTTTATACCTCTCGTAGAACCTCCAAAGTGGAACACAATCTGTTTGATGGCAGTGGTTAACTTCCAAGTTGTTCCACGTTAAAATAAAAAATCCCATAAGAAATAATGTAAACTAGTGACTCAATTTGTTCAAAGCTCAAACTGTCACCATCATAAAACTTGTATTAACTCTACAGGCTACGTTGCGATTATGGCGATCAATAAAGTTGCCTTTCTGGTGTTTTCCATATTTTCAGTCACACGCTCCACAAATTATTGATCCGCACGTGTCACACGCTTGCTGCAGTTGCATGCAACAGAGGCACAATCACGGCGCTTTTGCAGCAAAGGAACTTGCGTGCACACCACTCCGTATTGCGGCGCATTCATCGTTTTTCCTCGATTATCATGTTTTTTTACGATCGCCGGCCAAAAGCCAAAATCAATCGCGTTTCTACGTAGCTTCCGTTTTAGTTGATCACATCTCTTTGATGTTTGCACAATTATTCCCATCTTATATGGTGTGTGTGTGTGTGTGTCAGAAGTCCGGTTGGGAGTATACGTGAAGAGGAAAAGTTCGGAAGCCCATGTGCGTAAAAAAAAAAGGACATCCACTCAAACGGGAGCGAATGGCGCTTCGTGGGGCTTTCTGTCAAGTGTATACACACAATCCATTTGCATTTACCTGCTGGGCCTCTAGCTCCCTCTGCTGGATTCTTTCTGCCATGTGATTAGCAGCCCTCACTGTGACAGAAGCAAAAAGTTGCAATCACCATATATTTGCATTTTCATTGTTTGAGTCATTGTCTCACCATAACTGTGGGAGAGAATACTCACATCGAGCAATGACATCGGAGAGCTGCTGCTTCATGCCCTCTAAATCGGAGGGAAGCACTTGCTCATTTGCTTCTTGCACCACTTTACTCAGGCTCTCCAGTTGCCGACTTTCCCTGTGCGCCCTTTTCTCCTGGGAAAAAGGAGACGTTATGAAAATCTTTCACACACACGCGATGACGATCCATAAAAGGTTGATTCCATTCAAAGATGTGGTGTGCGCAGGTGTGTTATGATGGGACGAGCCAAATAATGTCCAAATAAATTAAGCATCTCATTGTGTAATCTTTCATACCTCAAATTCCCTCACAAAGTAACGGATCTCTGCATTGATAACGGGCCTGTGGTCGAGCAGCCGGGACTGGATATCCCCAACATCTGCAGTAGCAACAAAGGAAACACACACACACATATATTACATTTCAATTCACAATCAAATAAAAATAGCATAGCAAGGACTAAATAAAGGAATGACTGAATGAAGGCTTTATTTCAAACATGGTAGTACACGCTGAAATCGAACATGTGATAGCACACGTTCAAAAGAGTCTCACCAATTAAAAGTATTCAAACAATACTAAAGAAATAAACAGCAAACAACATGCAAAAAGTAGGAGTGGAATAAACTCCTACCCCTTTTCCACTGGTCCGTTGGAATAGAAAGGCCCTATTGTGACACATTCCTACATCACACATGCAAACACCGAAGGCACGAAAATGTTCTGTGCAACACATTTTATTTGAATCCATTTCAGCGCGGTGTTAACATTCAAAAGGCACATACTGCTACAGTGACATACAATGATATTAGATAGTTTTGAGGAATAAAAGCTCTCATTTTGAGAAACCATACCATGTGAGAAAACAATGTTTAGCATGTATGAAGCGCAACATGACGCAGGTAACCGTGACTGGGTTACACTCACCTTTAATAATTTTATCCATTTTCACTAATTGACCAGTCTCTTTGAGGTAGCTAGCTCGACATGCTAGCGTCTAATTGCTCCAGACACAAGCAAACACGAAATGAATGTGTAGCGACAAGCTACGAGGAAACCGGAGGCTAATTGCGACACAAAGGTAACTTAATATGTAATGTCTCCCTCTGCGTCCCACAGACTAATCTCCGAAGGCTTCTAGCTAACAGCAGTCATATGAATAGAAGTCAGCTGACACCAGTACCCATAGGTATATATTGGTAGATACGACACGCCCACATGAAATCCGTGCCAAAGGCGACGCTAAACTAGGGAGGTCCCAATCGTCTCTCTCTCTCTCTCTCTCTCTCTCTCTCTCTCTCTCTCTCGCTCTCTCTCTCCAACGACCAACGATGCCGGTACATCATGCTGCATACGGTTGCGTAAAACGGGGTACGATTACGAAAAGGGAACTGAGAGTCCCTTTCACACATATATACATATATGTATTCTTTTTACTTAAACATACTAATAGTTAAAAATAAAATAATTAATAATAGTTATTATGATTATTATTGATAGCATGCGGTTTAGCGTTAACAAAACAGTAACCCTCATGAAAATCGATTGAGGAATAAGGAAGTTACGACTTCATTGCAGGGTCCATGCATTGCCTTCTATGGGAACGTCGACCTCCCCAACATGGCCGCTATATATGCACGTTAGTTAGCCGGGGTGCTCCATTACGTTGTCGTATCTAACCAGTCATAGCTATGCCAGTAACCAAAACATTTCCTAGCCTACTACTTCCAGGTACAACGGAGTGGGTTGAACCAAGTCACTAAAATAGGGGTGGGCCATTTAGTAGGACTTCCTTTATTGTTGGTTTACGATCATATGACAAATATGTTTTAGGGTCATTATTGACTACGCAAAGTTAGAGTAAAGCTACAATACAATTAAAAAGACGTACTAATTGACTTGTTCATGTAGTGAAAGAAAAAAAATTGAAAGTGGGCTTTCGGTGGCCCAGCAGAGGTCAGTCTTGCTCCGTGGAAACTCTTCAAAGCACACCCAAATACAATTTCCCCTTGAAAAATTATACACACGATTATAACCTAACTAACCTATATTATATATATTTATGCCGTAGTCTTAAAGGACATTTACGTTATTATACTGATACAACTTGTTAATACCTTAAAAGCTCCCCAGTATTTCCCAAGAAGAATACTAGACACGAGTGAACTATCGAAAAAGCCCCCATTTTTCCACAATCCAAGGCCTTAATTTACCACAGTGACCACAATACGGCCCTAAATTCTCCTTTGGCTATTGCATTACAAATATATACTAAACATGTAAATATATGTGCATAAATGAATGAATGAAAATTGTACTAGTGGCAAAACAAAAGTAGCAACATACAGAGTGACAGGATGCATTGTTTGGGCCACATAGTTTATACCTTGCTAACCCCAAAATTCATTAAGACTGTCACACTCAGTCAAGGATGAAATCACTAAGGCGCCACAAATACTCTACTGTCCACAATGTTTACTTAGACAGTTATTACATGCACCATTAGTTTTGATTCGGGCCTATTAAAGAGATTAAATGATTGATCATTGCCAAGGGATAAAACCAAACACGGCTTTTACTGGAGCCCGCTGGTAGGAGTTGAAAAAGCATGACAATAAATAGACAATGTCAGCACCGGCTAGTATCCGCCGTAAAACCAGTGTGCGTCGTGTTGCTTTGTTTATTCATAATTCTGGAGGGGGCAATTAAAAACATTAAAAGCGAGAATTGAAACGACAGGATGGTTCAATGCAGTATTCATTTCCAAAGCTAATTTGTAGTTTGGATGGATTCAAATGATTTGCCGTAAATGTTTGACTTGCTTACAATAACTTTCATTTTTTTTTTAAAATTCACACAAGGTCATTTCCAGTAGTTAACATAATTACAAGTGAATAAAATGAACATTTTGAGTAGTTTTGGGAGTTTTATATTCAACAGTATCACTTTGGATTGTGCATTTTAAAGGCAACTGGAAAAGGTTTGAGCACAAAAAAAAAAAAAAAAAAAACATACACCGACTCAAATTGCAACTGCTAGCATCAAAGTAACAAGCACATAAATGGCCTCCTGCGTCATTATTTCCAAAAAGCGCAGCTACATCCTGCAAGCGAGTGTCTGAGAGCTCTTTTTTTTTTTTTTGTATTCTCGTCCTGCAGCTTTATCAAGAAAATGTTGCTTTTTTTTATTTGCCAACTCTACACGGATCCTCTCCAAAAATGTTGCAGGAGAGAACAACGAAGCTCCAAGTGGATCCAAAAGAGCCAGCAATGTGACGGTACACGAGATGGCGTTACTGTATTGGTTCGAGATGAATTGCACCAAACCAACAGGCATTAATTACCCACTGAGTTGATTTTGAATAAAATGCACATGACAAAATATTTATTTGAAATTTTGTGGTGGGAAGGAAGTGTACCTATTCAGATTTTTCAGGTACTATCTGTACTTGAATTCAAATACATTTTTCTGATGACCTTTTACTGTTTACTGTCCTAAATTTGAAAACAGACAAGGTCATTTTCAAATATTTGGATCAATAACCGTAAAGGCACTTGTAAAAAAAAACTTCAATACTTATTTCAGCCGCTATATGTCACAGGTGTCCAACTTAAGATCATGCAGCCCGCGTAAGGAAAAACCTGTGCATCTACTTCATGTGCTTCCGGATCAAAATTAGAAATTGTCTTTACTTTTAACAATGTTAAGAAATTGCAATGATTTTAAAATAAGAAAGTTAGGAGCGAACACGGGCAGGCGGATGCGTGTTGCGCTCGGACCAATTTCAACTGTACGAAACCAAGCGGATGTCGAAAAACTGGGCCAAACTTTTGGCAAAAAAAACAAAAAAAAAAAATGGCAAAAACGCAATCATACGAAAACTAAGGTATACGAAAACCGACGTCCCCGTGAAGCTAATATACGTACATTTATATGATTCGACAGTCATAACGTCCCGCTGAGGGAAATGTTTGACACCCCCAGTGCATGTCATCAATGCGGTCTTATTCTTTAAAATAAAGGGAAAATATAAGATCAAAATCCAACTTCGGCAATATACAAATGAAAGCGGCTCGACCGCCCTTCGACAGCTAGCTAGTCGAATTATTGCCGACGCCAATTGGTGACGACATGCTGATGCGTCAATCATAAACAGATGATGTCCTGCAGCGCTGTTGCAGTTGTGCAGGTGGTACGCGGGGTTCAGCACATACAGGATGCACACTGGTCTTGTGTATGAGCCCCTGCCATCCCTCCACCTCTCTCTCTCACACACACACACACAAAATGCATAATAATTATACCCACTGGGTAATGTGTTCGGTGTGTGTGTGTCTTTCAGGCCCTGACAGCAAAGGTCCAGGCGGGCGGGCGGGCGGGGGTGGGATGTGGGCCGCAGCTTCCTGTTCACAATACGCTCAATGCCACTCACGGGATCGCACTTGTGAACAGGTGGGGGCGCACGCAGAGGTGAAGGGCGGCCACTGTTGCTTGCTTTATCACGTCCGGCCCTTTCTCAGCGCTCGGACAGGCAGCAGAACGTCCATCCCGGGTGCCACGCGCCTCTTTCTTGTCCCTCCTCCCGCCAGAGGGGGAATATATCAGGTCATGAAGTTGGCGTGGGCACAGAGTGAAAGGCAAAGTAGTGAGTGAAACAGTAAGTGCAGCGGGGAGCCAAAGATTGAAAGCACACACGCACGCGCACGCGCACGCACACACTGAAGACTGTGGTACTTTGCAGAAGGAAGCGCATGTAGCGTGACTCCTTGCTGCCGCCGCTCTGTCCCAAGGCATGATGGGAAGTCAGAGCGGTGGCTTGAAAATCAACATATGTGCTCGTCACTGCGCTTTTCAGGGAACATTTTTTATCTTTTTTTGCTGCAAGAACGGAATGAAACCTTGTCAAAGGAATCTCAACTTGAGCTCAGGGAGACTGTGTGTGTGTGTGAGTGTCAGAGAGTAGGACGAGCTCAGTGTGTCAGTAGCCATTAGCCTCATCTGCCATTTCGGGGCTCGTCCTGGAGATTAACAGGAATGGGGATGTCATTTTTTCCTCCACGGGGGGCTCGTCCCCCGGTCCGTCGCCTCCCCTTGCTCTCATGGAGGGCAACAGGCTCGGGAGGACGCACTGGACCTGTTGAGGCTGAAGTGCCCCCGCGATAGAAGTGACGCGTAATGCGTGGCTCTTTGCTTTGGAGTGGAGACGATCGCTGCCTGTGCAGTAGAACATGCGAAAACCTGAGCAAGACTTGGCGGGCGAAGCGTTTCTTGATGCTTTTTGAAGTTTGCGTGTCGGGTGGAATTGGACGCGGGACAGAGTAAGGAGGCGAGGAGGGGGAATAATCATCATTTATATATATTTTTGAAAAAGGCGGTGTGCCCTGAGGTCACGCACGAAGCACAAACATACACACACGTCTTGCTGCTGTGGCATGTTTGGAGCGGTGCCTCGTCAGATTAGGGCCACGCTGGCTGTGTTTGATGGCCAACCTGGACAGACAAAGCCTGCTAGGCACAAACTGCTCAGGCACATGATGTCAGGGCGGGCACACACACACACACACACGCACGCACGCACGTACGCACACACTCGCACGGAAATTCTTCGCCAGCCCAAAGAGACAGATGACACCCAGCATGAATCCAAAGCCAAATCTGTAAGCATCCACTGCGATCCAGCTGGCTAGCCCTAGGGTACCTGTCTCGGCGAACTGGAATCAGCGTCACCCCCGTGAGCTGTCAAATTAGCTCACAGGGCTGGAAATGCTGAAGAGATTTGGCCCCCTCGTCGGGGGACGGGGGAGGGGAGGGTTCTTATTAAATGAGCTGACTTTTGAAGTAACACGGTTAAAAACAAGTACACTCGGGAAAGGTGAGTGTTTTCATTTGGGGGCTTGTTGATCAAGTCGCGCACGTACGCGCGAGCTCGGACAGAAAGCAAACGTGTGTGTCCTTGTCGTAGACTAACGCACGATGCCAGGGGGGGGGCAAGTTTTCAACGGGAGTTAAGCGGTCGCTCGGGAGCAATGATGCACCGCGCTCGAGTCAAAAGGTAGTCCCACCGAGACATTTTTTGTTGGGAATTTCTCATCCCGGGTCGGCTTTGCCTGTCGGACACACGATCAAGAAGATTAAACAAACACAGAGTCGCTTCCGGCGGCACGGTGGCCGACTGGTTAGAGCGTCAGCCTCACAGTTCTGAGGACCCGGGTTCAATCCCGCCTGTGTGGAGTTTGCATGTTCTCCCCCGTGCCTGCGTGGGTTTTCTCCGGGTACTCCGGTTTCCTCCCACATCCCAAAAACATGCATGAATTGGAGACTCTAAATTGCCCGTAGGCATGACTGTGATTGCGAATGGTTGTTTGTTCCTATGTGCCCTGCGATTGGCTGGCAACCAGTTCAGGGTGTACCCCGCCTCCTGCCCGATGACAGCTGGGATAGGCTCCAGCACGCCCGCGACCCTAGTGAGGAGAAGCGGCTCAGAAAATGGATGGATGGATGGAGAGTCGCTTCCGTACACCGAAGGACGTCTCGCAACTGTCGAACGCGTCGGTACGAAGCGGACGGCGGCTTGCGTAATACTTGATAGTATAAAGTATAAATACGTTAGGTGAACTTTGATAGCAAAACTTGCTTCCAAAGTCTTTCTGCATCGTTTGACGACCAAATTGATTTCGTACGTTTAGAATCAAAATCAATTTGACGAGAAAAGAAACTACGCGGTATGCTCGTTGGGCCGAACAGGAAATTATTCAGCACAGAGATTAAAGATGGAGCCCATCTCAGCTATCTCCGGGCGAGAGGCGAGGTACACCCTGAACCGGTCGCCAGCCAATCGCAGGGCACATACAAACAACCAGCCATTCGCACCTACGGGCAATTTAGAGTCTTCAATCAACCTACCGTGCATGTTTTTGGGAACGTGGGAGGAAACCGGAGTGAACATGCAAACTCCACACAGGCGGGAACCCCGGACCCCCGCACTATGAGGCAGATGTGTTAACCAGTCGTCCACCGTGCCGGCTCTAAAATGTTATGCAGTTTTATTTCAGAGGAATAGTGCAAAGTGCGCTGCCATGCCAGTAACAGGTTTTGTGTGATGATGGTGTGCGACATTGTGTTGACCCGCACTTCAAGCCTGCTCTGCCGCGCGCGCGTGTGTGTGTGTGTGTGTGTGTGTGGGTGTGTGTGTGTGTCTGTTTTGAGGCATAACGCGGCACAACATACAAAACACTGTACGTTTTTTTTGTACTTGCACTGTGTTTCGACACACTGATGAAAGAGTCCGTGGCGTGAGCATGTCAATTGAAATGTGCATATCTATTTTTTTCAAAATAAAACAAATAGGTTAAAGAAAGGGTTACATATATGTAGGTATTTGTGGTCACATCTAAGCACTGAAGTGCGAGTTTGAGGTTATTCTCCCCCTTCCCCACTGAGGTTTTCTCCCCAGAGGTGCTCTCTTAATGTCTTTGACTAAACTTGAGTGAGTCCTGACAGTGTTGGTGCCCCGTAGGAGCACAGTTGCGAGTGTAATGGAGGGTTTGCGGGCAGGGTCTATCGCACAGTGTGTCACCGAGAGCCAAACATGGCGGGGTGCACACCGCAGCCCTTTAAGATGACTTACAGTGGAGATGCCGCCGTGAGGTGAGGGGGATGTATTTTTGTGATGTCACACTCACCTGAAGCGCTGAAGACAGCAAGGGGTGTCACACTGAAATCCAAAAATCGAAACTTACTGAGCTCTTTTTCATCTTAATGAGGAATGTTTGTTTTTTTGTTTTTTTTTAATCAGACTATAGTACAGGTATGTGGATCAATTGTCTTATCAAATCAGACGAGAATTGGTTTGGATGAGAACCAAATTGCAGAGGTGGGATTAAGTCATATACAGGATGTGCAAGTCTCCAGTCACAACCTCCAAGTCCCAAGTCACTGTAGGAAAAATCCAAAAACAAAAAATCAATCAAGCAAGTCAAGTTGAGTCGCCACTAAATTTCCATCCATTTTTTAGCGCTTATCCGAGGTTGGGTCGCGGGGGCAGTAGCTTTAGCAGGAATGCCGAGACTTCCCTCTCCCCAGCCACTTCCTCCAGCTCTTCCACCTCGCTGACCTCAACCCCAGAGGTAGGAGAGCCCGCCTCAGAGAACCCAGACTCTGTTTCGTGTCGGTGGAATTGAGGAGATCTTCGAAGTATTCTCCCCACCGACTCACAACGTCGCGAGTCGAGGTCAGCGGCGCCCCATCCCCACTATACGCAGTGTTGATGGTGCACTGCTTGAGACGCCGGACGGTGGACCAGAATTTCCTCAAAGTCTTTCTCCATGGCCTCACCCAACTCCTCCCTTACCCGAGTTTTATGGGTCACATCATTGGTGGAAAAAGTTGGAAAAGGATTTATCTTGGTCTAAATTCTATTACGTCACAAAAGCCTGGCATTTGAACAGAACAGGATGTGTGGAGACTTTTTCTATCCACTGCAGCCTTGTTCCTGGTTTTTTTGCAATGTCTCTGATGATCCTATTGTACTTTGAGCAATTGGAAACAAAATGGTATAAGACTATTTCTTGGAGCTGAATTTACCTTACCGTATTTTCCTGACCGTAAGGCGCATTTAAAAGTCTTACATTTTCTCCAAAATGGACGGGGCGCTTTATTTATGCGGCGCGCCTGATGTGTGCAGTTCCAAAATCTGTAAACGTTCTTGTGTGACTTTGATGAGCGCTCCGTTTGACCGACTGGGAGCATTTCCTGCCGACGCGCTGCTTATATAGAGGAAGGCGGACGTGGCTGAGGACAGCATGCGGACGTTAAAGGGGGAAGGGTGCGCGTGAAAGAGGACGCTGAAGGCAAACGAAATCGGTTTGGCTAAGGACCACCGAAAATGGCCCCTACCAAGAGACACGCTCACGAAGCACAGTTTAAACTGCAAGCTATCAGTTACGCGCAGGAACATGGCAGGAGCCGCGAGAGAATTCAAGATCAACGAATCCGTTCGCAAGTGGAGGAAGCAGGAAAACGCCGGCATCATTGCTGAACAGCCCCCCCCCGGCAACGAGACTGACTTCGACAATGACCAGAGGGAACCCGGCGTGTTTGATGGAGAACTTGCCCGGCTGTTCATTTCGGATACAGAACATGAGGACTTTGATGGATTTGTGGGTGAGGATTGATCCAAAAATAACGTGAGTGCGTTGTTAAATACTTCAATAAAGTACAACCCAACTCAGTTTTGCTCCCGCTGCCTTTTTAAAAACATACGCTAGCATGCATCCTGCCGTATGTTTTAAGCTAGCGTATGTTTGACCATGCCTGCGCCCGATAATGCGGTTATGCGCCTTATGTGTGTGATAAATACAGATATGAAACTGAAACTTACTAGTCGCACGATCGCTCACAAAGCCAGCTAGCCAACGAAATCAATCATACGTGACGTCAAACAGCGTGATTCCCACAGTGCAACGTGGACTTTCTTTGTTTGTAATAATTAACATGAACACCCTTATTGTGATGTTAATTGCCATTGTCTTTTCTGTGTATGTTACCAGCACTTCGTGGAATGTGTACCTTAATGAACTGTCCCATTTTTTGTTTTTCCCAAATGAATCCATGACTTTAGGTAGTGTGGGAAAGAGCGACGGCCTGCACAATTCCTCCTTGAGCCAGGAAATCATGTCTGCATGGGTTATTGTTGACGTCACTCAAGCGGATGTGAGCGCACTTGTGCTCACGTCGCGTGTGTGGACAGCAACCCTTAAGTGGACAATCGGAATACCGGCACCTCTCTAAACTATCTAAACTATTGACATTGAGTTGCACGAATGAGAACTTTAAAATGTATATAAAGAATGATTGGTCGCTACTTGGTTGACTTTGTCTATTGCGGGGCTTTGCTGGAACTTCCCCGTGATAAACAAGGGCTTACCATACTCCTCAATGTTTGGCTGCTTTCAGAAAATCTGGCACTGTTTACACTAATAGGAATTCCCGGATCTGGAGCTGTACTGAAATTTAGTAAAAGTAATAACCTCCTCGTCGGAGGTTTAAAAGATCGACGGATGCCTTGGGAGCGGGCACATCGTAGCTAGCAGCAAGCAGAACAAGTGGATAAAGGGCTTGGTTATGCATCGACATTGCAAATGCAGTATTTCGCAAAAAGTCCAAAAACCGAGCAGATCGTTAATGACACAACACCATGTGAAATTGCATTAGGACGAGTAACACGCCTTCTTCACAACATACCAGCACTTAGCTAAACGATGACATATTTGAAAATTCATTCATGCGTACGCATTGATTGTGTGTGTGCGTGTGTGCGTGCGTGTGTTGTGCTTAATCACATGCTCTCGTCCCGGATGTAAGATGATCAATGAGATCAGTAAAGAGGAGGACGACAACGGTGAAAGTTACAAGGGGAGTCCGCCAGAGCTGTAAAAAAAAAGCAGCAGCCCCCCCCGGCCCCCCGGCCCCCCGGCCCAAAGAAAAACCTCCTCTGGGTCAGACCCGTG
Organism: Phyllopteryx taeniolatus; assembly: GCF_024500385.1. Lineage (NCBI taxonomy): Eukaryota > Metazoa > Chordata > Actinopteri > Syngnathiformes > Syngnathidae > Phyllopteryx > Phyllopteryx taeniolatus. The sequence goes on along the minus strand of NC_084521.1, from coordinate 15,997,807 downwards.
TGTGTACATTTGGATGTCGCTGAAATATAACATCTATTATGTGTGGTTCGAGAGAACAAAAACGCAGTCGGTTTTTTGTGTGTGTGTGTGTGTGTGTATTTCTGTATCCTGAAGCTAAATGCCACACACACTGGAGTCTATTGTGGAGGCCATCAAGCCCCCCCTCCGTCTGTCTGCCTTCATCCCTCCCTCTCATCATGAGCATCTTTCATTGCCTTGCTCCCACCTTCATCCCTAAGGCACCGCGTGTGTTTCCCCCCCCGAGTAGTTCACTTCAAAGACTCGCGGCTTTTCAACGGGTCAAAATTTGTGACGTGTTGAGGCAACTTTGAGACGTTGCATACAGCAGTTCAATGCGTGCATGCGTGTGATGCGAGAGTATCAGGAGACACAGAGATGACTTTGTGTTTTCCTGTCCAAATGTCGATTTCACGCCCCCGTTTTTTGCGGGTGCCTTTCAAAGTCGCCACTGATCAGCTGTGTGTCATGTGCTGTTAAATTTAGCCCGAGCGAAGCGTGTTTTTCTTTTTTTTTTTAAGATCAAATGCTGTTAAGACTACACTAAGGCACACTGTGCAGTTAAGTGTCCTCAGGGGTCACCAAAAAGGCATCCACTTTTTGAGTGAACTGTACGTTGCTTTTATATGTGTTTTATTTCTTCAATAGCATAGCGTCATAGCTGTCAGCTCACTGAGAAAACTCCCTGAATGTGTGCCATTTACGATGCAACACGCCACTCACGTAGCTTCGTAGGTGTGAATCGAGACCCCCATCCACACTGACAACCCGGCCCACTGACTTAGTACCATGCACAGGGTGTCATTCATTTCACACAGCAAATCGGAGAATGACCTTGTCTTTAAACTTGTGCGTTGTTTCGTCTTGCTTCTGCTTCTCCGTCCGTGCATGTCGCTGTTAAACATAGAAACAAACACACAAAGCCCCCCCCCCCCGCAACCGGTGTTGGGAAGATGACTTTGGAAATGTAATCGGAGTGTAACTATTTCTCCAAGTAATGTAAATCATTACATTTGGATTACTTTTCTTAATTTGGAATGAATGCGTGAAACCATGATTCAATCAAAAATATAGTCAATCATAAAAATGGGTTTGTTGCATGTTGCATGATACCATATTGACTTGTGCACAATTTAGACAATAGCGCTTCATACGACGATACATATGTTGCTTTGTGCGCAGAGTTTCAAATATTAAATTGATAGGCCAATAAATATGACAGTATTTGTGACAGTTACATCTGCTAAAAACAAGGATAATGCAAAAGGTGATTTCAAGAAAGAAATACAAAGGCACCCCGAGCTAGAAAATAGACACAAAAAAAAAAGGCTAGAGAGCTAAAAGGACAGATAAATATAAATATGATACCAGTTTAAATAATAATCTGAACATTACATCACATTTAATCCAAATTCACTGGAGAAAACTGTAAAAAAAAAAAAAAAAAAAATGATTGGATGAATCAAGCTTTTCTCTGCACTGGTACTGGCGGTTTCCAGAAGAGCGTACAAAGCCTATAAAAGGAAATGGAACAAGCGTTCCTACAGTTTATCTTTAGAATGCATAACTTTGTTTTTTCTCTCTGGATAAATCCTTGCCAAAGGCGTATGTGTTTAATCAAATGAAAAGTGTTTATGTTCTATTAACCTGTCTCCAGCCCCAACCCCCTGGTTTTAGCCATTCATTAGGCAAATGAGACGCAATGCAAAAGAGAAAGGCGGCAGCTCATTTAACTGCAGGTTTAAATAAATTAGTCGTCTGAAATTAAAAGCCAATCTAGTCTAATAATAAAAGACATGGGATAAACATTTGCGGGCCCGGTGACGTATGCAGATGATAATTATGCAAATAAGTAGACTTGCTGCTTTTGGTTTTTTTTCCTTCTTCCCATGGTGGTCACATTACAGGAAATAGCTGAGGGCAGTGCTCCCGACCCACCCATGATCTACCCCCCCCCCCATAATAGCACTTCTATGTCTATTTGAAATGCACTCCACCCCAAACCCTCACAAGGTTTCAGTCGCAATTACCTTTAGTATCACTTCTCAGTGAGAAGTCAACTTCCCTGGAGGCGTCCTATCAAAACCTATTAGAGTCGGGGGGCAGGCTGAAGTTAAGTGACACGACCTGTGGGGTTGGACGGCGCAGACGCGGGGGGGGTGGGGGGGGGGGGTGGGGGGGGGGGGGGGTGGGGGGGCCTTGGGTTGTGGTGACGAGGCAGTGGAGTTCTAAAATGTATGGCTAATGAGAGCGATGAGGATTGTGAGTTATGGCGCATGAGAAACGGCGGAGGACACAAAATCGCATCTTGACACACGTTTAAATAATAAACGCCTCCTACAAATCAACATATATAATAGGAATATTCTTGCATGTGCTTTTTAAAAAAAAAAAAAAAAAAAAAACAATCCAAAGACAATAAAAGCATTTAAACACATGGAGGCAGAAATGTATCCACAACACAATCTTTCAATAAGCCAAATTTTACATTATACGGTACACACTGAAATAATCTCTTCTCGACGACTGTACTCAAAAATGAACTTCGTGTATATGTGCCACGGCCTCGTCTGCTGTACGAATGGCAACAGGTGCGTACAGAGGTTAAGAAAGCATTTTCTGCCTGTCACCACACATTACTGGTAGGCCTGAACAATTTTGATGGAAGATATTGACATTTCGATTCAAGATTTTCTTCAAATCAAGCTTCAGTGCAATATTTACTATGTACAGTAACAGTCACAAAAAAGCATCATACCATCTAAACATTAAAACCTATAACTCGAATAATGCGATGACATTAAAAAAGGCTGTGTGAGCTTCTTCAAGGCTTTGAGATTGATTAAGAAATAACTACATCCATTCGAGTGCTGCTGTCATACACGTGCGATTATGTGTAATACCGTATGCAAAAATTTTTACCAAAAATGTATGTAATAAATCATTCATTGCAAATCCTCTTCAACCTATATTTAATTGAATACACTAGAAAGACAAGGTATTTAATGTTCAAACTGATCAACTTGATTGTTTTGAGCAAATAATCATTAACTTGGAATGTTATGGGTGCAACACGTTCCCAAAAAGCTGGGACAGGTGGCAAAAAAGTTGAGGAATGCTCATCCAACACCTGTTTGGAACATCCCACAGGTGAACAGGCTCATTGGGAGCAGGCGGGTGCCGTGATTGGCTAGAAAAGGAGCTTCCCTGAATTCACAAGTCATTCGCAAGCAAAGATGGCGCAGTAAATACAGTTCGGCGCTCCATCCGGAAGTGCAACTTGAAACTCTACTATGCAAAGCAAAAGCCGTTCATCAACAACACAACAGAAACGCCGCCGGCTTCTCTGGACCCGAGATGGACTGATACAAAGTGGAAAAGTGTTCTGTGGTCCGACGAGTCCACATTTCAAATTGTTTTTGGAAATTGTGGACGTCCTCCGGGCCAAAGTGGAAAAGAACCACCAGCCATTTGTTTTTTTTTTTATCATGAAATATTTAAAACCCAGAAAATAATGAAGACAAAGTTTATTGGTAAATAGAACATACTTTATGATCATAACATTTTCCCCAGAAGCAATAGAACAGTAACGAACGAAACATCTTAAATAAAGTGCACGAAGAAAATACTGTTCAAATGCTCATACACAAAAATGTTAAAAACGTATCCCTTCTGTGCACTCCTTTTGTTTTTGGAAAAGACCAAAAACAAACAAACAACAGGTGGCCTTTTGTACAAAAATAAGCAACCCTGTGCAGAACAAATGTTTTGTTTCAATTCTAAAATTAATATTAACACATCACGTTGTCTGGTTTTTAAAGAATTGATTAGCAAATTATGGTGGAAAATAAGTATTTGGTCACTTGAATGATTTTCTCCGGGCACTCCGGTTTCCTCCCACATCCCAAAAACATGCGTGGAGGGTTGATTGAAGACTCAATTGCCCGTAGGTGTGAATGGGAGTGCGAATGGTTGTTTGTTTCCTATGTGCCCTGCGATTGGCTGGCGACCGGCTCAGGGTGTGCCCCGCCTCCTGTCCGAAGATAACCGGGATGGGCTCCAGCAGCCCGCGACCCGCGTGAGGAGAAGCGCTAATGAAAATGGATTCAAATGATTCAGTGACACTCAAAAGAACTGCTGTGCCCATCACTCGGAGCAAGTTAGCTTAGCGCGCTGCGTAGCATCCCATTCCCGCCTCTTGCTAGCAGCTGGGAAAGGAGGACGGATGCACCGTTTCTTTTAACCAGCTCAGAGCTGATTGGTTTGCGTGACCTGTCTACAAGACGCATGCCGCTTCTGATTGGTGAGCTTGGCAAGATGCTTTATATACGTAGTCGACACAGAGATTCTGGGTCAGTCCGGAAACACTGGGGGGAAAAAAAACACACAGCTTTGGCAATCGCACGATCGCGTTGTCTCAAGTCATGATTTCAATCTAAAAAGGATAAATCGTTCAGCCCTTATTGCTGGCATAGGTAGCTGACCAAAGATTTAGTGTTTGTTGTGAATACAAATTTGGGGACTAATTAAGTGCCATCGGATAATTTCCTGCTGATGATCTCTCACTCTGGCACAGTCGTTAGCAATAACTGCACTATTCTGTGTTGGTGCCACGTGGACGCGTCATGGAACACAAATACACGGCACCCCGTAAACTCCACTACAGCGCAATCAATCTGTACATCCAGCGAAACTCAACGTAGCTCTGTTGCGCATTGCACGATGCCACGAGTAACTCATTTAACCATATCCCCCCTGATGAAAACTCGAGGCCGAGTTTCAGGCCTCTTACTTGAGAAGAAAAAGTGCACGAGTAACAAATTAACTATTCAACTTACAAAAGATCATGGAATCAATCTCCAAACCAAAATGGATTCTCAACCTTTGACTTATTAAAAAGGAGCCACCTTGGGCAGATATATCAGTTGAACACACTTGTGGCATTTCCCCTAAAATGGAAATGAAATATTCATCAGAAAGTCCTTCCTAACTCTATTGCGGAAGTTCTCATAACCGTGTGGTTATTCAATTAGACTTTAAGTCCTTGATTTTCAACTGAAAATAAATAAATCAATTGATTGTGTTCTAAAACTTTTGACCCATTTCACTTTTTTGTGTGTGTGTGTTTTTGCTTTTTGAGTTCAGTTTTTTTTTTTTTTTCCAACCTCTGGAAGTTCACCACCGAGTTTGTACCAATTCAAGCTATTCATGGGTCTTGAACTACAGTATTTCCCAACCACTGGGCAGTACATACTATGCATATTATGTACATTATATCAAAAATGAAGTTGTCCTGCTCCTTTGCTTTATGACCTCCTTCACTCTCAATCAACCCTCCCACACAAACACCTACACCCACGCACACACGGGAATATTCAAAAGGAGCAGCTGAGGTAGCTCAACAAGGAGGGCTGATGAGCGATTGAGGCGGCTAATTCAAAAACATTCACACACTTTGGGTTGCGCAATCACTGCGCCGCGGGTCACACACATGCACCTCAGCACTTTACGTGCCGAATCAGCCACCCATCTCCCTGATTGATGAGCTGAGAGGCTGAATCTCATCCACTCTGGCTTGGACGCACACCTGGGATCCTTACGTAACCCGTGTACGAGGCACAGACATGAGTGGAGAAGAGCAGTGTGAAGTTCAATTGCGCAAAGTAATATTCAAAAAGTGGGTTCTTGTGATGTACGAGATGTGTCAGAACGGTTCCAGGACTAAAAGATATTTCAAAACCAAACTAAAACCTTTCAATGTTACCCTTTAATGCGTCGGTGTGATTTTCTTCTTCTTTCCCAAACTCAAGGGCGTATGATGTTTTGAAGACGTGGACGAAATCAAGATGGCGGTGAAGCTGGAGCTCTCGAGCAATCTGGAACAATCCTTCCAGCAGTGCATGAAGGCACGGCAGAAAGTACGTTCGGCTCCAGGGGGGATTACTTGGAAGTATGTAGTTTGGATTTGAAATGTATCTTTTGTGACACCAGTCTTGGAACTCTTCTGACACACTTTCCAGCTACGCAGGTCTAGTCTATCAACAGACATTGGTAGATTCACATCTGGGCTAATACTCTTGAGGTAAAGGAATGAAATCATGATGTAATCTTACACGAATGCATACATTCCTTGAAGTCTTGAAGTGAATGGTTTCATGCCTAGAAAGAGTACCACAGATGCATTATTTGCCTTGAGGATGTTGATGGAAAAGTCCAGAGAAGGTCAGAAGGAGCTACATTGTGTCTTTGTAGATCTAGAGAAAGCCTATGACAGAGGACCCAGAGAGGAATTGTGGTACCTCAATGCGGAAGTCTGGAGTGGCAGAGAAGTATGTTAGAATAATACAGGACATGTACGAGGCCAGCAGAACAGCGGTGAGGTGTGCTGTAGGTGTGACAGACAAATTTAAGGTGGAGGTGGGACTGCATCAGGGATCAGCCCTGAGCCCCTTCCTGTTTGCAGCGGTGATGGATAGGCTGACAGATGAGGTTAGACTGGAATCCCCGTGGACCGTGATGTTCGCAGAGGACATTGTGATCTGCAGTGAAAGCAGGGAGCAGGTGGAGGAACAGTTAGAAAGATGGAGGCATGCACCGGAAAGCAGAGGAATGAAGATTAGCCGAAGTAAAACAGAATATATGTGCATGAATGAGAGGGGTGGTGGGGGAAGAATGAGGCTACAGCGAGAAGAGATAGCAAGGGTGGAGGACTTGAAATACTTGGGGTCAACCGCCCAGACCAATGGTGAGTGTGGTCAGGGAGTGAAGAAAGGGGTCCGATCAGGTTGGAACGGGTGGAGGAAGGTGTCAGGTGTGTTATGTGACCGAAGAGTCTCTGCTACGATGAAGGGCAAAGTTTATAAAACCGTGGTGAGGCCAGCCATGATGTACGGATGAGAGACGGATGAGATTTTAACAATTCAACTTAAAATTACGATAAGCCGGAAGTAAGCAAGCGTCGCTTCCGGCTTATTCTTTTCTCCAAAATTAATTACATTTTTATTTGACCAATATACGCTAAAACAGTTGGGCAAATAATGCAGAGTGATGAAGCTACAACGTGTAGTAGTTGTAATAATGTCCCAACAGCGATGTGCTAAATTGGCAAAAAATTGGCAATGTCACGGTGGAATTGTAAGTCAACTGTTTAAAACGTTAATGTAACGAGAGAAGTAGCTTTTGGAATATCAGATGATGTTAGTGTGCCTTGTTCGAGAGCGCCTACCCGAGGGAAGGGGCTGGAAAAGATGGTGACCGGGATGTGGTGGATCCAAGAAAATGTTTTCGTTCTTGCAGCTTGCGAGTCCTCAAGGGTGGCTAGAGGGTGACCAATTATCCTCACGGTAGTCCTTACTGCCTTTCGCAGTTGGATTTTGTCGTCCTTTGTAGCAGCACCGAACCAGACTGTGAGGGATGAACACAGGACTGATTCAAAGACCGCTGCATAGAACTGCTTCAACAGCTCCTATGGCGGGCCGTGCTTCCTCAGAAGCCGCAGAACCTCTATCCTCTGCTGATCCTTTTTCAGGAAGAAGTCGATGTTGGTCTTCCACTTCTGGTCCTAAGAAAACTGTAATTCCCAGTCCCAAAGTCAGCTGGGATAGCCTCCAGGTCATCGTAGTGAGGACAAGCAGTAGAGAAAATGGATGGCTGGTAAGAGCCATACAGTACATTACGATGTCTATCATGCATTGCTTCGATATGCAGGTGCATTTATGAATTGGCCTGTGTGAGAGCACATTTTTCTCTTAAGTGAGAAGACTAAGTTTACTGGAAGAGCATCCTAAGCTAAACACACGTCCCCACACCAGCTCCTCAATGCCGTCCTTCACAGCCTTGCTCTTGCACTCGTGTAATTGCAATAGACAATCAGATGCCATATTCACGGTCGCATGGTCCAACTGTCACACTGTGTAAGCGCACAAGAATAAGTGCTGTCAAAAGAGCTTATGAAATGGTAACGCTGGCCTTCCTAGCACTCGTCGTTGATGGTTCCAGTGAATCAGAGACGGTCCCCTCATCTTAGCACATGTCGGCGCCGATGCACCGCCTGATGTTGATGACAAAAGGGTGGTGGCGCCTGTGCGACTCTTCAAATGTTGAGAGTGCTGCATGTTCTCCATCTCGTGATTGGAAAACACAAGGCGGCAAAGGTGTTGACAGAGCGTGTGGAGGTGACGTGGGGAACACTTTATTCGTTTCACCATCATAAAATAAAAACCTTGCCACCAGGGTTGACACTAGCTGGTGACAGTCTGTTTGGGGATGTCTTAAAAGTAGGTTTGTACAATATGTTCCTTGGCTCCATAAAGTTTGGAAATCACTGCTCTAGTCAGGTCAAACCAACATTACAACATTACATAAATAATGGGCGCTAACTTACGGTAATTAAATTACTTTATTGCAATTAAATTACTTCACTCACATCGAAACATTAGAGGATGATTCGACAGAAGGCCGGTACGAGCGTTAGTGCTAGCAGTAGCTTGCTAGGCTACATAATATTTTGTTGCCTGCTTGCGAGCCGTATCGTATAAAAAGTAAGTGAACATACCTCAAGCAAGCCTTAAACCAAGGTCCTCTCCCGAGCACCGGTGACCACCAACACACGTTTCCCCCATTTTGTTCTCATAATAAAGTCGGCGCGATCCACGCGTGTTGTTGTCATCGCCATGGGAACGAGTGCATCCGGTCAGGTTTATGAGTTGACAAGATAAGGCCCCATGATCGTTAAAAAAATGGATGCGGTGGTATCGGAATACAAGATTCTATTGCAGGAGTCTGCAATCGTGAAAGAGCAAATTTGCCTTGCAGACTGATTCACGCATTATGTGTTGTCTGTCTCAGACGTGTTGTCTCTCCCGCACCGCCGACATGTTTTCTTTTAAAATCACTTTATTGGTAGTCACTTATTTAAAGTACTACGTCAAAAGACATGCGACAAGGCTAAAAAGAAACTAGCTTGTGGATTCAAATATACTGTACACAATGGCGACGTGGAGTAAATGTCTTTTGCGGAGCCGATCAATCGACGAATTATGACATTAAAGCCGATCAGATTGGTGTAAAGTCTACTTAAAAGTATTGTTGACACTTTATTCCTGAAGCATGTTCAACCATTGATTTCTAAAGATTTTACATTTATTTCCCGAATAAAAAATATAGAATTAGGTTTACTCCATTCCAGGGGACACATACAAACACAGTCGAGTATAGTTCACTGGATATCAGTGCAGTTACACAACTGTTTTTAGTAAAATTGCTTTTGCTTCATTATTGTATATGTCTATTTGCTGATCATTTAATATCATTAAGCGTTATCAAATCATCAATCCATCCAGCCATTTTCCATAGCGCTAATCCTCACGAGGGTCGCGGCCGTGCTGGAGCTTATCCCAGCTGACACTGGACGAGAGGCAGGGTACACCCTGAACTGGTCGCCAGCACATATAGGCCAACATATAAACAACCATTCACATTCACACCTACAGGCAATTTAGAGTCTTCAATTAACCTACCATGCATGTTTTTGGGATGTGGGAGGAAACCAGAGTACCTGGAGAAAATTCACGCAGGCATGGGGAGAACATGCTAACACCACACAGACGAAGTCAGATTTGAAGCTGGTTCCTCAGAACTGAACAATTTGATAATGCCAATAATACAAGTCTGCTGCATATTTTGACGGGAACGACAAAACTCCTCGTCGTGTGACATAAGCCACGATCTTCCGTGTCGTGGGGCATAACAATGAAAACCCTGTGACATAGCACCTTGACGTCAACTAATAGGATTGTGCCTTGCAACGGTGCATCACCTCCCTCGGACGCTGCTATTTATTGGAATTGAAGAACAACTCATGACTTATGGCAGCAGCATCAGGGTGTGACGATTATCTTGACCGCACGCAATAAGAGAAAACAGAGTGAAACAGCTAGCGACATAATTACGACATAAAAACGGACGGCCCAAACTGTCCTCTTCGGAGCACCCAGGGATGACACCACACACGTTTTGTCTTTTTTTTTTTCAACACAAAACTTTGCCGCAATCAAAACTAGCACCCGCTCCTCCAAGATTGTTGTTGTTGCCGCTACTCCTGACTTACCCGACTTGGCTCTGTGTGATTTTGTTTCCTCTTTCCCATCTCAAGGTGGTCATCTAGGGGACTGGTTTTGAAGACGTTGAGATCAAGATGGCCGTGCAGCGGAGCTGCTGAGGATCCCGGAAGAATCCCTCCAGGTGTACATGAAGGTGTGGCAGAGAAGGTTGGTTACCCTCCAGACTTAAAAGGAGAAAACTTGGGTTTGGATTTGAAAAATATCTTTTCTGACACCAGTCCTGGAAATCTTTTGACATACCCAATAAGCTCTATCAGATGCCAGTTGCCAACATTTTGCATACTAATATGCATTGCATAAAATGACTCGAAGTAGCTGAAACAATTAAATATGCCATTTATTATTATTATTTTTTTAAACCGCCTCGTTCAGCTGCATGGCCATGCAGAATGGTGGAACTGTACACCTTTTTGTGCTGGAACAGTTTTGCTGTACAACAGCGGGTCAAAATACTCCCTATGCTTATTTTTTTTTATTCTTATGCTTATTGAAAATGCAGCTGGACAGAAAAGAGTTTTAGGGGACGGAACAGACAAGGGCAATACGGGTGCGAACCACAGCAGAACAATGGTTAGTGTAGATATTTGACCACAAGTAACGTTAAAAGAGTCAAATCGAGTTCTTATTTGAGGGTGGGGGTGGACACACACACACACACACACACACACCAGGTGAGGACATGCAACAACTAACCAATAGGACAATATGAGAGAGGACAGAAAAGGGCAGGACGAGACAGGATGTGGGAAATGAGGGAGGCAGTGCTACTGATGAGTGGTGCGGTGGGATGCTTTTGTAGTGTCTAAACACCTGTAAGAAACTGTGTGTTGATATTTTTTGACTGCTTCAGCGATTTCTCTTTCAACTTTCAGCTTCAAATAGGACAATTGCATTCCTGAGACCAAATGCTTATCCATAGATCTCCCCTGCAATTTACAGGGCAATACGTCGTCTGGGTAAGCTTCGAGACGAGCCATAAACGGGGAGGGGGGGGGGGGGGGCTGCTTGTGTAACATCAAAGATTACGATCGCCATTTGGTGGGTGAAATCCAGATTCATTCATTCCTTTGGGTTCGGTTGATTCAATGATAAGAGGGCCATCAGGTGGACAAAAAGTGACACCAAGTATAGTTAAGAGGAGGTTAGCGCGACAATTCAAACCTTAGTGAACCCGTCAGGCCTAGGGGCGGTACTAAAGAGGATGCCCACAGATGCGAGACTGTATAAGCTCGTGACTGAAATTTCTGGGGCTGGCTTTATAGCAAATCTGACCATGAAAACAGCTGTTAAGACACAAAGTCTTGTTCAATGAACCTGATTTAGCCCAACCGCCCGTGTCTCGGAGTATTCTTTGCTTCCGCTCGACACGAAGGCTTTCTCAGACCCGGAAATTCACCTCAGTCTCTTAATATAACCCGTGTGTTATTGTTAGTTGTCCCAGCATAAGCAATTCAAGGCTATATAGCGTGTCGATGAAACTTATGAGTGAATGAACACCATATCGCATGCATATTAGTTATACTGGTGTATGGCGTTGCTGAGCTGGCACAGGTCATCCGGGAGGGGCTCAGAGTAGAGCGGCTGCTCCTCCACATTGAGATGAGCCAGATGAGGTGGCTCAGGCATCTGATTGGGATGCCTCCCGGACGTCTCCCTCGTGGCACGTCCCACCACCGGAGACCCCGGGGACGACCTAGGACATGCTAGAGAGACTGGTGTGGGCGCACCTCGGGATCCCCCCGGAAGAGCTGGATGAAGTGACTGGGGAGAGGGAAGTCTGGGCTTCCCTGCCAAAGCTACGGCCCCCGCGACCCGACCTCAGACAAGCAGAAGAAAATGAAAAGATTTTTTATTTATCCTCAACCCCTTTTTTTTACATAATTTTATATTTGGTTTGTTTCCTCTCTCAAGCGATGCGGAAAATGCATTGTACATATTCAAATGTACTATTTTCTGCGCACAATAGTCTACTAACGTTGATTTCAGAGTACAATATTCATTATTGTTCAGATGCCAAATGGTTTTCCACCTAAACATTTTGTAACACACTGTAATTTTCCTACCTTAACTCGTTGAAAAATGGTTTTGCAATTCACTTTTACATTTTCTGTTGACCACATTAGGAATGCTAAAGCGAAACAAGGAATCATGGCATCGTTAGAAACAAATTAATTTAGAAAATAAGTCCAGGGGCAACTTTTGCGGCGAGCAGTCTTGACAGCACAGCATTCCAACTAAATGTTAAAACAAGCGAGAAGACAAAGGCGTCTTTAATGGCTCCCAACACCACAAACAGCCCCATCTAGTCACAAGGGCTGCCTGGATGACTGCAAGCCATTTCCCCCCTCCTTACATCTTCATAACACTTACCACAAACACAAATCTTTTTTGAACAACAATCATCTTCTGGCTGATTTACGCAAGACAAATTGTGAGAAAAAAGTACACACTGAATTACATTGCAGGGTCTTGTGTGTCATGAGCTCGTTTGATGTGTTGATGCGTCGTTGCCGGGGTGACGGCAAGAGGGCATAGTCACTGCACTTGTAAGAAACACAAATTAGCAAAATGCTCAGTATCTTTTTTTCAAACTACAGTTCACTTGCAAATCAACGCTCACAAATACATCACCTTTGCAGATGATAACTCTCACCCTCATGTCTGTTCAAGGTTCCAATAGTGAAAGTGGAGAACACCTTCTGGGGGCACGGATCATCGTTCACATCATAAAAAGATCTCTCGGCCTACTGGGCGCTCTTTTCTGCTCTCTCAATGGCTGTCTGCCCTCCTCCTTCGTCCTTCTCTCTCTAGAAGCCCCCTGTGGTAGTGTTAGGTCTGAAGTGACACACAGTGGCTGACTGTCGCCCAAGGGGGACCCAGGCTCAGGTCTTGGCTGGCTGGCTGTGTGGCAGCTGGTGAGCCCGTTGCCCTCTGCCTGGCCTCAAGCATCAACAGCGGTGCTTATTGGGACTTGAGCAGAGCCTCGGTCTGATCTCTTTCCTCTGGGGCTGATGCGCGACTGCTTGCTGCCGCTGCCCACATGACTGGTGGTGAGGAATTGGGGCAGAGCACTGGGATGCGGTCACGCAGCACACACAGGCAGGGAGACCGGCCGGCACACCGTGGACTGGTCGCCGGTCAATTGTGCGGTACATAATATGGACAAACATTCGTGCTCACTTTCACACCTAAGGCCAATTTAGACTTCAATAAAATGTTTGTGTAATGTGGGAGGAATAGGTAAAACCCACACAAGCATTAGATGAGATTTGAACTCCCTACCCGTGAGGCAGGCTGACTACACTAGCCCTCCGTAAGCTAATGTTAGCATTATTGTCATTTTTAGTCGTGCAGTCGCAAACATTACAATGACACAGCGAGGACCACATGATCTCAGTTTGGCACGCTTGGAATCCCGGCTGACTAGGTAGTATAAATAGTAGGTTGTACTCCTACTTTTTTACCAACAAAGTGTCAATAAGCTGCAGAGCCGCATCGATCGCAGTAGGTGACATGCAGGTTTTAGGGTGTTGAGCCATTTTGAGCGAACACTGTTAAATGACAAATTCTTTCCTTTATCAATTTGTCAATGAGAACACCTTTTTATTAAGTTAGAAGCAACTGTGAAAGTTTACCTTTACAAAAACACATACAAACCTCCAACAAACAAACAACACCAATTATACTGCTGCACTGTTTATGTCTGCAGATTCACCCATCTTATTGTGTGAAAAGGGGTGGCAGGATGTCAACAGTCAATGATGCAACCGATACTAAGAGACAAGTGGGAGGTGACCTAGTTTATTATTTGGAAGCAATCATGTGATAGCTTAAGTACCTGTTCTTCAACAACAGGCATGTCGGTCTTAATGTTGGTTATATAAAAAAAACAAACAAACAAACAAAAAAGTCTATGGTGGCAAGAAAGATCTAAACCAGGAATCCTGACATTGATGGGACCTGCGCTCATTCCAAATCATTTTGGAGGAGGAAATAAAGACATTTGGTGCATCTAAGGGCCTCAGTGGTGTTTACATGTGTAAATTTTGTTCCTGAGTACAACGACTCGGGGGAGGTGGTGTCGGATGCCAGCGCGATGCTGGATGTGGTCGAACCATCGCGTCACATTCATGTACTGCTCCTTCTCCTGGAAAGTCAAGTCCACCTGGGTGAGAGACGAAGATCAGGTCTTTACCAAGACTGTGTGTCATTAACATGTAATAATACGGTTGGCGAAGGTCACACAAGCGCCTGGGAGAGGCTCATTGCGGCACAAAAGCAGGTTGCAAACTGCAGTGGATGAATCATAGCCCAATAAAATCAGTGTGTCCTTGGAAAATACTATTTGGGATCTAATTAAATGGAATTTGGAAGCTGACAAAATCGTTGCCTAGAACTATCAGTCGGTTTTAATGATTGTGAAATCTTGTTGTGCGTGAAGTGAACATTTAAGAATCGAGTGGCGGGACTCAATGTCCCTGAGGTTAAAAGGAACACTGAGTCCAAACCAAAGTGACGCCGTGCCTGGTGGCGAAGCTGACCTTTCGTCTATGCTAAACACACTGACATCTCCTCACGGGATCATCCTCTTTCTTCTTTTTACTCTTCTCTTTACTTTTTGAATCCTAAAAACTTATCAACTTCTGATGTCCCTGATCCAGGACTTCATTTCCAGCGAAGTGATATGGTATGAATAGTGTATGACTTCATGACTAATTTTGCGTGACAAGCTGGTAAGTTATGCTGATAGAATGATAGCTTGAACAAACATTCAACAACTATGTAAACAAGTAAAAGGTAACTCACTATTAGTGGGTGAATTCCATTGTACATTAGCACATCTGCTAAGGTGAAGTGGTTGCCGGCCATGCAAACTTTGTCTTGCAAGTAGAGGTTCAGGTCCTGGAAGAGCCAAAAAAAAATAAAAACAAAACACACACATTCAATGCATTATAAAGGGTTGTGTGATCATCAGTCTATCTGCATGTTTGAGGGAGCAACATTTAAGATTTAATCATTTCCTTTTTAAGGCCGCTTCAAATTTAAGACAATTTACGATTCAACATTCTATCATTTTCTTCTGCAAATCGTGCCAGTCATGCTAAACTCCATTATGCTATGCAAAATATCCATTTTATGTATTTTACAAATGAAACAGCAACATTGTTTACAGTGACATTTTTGAGACCTCTGAGCATTTTTTTTTTTTTTTTTTTTTTTGCATAATCAAGGACTTTTGGACGTTACACATTTTAGGGACACCCTTGATCCCACCATCCTCCCAAAGTCAAATCACTATTAATGGCATTGTAATGAGTACAAACAGAGGTTTTGGGTTACTTTATGGATTTTATACAGCCAATTAATAATGTGGCAAAAAAGCACAGCTTTGCATGTTTACACGGTTGTCTTATCGTATCGTCACACAAAGGAGTGCTTTATTGTTTACGCAATTTTCTACTAAATTCTTGAACGTGACTTTTCACTTAGCAAGTATTGGGAAGTCAAGTGACAAATTGACTTCAAAATCAAATCAAGTGAAATCATCCAATAAGAAGTTGGTAACATTTCTTGTATGTTAGCCATCTATTTGAGAAGTGAAAAAGGGAGCATGACAGCAGGTCCATTAACCTATAAATCTGGCTGCGTGCGTGAAGTGGCTCCTCGCTCGCATGTGAAATATAAGGGAGACAATAATGTAAATCCTCGGGGGGGTTTGTCATCCCTAGTCCATAACTGGCGACTTAGCACAGATGCCACACTAAACAGGCTGTTTGTTTACCACTGCCAAATGACTCCAACTCTCACTTTGCATGTCTAATGAAGCCGTCTAAACTTGGGTGGCGTGATTTGCATTTCTGATGCCAAAGTCGCGCACGGAAGTGCTGGTCCCAGGGGAGGGGGACCATCTTTAGCACTTGTACGCCACGCGAAGGGAACTCTCGCCATGCACACTGAGCATCTTGGGGGCAAATGGAGTTATTGTGCGGCAAAAGTGGCTGATGCCAAACAAGGCATGAAGACTGCAGACTTCCACCATCAGATCCTTGCTTTTTGTAGCCTACAGCCATGGAGCTGAAGCCCAGTCAAGCATTGGAGGAGAGGCGGTGCTCCCCGGTTGCCTCCGCCCACCACATATAGGTTAGAAAAGTACAGTTGTTGATTTTTGCAGCAAACACAAACGGAACTAAGAACTGAGTACACTGAAGATGATTAAGGATGAATTTCCAAGGTCCAGGAGAACTTTACACGTGCAAAGGCATTCAATCTAAAAAGGGGGGCCAAGTCACCATCAGAAAAAACAGACGATAATTCCAATTGCACACCTTGCTCCGCAGGGAATTAAAAATATATGCGGTTGTTTACTTGACTTTGTTCTTGTAGTTGTCATTATCTCTTATCTTTTGATAGTTCCAAAGCAGTTCTCATTCATACTTACTTTACAAGACAGAGGGATGCATTTTGCAGTAGCTTCTTACACACTACAGTACTTATCAAACTTCTTTTCAACACGCAGGGGCTTGGGCAGTGAGTATCGGGTGTTCAATTTCACACCCCGGTCGCGACTTACTGCAATACCCCGTTCCGCTCTACTACTACGTCGTGCTGGCAAATCTGCCCATGGAAGGTTAACCCCTCATTTTCTATCGGTGCCTTTCACTTTACAAACTTTTTAATAAACGTGACCAGGAAAAGCTGTGAAAAATACAGCTTTGATGGAAATCATGAAACGGGGCTACGACTCAACAAAAAAAGTTCCACAACTTTAAACTCTTTCAGTAACCTGTGACAAGTAGACCTCCTGATGGGAAATGATTTTGTTTGTTTATGCCTTTAACAGGCAATTATGGTTTTAGAGAACTATGTTTAATTTTCAGAACTCCCGGGCCACCTTTCTGAGTCTTATTCGTGCTTCCCTTGCACAGAATGTTTGCTTTGCTGCCACACACCCGCAGTGTTATCGAGCCATCGTACACATTTTGTTTTTTAATTGCATGCACTTTTGTATGTTTCTGTGCATTTGTGAAGGAACATGCAGACTGCCTCATGAAACAGTCGTCTCAATTAAGGTAGAAAGGTGAGTAACTTTAGATTCAAGTGTGAAACCGTTTGACCTTCTTGTTGTCACATCACGAGCGACAGTCTGTATGAAAAGCTATGAGTTTCCTGTCTGCATCCTGGGGTGAAAATGTTTTTTTTTTTAAATATGGTGCACATGGCAGTTTGTCTCTGTGATCCATTTCATGGAGGATGACTGGTGTTTGAAAGAAGGGTGTTATGGCCACAGCAAGACAGCTGTGGTGGTGAGGGAGCACTGGGCACCAGAGCTGAGACGCTCAGGGCGACTTCCTTCTGTAAGCGGCACCATTAAAATATTTAAGAGGCCTGTCCAGATAACATGCTGCCGCCCAGCGTGACTTTGCCGACATGCAACAAGCGTGTGTGTCACTGTGAGAAGTGCACACATACATACGCGCTTCATGCTGACAGGACAGTGCCAAGAGGCGCTGAGTGTCCAGCAGACCCGTGGCTGGCGATCCATTTCACGCTGACTGGCGTTGGGCACATTAAGGCATTTTTCTCTGTCATGAGGGGCCATGTCACTGAAAGGCCATACATCAGTCTGCATTGCTGTCGCGTGTGCCTTCCCAAGACACACACACACACACACACACACACACACACACAGTCTGTACTTTTGGCCAAACTAAATGAGAGGGGAACGCCGAGGCACCTCTCAGAGGAATTGCTTTTCGAGTAACATCAATACTGCGAAGGCTTTTACACTGACATGAGGCTTTTATGCAAGAATTTGGTCAAACAACACCATGAGTCACACAAAATCTTTGCATAACACCACTCAAAAATACTGAGACCTCACCACGTACCGTATTAAGGGCAATAGTCTCCTTTTTGCACTTAAGTCCTTATTTTACGCAGCTGGGCTTAAGCACCTTTCATCTACGTGCATTCTCTCATCCAGACTTCTGACAATGCGTAACCAGGGAAATAATGTGCAAACAACAAGGTGTGATTTATGGAAATATGAGGCTAGCTGTAAATCGCGGAGCATGGAATTTTCCTGAGACTTATACACTTTATATACACACTTTAAATATGAAAATACCGTTTGTAGCAGATGTGTTGTCAGCCAGTCTGTATGTACACACCGCTCTGGCTAATGTATTGACACTTTGAAGGAGGAGTAGAGCTGCACGATTATAGCCAAAATGATAATCACAATTATTTTGATCAGTATTGAAATCACAATCGTTACCGGTAATCACAACTATTCCTCATGTTAGGGAAACAGGCGGCACGGTGGACGACCGGTTAGCACATCCACCTCACGGTTCTGAGGACCCGGGTTCAAATCCGGCCTCGCCTGTTTGGAGTTTGCATTTCTCCCCGTGCATGAGTGGGTTTTCTCTGGGTACTCCGGTTCCCTCCCACATCCCAAAAACATGCATGTTAGGTTAATTGAAGACTCTAAATTGCCCATAGGTGTGAATGTGAGTGAGAATGGTTGTTTGTTAATATTTGCCCTGCAATTGGCTGGCGACCAGTTCAGGGTGTATCCTGCCTCTCGCCCGAAGATAGCTGGGATAGGCTCCAGCACGCCCGCGACCTTAGTTAGGATAAGCGGTACGGAAAATGAATAACCTCTGATGTTCTGTTTGACAGTCCTTGTTCATAGAGTGTATTTAATGCCACGTTGGAGAAATAATTGCGTGAGCGGATCACGTTTCTTGTCCAGTCTTTTGCCATTTTTCTGCTGTTTTTTCAGCTGGCCAAACAGATTAGCTGTGTTACCTTGCGGGACAGAGAACTCTGCTGCACTCTTCACATATGGCTTCTTGTTTAACGTCTCTTGCCTTGAATCAAAACATGTCCAGAAAACAGATGTTGATCTCTTTTTGAGGCACTATGTCCAATTTTTGCTGTACTTTACTAGCTTAGCGTCGCCGTAGGCACGAAGCACAAAAGGGGCGTGTCGTATCTACCTATTTGTATCTATGGGGAGGTTACGATATTGCACACAACTCAGTCAGGATTTTATGATAAAGTGCAACAGATATGTAAACCCAACAGTTAAATAAGACACACATTCAACGAACTGTGGGTAACATAAACACACAAATGATAACGTTTAACGTCCTTATTACGGCAAAAATTCAGCATTTTATGGTGCAATGCATGCTAGGCTACATGCGAGAAATATACTGAAGATCACAAACAACAGTGACTTTTTTTTAAAATTTCTTCACAAGAACCATTGAGAGTTTAATAAAATGTGTCCTTCAAAAACATACACTATATTGTCAAAAGTATTGGCTCACCCTCCTTGAATCACATCATTCCTAATCCATAGGCTGCAATATGACGTCGATCCAGCCTTTGCAGCTATAACGGCTTAAACTCCTCTGGGAAGGCGGTCCACAAAGTTTAGGAGTGCGTTTCTGGGAATTTTTGTGACCATTCTTCCAGAAGCACATTTGTGAGGTTACACACTGATGTTGAATGAGAAGGCCTGGCTTTTAGTCTGCGCTCTAATTCAACCCTAAGGTGCTCTATCCGGTTGAGGTCAGGACTCACATGTACGGGCAATTTAGAGTCTTCAATCAACCTAGCGCGCCTGTTTTTGGGATGTGGGAGGAAACCCACCCAGGCACGGGGAGAACATGCAAACTCCACACAGGCAGGGCCAGGATTTGAACCCCGGTCCTCAGAACTGTGTGGCAGATGTGCTAACCAGTCGTTCACCGTGCCGCCAGAAGGTGGAATAATTTGGGGATTTTGAATGACGTGCAGGACAAACAGTATAAAAAAACGTTTTTTTTTTTGTTTTTTTTTAAAACAAAAACAAAAAAAATGCACCAAATGAGTTCTTTCCCTTAAAGTTGGTTTGCTGTTCACCAGGTTTGTGCGTCTTTGAATAATATTTATGTGAGAACCCTTTGCACTGGAAAAAATAAAATAGAAAACAGTAAGTGGTTATTTTTTGTTTACTTTAAACCCTTTGTTGTTGAAGAGTGGCTCTTTTACAGATCCATTTGAGCTTGAACTTTATTTACGATGACGTACACTGGTTGTTTTTAAATATTTTGTGTTTTACGACTTTTCTACTGTGTTACTATCGGTTCGTGCTTTCAGACTTGCATACAAACATGGGTTACATCGCTGCTGTAGGAACGGAACTCGGTCGTAAAATGGAGGAGGCCCAGTAAAACAACAATTCTACATCGCTCACAGGATATTCATTATTTCAAAGCCCTCACCTTCAGTATAGTTCTGCTGTCGTCCTTGCTACAGCCGTCCAGCTTGCTCACTCTGTATTCGAGCCACTGATGCACCACTGCTCTGTCCTCTGCGGTTTCACCCAGCATCTCAGGACACTTGGCCTCTTTCACCAGGTGCCGGGCGATGGTAACCAGGCCCACCAGGGGAGGACCATTGTTATTCTGTAGCACAGGGCACTGGAAGAAGGTAGGTCAATAATGTCCTCCAGTTTTAAAGAACTGGTAGGATTTTTCAGGTCCATATCAAATTACATTCGTTACGGCATTTAACCATTCTCACTATGCTGGTTTTTTGTTTTGTTTTTTAAATCCCCCACCATAAGGATAGAAATCTGGGTGGCCACACCCACTGTAACCTGTGTTCTAACACACACACACACACACACACACACACACACACACACACACACACACCGCCTGTTTCACAGTGGCAGCTCACCCTGTGTCAGATTCAATTTACAAGCATGTAGCGTTTTCTGTTGTGCTCAGTAAATGAACACCTGGCGAAGATAAAATTAAAAAAAATAATTAAAAACGTCAATTACTATACTGTCAAATAATGTTCAAGCTGTAAATTTATAACCAAACACATGGCTAGCTTAGCATTACCTTCGTCTCCGCAGCGTTTTAGCCGTCACGTTTAAAAGAAAGCGAAGCTTTTAAACACCATATGCACGGTTTTGTCACCTTTTTGTCTCCTCGGCTACTGTACTTGTTGGGCTTTTTCAGTCCTAAATATTTCTCGAGTGACGATAGCTCCCGCAACGCCATGTTTCTTGTAGTTGGTGACGTCACCTGCTTATTACACGATTGGCTGTTTGCTCCCTGAACCCGCCTACCGGTCTTTGAATGGTTGCCTATTTGACCAATTCTAAAACAAGAAAGAGCCGTCGTTTTATTGCGTCAGTGACAAAACGCTGTTTTTATTGTGCCACTCTACGCTATGGCCTGTACAATTGATATTTAGATACAGAGAGAATGAGAGCGAGATAGAGAGTTAGAAACAGAGAGAGCGAGAGAGAGAGGGGACGGGAAGAGCGAGAGAGAGAGAGGGGGAGAGAGAGGGGGGGGGGGGTCAAGCAGTCAGGCACATGGACAGAAAGAGTATACAATAATGTTATAAAGCTTCACATATGAACGGTTACAGATATATATATATAATTTTTACTTCATTTTAAACATATTTTTGAACAGCCAGTGAATGACACATTTTATATTTTCCCCAACAATAACACCGCTGATGGCGGCATGGTGGTGAGCATGTCTGCCTCACAGTTCTGAGGACCGGGGTTCAAATCCCGGCCCCGCCTGTGTGGAGTTTTCACGTTCTCCCCGTGCCTGCATGGGTTTTCTCCGGCTCCTCTGGTTTCCTCCCACATCCCAAAATATGCAGGGTAGGTTGATTGGAGACTCTAAATTACTACCTGTCCGCCACCCACCTATATTGGGTCCACAACCCACTTTTGGGTCTAGACCCACTGGTTGAGAATGACTGCTTTAGAGTCTCTCTGCAAATTGAGCCCTGTTTTGACTTTCTCTGACCAGTGACCACAAAATCAACCTTCAGTATGTTGGTATCAATATGAGAGTCTTTCAATATCTCCAAAGATAGTGAACTGATCATAAAAAAAAAAAAAAAAAAAAAAGAGTTCAGACTAGACGAGCGTGTCTGTTCTGTTTGAAGATCTCTGCGAGGATTTGCGGTCAAAAGGAATCCAAAAATGACTGTGAGGAAGGTCCGGAGTTTCAGTCTTAAAGTCCTGCAGCAAAGTTGACTTGTTCTGTCTGTCTGCGTCTGCTGTGTGACCTGGTGCGTGTCATGTCTGGGTAAATTTGCACCGTGCCTCTATGATGTCCCCATAATGAAATGTCACCTGTCAGTCAAGGGTGGCCTTATTAACTATGCAGTGTCCAGGTGTGTGCGTGTGTGATCCTCACTGGTAACCTCTCGGCCGCACGCGGTCAGACTGCAGCGCGACAACAATAGTGCGTGTATAATTGTTTGTTGATCTGCTTTAAAAACAAATGATGAAGATACAATGAATGACTTTAGCAAATTCATACAGTACTTGAGGTGGGAATCACTTTAGTAACCCCACTGTGCAATTACTCGATAGTGGGTATTGGAACGCTTAGAATACATTGAGGGGAAACTTACGCGACTAAAATGCTCACAGCTGCACGGTCGACTCGTGGTTAGAACGTCGACCTGACAGTTGTGAGGTTCAGAGTTCAAATCTAGGCTGCAGCCTTCCCTCTGTGGCGTTTGTATATTGTCCCGATGATTCTGTGGGCATGAACATTAGGGATTAACGTCTTTATTACGGCCACAGTTCATTTATGACGCAATGCATGCTGGGAGCACACGGCTTCACAGTGCTACTTACTGCATGCAAAATCCAGTAACTCTGTGAAGTCAACCGAAACTATAGTTCATTACTGTAAAATCATGTTTTGACTGGGTATAACTGTATAGTCGCTTACTATAACATTTAGGGAGGAATCTGGCGAATACGCTTGGATAACATGCAAACTCCACAAAAAAATGGCGAGATTGGAACACCAAACCAAACCTCAGAACCGGGAAGCAGACGTTCTAACCGTTCTAAATCACTATATTTGACCTACATGAGTGAATATTATTATTATTATTTCTTTTCATTTTTTGAAATATATAGAAACAATGATAAAATGTCAAGCTAAAGTGAATACTATAGCTAATTC
Organism: Phyllopteryx taeniolatus; assembly: GCF_024500385.1. Lineage (NCBI taxonomy): Eukaryota > Metazoa > Chordata > Actinopteri > Syngnathiformes > Syngnathidae > Phyllopteryx > Phyllopteryx taeniolatus. The sequence goes on along the minus strand of NC_084521.1, from coordinate 15,974,643 downwards.
ACCTTCACTCTCATGCAGATGTTAGTTTGGTTTCCACTGTATCCATACACCAAATATCAATGAACAGATGATATTTTGAAACCCAGTTTGTTGAGAAAGTGTATCCTGGTCAAGAGATTAATTATAGAAATGAGCACACAGGCGATCATAAATGATTAGATGCCATACAAAAATGGTTTTTCTCCTCCCAACATCCCCCTTTCTTTCTCGGCCACAACACTTTTACCCTGCCAGGCCTTCCATGAGCGTACGCCTCCAGCATTCCGGTACATCTCCTTTAACTAAATGCCTCCGAGCTGCCACTTCCTGTCTGTACTCAGGCGGACTGAGGACGACGATCCCCAGTGCCCGCGACTAACTGTAGCCCGTGGGAGTTTTGACGGCGGCGATACACAATACAGGGGTCAAATGAGTAGGAAAATCTCAGGCAGGGGGTCGCCCGGAGCGCCGTGGGGCTTCCCAGGGCAGGCATAGCCATAAACACAGCCCTCAATCCTGCCGGATACGTCCTCCTTTTCCCTGGTCCGGAGCGCACAATATGCTGTTAACGCTGATTTGTCAGCACCGTTGACACACGAGCGCTGCCCCGCCTGTCTTCTCTGTTAACCTTTCACGACCTGGGAAAAATATCTTTGACTGAATACTGCAGTTTAGATACAACAGGGGCAGGGGTCAGCTCAACGTGAATACTGTCGGTCTGGATCGGTCAAATTGGTTGCGGTGTTGGCTCTGGGTCTCATCCCCAGTGTGACGGGAGCAGCTATGGGCGTTATTTCGTTCTCTTTCGTTACATTTGTAATGTATGGAAAATAACCTATGCTTGTGTCGTAAGCCGGAAATTTAACAGAATATCGTACATTTATGGTAACTGCATGAACAAGCAAGTAATACATAATAAATAAATAGAAATAGCAGCAGTTTGTATGTATGTACAATAAAGTGGATTTGTCCAGGATATAATATTGAAATGCTCTAATCAAAATTCTGTTAAACACATTACATATCTTGTAATGTATCATGTCTTGTATCTTGAGACTTGTAAGACTATGACATCACCCCCTCATAAAATGTTGATTTATTTCTAGAAAAGGAATCACTTTTTTGGTCAAAATATTTCGCGTTTTAGTCAACAACTTACAACTTACAAAGCCATTTTTGTAAGGTTATGACTTTTCTCAAGATATTCTTCCATATTATTATTACAAGAAAGTGAATACTGAAGCTTTCTGTAATGCTGCATTCAGAATTCTGTAAAACACGTTAGTGGAGTCAAATATTTCACAGTCTCACAAAAACTGACAGTGTGATGTTTGATGATATTTGCAACACATGATTGACCCCTCCCCCTTTTTAACATTTAACATTCTTGTAAGATTAGGGGATGTTTTTTTCTCTCCAAAAATAAGATTCTACTTTCATAAAAGTTTTGTTCTTGGAGTATTCTGATTTGACTCTTGTCCAAATACAATCACTCTTTTTTTTTTACACAAAAATACAATATTATTGTCATAACATAAAAAAAGAAAATTCCTCCAAAAATCGGATTATATTCTACAATTGAATATTAGGAATTACAACTTTATTTTTGTAAAATTACGACTTGGACTATTCTCATAATATTTCAACTTACCTTATTATTTTATTATTGTATTACTTTTTTACTTGTTATATTATTAGCTACTTTATTTTTTATACTACCAGACTTTAGATGATCTTTTTTTCTTTCCATTGTGGTCACTAATACTCCAATGCAGTAAGTAAAAAAGGAATGTTTTGTTGTTGTTGTTGTTGTCAGTCTTGGGTCTCGTGTAAGCGGACCCTCACTCTTAAAGTCCATGAACTCAAACTCACAAAGGCCGAGTAAGTCACTTATCTCAAGCGGTGCTCCGCGCCGCCGTTTGGCTTTGCGGCTATCGGCTCTCGTAAAGTGGAAACGCGACGGAGAACGCCGAAAAGCGAGGATCTCGAGGCCTTTCGTGATCGAAACTGTGACGGGACGATAGGAAGCACCCTGTTCCGAACAACAAGCTGGTCGGCCGCGTCGCCACCCGCCCGCCTCCCGTCGACGTACAAACTAGCATGCAAATGAGTGTTTACGAGATGGGTGGGTGAGCCAGTGACAGGGGTGGAGTGATGCCATTTTTGTGGCATTGAATGTATTTGAGACACGAAATTAACATTGGACGATACACTCGCAAGGGCATGTGTGTGTGTGTGTGTGTGTGTGTGTGTGTGTGTGGCTGATCAGGAAGAGGCCCCAGAGACAAACAAACGAGCGACGAAAGGCAGTTTCTCCGTGCCAAGCCAGGAGGCCGTGGCGCACACGCCGGGGGACGCGGCACCAGCTAACCGCAACAACAAATCCAGCGACTGCCTCCCAGCCAAGCAGCGGCAGTCACTTAAGACTATTAATTACTGCTCGGAATATCTTCCTCCTTTACCCGTAGTCGTCCGTGTCCCCCAAAGACAAACAACCTCGGTGGGAGGATCTTGATTATGATAGCTTCTGAAAAGTCAGATTGTCTTTTATTGGAGTTGCCCACTGGCCACGCAGGTTCCTCTCGAGCTCTCACGCTCGCTCGGCGTCTCTCATTCCCGCCATTCAGAAGAAACAGGCCCAAGCGAACCTGCGCGTGAGGTTTGGACCCATATGACGGAGAAACATACGCATAGTCTCTCGCTATCAGAAACATACACATTGTCTCTCTCTCTCTCTCTCTCTCTCTCTCTCTCTCTCTCTCTCTCTCACACACACACAACACAGGAAGTTTCATCCTCTGTGTGCAAGCTGCACACCACTTCCGACTCTCATTGTTGCTTTCTCCTTGACCAGCAGGGAGCGCTGTGGGTCTTTCAAAGAAATGAGAAACTGGCCTCTCACATAGTTTTGACTTGTACATTTTTGGGAAGTTTTAAACAACAATACGTACTGTGTCTTTTAGAAAAGTCATGGTATGATATTTAGTGTAGCAGTACTATTTATTTTAAATCCACACAAATGTAGGCAAACTATTGGATTACATATTTTTATTGTAACATCACAACTGTTTTTATTTTGAGCAATTATGCAACCTTTTCCTCCGATTTGACCTTTTTCCATCCATCCGTCCACTTTCTGAGCCGCTTCTCCTCACTAGGGTCGCGGGCGTGCCGGTGCCCATCCCAGCTATCATCGGGCAGGAGGCGGGGTACACCCTGAACTGGTCGCCAGCCAATCGCAGGGCACAAACAAACAAACAAACAACCATTCGCTCTCACATTTACACCTACGGGCAATTTAGAGTCTCCAATCAACCTAGCAGGCATGTTTTTGGGATGTGGGAGCAAAGCGGAGTGCCCGGAGAAAAGCCACCACGCAGGCACGGGGGAGAACGTGCAAACTCCACACAGACGGGGCCGGGGATTGAACCCCGGTCCTCACAACTGTGAGGCGGACGCTCAAACCAGTCGCCCACCGTGCCGCCTTGACCTATTTTTTTTTACTTTTATTTTTGAAATCCAATTTTTTTTTATACCGCTTATCCTGCTTCGAGTCACGGGGAGCTGACGTAGTGTGAAAGACGATACCTCGGACGACGACTTGCCAGTCAATGAAAGGGCGCACACACACAGAGAGACCATTCACGCCCATCGTCACGCCCTTACTGAATGGGAATCGAGCCCAAGCTGTCAGTCAGGTGAGTTAACCACTATACCATCAGTGACTCACCCTAACATTCCGTCGTAGTTATGGAATTGTGCAACCATGTTGTTCATGCGTTCGAAAAGTTGACAATGTCAAGCGAAGCGCATTTCGGGGCCTTTTTTTCGATCCCTCCCGACGCTCTGTCTTCGTGTCTTTGTGCCATTAGTTTGATTCACTACCTCAGCAGAGGCAACGTGAAAGCTCAGGCCTGCGCTTGTCCAGTATATTCCGCAAGCTTGGCGCTTTATGACCCGGAGAGTGTAGACCGGACGTGTGTGTGTGTGGACAAAGACGGAAAGCTGTGAGGTGGGGGCGGGGTAAGGCAAGATAGATATGATGAGATTCACTCTGTTATTTGTCCCTCTTCTTCTCTCTGAGAGCAAGGAATCACGGTCCGCACGACAGGTCGCCAGCGCCCGTCGGCGGCGATCTATATGAAACCCTCGTTATTGGCAATTTCGACCCGGGGGACGGATGAGACTGCGGCCAGCCAGCTTGGCGGCAGGCCGGACAGCCGCACTATGATCAAAGCGTCCAGGACTCACCTGTGACTCTCACACTGAAGGCTAGAGAAATAATTGCCTTTGTGATGGTGTGAATACTTCATATATTTTCCAAATGTGGGCTAAATATTGCAACCCCTGAGTATCAGTAAAGAATTTGTCCGTGGAATAGCATTTGGCTTCCTCGGAGGAGCTCGCTTGAATGTGTTTGACAAAGTATCTGGAGCAGTGATGACCAACGAGGGTGATTCGGCTCCCACGCGCGCCGTGAAAGATCGTCAGTGGTGCCACGGGACACGATTCTATTTCACTTAAATTATGATTGCAAATGTATCTTTGTTCACCTATCTATGCCAGCAACGTAGAGTGAAAGGCAGAATAATGAAACGCTGGCATCCAAGCGTGGCCGTTCATACAACACAATAAGCCGTAAGTATATCGCCTTTTTTGTTCAATTAAACAGCTGTCAATAGGTGAGTAATGAGATTATTTACGGACATTTACTTTTTGAGACGTGTTTTGTTTGGTGGTGTGGCGTGAGAGTTTTCTTATGTCAAAACGGGTGAGGGAACAGAAACACCGATCCACAGTATTGCGCAACATGGAAGCCATATTAAACTGTTACTTCCGCCACAGTGAAAACATTCAAACATTCTAAAACTCGCATGCAGCAGTGACCGCAATAAAAGATTTCAGAAAACGCAAGTAGTAAAACTGAACTTTTAACATTCCGCTCGATTCTTTTCCCACATTCTGTAATCTCCCAAGACGGTAGAACACGTTTCCCATTTTTCAAAGTCTTGAACGACACGAGGCAAATCATTGGCAACTAGCATGACAACACTGAAGCTGGGAGCACACGGATATATCCCCGAGGCCGTTGCTCCCTGCAACGTTCGGCCGAATGAAACATATAAGCCTGCAAAGTAACCAAAACCGTGAAATAGCAATGTGTAATGAACAATTGCCATTAGATCCATCGCTCTGTTCGCTGTGAATCAATGAATAACACTCTGCAGAAGCATTGATCACTGGCTTGCTTTCATGTGTCTGTGTGCAGGAGCACCGTGCGAGTTTTGTAACTCCTCCAGTATATTTGACATAGTCGAGCTCAAGTATGTGAGAGTACAATAGCAGTTCGGTGAGAAAGGTGAAAGCGAGCGCACATTATTCTCCGAGAGGCCGCTACAAATTGTATTCGGTATGGTTGCAGTGAGAGGTTTACCTACACTCACCATCTAAGTAAACATTGTTTTATGTTGTGTTATTTGCTGCCATGCTTTTGAATTGGCTGCTGTGTTTAGTTATCTGTTGTTGTGTTTTTAATTTGTGGTTGTGTTTTGCACTTGAGTGTTTACGAGCCAAAGACGAAACGCTAAACGCTTTTTTCTGCGGGTGACCCTCAATTGGTTTCCCGTAATGTTTGCCGTCCTTTCCCGTCCTTCCATGCACACTCGGCCTCTAATTAACTTAATAAAATGGAACACGTTTGACATTCAGAGGCCTAATTTCCGCCACCGCGGCTGACCGGCGTTTCCGATCACGTGCAGTGTCAGGATCAGAGGAAGGTCTGTTTATCTGGGGAATTAAAGGCTGAAAGAGGTCTGGCTCGGTGAAAGTCACTGCCCTGTTTGTGTGTGCAGGTGAAGTTAAGTGCTAAAAGTAAGTGAGAGACAGGCTCAGTTATTACCTAAATGGTCTATTATACAGGCTGATATGTTTGTCCCAATCACCAGTGTCCATCATCCTAATCTTGATTTTGTGACCTTTCCCCCAGGTGTCTCCAGGCTTGCTGGTGGCGCTGTGATCTGTCTTTGCGAATCTGCCTCTTAATAAAGCAATCAGATTGTAATGCACATACAGACACACGCGCACACACACACACACACACACACACACACACACACACACACACACACAGACACAGACAGAGGCAAAGGTGCGGTGCAAAAGTGCTCTGTTCGCAGACAATCCCGACCTTCCACCTGCAGGGTAAACGCATCCTCTATCAAAACATCACCAGACTGAGAAGACAAGTCGCTTTCTCGCTCCTCTCCCACCACCTCCAACCCATAACCCATTTATCTTGAGATAACATTGTCAGATTGCCAACCAAACTCTCCGGCGGGAGCCGAGCCAAAAGCTTATTACGGGGAGAATAAGCACAGGTAGAGACTGGTCACGGCGAAACGAATAGTCCCTCAGAGCTCCCCCCCGTTTCCACTGTGTAAGTGGCCTTGTCCGCCAAGTGAAAAGCGCGATACACCTCAATGTTGGAGAAATCGCTGTTAACAGTGAGCACTGGCAGCAACATTGGGGACACATGCTAGTGAGATCCAAAAAAAAAACAGAGTTGGATCCAATTTTTTTTTCCATTTTATTTTTTTGACCTTTAACACTGCTCGTTTGCTCATTTTTGATGATCACAGAGCGATCGACTTAGAAATATGTTCATTATTACCAATCAAAGACACACTGTTAGACATTTCGTAGGGTTTTTACAATAATTTGTTAAAAATAAGAAAGAAAGAAATTGCGAGGCGAGTAGCCTGAATCGGATTCTGGAGTCATGCACCAGCTGTGAATCATTACTTGATCAATACTAGTTGATTAACTTACCTGAACCTGGTGATATTTTGTGAAGGCAGAAATTGGCTCCCGTCTCTTGACCTCTACAATGAGCTCCCTCCAGTGGAAATACGCTGCTAGTACCAAACGCGCACACGTTTTCAATAGAAGCATATACGACAACGCTTTCCTGCAACGGTGCCACATTGTTAGTGCGCAGTATTTCTACACAATAGATTTTTATGATCATTCTCTTTCTCGTATTATCGTATTTTCTTGAGTGTGTCTCTTACACGCATACGCGTCTTGTTATTTACACCGAAACGCTTAAACACTGTGGAGCCATGAATATTACAGTGCATGCTGGGAACATATATCACAGTACACTTAGACATTGCTGTGCATGTACATGCCGTAAAATACTGTAAAGTGATGATACTTTAATTAAATATAGTTTCCACTGCATCATGGGATTTTAAACCGAGCGTTATATTCTTTTAAATGAATGTTTTTATTCATTGTGGAGCAAAGAAAATGGCTTATGGGGGGATGCTGGCGTCAGACCGGGATTCAGTACGTCAGTGCTGGTTCCCGGTCTAGACGCTTTGCTCCTGCCCCCCAGGTCTTTGAGGGCTATATTCTCCCGTTGGTGCGTAAGTCTGTATTTTACACAACTGGCCAGGTATGCACGTACCGACCGGGCCAGTTTCCACGCAAGGGCTTGGGAGGCGTGACTTATTGAAGTCTGCAGGGGGGTAGAATTCCCAGGATGGGGAGTTTTCCTGAGACAAGTGATTGCCATTCAAATCCAGCTGGGAAATATGTCACACTTACATTTTGGGATGTTGCGTACAGTGAAAGGAGGGCACTGCTCGTGGAACAAAACTTGCTTGTTTGTCTTCTTGATGCAGTCTTCCATTGGAACTGTCAGTTGCCTTGAAGATACAGATGAAAGTGCAATGTTTGGCCCCAATGATATTGTCCGGAAACGTGAGATGCTTGCCCCAGCCTACTGTCAGTTCCCAGTCCGACGGGGACTGGGACTTGTGACTGGGGCAGCTCTCCAACCCCGACAGAGATGGTGTTCCTCCTGCCTCGTTGGCGTTCTTGCATGCTACGGATTTTGAGATGACTTCCGCAATTGCCTTCAGCACCTGGTCACGGCACCAGCGATATTGACCCTCCCCCCCGGTGCTTTTGGGCAACTGCCGGGGATGTGCTCTAGTGAACCTCTCCAGGAGCACAGAGCACAAGCTGGAGACGCGGCCATGCCTAACATGCTGCTGGTCCTCTCCTCCTCCAATCCTGCCCACACCACTCTCAGAATTAGCTGGCGTTTGTCCTGCCCGTATGCCTTCTCATCGTGAAGCTGAGGAAAAGCACCAAACCCTGCACACCCCATGGCCATCGCTTCCCAGTGTCCTGTGTTTCAGCTACCTCCAGGCCTTACTTAGGCTTTCCACTTTCTGCCTGCATGCCCCCCGATGCCTCGAGTCATGAGAATCGCGATAGAGCACAACCTGTATTTGCTGAGAGACTCAACTCCTTGTCAAGGTTGCAGATTGGGAACGAGAGTTTGTTGGTGTTTCCAAACAGTGCTGTGCAGCAGAGGCTGCCCAGCCACCCGTGGAGGTATCTGATTCAAAGAGGTTCCTATGAACTTTTATAATCTGCACATTGATTACTTATATCATTTTGCAGACGGACCTAATGAGGTGACTTACAGAGGATCTCTTGGCTTTCAGCACTTAGATTGAAAAGTCCCACAGCGGAGTTAATATGAATTTGCATGCTAACTCATATCATTTCCTAGTGAACTCGAGATGTCCACCCATGTCATGTCCCTTTTCATCGTCTGTGTGACACCCCAGTTTAGCTGTGTAATGACCCGGCATTAACGCCTTTCATTTGCCTCTATCACGGTCAATGTCAGTGGCTCTATCGCACACTGTTGACCACAGACAGGTGTACAGTACAGAGAATAAAAGCTTATATCCTCTCTTCTTTTTAATCACGCGTATCCCGTCGTGATCCCCATTATTATAGTTCCAAACGTGAAATAATAAAACCTCCTGCCACCCCTTTGACACCCCAGGTAGCACTGGTCCCTTGGTAGTCAAAATGATGGTTTGCAGACCTACAACATCTTATTCGAGTTATAAGGCTCTGACAACTCTTTTGTCACTACAGTATAACATTTACCAGCCACATTAGCAATCCCGTCAATTAAGCGAGACACAGTGACAAACTCTGTCATCCTGCATAACTGTTATTGTTGACCCAGGGTAACAATGCACATACAGTATACTCTATGTAATAAGCTGCAGGGGTACACGTTGCAATCCCAGGTCCAACCCCTGCAGGAGTTTTGGGACCCGGTCTCAAGTGTCTGTGATGGGCCCCTGCGTTTGGTCTGAGTGAAGTACTATGACACATTTCAAGGTGGAATTACTCGACTTGTCACTTTTATTAGGACCTGTTAGTGTTTGCCAAACATACCTGGAGCAAAACAGACTTTGACTGGACCCAATTACCAGATTTTTGTGTATTTTTCTGTTGAAGCGAACTCACTTTAAAATAAAAACAACAACTCGTTGTCTGACTTCTGAAAAATCTCCCATCTTAAATTGGCCTACAGAGAAAGTGTTTTTGTCCTTCCAAAGCCACAGTAGGAATTCAACAGCAATTTGGTGCAGCTCAGTGGGGGGTGGGTGGTTTGAACAACCTTGAAAACACACAAATATTTGCACGTCTGCATCCGGGTGAAGATTTATGTATTTTAAGGGTCCCTAACACGACCCCCCTCAAAACTCTTTCATTAGCAACCAAAAGTTGGAAATAAATGAGCACCAGTTTCATCGATTGACCCATCGGCATGTGACATTATAAAATCAGAATCAGAATCATCTTTATTTGCCAAGTATGTCAAAAACACAAGGAATTTGTCTCCGGTAGCTGGAGCCGCTCTCGTATGACAACAGACGGAAATATTTTTGAGACGTAAAAACACAGCACGGACAGTCACTGAGCAATGAAAGGTTACCGGTAATATGGTAATGCAGATAATTTTTTTTATTTGACTCTTGTGCAAATGATGCAGTCCTCTAGCAATTTAGAGCAGTTTGAAATGACTAATAGAGCAATCATCTGGTACAGTGACCATTGTGCAAATGGTGCAGAGACTTCAAGAAATGTAAGCAGTTTAAAGTGACTAGTAGCGCAATAATCTGGAACAGTGTCAATTGTGCAAATGATGGAGATACTTCACAAGCACATGAGAGGGCAGTATTGGTCAACAACAGATATGCAAATAGTGCAGAGTGGCGAGACTACGACAGTGAGGCACGAATAATGTAGAATTGACCCGACAGAGATGTGCCAAAATTGGCAGATATGTTACAATGGAATTGTAAGTTACCTGTTTAAGACGTTAATGGCGAGAGGGAAGAAGCTGTTGGAACGTTTGCTAGTTCTAGTTTGCATTGCTAGATAGCGCCTACCTGAGGGAAGGAGCCGGAAGAGCCGGTGACCGGGATGCAGAGGGTCCGAGAGGATTTTGCACGCTCTTGTCTTAGTTCTGGTAGCGTGCAAATCCTCAAGGGTGGGTAGGGGGGTACCGACAATTTTTTCAGCCATTTTGTTTGTCCGTTGCAATCGGAGTTTGTCCAGACTGTGATGGAAGAACACAGGACGGATTCGATGACTGCTGTGTAGAACTGCCTCACAGCTCCCGTAGCAGGCCATGCTTTCTCAGAAGCTGCAGGAAGTACATCCTCTGGTGGGCCTTTTTGAGGATGGAGTAGATGTCGGTTTCCCACTTCAGGTCCTGAGAGAACGTAATTCCTAGGAACTTGAAGGTCTCGACGGTTGACACAGGGCAGTTGGACAGCGTGAGGGGCAGCTGTGGCGAAGGATGCCTCCTGAAGTCCATGTTCATCTTCACAGTCTTGAGCGCGTTCAGCTCCAGGTCGCGTCGACCGCAAAATTGAAGACGAAGTTGGCCGTTTTGGTTTGAAGCAGCCATTTTGGGCAAACACCAGGGATCATACGTTGACGAACTCCTACAAAGGAATTTGCCTTAATGAGTCCCAAATGGAAGCAGCTATCCTAGAGAGATGGGCAACGCAAAATTGTGAAGCTTTTTTCCCTATGCCATCTAATGCCATCAAATTTTCATGAGCATTGCAAGCATTCGCCATGAAAAAGGGGGTGCAACAGCCCGCTCACCGCTTCTTGCAGCTCTAATTCCTTCCGTGATTCAAGTTCACATCCTTGACAGAAATTACCCTGAAATGACCAGTAACATTGACAATCACGTTGATGAGTACATGAAATGAGGCAGAGGCACATCTACCAAGGCCAAACTCACCTAATGTGCACCAAACCTTCATACACCTCTATGTGACTAATTTTGCCGTTATAATCTATGCATTATTTATTGGAAAATTAATTAGACTGTCAAGAAAATGCCTTGCCACTGCATAAAAGAAAAGAAAAGAAAAGAAAAATCATGGCCAACTATCTAATTCTGGACTAAAATGTTATGGATTCTTCCAGTGTCCTTGCCCCAGCTTTATACAAAGATTTTGCATAATACGTAACTGGTAAATGGACTGCACTTATACAGCGCTTTATCTACACTATCACAGTGCCCAAAGCGCTTTACAAAGGCTCACATTCACCCGTTCACACACACATTCAAAGACCAACGGCCGACTGCTACCGCGCAAGGCGCTGCTGGGAGCAAATTAGGGTTCGGTGTCTTGCCCAAGGACACTTCGACACGCGGACAGTCGAACCAACTACCCTTCGGTCGCTGGACGACCCGCTCTATCTACTGAGCCGCAGCCGCAGCCACGTAACCGTCAAACAAACAGTGAAGAAAACAGAACCTTCCTGGTTGTGATAATGACAGAAATGCATGTATTTTACAGGCAATAAGAGGCACAAAGTCCTTGATGTGACCTGTCAGTCGACCACCGGACGATGTGCTCAGCAGCCGTGACTAAGTGCACACAGATCAACTGCGAATGAAAGACAGAAAAAAAATAGGGGGTATATTATATGAATTTCCTTTTTAGGGGCTTTTGAAGGTGGGAGGTAACTGACTGAGACAGACAGCTCCATCATTACCAAGCGAGACAGATCGCTTCACCTTCCCAGTCAAGTGGCCCAGTCAAAGCAGGACCAATGGGCAGTGTGGGCTGAGGGGAGAAGAAAAACGGGTTGCCTGCCTGTCATGTCTGTCTCGTCAACAATTGCCAATCTCACTAACTATTCTCTCCCACAACCCGGGCTCTCCCTGCTTTCCACGGCAGGCTATTCTATCAGTGCTGACAACCCACGTATAATTAAGGCCCATGAATGCAGCACTACCTATGAGCGGAGATGACAGCGAGGGGCTGTACCTATAGCTCCTCTCCTTCCTTCTGTCTCCTCTGCATTGGCCGAGGAGCTGTGCACGATGAAAATCCGAGGGTAGGTCGCAGTGATTACTAGCTCTAATTGGTTGTCTCATATTCTGAGTAAGAGTGCATTTGGTGGGGCGCGGAGAGGTGTCGGGGTGGCTTTTCAGGACAAATGGGGGTGGTTATCTCAACATCACCCCATCCCCCATGCTGCATAAACTACCATCCCTTCTAAGATGTATGTGAAAGGGCTACAAAGCGTTATCCCGCATGACTTGGTGCCAGGCAATTGCAGGGCACAAATAAACAACCATTCACTCTCACATTCAGGCCCTCCAACTACCGCCAAACATCCAACCACAGTCATTTATGAGCAATGTGAGTTAAATGTATTGCCCAGGGACACAGCGACAACGTGCGCTTTGGTGGGATACCAACCGGCAACCCTCCTGATGCAGGGCATACTCTTATCCTCTGCGCCATGCCGCACAAGTCGACTGGAAATAGCGAAAAGTGGAAACTACATTCTTGTATCCACAACTTGAATCAAAAAGGACTGAGCTCTACTCCTTCACCAAAAAGTTTCACGGAATTATATTGTGTAGTTATTTTGTGGAATCGTGCTATAAAGCAGATAAAAGCAGATAAAAGCAGATCTAAACAGTACCCAGGAGCCCTCACAGTTCTGTACTTGGCAGAGGTAATCAAAGCAAGGGCAATCTTTTGCCATGGATGAAATGCCTGTGACCGGTATGCAGTAGTAATGCCTGCAGTGTTCAATGGACAGGGTTCTTCTCATTGATATACAGTATGAGCAATAAATAAAATCTTGGATCTCCTATCCGCACACGAAGAAGAATGTAGTTTCATGTCGAATAGATGCTAGCTGCGTACTGATCGATTGGTAAATAAAGTCGTCACTGCGGCTATCCCGCACGCAGTTTGCCTTTATACCCGAGCGCAACCCACGCTCGCTGTTTTGAACGTGTGCTGCAGTTCTCCTCCAAGTTGGGGGTGTCGCTATGGCTGGAATTGGCTAGGACACCACGGGGTGGGGTTTCCTCTGCATTTTTTGGGCCATTTCCGGTAGCCGTTTTTCCTTTCCTTTCCGTAACAAGGAACAAAGCAACAACAATGGCGACCGTGCAACAGAGTCTGCTAGAACAAATGGAGCTAGATGACCAGATAATCTGTTTAATTATGCTGCAAAATCGATCGAGAAGGCGCCGTTGGTGCTATGTGGAACCGGGAGGAACGCTGCTTACATCATCACAGCATGTGACTAAAACGGACCAATCACGAGAGATGATCTCCACGGCATTCTATGCACGGCAACAATTTTTGCCGTGTGCGCATCAAGCGACGCAGAGGGGCCGCGCGGGCCAATTCGTCGGTCACGTAATGCAATGCGGGCGTTGCCGGCCGCGGGAGCGCTGGAATATAAAGAGGCCTTGATTCTTGAGAACACTTCACTGACTAAAACCAGGCTGTAATGTGCAGGAAGCCCAGACAGCGCACACCAACCTAGATGCTAATGCTAACGAAAACAAGCCAACGTGACGTCAAGCTGCGTGATTGCCACAATGCTGTCAAGTGCAAGTTGAGTTACCAGTCTTTTAGCATATTGTCAAGTTGAGTGTAAAGTAATCAAATTCATGACTCGAGTCTGCCTCGAGTCCAAATCATGTGACTTGAGTCGACGCCTCTGAATAATCGCACAATGAGAATGTGTTTCAAATCAAATCTGACCTGTGTCAATAAAGAAATGTCTATAAATCAAATGGGCTACAACAATGATGGCTGACAAATGACAAGGGGACAATGCTGCACCCCAAGAGAATTACTGCGGACGCTTGTGTGCCAACAGCGACGCCATTATCATCACTGAAGAGAATCTCCGTGAGATGGAGTTGAGTCCGCTGACGCCCTGCCGTAGCCTACTGTGGAGAGGGGGTGGGGAAGGCCTTTGTGTGTGTGTGTTGGAGAGGGGGTCGTGGGTGTTTGATCGGTCGTCAGCCGTCAAGTGATTAGAGCAATTACTCATCAAGGATCTGTCACAGCCAATCACATCTGTTCCTGAGACAGGGGAGGGGGTGACCCAGACCTGCCTGCATTGGACCAACTGAGGCCCTCACGTACAGTGTGTGTGAATGGTGTTGGGAAAATGATAGGTGATTGGATGGGCGTCTGCATTTATCTGTTATTGTATTTTTTGGGTGGGTGCGTAGAGCAATTCTAATATAGAACACATGACCACTGAACTGTTATTGTACAAGTACTGAGGAGCGAGAGCTTTGCGGCATTACCTGTCTTCCGTTCCTCTTCTTCGTTGCAACTGAAGCCAAATTTGATCTACTGATTTCCTCCTATTATTCTTTGGAGCACAGTGCAGTCACAATGATACTGTTGACTTGGAGCCAAATGGACCTGAGGCAATTGGAGAACCACACTAATATTTCCATGCAATTGCTATGATTTTATATTGTAACTGTCTTTGTTAAGAGAAGGTTCATGAAAACGTACAAGTTCCATACACGGATGTATGCACAAGAGGAGCACTTTGTTGGGTTGACCATGGGTTTAAATTCCAGGGGATCCGCCAGAAACCACTCTGGCCAACATGGACTTCTGCCAGGCTCACCTGGCAACATCCATCACTTCTTCAGATGTTCTGTGGTCGCTCACCCGCAACCTAAATGAGGACAAACGGTATCCAAACTTGATGGATGGATTATGATTCAGGACAGCATGCCTGACTCACAGTCGTCAGATTCTAGGTTTGAATCTCAGCTTGGGACTTTCTGTGTGGAGTTTGAATGCTCTCCCCATGCTTGGTACTACAGTAAAGCCTCATTTATTGCAGGCTTACGGTCCAGAAAACCCCGACAGTCAACGAAATCTTTGAAGTAGTTACCAATTTTTAGTTGAATACAGTTTAATACATAAGTTCTGAAACTGCACTTTAGAGTACACTGCACTCACAGTCCTATCACTGTAGTCAGCAAAAAGCATTACGGGTACCCAGAATTCATTGTGGTGATGTATTAAACTACAGTACTGTAGTTGTAGAAAATCAAGCTAAACATTGCTTTTGATTTTGTTATGAGTGGGCGCATTAGCTCCTGGTCTGCCAAAGATTGGTATTTGTGAATTTATTTCATAAAACTCTGACTGTGGCTTGTGGTTGAAACAGGTAAGGTACTCAGTAATGTTTCTTTTCTTCTAAGACCAAGAGCCCATTTTCCCTGTCAGTCATTGCAAGTTAGCCTATAAAGATGTGCAGGTGCATAACTGAACTACGCTGACCTTTCAAAAAATCTGTGATGCACTGAATCTGCAATTAATGAACAGTGACATAGCAAGGGACGACTGAAGATGCTTCCTCTCACATTCCAAAATGGAATGTTAGGTTAATTAATAGGTACCAAGATGGCGCTTATTCTCTTGGGGACTTTAACAAAGCTAAACTCGACTGTCCTACCAGGGAAAATAACAATTTGAGACCACTGCTATACTCCACTCCGTGCCATACCTCGTGCAGCTCTGGGCTCATCTGATCACTGCTAAATTCACTTCATAGGCAAGAACTTAAATGCGCGAAGCCTACAGTGAAAACAGTGGAAAAAGTGGACCAACGAAGCAAAGACTGGCGTGTCTTTGAAAATTCAGCTGGCAGCCTGCACTATTTGCATATCTGTTGTTGACCAATACTCGCCACTCATGTGCCAGAGTAGCATCTGCAACATTTGCACCATCGACATCGTCCCAGATTATTGCACTACTGGTCACTTTAAACTGCATACATTTCTTGAAGTTTCGGCGCCCTTGCGCGGTGGTCATTGCACCGCACTACTGTTCCAGTAGTCATTCAAACTGCTCTAAGTGCGAGAGCTGTTTGCACAATTGTCCCCCCAAAATTAAATACAATTGTACCGGCATTACCACATTACTGGCAACTTTTTATTGCTCAGTGACTGTTTTTTTTTTTTTTTTTTTTTTTTTTTTTTTAAATGTTTTTATGTCTCCAAAGTATTCTCTGTCAATTGACTGTTGTCGTACTCGAGCGGCTCCAACTACCGGAGACAAATTCCTTGTGTTTTGGACATACTTGGCAAATAAAGAGGATTGTGATTGTGATTGTGATTGAAGGCTTTAGATTACCTGTGCGGAGCTGAGAGTGACCACTGTTCCAGACCAGTCCATAGTCTACACTGCCTCTTGCCTCGAGTCTCTCATCTCCCAAAATCTCCTTGAAGCCAGATGGGGAGAAATATTATGATGTACTTTCTCCCTATATCCGAATAAAGAAAATGGACTAATAGTAGGTATTTATGACAGCAACAAATCTATTGTTGACCCACATACTACCGTACATACATACACATATACATACGAATACATTCACAGTATACTTGCATTCACACTTGTGAATGATTGCATGATACAGTCGTGTGATTACTTGACTTATTTACAGTCAAGCTGGCATTTAATATCGTTATTTGAATGGAACCTGCCATTTAATATGATTGGTATTTGAACATTTCAAATGAACCTTGTGTCATCAAAAGCAAGCAAGCAAGAAAGAATGATAATGGAACATGTCATGTCATGTTTTTTTCCCCGTTTGTAAATGCTGTATTAATGCTATACATGTGCTAATTTGTCACTCACATTCGCAGATCCGTGTGTTGTTTGCTAAGCGGGCTAATCTGCCTTTGCCTGTTAAAGAAGCCACCACTAAGAATAGCAAACAGTGACAGTCTGCCAGAAACGGTGAGCGGATGGGGCTCGGGAGATGCGCTGCAGGCACTTTTGCAGCCCCATCTCCAAACCTTACATCATCTATTATTCTCCAGCTTATATTGATATGTATTTGTTCCCTCTTTATTCATGTACAAATTCAAAACGACAGATGCAGAAGGAGCAATGGACAACAAAAGTGCTCCGTTTTCATTTTTTCCCTCCACTTTCTGCAAGCGTTTTTTTCATTGTCTATCTTTAGTCTGATTGTTTCTGATGTTGAACTCGGATATATTGTTTGTGATGTCTCCATGCAGTCCGACTGTCACCAGCTCCCAATGTCTCCGTTCTTGATATTATTTCTGGCTGTCTGTACTCCATCTCGGGGCACAACTGAGCCTCTTTCATTTTCTGTGTCATAATGCGATAGCACCAATTTCCCTGCGAGGCATCACACTATTGGGAGAGCGAATAACATATGTTGTGTCTCCAACTCACCCTGCTTCCCTGCATCCCACTGGTGCAGATGACCAGCGAGTTTGCCAGTGCCAAAGGCTGCGGATGAAGACGGAAAGAAACATGTCACATACTGTAGATGATCAGTCATCTCCAGCGTGAGCCGTGACATAATATGAATCCTCCCCATCAAAATCCAAAAGAAGAGCCATCATGCATTACATTCAGAGTAGCACAATAAGGTATTGCTAATGTTTTATTGATATTGGAGGAGAATAGTCTTTGCGGTGCCTTGAGGAACCTTCGTAAAGAAGATTCTCGTTTCCTTGGCATGTGTTCCGACTCGTTGAGGCTTTACAGGAGGTCGTGTGCGCCCCCCCCCCCCCCCCCCACCCCATTATATTATATTATCTTTCATTGGATGGTCAAGCTAATCCTTCACTTCACTACACTCACCACTGGACACAAACATTGGTCCACCTGAATGACGATATGTAACAAAAATTCTGCTCAGATTTCATTGGGACTGTCAGACAGGTATGCATTAACTTCTACTGATGAAATTCACAGGTTTTGTATTTTTCCGAAAACTTAATGTTATAGTAAATAATGCAGGAAGTTTTATGACAGTTCATGCATATGCAAAATAATTTGAGATTGACCACAAAATTGCCTTACTACTTTTTCTTTTTTTTTTTTTAAAAAAACCTGTCCTGTTCAGCTGCATGGTCATGCAGAATGGTGGATCTTGTAGACCTTTTTATGCTGGAACAGTTTTTCTGTGCAACAGCGGCAGGGGAGTTTGAAATATGATTTGTATTGTGCTATTTATTGTAAATGCAGCCGGACAGAAGAAGCTTTGGGACGAAGACAACAGAAATGAAAAAGAAATGTATTGAACAACAATATAAGTAAATAATACATTATTTTTGGGGGGAATCACAGCGTGAACGTCAAATAAAAAAAACTAAATGAATAAATTATGAATGTGCAAATTCAGGTATTGCTCAGCAATATCATTTAATCTAAAACAATAGCATATTTTTAAAAGAACAATGACTAAAATAACATAAATTCAGGCAAATTCAGCGCCAAGAAGTGTTCTTCTACTATTTGGTTGAACAGTACAAAAGGCTCACTAGGCGGAAATGACAAAAATAGCAGAAAGGAAAATTAGACACAAACTTGTTCAAAGGCCAAGCTTTTTTTGTGATGTAAAAAGACGAGAACAAGATAAATCATTTTAAAAACTTTTCTACCCTTAACGTGACCCATAACCTGTTCAACTCGATTATTATTATTTCGTTTTTTTTTTTCTTTTGAGAGGGGAGGTTAAGATAAACAACGGAAATCATGTGGTTGTCCGCTATCTAGTAGCACTTGTTTTCTGTGGCCATATGCACCAATATTATTGTACAATACAAAATGGTTGTTTTGCACTTTTCCTTGCACTAGAACACCCAGTACAGTACAGATATATTGTATATTATATCTATTGAAACTGTTTGAAATTGCATCCAAACTTGCCACGGCTGGTGTGCTCGTTTTTCATGAAATTAGTGTGCTTTCTATTTCCAAAATCGGGTCAGATTAGATGCCACATCGAACGGCTTGACAAAAAAAAACAAAAAACGTTAATCTGTTCGACAACAGATAGAACTCCTGCCATCATGGCCGCCACATCAATACAACGCTTGGAAATGAAATCTTTTCCATCATCCCATTTACGTTTTTCCACCACTGATATTCATCCATGGATGCGATTTGGGTGGGAGCGTTTTGACTCCCACCTAAAGCCATTGGGATGCCCCGCCCCCCCCCCAAGTCCCCCTTTTGCGCGCCACTGCATCACACCAAGTGGTGCTTGTAATATTGCGGTTAAAGAGAAAGTTGTTGATGTACTGGATCTCACTGGATACCACCTAACGTGGCTGGCAAGCATGTGTCGGTGACATGGACGAGAAGCGCTGCGACTGCCAGGTGACTTCAGACGTACGGTCTCTCTCTGTTGATTGCAACATGAGAGGGGTGGCTATCAAAGGGGGAGGAAGAGCGAGCGAGACGCGGCAGCGAGGGAGAGTTAGTCGGCGGGAGAGCCGGGTTCAGATGAGGCGAGAAAGCTAGCGAAAGAGATGATGAAAAGAGTGAGGCGCCACTCGGTCCTCTGGGACTCCTTTGCTTCTCCCACTGCCAAATTAGCCCAATTAGTCAGAGCGGCCTCTGTTCCAAAGCACGACCCTGTACAGCAGCGCCAGCGGTCGTTCTTACTCATTTTAAGTCACTGCTTTGACTCTCTTGAAGCCACCTGCACACACAAACACACCACGCACGCACATCTTTCTCCGCGCGCATGCGAGTTTGCACTCGTGTTTCGAGAGAACGCTTGAAAGGGTTCCTCTTCAAATCAATCCCCACCTCAGCAGCATGGTGCCTGCGTACGCGTCCTTCTATCTTCTGAGAGAGGTGGGAGAATTCTCTTCAATCCTCAGGTCAAATCTCTTTAAAGCTCACCGTCGAATCTTTTTATCTTTTGGCATCAGAGGACTCTCACTTCTGCACAGCCCAGAAAAGAGAATGCCAAAAAGGCAAACTGCCCACAGCACATTTTGGGGGAAAACAACAATAAATAATATTTACAATAATTGCTTAGTCTGGCGTGCCGGGACACAAAAGAGACTCAGACAAATAACATGGTGGACCCTTTCACCCTACAGTGTGACATCATTGTGTCAAAATCAAATACGCCTCAATGAAGGAATCACTTGTACCTTGTTAGCGGCAATGTAAGATGTTACATTTCAAATTGGTGGAATTGCAAGAAGAGCGAGCTGGTGTCTCATCCTCACCTGCCCACGGGAGAGCGTGAGCGAGAGAGAGCGCAAGATGGCTAATTGGACGACCTTGTTGCGTGAACAAACACGCCTTCAAGCACGTGGACGGCTCGTTTAAATTTGAGCTCATCTGTGTTGCATTTCACCCCGGGCTCTGACACACTCGGAAGTGTGTTTACCTGAGCCAACACGTTAAGGATGAGAGGCCTTCTACCGTACAACAAATACACGGTGCCACCTACCCAGGGAGGCCGAAATTGCCAAAGGAAACAAGGGCTGCTTTGTGCGATCGAGTGTGTTAGAACTGCGATATTATACAGTGATCATATACAGCTCAATACATTGGAATATTCTCCGTTTATTTCACTAGTTCAATTCAAAAAGTGACATTCATCAAATATACAGATTTATGAAACACAAGGATAGACTATATTAGAAGACCAACTCCCACCTCATTTCTGTGTTCAAAACTATTTGGAATTGTTTCTTCTGTAAGGTTTCCGTCTATACATTTCCAATCATTATTTTTTTGCTCTTTAGCAATGCTACATATACAAGTCTACACAATTTATTTCAATTTCAAAAACAATTCTGGGTTATCTTGAGGGATGTTAACATTTGACCCCTTTTGTAGTTAAACAAGATAACCAACATATTGTAAATACTGTTTGTGTGTCATCAGTTTTTGCTACCCCAGTGCTCATTAGTGTTCCTGTTGCTACCCGATCAGGTTGTATAATCGATAAGATGAAAAAATGCGGACGATTGAAAAGATGCGCAAATGATAGAATCATATGGACGGGAGCACAATGCCCCCCCCCCCCCAAAAAGCTTCTTATGTTCTTTTCGCCACAATATTTTGAAGAAATTTGCTGGGTATTCAATAATTTATGAGTGAAAGGGTTCTGAAATAAATAGGAAAGTAAGTCAGAGATGTCCTCTTATTTATGAATACATTTACAAGTGGCGTTTTTCTTCACTTGAGGCCCCGCCCTCTAAAATGTCTGTGCACGTCCTTGCTCTGTATGCAGAGGGCATGGAGTAAGGCTGTGGCGTGTTGGATGATCCGCCGCGGGTCCGTGAGCCTACTAGTGGCTAATAAGGACTAGCTTAGCCACTGGTAGCAGGTCAACCCCCCACCCCCCCCCCCCCCGTTCAGGGTGTAAAAGCGTTCTAAGCTACTCTATATTGCAACATGTCAGTCCTAAATTGTTCTCAGTCTTTGCATACTTTTTTTAGCACTTACTTTCAAACATATTTCATGGATTTAGAAACAAAATACAAAAAATGACTTTGGTTCAACTTTAACATAGTGCTCAGAATGAGTATTCGTCCACCTATTTCTCTGCTGGAGAGCCAGCATATTCTTCTTGTCTCAAGAAATCTGACCAAGTGTAATTTTATTACTGAATCCTCTCAAAACAAGCATATACAGTAGTTGTGCTATTTTAGACAGGCGGTTTTTGCAGCGTGACTTCCTGGTGAAGTTTGTCGTGCGGTGCCTTCAACTGTCAATCCAAAAGGCAGTGACGGCTGCATCGAATACACGACATGGAATGTGAACTAAATACACCTGAAGCACCGGAACATCCTCGAAAAAGAGACGACATGATAAAACAAAAATGGAGGGAGGACGGAGGGGACAACGCGTCCGCTCGCAGCGCCACGGTATCTGGCAGCACATCAGCAATATAAAATGTTGCTCTCGGGCACTGAGAAATATTACAATTGCACCGCGGTATGCAAAACCCAAACGTAACAGCGGTGGAGCAATGAGATGTTGAGTGACAACCGCAACTCTTTTGACAATACGAACTTTCATTAAAAACAAAACAAAAATGGAACCCTTACATTGCTCGTGTCAATCTGCTGAACGCTCACTTTTGATTTGCTGGAGGAGTCTCTGAGCAGGCCACCTTTTAACACCGCCGCTAGAGGATGTCGGGCTAATCCAGGGTGTGCCTGGCGCTTGCAGCCACCCGCCATCTAATTAGGCCCTCCGCATGGGTCTGATAAGAATAAACTCACCGGCGATGGAGGGTTGACCCGGCCGGGCCTACTGAGCAGACAAATGAGCAGGAGATGGGGGACGCCTCAAAGCAAAGCAAATTTATTTACACAGCACATTTCATACACAAGGTCACTCAATGTGTTTAAAAGCATTTGAAAACAAAGAGCAAAAACAAAAAAAAACCTCTTATAAACATTTCAAACAAAGAGAAAATCAAATAAAAGTACAATTCAAACAGTGCAAATGCTCTAAAAAGCATGAGAAAAAAGTCGAGTTTTTAACCTGGACTTAAAAACATTCATAGTCACTTCTATTGGCAACTTCTTCCATTTGTGTGCAGCATAATAGCCAAATGCTGCTTCACCACGTTCGCTTTGGACTCTGTGCGCCACTATTTGACCCGAGTCTGTCGATCTCAGAGCCCTACTGGGTTGATATTCCATGAGCATTTCTTTCCTGTATTCAAGATCGAAACCCTTTAGTGATTTATAGACAGACCGGTAGCAGCACTTTCAAATCTATTCTAAAGCTGACTGGGAGCCAGTGTAACGACTTTAGAATTGCAGTAATATGCTCTGACCTCTTTGTTCTGGTCAGAACCCAAGCTGCAGCATTCTGAATCAGCTAGAGCTGTTTAATGCTCTTTTGGGGGAGTCCAGTCAGAAGACAATTACAATAGTCAAGTCTACTTGAGATCAAAGCATGGGTGAGTTTCTCCTGGTCTGCTTGACACATGCAGGCCTTCACTCTGGATATGTTCTTCAGATGGTTGTACAATATTGCGCTTGCTCTCTCTCAATATATGTTTACAACTGCCATGATAGCAAATCTTTTAGAATATGTTTTCCATAAAACGATAGTATTGCTGATGGTTTCTTTTTTTTTTTTAATGCCACAGATATAATGATATTACAGCATAATAAAGAATTCTACACGTCTTACAATTTCTGCCCTGGTACGCAAACATATAAGCACAACTGTGTCATGTTCTCTCATTTCCTAAATAAAAGCAGGGCTGCATTTCACAATAAGAGCAAGTAAATAAAAAGAGAAAATTATTTGCGTTCTAATGAAGCGCTTAACTTCAGAAAATTCAAAAGTAAACATTTCTCCTTTTCTGTTTGGCGTCTTGACCCAACAATGAAGTCGCCAACTATTTTACACATTTCAGTTGAACAACTCTTAACAGCGGACCCGTTTTTAGAGGTTGTGTTTGTTCAAAACTTTTGACACCTGCAGTTCCTTTTTTGGAACTTGGATGGCGCTTGGTGCCTCGCCTCCCTTGCTCTCTCCGGAGCCCGGAGTGTGGCTTGCATGCTTTCCATCCTGTTTCCAATCATTCCTATCCAACTGGCACCGAATGTTGGCACTGCTACAACTGCCAACATTCCAAAGTTGGTCAATATCACAGTCTATACATGCTCAGCGGCTCCATATCCGAGGAACAAACAGCAGCTCCTGCCAATGAGATTAAAACGTGGCTCTGTATTAAGAGGACTTTCACAGCTGGAGTGCATAGTTTGATTTTAAAATCTGGTCAAACTTTTTAAATCCAGAATGCAGAAATTAAAGCACAATGATGGAAAGCCATTACAAAAGATGTTATTACACTCTAGGGATTAAGCATTGACTGTAAAGAATACATTGCATCTTTAATATATTCCGATTTCATTCATTTCTAATAAAGTTTCAAGTTTGCTGCTCCCCCCCGTGATTTTGCATAAATCCAAGCTTGTTGTTGTCGTCCATTCCTGACAATGGGCTACACGTTCTACATGAGTTCAGTGCTTATAAAGATGGACACAAAAATGCCCACACAAAAAATACACCTTCGGGACGTAGCTGTTTGCAATTGGGAAAAATGATATCTTGGTACAAGAATTTACAATTCAGATGGGTTTCCTTAGGGATGCCCATTTAAGATGCATCGGCACAATCCATTAGTTGTTTTTTGTTCACCATCAGCATTCAACGTCATTAGGTACGGCACGTAATGCTCAGCGGCAGAGGGCGAGCTCGTCTTTATCATCATTTACTTGGCAAAGAGTCGTTAGCAAGCGGGGCCTTGTCGGTGGACTCGCTCGCCAAACAGACAT
Source organism: Phyllopteryx taeniolatus (assembly GCF_024500385.1). Taxonomy (NCBI): domain Eukaryota; kingdom Metazoa; phylum Chordata; class Actinopteri; order Syngnathiformes; family Syngnathidae; genus Phyllopteryx; species Phyllopteryx taeniolatus. The sequence continues at coordinate 15,950,345 of NC_084521.1, read as the reverse complement.
CGGGCATTAGCGCCACAACTGTGTCGCACCCTGCCCTGCGTGTTACCCATCACGCCACTTTTACATGGTAAACACTAGGCTAGTAGAAAGCCATTAGTGGGCATGCTTGTGCTCAGCTATGGGTAAGTGGATATGTTTGTGCATGCATGTGGTAGCTTTACTACGTGGCAATTGCGATCAGATAAACATGTCATTCAACTAATGTATACGTCAATCAGAGGTGTTTCCATGTACCAAGAAAGTCAGGGTTGTCACGTTGGGTCCGAAAGAGCACACTGACTGGATCCATCCAGCCTGCTGTGAAGCACCATGACGGTCATTTTCACAGGTTCTGAGGGGACATCAACAATGAGCGTTATGGGCTTGTCTATGGAGTAGGCTGTGGAAAATCATCCATCATGTTTTGTGGACGAAAAAGAGAAAGAATGACATCCATTAGACTATTTTCAAGACTGCTGGTGTCGTTGCGCATCATGGGGAATTGAATTGAGTTGGAATTGATTACATACCAGCTGAAGAAAATGAAGGAGAAGAAGACTTTGATCCCGCAGCTGGTTACAGCAACAAAAAATAATATCAAATGTTGTGAAAAGGACAAGCATTCTCAAAATGAACCAGTTGAGGGGGAATGTGTTTTCATTTACGAATAAGAAACAAGAGCAACAAAAGCGAGTTACGTGAACCAATACACTACCAATAGGCATCGGATAATGTCTTGGATACTCATTTTGCTTTTCTCGAAAGCAAATTATATTTAAAAAAAAAAAAAAAAATATATATATATATATGTTCATCTCACTGGGTGGGCAGTCTGTCAATCAGGGTGGGCCTGTGCACATCCAGGCCCGCCCGTAGCGCCGCCCCTGCTATCTACGCTACAATAGCGCAGCGGCGTGTAGAGATCGGCGCAATAATCGATTAACTGATAGTTAAGACCCCTTTCTACAATGTGGAAATGATATTTGATTGCGGCTCGAAGCGATTACGGCTAAATGGAGCGCACTACTTGGCGGCTCCCTGAGAGGCTCTGATCCAGTCTCCACTAGTTTGCTGTCTAAAGAAGGACACTTGTAATAAAATTTGTTACATTGCATTTTCTAACTGTTAAAAGAAAAAAACAAAAACATTCTTGATATAAATGATAATAAAAACAACAACTTTGTTACATTTTGTATGTGAGCTTGTGTATACAGTATCTAAAATGAATAATAATATTGTAAAAAAACAATATGCACTTTTTACATTGAAGGAACATACCCATACTATAATAAGCAATAATTAGCCCCATGGGATATTTTAGGTTTAGTTCATCAAATTAACCGATTGTATCCTATTTTGACAGTAGAGATGCTCTAAATGTTATATTTGGTTTAGAGCAGCACACATGGTGTTAACAACAAATTCACAAAAATTGATCTGTTTTCATAAGTGGGGGGGGGGGGGGGGAAAAAAAAAAAAAAAAAAAAGCAAAGCAGCACATTTGGTTATTTTGATTTATGACAATTGAGGTTAACAAGCTCCATCCATACAAAGTCTGGAGTCTAACATTTGGCCGGAAGCAAATGCTGGAAAAGTCAACTCTTTTCACAATTTTGGCTTCTCACTGGAGCACGCTGGAAATACTTTGTGGCGCGGCATAATGGGGAGACTCATCTGACATGGCAGAGCACGTTCAATACGAGGCCCCACCCCCTACGCTACTTTTCACACTGCATGTGTTCATCATCCAATCAGGCATATATCACTATTGTATTACTCAAATTACAGATTATTCAATTTCCTTCATCAAAGGGCTCCGATTTAAAAAGCCCACTGTCATTATCAGACGTGAATGGATGTGGACTCCATCTGTTAACATCTAATATTTGCGGTTCCTAATGATTGTATCGTTAATTATACTGTCATTTTATTCCTGTTCCAAATCGTAATCTTTGAAAACCATATAAATATGATAGAAAAGTAATTTAATTTCACCATTCTGTAATTATAATTATAATCGGACCCCTTTTCTGTATACACCAGGTGATAATTATAGAAGAGACTTTTTAAAAAAAACATTTTTTTAACTTTGACATGCTTTAATTGGCGGCACGGTGGGTGACTGGTTAGCACATCTGCCTCACAGTTCTGTGGACCGGGATTCCAGTCCCGGGCTCGCCTGTGTGGACTTTGCATGTTCTCCCCGTGCCTGCGCGGCTTTTCTCCGGGCACTCCGATTTCTTCCCACATCCCCCCCAAAAACATGCACGGTAGGTTGATTGAGCTCTAAATTGCCGTAGGTGTAAATGTGAGTGCGGATGGTTGTTTGTTTGTTGTTGTTGTTGTTGTTGTTGCGATTGGCTGGCGACCAGTTCAGGGTGTACGCCGCCTCTCACCCGAAGATACCTGGGATAGGCTCAAGCACGCCCGCGACCCTTGTGAGGATAAGCCGTAAAAGAAAATGGATGGATGGATGCATGGATGGATGCTTTAATTGTAAAGCTGGTCAGAAGGCCACAACTTTTTTCATCTTTGTATGAGCATTAAGTGAAGGTATCCCCACTAGTTTGGTATGATATTATGTGAATTTAGTAGCAGACTGTACAAAATGTCCATCCATCCATTCTCTATTATGCTTGTCCTTATAGGGTCGTAGGTGACTGTAGTTTATCTCAGCTGACTTTGGACGAGAGGTAGGGTACACCCTGGACAGGTCACCGATCACAGGGCACATACTGTATGTGAAAAAAAAAAACCAATATTAGATCCCAATGTTTTTTTTTTCCACCACAGAAGTGTAAAAAGAGAAAGTTTTCAATACATAGAATGTGACAGACAGAAGTATTAAGAGACAGAAGATGACATTTCCCAGTTGGCTGTCATCCTTCTTCTTTGGTGTTTTGTTGATGATGCCCACAACACTCCAGAGAGCTCCAAAGTATCATTTGACTTCCCAGGTGTGCACCTCTCCACTTTAGCCCCTTCCACCTCCCACTTCCCTTCTGACTTTCCTGGAGACCAAGGCCTCCTCAGCCTTTTTGCTTGAGGGCTGGTTTTGCCCGATGTGTAGCTGTAGCTGGTGTCCACTTCCTCCCAGTTTCCAGGGTGGGGGCAGTTTTGGCTACACATGGGCTGTCCACATCATCTCCAATCTTACATTGACAGGTTTGTAATCTGTGATACTGGAGATGGGTGACTCCCAGATCCCTTTTCTGTACAGTCGAGCTGACCAACCTCTCAAGCTTTTCAACCTTGATTTCGAAACCTTGAAGATGGTCAGAGGCCACAAAAGTCAAGGTAGGAGACCAAACCGAAGGCATCATAGCTTCAGCCTGCCAGGGAGCATGGTCTCATCGATACACTCACGGTGGTGGAGCTGCTCTACTTGGTCTTTATTCCTCAAGGTTGCATTGTACCTATGATTAAGGGTCTTGATTGGTTTCTCTGCCACAGTTCGAATGGGCACATCACAGCTGCAGAAGTATTTGTATGACAGCTTCCCTCTCATAATCGACACGGTCTTTGATGTTCATAGTATGCCACTTTTCTCCTTCATGAACGCGTCCTTCACAAACTTGAAAGCATCTAAGAAGTTGGATCTTGCTTGTTCCTTCCTACTTTGGCTATTTCGCAGGCTCTCAGCCCTCCTCAAGGTCTCGACATACCAAGCGGATTTTGGCCATTGGCCGTCGAGCAGTTGGTAGAGTCGATGAGTGCCGTCAGCCAGGTGTGGCTCGCACCGTCAGCCCGAATGAGCCGTCGGAGGGCAGTTTCCGCCCGATTCAACATGTTGAACTGGCGTCAGCAGTCGGTGACATTTGATCACTCTGATAGGCTACCAAATCAGTGCACAAGACAAGAACCAAAAGTGAACAGGATTTAGTCCTTTTTCACTTTATTTACATCTCAACAGATGCATTTGACGACACGGCCACCTGTACAGAAGAACGTGAATGCATGATTAAGGAGAGCTAGCTCGCAAAATGTCACCGTCAAAGTGATGAAAAGAAAAGTTGATAGCGAATGTATGAAGTACAAAGAAGAGTGGAAAGAAACGTATGCTTTCATCCTACCCATATTTATATTATTGGTTACGTGGCCAATCAGGTGCCTAGATACTGTAACAAGGAATTGAGTGCTGTATAAGCCCGGCTCAGGTGTTTCAGTCAAAGCGGGCCGCTAGTTGCCGACCCCTACTGTACAGCATGTGACCATACTGTGACCTTAAAACCAATTGACTTTTGGCGTACCGTTACACCTCTAGCTATTATACAGAACATATGGGGGTTCACCGATGTGGCCCACCCTGACTTAAGGGGTGTTATGTATGTTACATGCAAACAAACAAGAGCACAGCATGTGGGGAAATAAGACATTTGCAGTTTGGTTTTGTTACAAGGAAAAGTGTGTTTCCAATACTATATTTTGATGCAACATTCCATTTCTTCTTCTTGTTCGCTTGAAATAAGCTCAGCTTGTAAACTCATTGAACCAGCACAGATTTTGAGTCAATTTTGGGAACCAAGCTGATTGGCACCGCTTATCAGAGAATCTTATCGACCTTCAGACGCCTCGCGAACTGGAGCAACGTGACCCCCTCGGACTCAAGGAAAAACCTGGTACATAAAAGTTACAATATTTTTCTTTGATTTTTATTGAACATAGAAACACATAACAGACTCATTTAAAATCGCAAAATACAATTACAAAAAAAGGATAAGAAAACATCGATGTCTTTGTTCAGTTTACATGTTCAAAGGGAGTAGGAGGAAGTCAAAAATGTATCTAGTCCCACCCCTTGAACTCATCATGTTCATACTCAAATAGGTTAACCATTCATATACAGTTGAACCTCGATTTAATGGACTAATAGGGGCGGGGGGTTATCCATTACAGCCGATTGTGCGTTATATTGAAGCAGGTTTTTTTGCAGCCATATGCATCTATATTACTGTCCAGTACAAAATTATAGTTTCGTACTTGTTTTGGATGGCCTAAAACGCCCAGTACAGTACAAGGTGTTTGTAAAATAAATATAAAAAAGCTTAAAAATATTTGAAACGTTTTAAATTTGATTGAAACTTACCACGCTGGTGTGCTTGATGGCTACGTGACGTTATTGTAGTCATTGGAGAGTCGAGGCAGGTTGCTTTCATGAGCGGCGAGGAATTAATGTGTTTCCAAATCCGTTGCTAAAGCGGCTTGGCAAAAAAATAAAATAAAGTGTTACTGTGCCAAAAATTGCATGTTCCAGACTCCAGAGACTGTTGCGCGTTGTATTCCTCTTAAACACCGCCGCCGTATACGCTGTCTCTGTGCAGAGCTTTATGCAACAATAGATAGAACTCCTGCCATGACGGCCAACATGGCCGCCATATGTCAATGCGTTGCCTTTGATGGAATGTTGCCACATTTAACATGGCCACCACGTAGGCACGGGAGGCACGGCTGTTGGTTGGATCTAGTCATATTGTATATCTGTGACCCGGAAATACAGCCGTCCCAGTCTCTGCCTATATTGCGCAACAGCGCCAGTAAACAACGGCGGCCATTTCTGGAACTAACAGACGTTGTCAACATCGGTTTAAAAGTCAGATGACAAAGATGTTATGGGGTCAGTTAAAATTCATATTTGGATTGTTTATACGTTATGTAATACATGCACGTATTATATATTCCTATTTGTTTCCGTGACACGGCACAAGCTTTTACATAGTATGTAGGATTCCTATATATTGTGTGCCCCTTGCTCGAGCAGCGTTATAACACGCCGCGCAGAAAGTCTTTGCCGTGTCTGTTAACTTGTCATATAGGCAACAGTACAGACGACAGTACTGAAAAGTACGGCGTGGGTCTTTTTTTTCCCGCTGCCCAGTGCATAGTAACCAAAATAGAGTCGTAGGTATATACAAGGAAATCCTCACCTCTTGTCTGCGCCGCTTCGCCGCGGCACCGTGGCGGCTGCGAGATTTAGTTCTCCTGCTGGTGGTTGAGGTCCCGATGGCTGTAGGAAAAATAGTTGGCACCGCAGCTGGTTTCAGCCTCTCCCTCTGTATCCGATGCTTTCTGCTAAGTCTTTCTCAAAACACGCCGAGATGCGCAAGGACATTTTTAAATGCTACGGGGGCTGCTAATCACGAAGGAAACAATACACGTCCAAATGAACCGCTCCTGGGCAACCAAAAGAGCTAGCAACAAATGGCTCACTGCTACTTCCGGTGTCTCACAGGAAGTTGCACCCATAATTGTTTCTTCATGAGTGCACCCAGGAATAAGGTGGATCAAACTGGATGATTTCTCACGGCACACCTGACGATCTCTCCTGACACGCTAGTTGGGAATCACTGGTCTGTCGGGTTTATAAAGGTTTTATGATGGCGACAGTGTGAGCTTCCTTCCATGCATTGTTTATTGCTTAATGGAACGGGGAGAATGCACACATTAATAACTACTGCTGTAAATGGTTAGCCAGAATTAGCCAAAAGGAATCACTTTGCAGTTCCTGGATAGATGTTTAAAATGTCGCCCAGCCACAGGGCTACAGCGCTTGTCGAGCCCATCCCTGTGGACTTTGTGCGAGAGGTGGGGTACAACCTGGAGTGGCCGCGAGTCAATCACAAGGCACATATGGGAGAGAAAAACACATTCAGACCTCCGGACAATTTAGCATCTTCAAAGAACTAAAAATGCCCGTTTTCGGAATGTGGGAGGAAATCCAAGCAATTACTGGGAAAAACATGCGAACTTTAAATAGGATTTCTCGACTGCGGGGCAGACATGCTTACTGCTACTCCCCTTACTGCCCCGTTTGAGCTCATTTCCGAAATTTGGTTTTGAAACGAGAAGCACCAGCATCACATCACAGATGGTGCTCCACTTTGGAGTTCCAATGTATAAAACATTTTTGAATATCAGCTTCACTTCAGACTTTCTTACCTCAGTGAGTTATCGTTTCACAAACATACTTTCTTTTGCATTTCGTTCGCCCCTGCTCTTTCATTCTCTCGCTCCCATGTCTGGCCCGCCGCACTGCTTCTCCCACAGTGGGTAATGTGAACGGACTTAGTCTCCCGGGTGTCGAGGCCCCCCCTCTCAAGCCTCGCAGGCAAATGTGTGGCGGCCGCTCGGATGGGAGCAGCACACGCCGAGTCGGCGGCAGTCTGTGGGGGCAAAGAACACAACGAAGTGAAAGGATGATGACGGGTAAAGTCTCGGACTTGGAGGATGAAATCGCCCGCCGCATGCCGAGCGCAGCCGAGCAGGAAGCGGGCCGCCTGGCCAAGGCAGAGTGTTCTTGACAGTGCTTTGTTTTGAATCTGCAAGGACTTGACATATGCCTCAAATCATTTGCTCTCACCACGCAGCAGATCCACGCTCCTCGGTGATCGGAGACAGGGCCCGGCTGTCGACTGTGTGTCACCGCATGTGCCACATGTGCAGCAAATGCGTGTGTGTGTGTGTGTGTGTCTACTGTGGGTGTTTGCAGTGCAAGCGTGTGTATTAGCTCAACGGGCAAAGTAAACAGCAACATCTGACGGTGACGTTGCTGACTTCACTTGTTCGTTTTTGTTCAGCGTCCTTTCAGGATGTAGACACCCTCGCTAGAAATAAAACGGTAAACTAAAGTTTGTATAATATTCTTCTATTAATGTTTTATGCTTAATTTCAGATGCTGCCAGGGCACCATGACTATTACCTGGTGGCACCGGGTTGGCCCGAGTGGCACAGATGAGTGAGAAAAATACATGCTTTAAACTGGAAATTGTGAGATATTATATAAAATATGATGCACCATTAACAACTGTTAAGTTGCTGAGTTAAATTGTAGTGGATTTACTTTCAAGCAGCATGATGGATGCTGGTAATCATGTCTGCGACTCTTCTTCTGGTTCTGGGGTTTTCATGGGAATCTCGGAATCTGGAGTTTGCAAGTTTTGCCAACGCTCGCATGGACTTATTTTGTCTTTTCTGTTAGCTCGGATCAAAGTGCTCCGAAATCAATCGAAATTGGTTCACTGTCTAGAAATGTGATCATATGAGGAGCTTAATCTCCATCTTATTTCTTTCTTCTTGTCAGTGGCCAGAAAATGATCAGCTCCAGTGTATCAGCATACATTTCATAAGTCGGTTTTAGTGTTGGGTCGGTCAGTACTGAAATAGCGATACTCTCATACCAGCCTTTCTGATACTGGAAGAAATTATCAAAACAAAATATCTTCTTCTTCTTCTTCTTCTGCTTTGGGCTTGTCCCTTTAGGGGTCGCCACAGCGTGTCATCCTTTTCCACGAGAGCCTATCTTCTGCATCCTCCTCTCCAACACCAACTGCCCTCACGTCTTCCCTCACGACATCCATCAACCTTCTCTTTGGTCTTCCCCGAGCTCTCTTGCCTGGCAGCTCCATCCTCATCTGGCAGCGAATGAGTTAAAAATCTCCCATGTCGATTACTCTGCTGCTTTCAACATACCGTACCTGGGTGCTGCGCTGCATAATAAAGGACATGTATTACCTTAGAGCAAAGTGCTAATTAACGCTGTCCCCTAGCTCCTCTATCTAATTGTCTACGTGCAGCTGATCAGGCCTTTCTTTCTTGCTTTCATTTTTAGGCACCTATTAAGATCATTGATTTGAGAAATGATCCAGTGGACTGTACGAACACAAGATTTGACTGGGTAGACATTTAATAGCGTTTGGGGGATGGTCCGCAGGCAACGCTAATTGTATCTAATTTACTGTGAAGCCTGTCCCAAGCTGCATTTGATGGGATTGTAACCACTATGGCTTTTTATGCCTGCTCCTTATCGATGTGATGGATAGAAGAGGAAACAAGCAAGTGGAGGGTGTACAAAACGAGTGACACTACACCATCATTTTTAGAATAACGTTTGATAAATATGTTTCTCCATAAACTGTATGACATTTTTATTTTTTTTACAAAGATATAAGTGTCAGTTTTGATTTCCAATGTCATGGTGTCATGCAATGCTTTTTAATTGCTGCTAAAATTAAGTTTAATAAGAAATTTCACGGCACGGTGGGCAAACTGGTTAGAGCGTCCGCCTCACAGTTCTGAGGAGCGGGGTTCAATCCCCGGCCCCGCCTGTGTGGAGTTTGCATGTTGTCCCCGTGCCTGCGTGGCTTTTCTCCGGGCTCTCCGGTTTCCTCCCACATCCCAAAAACATGCATGGTAGGTTGATTGAAGACCGTAAATTGCCCGTAGGTGTGAGTGTGAATGGTTGTTTGTTTCTATGTGCCCTGCGATTGGCTGGCAACCAGTTCAGGGTGTACCCCGCCTCCTGCCCGATGGTAGCTGGGATAGGCTCCAGCATACTATATTTACATTTTTATTTATTTAATTGAATACACTACAAAGACAACATATGTCATGTTCAAACTGATAAACCTTATTGTTTTTAGCAAATAATCGTTAACTTAGAATGTTATGGCTGCAACACGTTCCAAAAAAGCTGCGACAGGTGGAAAAAAAGACTGAGAAAGTTGAGGAATGCTCATCAAACACGTGTTTGGAACAGGCTCATTGGGAACAGACGGGGGCCATGTCATTCACAAGTAAAGATGGGGCGAGGTTCACCTCTTTGTGAACAAGTGCGAGAGAAAATAGTCGAACAGTTTAAGGACAATGTTCCTCAACGTACAATTGCAAGGAATTTAGGGATTTCATCATCTACGGTCCATAATTGTCTGTCTGTTGTACTCCAACTACCGGAGACAAATTCCTTGTGTGTTTTGGACATACTTGGCAAATAAAGATTATTCTGATTCTGATTCTGAAAAGGTTCAGAGAATCTGGAGAAATCACTGCACATGTAAGCAGCAAGGCCGAAAACCAACATTGAATGCCCGTGACCTTCGATCCCTCACGCGGCATCAAAAACCGACATCAATATGTGAAGGGTATCACCACATGGGATCAGGAACACTTCAGAAAACCAATTTCAGTAAATACAGTTCGGCGCTACATCCGTAAGTGCAACTTGAAACTCTACTATGCAAAGCAAAAGCCATTTATCAACAACACCCAGAAACGCCGCTGGCTTCTCTGGACCCGAGCTCATCTAAGATGGACTGATGCAAAGTGGAAAAGTGTTCTGTGGTCCGACGAGTCCACATTTCAAATTGTTTTTGGAAATTGTGGACGTCGTGTCCTCCGGGCCAAAGAGGAAAAGAACCATCCGGACTGTTATGGACACAGAGTTCAAAAGCCAGCATCTGTGATGGTATGGGGCTGTGTTGTGCCAATGGAATGGGTAACTTACACATCTGTGAAGGCACCATTAATGCTGAAAGGTACATACAGGTTTTGGAGAAACATATGCTGCCATCCAAGCAACGTCTTTTTCATGGACGCCCCTGCTTATTTCAGCAAGACAATGCCAAACCATATTCTGCACGTGTTACAACAGCGCGGCTTCGTAGTAAAAGAGTCCAGTAGAGTACTAGACTGGCCTGCCTGCAGTCCAGACCTGTCTCCCATTGAAAATGTGTGACGCATTATGAAGCGTAAAATATGACAACGGAGACCCCCGCACTGTTGAACAGCTGAAGCTGTACATCGAGCAAGAATGGGAAAGAATTCGATCTACAAAGTTTCAACAATTAGTGTCCTCAGTTCCCAAACGTTTATTGAATGTTGTTAAAAGAAAAGGTGATGTAACACAGTGGTAAACATGACCCTGTCCTAGCTTTTTTGGAACGTGTTGTATGTTTAGCACAACATCCCAACTTCATTGGAATTGGGGTTGTGTTACTTTCAATGTATATCTCCAAAATTTACTTCATATACATTACTCCTGATGCAATTATTTCACCAACTTTACTACTGTACAATATTATACTGCCTTATTTAAACAACACATGAATGAAGGGTGAGTTACTTTACTGCTGCAGCATTTCATCCATTCACTTTACACAATATTACATTTTTTAAACATTTATTTCGATGCTGATAATAAGTTAAAAATCTAGTTAATGGCATAAGTAGCCTTAGCAAGATTTTACGGCTATTATTATTACGATTAGCAGCAGCATTAAGGGTGAAGGTCACTAGCAGAGGGGTTATTGGTCTGGGTGACAGTGAGGAGGTGGTGCTGGTCTTGGAAAACGAGGAGGAGGAGGACAATATGGTGGTCTTATTGGGGGAGAAGGAAGAGAACGGAACAGGAAGCAGCAATAACCAGACCGATGGAGATGCCATGTGTAAGGCTGCCGTACGACGGAGGCGATTGTATTATGCATATAGTGTATACAGCAAAAATGACGAGACCTAAAATCACAGTCACCGCTCATTGGTTAGTATTCGGGGCTTCGATTCAAAAAATAATCGGTCTGCGGTTGTGCGCACCGGGGGCCTCGCCATCTTAATTCACGGGCTGAATGCCATTGTGTGTCTGTCTGTCTCTCTCTCTCTCTCTCTCTCTCTCTCTCTCTATATATATATATATATATATATATATATGATGGGTTGTATGTTAACATAAAATGCCCAGGGAGGTGGCACCAAAGTAATTTTATTGTAATTTTACCTCCATTTCATCTACGATTGTCATGTCCACTTGCCGCGATAATTTGACGAGCCAGCACTTTATTCAGTCGCTTAGGAAAAATAATGTTGCACGGAAAAAGTACGTACCCCCCAAAATGTCCGTTACTTAATGAACTCATAGGTGATCCTCACATGTGGCGTGAATGGCCTTTCTGTCGGATACGAGTTCAGAAGATATCAATCTTCTCTCTGCCCGTGTCATCAGCTTTAAGGCTGTCTAATGACTCGGAACGAAGGCACCGCTCGTTTCTTAATGTTGGCCTACTGGGAACCATCCTCTCACACCAGGTTTTCCGCTCATCAGTTCCAAAGGACAACCTTTCCTCCCTCTATTCAAAAAAATCATTACATTATAATCTTCTTTGTCTATTTGATCAGAAATAAGGGTACAGTCAGATTCCATTTCAGTCCCCCAAGGTACTCTTCCAAGGTAATTGTTGAAAAGGGTAAAGGTATGTTTCCAAGCTGTCAAAGTCAATTGACTTTTGGGGACCATCCCACTGATTGTCACTCTAGATCCACCATCCATCCATTTTCTGGGCCGCTTATTCTGTTCGGGTTTGCAGGGAGCTGGTGCCTATCAGGCTAAAGGCAGACTACATCCTTGACGGGTGGCCAGTCAATCACCAGGCAGGCACGTTTGTCGGGACACAACAGAAATGGGAGTTATTACGGGATGAGCGATACAGTTAAATTCATGATTTAAGAAATACACAAATATGACCAAGCGGTGGCTAACTTAAACATTTAGCCGAAAGCACAATGCATCATGATTAGCATTAAAATGACCAGGGATGATCAAAAAGAGGTATGTTTTTACGACTCTGAAAATGTGTTGTTTGTATTTCACAACCGTCCAGAATCAGAATCATCTATATCTGCAAAGTATGTCCAAAAAATCCATATTGAGTAGCAATCAATTCAACAGGACATAGTGATAAACGAACAAAAGAAGAGGTCTTCTTTTGCTTCAAAACGTGAGTAGTTTATTTGAGTTATATTATACAGCGGTTCACTTCTTATACTGTATTACATATTACAGTTCCACAAAAACAACAGTACAGTTCATAAATGATTTTTTTTAAGGTGACAATTTGAGCTCCAATGAAAAGAATTCTCCCCCCAGCCCCTGCCAACGCATGCACACGCACACACAAAGGCACACAAACCCCACCCCCCGACCTGCCCCCAATCAGCACAGGAGTTCTTTCCCAGGCCACATTATCCCATTTGAACTTCATTCCTATTTCCGGTCAATCGGCCTCAATTGCCTGCCTCGGGCTGCCGAGCTATTTACCTCGTGGACTTCAAGTCATTCAATCCTTTCATAAAAAGCCTGCATTGGGAAATGTGTGTGTGCTGGAGATTTTGTGTGTTCGGGTATGCTATCTATTGATAAAAGGTGCTTATGCAAGAGAATAGTTCCATGTATTGGTAAGTATCCATAACGATTATATTACAGGCAATTTAGAGTCGTCTATCAAGCGACCACGCATGTTGTTGGGATGTGGGAGGAAACCGGAGTGCCCGGAGAAAACCCACGCGGGCACGGGGAGAACATGCAAACTCCACACAGGCGGGGCCGGGATTTGAACCCCGGTCCTCAGAACTGTGAGGAAGATGTGCTAACCAGTCGCCCACTGTGCCACGGTTAAAATACACATTACATACAGTTAGGTTTAAGATTGGACATTCTCCATTGACTTTGCCGACATCTAAACTGGGTCGCTTGAGCGTCAATCAAGCTATTTGAGGGGAATTCACAATGCACCCTGCGTGATCAGCATAAAAGATTGGAAGCAGCATAAAATCTATGCCGATTACTGTCCTGTTCTCCCCCATTTTGTTGTTTTGTTGTCTTTAACGCGGCACTTCGCACCAATTAGTTTGGAGGGTAATCCTAATGGGCCACCGCAGCGACGTTGCAAAGCAAGGCTCTTTTGGTGTGCCGGAGTCAAGGGGTGAGAGACGATGCAGCCAAACAAGGCACAGATGAGGGATAATGTGAGATAGAGTGACAAGATGGAGACGGCATTAGGCAAATGGCATCATTAAAAAGTAGCAGCTACCTGAGCTCGCCCGATGAGAGAAGGGAGGTAAAGAGTAGGCTTGATGCCCCCAAGCTTTGCTGCTCTGTTAATTTTGATCTTCTGCAAGTTCTTCTCCTTATCATCCAGCATGCACTTGGCCTTCAGGTACACTCACAAGACCAAAGGCAACGAGCAGCTTCGGGGCTCTTTAATGCCGAGTGAAAGGGAGATCAAGAACACATGAAACTAATTCAACAACGATAGGTCTCGCATAGGGATAGAACACAAATATCACAACTGTAATTTGTAAAGTTTCTACACCCCTTGCATTTTTTTGTGTCTATGGACCAAAACGAAAGATTCAGACAACTACTACAAACCGTCCCACCCCTTACGTTACTTAGCTGTACTAAAACATTCACGATCAACTTTTTTTTTTTTTTTTTAAATTGTCCCAAACCAGCCCATGAACCTTAAAGATTTGACCAGCTAGCTAAACTGTTAAATTAGCTTACCTGTCTTTATGAGCTTTGTAGGGACAGATGAGTTTCGGCATCATTGTTGTTGTGTCTTTAATGTGCGAGTTGCAAGCTGTGCAGGTCGCAATCCTCTTTTTGCACACTTCAACGACAGCATAATCCTTGAATACAAAAACAAAAAAAACCAAAAAAAAAGGCACGCTGTCTTAACTAAAATGCAGATTTCAAACTCTAAAAGAGATGACTTGTCAAGTCACGTAGTTCATGTCAAAGTCAAGTCATAAAACTGGCAACTCGAGTGGACTCAAGTCAATTGACTCGAGTCCCTCATCTCAGTGAGGGGGTTTGGGCATCTGGTTAGGAAGCCCCCTGGACGCCTCCCTGGCGAGGTGTTCCGGACAGCTCCCACCGGGAGGAGGTCCCGGGGATGACGCGGGAGAGACCATGTTTGTCGGCTGTCCTGGGAACGCATCGGGATCCCCCCCAGAAGAGCTGGACGAAGTGGCTGGGGAGAGGGAAGTCTGCGCCTCCCTGCTAGAGCTGCTGCCCCTGCGACTTAACCTCGGATAAGCGGAAGAAAATGGATGGATGGAATTTGGAAGTCAACCAGTGTCACGGAACTGAACGGGGTTGGCTTTAACACTTCCACTGTACCAGAAAGTAATTGCAGAAGAACTACAAATCAATCTGTAGTCGTTATGACCAGCCAATCTTCAACATCATCATTTGCTTTTCAGTTAGTGTCAAATGTCCGTCCTTCCTGTCTAATTTGCAATTTGAAGGAATAATTAGTATGCTGAGGCTATACTAATTTTATTTATTGTACAGATTATAATCCCTAAAGGGTTATTAGGGTATTTATATTTTCTTACTCACTTGTTATAGACGAAAATGTATCATCATTTACAGGCACAAATGCAGTGTGATATGGCATGGCATCAACATCGGCATACGTACAGTCTGCACATGAAACTGTTTCTGGTCACAGATTGGATTCCAAGAGTGAGCTGATATAAAGCAGGATGGTAGAAATGTCCCCTCAGTGATTGTCAACAACTTGCTTGTTTCTAGGTGAAATAAACCGGTCATGAAATCAAAGAAGGAAAAACAAAAGCCTTTGCACGTGTTGCAAATCCATAAACTGATCTAATCTGCTTGGCGGGAGAAATGGAAAACAGTTGAGAAGTGACTTTCTCAGCGTTCCACCATTTATGGAAATTGAAACCAATCAAAGAGCTGCCATAGAGAAGCTTTGTAATAGAGCGTTGATTAGCCAGGCGTCTTTGAATCAGCCATAAAGAAGAGTCATATAAATGGATACATTCAGCCCGGCATCATTTTACCCAGTGAACTTAATTTGACTTGGAAGCCACGCTGTGTTTTATGAACATTACAGTAGCCATCAATGTTAAGTGAATTTTTATTTCTTATTTCTTTTTTTTTTTTTTTTTTATATCTTTGATGGTATTAATAGATTGAATGCAATTCCAGCTTCATGTGTTATTTTAGCGTTAGCCTATGACCATACAGTTCTTCTTTTATACTCTTTAGTTGTGAGTATATTGTATAATGTGTGTTTTGGAAAGTTTTGTCACATTTATCATATTTAGTTTTTGCCTTAAATATTAGAAAATATATTTTGGTTAGTTGACTTTTTTAAAAAAAAAAAAAAAACCTTTATCAATTTAAGTTTTAAAAATGATACGCGCAAAGAAATATGTGCCAGCAGTAACTGAATTTGAATCATTTATATTTGAATGAAAAATGTCTACACTTGGATAATTGCTTTACAAAACTGAATTTGAGAAACATAATTTGAATTTGTATTGTACATCGCATTTAAAAGCTGAAACTAAATAGTATAATTTGACATTGAATTTATCAGTTTGGAACTGAACCCCGCTAAACTTGAAAGTGAAGGTAAAAGAATTTTATTCGCAATGAAAATTCAAAGGATATATTTTCACATTCATTTTGATCATTTCAAATTCAATTTCAAAGACAGACATCTTGGGACTGAAGGAATAGCAATCGATCGGCGATACACAGATCTCCTCTTCTGCCAATCAGTGCCTTCAATTTTGAGCATGTGACGTCGGGACTCTTGATGTAGTTTCCCAGCAGGTTAGCCTAAAGATGTTTTCTGTTTATGTTATTTGCTCATTATGTATTAAGATGCATTAAGGTATGATTTTGCCAACTTGTCAAAGCTTTTACATTTTCAATATTAGCTCTGCCCTCATGCCTTTTGAAAAAATCTTTTCCCCATTAAAATAACATTGTGACAAACGACCCGATTGTGTGTGACAACCATTCCTGTGATGGGGTTGGTTGTCACAATGTGTCAGCTTGTCTTTAACAGTTACAGTAATTGCCTCTTTTTTTTTTCCAATCGGTTGGAGTTGGAGGATTTCTATTTCAAGCCAAGCCTTCCATTTAATGAATGAATGACGACTGGAAGACGAGGAATTCACATTCAAGAACATGTGTGATTCCCTGCCCAATCTCATTTTCCCATACTGCTTGTCTAACAAAATAGTGATAAAAAAAAAATGTAGGGGGCGAAATGGAACATTTTCCCACAAAAGAATTAATATAATTATAGGTACATTGATGCCAAAGTTGCTGTAAAATAGTCCATCCATCCATGGTCTGTACCGCTTTATCCTCACAAGGGTCGCGGGCGTGCTATTTCCGGGCGAGAGGCGGGGTACACCCCGAACTGGTTGCCAGCCAATCGGAGGGCACATATATAAACAGTTCAAATTGAATACAGTATACACGTCACGTTTATTGCCCAATTTTCCAGATCACTTGTATATGTTGCCTTAGTAGTACTCCTTTGCTGCAAATGTCAGAGTCAGTGCGGCACCAGCGCATATCTATTTTAGTGACGTTCCTCTTTATGGCAAACCTTTTTGCATTGTTAGCTGTATAAAAGCAATGGGCGTGGATCGTACCTACGCGCAAGACAAGTTAGTGTGCAAATGACGTGTCATGTTATTTCTACGCTATATGCGATGATCTGATTTTATGAGTGTTTTTGATGGCTTTTATAACATACTATCGAATGTCATGCTAAAGGAAGGCATTGGCATACACTTATTTCCATTTTGCCTTCCCATCATTCAACTGTTCCTCACTCGGCCTTTCTCCCTTGTTCTCTCCTGCAGTGCTTCACTTTGTGCTGCTCAATACAGCAATCATCACCCCGCCTCACTTTGCTGTGACCTCTGAGATGATGAAGTGAGATTACCTGTACAAAAGCGTGCTGAGAGCATTTGACTCGATAAGTGTGTGAGTGTGTGTGTGTGTGTGTGTGTGTGTGCGCGCGTGTACGAGAGGCAGAGGCCACAGTTATCATTAGCCAGAGGGCAGGTTCACCCCTTTCACGACTGCATGGCTAGCTGCCTGCTTATGGAAAGTAATTCTGAATAGAATTTTGCAGGGCATCATAGGTAACTAAATGCATTGCAAACTTTTAGTCCATTCTAATGATAATCAGAATTCTAATAATAATCATGACAACAATAATCTTCACAATCATTATGTTCAATCATATTACTTATGGGTGCCTCCCTGTGCACTCAAGCACATACTTCATCTACAAAAACAAACATTGTTAAAGTCTCGCACCATGTCAAGCAAGACTGGGCATCGTCATCTTTATAAAGGCAGATTTTGGATTTTTTATATTGCTCTTGTGAAGCGGCGGGCACACATCGAGATAATTGAGCTGAATTTGAGCATTCCCGCCCCTTCCGAACAAAGTCAGCAAAGCCTGGATTGTCGGATGTGTAGGCCTTCCTAATATTGTGGCTCTTGAGTGTGAACAAAGTCTTCATACGGCCTAGTTTAAGAAACCTGTGCATTTACTTGTGCGGCTGTTGCTCCCTCATTAGGTGTACTGTTTCTCAAAAGCACCTCCGGGCGGAAAATCCACTAATGAGGACACTGCGCAGAGCAAGCCCGCCCAGACTCCTCTCTGTCCTTAATTAAGCAATGTGAGTCCTCAAACCAACAGCAGCTAGAGTTGGACAAAAAAAAAAAAAAAAAAAGGAAACATCTCCACTCAGAGAAGTGAAGACAATGCACATGTTCGTTATGTTTGGAAAGAAGCGTCTATTTGTTCATTACATTGTATGCCTTGCTCTTAGATTTTAGTTAGAGGTTGGATGAAAGGTGTACGCTCCTGTGAGTGGTGTACAGTGCGTCTTTATAGATAATTAATAAGTGCATGTCCTCAACCCCCCCCCACCACACACACACACACACACACATCTACAAATGACTGTTGTAATGTTACTTGTGTTCAAATATCTAGACTGTCTCACTATAGTTCTGCCGTGATTCTCACCACTAGTCCCCTTGTCCACTAAACCCTTTTCTGTCCGGCTGCATTTTCAATAAACATCATCATAATAATAAATAAATACAAAAAAGAAGTATTTCAAACTCCCCTGTTGCACAGAAAAACTGCTCCAGCACAAAGGCCAACGGATCCACCATTCAGCAAGGCCATGCAGCTGAACAGGACAGGTTTAAAAGAAAAAGGAAAAAAAAAAAAGTGATCTAATGACGAAAGCACTTATTGTACTTCGCCTAAGTAACCAACAGATATGCTTGTATTATCATTATTGTATCTTTTTAATGAACATGTTCACAGGGGTTCATAATAGGCAAAACATAGTGATGTGCAAACATTTTGGGCTTTTGACTTCGTGACCGATGTAAATCTGGTGCGGCGAGCAGTGCAAAGTGTGTGCCAGGGGCGGGTTAGACCGGTGTTGGCACTTTCGTGCTACTCCAAAGCGTTACCACAACTACAATCATGAATCAAGTGACATTCAATCAACATTACCAATTATTATGTTAGGATACAACTCTTGCATTTGATCGTGTTCCTAATAATTGGGCCAATAGCCCTTACCAGCATTACAAAACCTGATTCAAATCAAGTCATTATAATCGACTTCACTGAGGCATAATGTCGTTTTCAAGCCGTAGGAATACATTTTTCTAGCTCATCCTCAATAACAGGCATTCAGCAGCAGAGGTTGTTTAATGACAGCATTATAGTTGAGCTACATAAAATAGTTTAATTGGTCATTGCAAGCAAATGGACAACCCCAGAACCGGTACAACTAGGCTTGAGGGGGGGGGGGGGGGGGGGGCCTCCATTTCCAAAGGAACACCAAGGGCTATTGTGCACAGATTCAAAAGAATCCCTCAAAGACTGACCAATCCCTGCGGCCACTGGATTCTCCTCCCAATCAAGCTGTGGGTGACTACTAATTGGAGCAAAAACGACATCCAAGTGAGCCTCCAACTCGATTTCGCTCTCCTCGCGGATGCATTAAGCTGAATGTCAGCCGGCCATGAACAATTATATCCTTTCCGTTGCCATCAAATGACCATGATCCAACTTTGGCAAAATAACGCATACATTGTTAAAGTGTACATCTTGGACTTCAGTCCCCTTTCTGTCCACTTTCTTTCCTCTTTCTCTGCAATAAAAGGCGGAGGATTTGAAATTAGTAAATCATTTGTCTCAGATGATCACTCTTCTCCTGCCGTTTCTGTTAATATATCACATTCAGTCATTTTTGGGCAAAATTCTCTAATACACAAACATGGGTCATGTCACATTTGGGACTTTTTTTTTTTTTTTTTTTTTTTGCAGAATAGACACTTTGTACAAGCAGCTTGGTTGTTTATTGCCGTTGTGATGCTCATTGTCCCGACATGAAGTCTGCATGCTCATTGCTCAGCGCGCGCATGCCTAAGCAACATTGTGTGCGTGCGTGTGCGTGTGCACGCACCCGTACATAAACCTGAACTCATCCAGCATGCATTTGCATATCAGCCAAAAGTATCTGAGCACATTTCCTTGCTCCGATGAAGCAAATCATTCCCCACCACGCAACAAAGAGGCTTATTACACTTTGCGATCGGCGCTCATGCTGGGAATCAAATGGTGAGAGAAATGTCATTGCAGTAATGGTGGCCAGTAAGTGACTATAACCTGAGATCAACTTAACATTAAGGAGCGGCCCCTGGGTACTTTAACAACAAGAGAGAATGAGCTGACGGCGAAAAGTATGCGACAGACACAACAGACACACAAATCGTTTTGAGCAAACCCTCTCGCATGATCCCGCCCGCCTCTTTCCGTTTCGCCATGTCTCTTGCTTCTCCTCAGGTCGTACGACTTGGCGTGCCTCGTGATTTAACACTGGCATCGTGATTCAGTCAAATCTACTTCTTTCTTCAACTAACGAAGTTGTCATCAAGTGTACTTAACCACTCCTTGTGTGCTAACAAATCATTGCATTTAGTCCAGAGAGCTCTTTTTGAAAGAAAAAGTAACCCCAATCACTTATTCCTTCATTGTGGAATGACAAAGTGCATTTTGGTACAGACCCCTGCTACATTTGTTACTTTATCACACCAAAGATGTTCATGAAATAATGTGGCCCGCTACATCCAGCTTGCCATTTTCTTTACCACTTGTCCTCATTAGGGTCGCAAGGGAGCATTAGCATTAGCCTATCCAATCTGACTTGTGTGTGAAAAGCAGGTTACATGCTGGACTGGTTACAAGTCAAATAGAGGGCACATATTGACAACCACCTCCTAAAAGGCGGAGGAGCGGGAGGGACCTCTGGAGGAGACAGGCTTCAACATCGGCGCATGGGGCATGGGGTGAGGACTACGGGATTGCTCATCTCTTCAAACTCAATTGCACCGATGAAGCGTGCGTCCAGTTCCCGTGCTGCTCCTGTAAACGGAAATGACTCCTGCTCGTTGTAGTCTCTTTTTAGCAGCGGAGCGAACAGGGAACCGCCACAGGATACTCACAGGGTTCGAACTCGACCTCTACATTCCCAATCCCTATTCATGTCAACAGCACCGAATGATTCATAAATGAGAATCGAATCATTATTCCTTGTACTATTCCAAAATAAAGACATCTTTGTCCAGCAAAAGAACAATTCTATTTGATTATTTGAAAACTATCTATTGAACTGGAGAGAGAGAGTACACTGCCGTGTTTTGGATGCAGCTTTTCCTTCCGGAAAAGGTTTTCTTTGTACTTTAAAATGGCTTACTTTGAGCCATACCATGGCCAAAAGTACAACCCGGGTTGGTTTTGTGCAGTGCTGTAAAATGCAGTAATCCACAACTGCTGGGACCATCTGCCCTCTTTCTAGTTTTCGTGAATCATCTGCCTCGCGCGTTGGCTCTTGCACAAGCTTCTCCCATTCATTTACCACAGTCGCCGTCTGCCACGGACATCCGTGCAGCTCCTCAGGCACGGCTATCGGATGCCTCCTTCCATGGAGATCGTCGTCTCGGCGGAGGGCCCTGGCTATTTGCATCCGTGATCCATGATCAACTGCCTGAACTACAGTACTGTACAACTGCGCATATTGTGCAGAATGGACGTGCACTAAGTCAAAATGGCGTCAGCCGGAAACAAAGACTAAACATCGTGAAATCATTTTTCTTTTTTTTTTCGGCAGCTATTACACATCTTGTCCTAATAAAGTAAAGTGTAAAATATTATAGGATTCACTCTGATTTGAGTCCGATTCTTCGTGAACATTCTCATACGATGATCGCTTTTCCACGCCCATTCGAATCCCAGTTAGCGTCACCGCCCATTCGTGCACAGCCCGACGCACAGCGGTTCCACGGTGCTGGGAACTCTTAACGGATGCGCCGTCGTTCCATTGCGGGGTTCTGCCAAAGTGGCTTTGTCACTGGCGTTCCGCAGTGGCCTCGGGGAACACGTCGACACCTGGTGTCCAGGTTGCCCACAGCACGAAGACAGTCGTGACTCCGTGCATCGGATGCATTCCGTAACGGTGAGACGAGTTGTACGGCTTCCTCTACTGCCGGAATTAGCCGATTCTGAAGCCGAGCACAAAGGAAGGAGTCCAGGATCAACAATTGCTGCCGCTGATCTCCCCGTTGTAGAAGCATGCGCTGTTTGACTCCGCCTAATCAAATTGAAAGGCCACTGAGCTTCTCCAAGCACGACGTCTCATCCCGAGCTAATACAGCAGAACGCAGTGTCATCAAAACCACACTCCGCGGCCAAAACGCTGCGACCGATAGTCTCTTGGGAAAAGCTAAGTAGACGACTCCCAAAAACTCTCCCCATTTCCTTCTAATACACACACACACACACACACGCTATATCAAATTGGATCCCATTGGATATTTTCTTTGAGTTGAAAACAATTTGACCCCCAACATAACAGCAAGGTTGGCAGGAATTTCAACAACAAAAACAACTTTGAGGGATTTATACCACCTGCTGGGGAAAAACAAACAATCACCCTCACCTCTGGCTTGTTATAAAAACTCTATAAAATGACACATAATGCATTTCACAAATGTTTAATTAGACGACATTAATTAAAGGTTCCTTCTCTCTTTTTATCGTTTCCTCTGCTGCTTTTCCCCCTCTTTCTTTTGCTGATAGATCTGCAGCGTGACCCCCAGTTAATTGAAACCCAGGAGACTCTTGCATAAAATCAGATTTATCTATCCATAAAGGGATTTTGTTAAAAATAGTCCAAATCCAGTGGCTCACAACTCAGGGCCTCCAGCTACCAAGCCGAGCTTGGCTCCAACCTCTTTTGCCCTCTCACAGTCGCCACGGTGAAGTAAGAGCTGCCTTCTGCTAACTAGCTGGGGATCCATTAATTAATTGCAGGAAAACACAGACATTATATCTGTGGGGCAAATTTCCCCCTCGCCCACATTCCCCTCTGAAAAGAAAGAGCGTGTGCGTGTGTGTGCGTGTGTCTTGTCCCTCATTCGTAGCTCTTCCGAAATGTCTCAAATGTCCCCCAGACAATTTTAGGAGGAACGTAATGATGGGCGATAGTGCTAATGACAAAACATACATCAGATAAAATACTGTGATTCTGAGAGACAGGTCATATCAACTGCTGGCAGTGTACTCGAGTCTGGTAGATGAAGTATTAAAAAACAGAACTGTGAAAAAAAAAAACAGATACTGTAGCACGAGAATAAAGTTGCAATGTTATGCGGGTAAAGTTGCAGTTATGAGAACACAGATGCAATATTACCGGGAAAATTGATGGAATATTACCCAAAATAGGGACGTAATATTATCGATAAGAAATTGTCGTGAATAAAGTTGTAACTACAGGCATAAACCGATACCTGTCAAGCGTCTTGTGAAGTTACACTTTAGCAAAACCAAGACAAACAATGTTTATCGCACGGCAACCCCATCATCGATATGAGCAGATTAATGTTGTAATGTTTAATATGGCCAGATTACTTGAGGAGTGTATGGATCAAGACTACTGGTCTCAGATTGTCGCTTTCTCTTTGTGCATTTCTGGGGCCGATCAGCGAGTTTAAAAAACAAACGATAACCGATCCGATTACAAGATGGACGAATGTGCCTATTTAAATGACACGTTCATTTACTCTATATACTTGTGTACTTAATTGCTCCCAAAAATGTATCTTTGTTCATCTATGTGTGCCAGCGAGGCATAGTGACAGAAAGAACAAACTAATTGTCTCCTATTAGATGGCAGGAAGTAAATCCAGTAATTAATGTATCCACTTTTTGTGACATTTTTGTTTGTTGTGTGCTGTGAGGTTTTTCAATTGTAAAATATGTGCCTTGGTTCCATAAACGTTGGAAATCGCTGCTCTAGTCAGGTCATGTATTCTAATCAGTCAGGTCGAACCAACATTACAACATGACAGAAATCATGGGTGCTATCCAGCCATCCATCCATTTCCCGAACCGCTTAACCCTGCTGGGGTCGCGGGCGTGCCGGAGCCTATCCCAGCTATCATCGGGCAGGAGGCGGGGTACACCCTGAACCGGTTGCCAGCCAATCGCAGGGCACATACAAACACACAACCATTCGCACTCACATTCACACCTACGGGCAATTTAGAGTCTTCAATTGACCTAGCATGCATGTTTTTGGGATGTGGGAGGAAAGCGGAGTGCCCGGAGAAAAGCCACGCAGGCACGGGGAGAACATGCAAACTCCACACAGGCGGGGCCGGGGATCGAACCACGGTCCTCAGAACTGTGAGGCAGACAGACTGGCCATTTTGTGAAACACTGTTTGGAAATGTGTACTTTTCAATAGATGGACATAAGCTTTTTTTTTTTTTAAGAAGTCAGTCAAATCCAGGTGAGAGACTGTTTATATATATATAAAAAAAAAATTTTTCATGATATGAGGTTTCTCGGTTTCTTTTTTGTGAAGTTGTACTGTATACACTACATTTCCAACAGTGTTGTCTTATACTCAAATAAAAAGGTGACCTTAGAAATATATGATTTCTTCTTCTCTAAGCTAGAGACGAGCCAAAATGTATTCAATATTTCTTTCCTCTATTCTGTTCATACTGTTACAAAAGGTCTGCGCTTTTCTGACTTTTATAAATGTATTGAATACATTTGAACGATTTGAACCCCGGTCCCCAGAACTGTGAGGCAGATGTGCTAACCAGTCGTCCACCGCGTTCCAACGAACAAAACCAATTCGGGTTACGTCCCTACAGTAGGAACTTAAGTCGTCATAAACTGAACACCCCTCTGTAATTAGATTGTGCAGTTGAATGAAGTGTCTGATGAATGCGATAAAATGTGAATTATTTGGAATACGTAGCATAAAAGACTGTATTCTGATCTTTCTTTTTCGTGGCCCGTGTCCAACTACTTTGGATTTAGGGCGCTCTGGCCTCCACGGCTGTTATTATGAGGGATCAGCGATACCGGTACCCCCGCCGCAGCTATCCGGGCAAGAGACGTAGGTCCGAAGCTGCGGATCTAATTAAAGCGGCCTGGGATATCCACTGAATGCCGAGAAGAAGCCTGCAGGGATCCTCGTGACGCAGCGCCCTGAGGACAAGAGCCACAAATGAGCCCCTCTATCTGTAGACGTACTTGGGTAATTCATTCATTAGAAATCTCGTGTCACCTCGCTCCCATGTGACGTTGTGTGCAGGTTTGTGAGTAGTGCCAATGAGCGTGCATTTGCGGCTCTATTTTGGTCTTCTGTTTAGCTGGGAATGAATACAAGATGCAGCTGCATTGTCTGTCCGATCAGTACTCGCAGGCTCCCCCCTGCTCGGCTTCCACAAGAAATTAATAGGTGCCATGCATTGATGCGTTAAATTACTTTGCATTGAACACCGCAGACAACCGGATTATTTATTCTTTTATGTGCTCCATATTAAAGCGGAGGCCTTCTGTTTTGCTATTGTTTTTATATTAGATCGTTTCCCAGTGCAAAATAAAAATCAATCACGTTAATGTTTTAGTGTCCCACAGATTGATATGCGTCCTATTTACAAATAATGACATATTTGAATATACTATTGCTAATTAACACATTATTCTTGAAAATGTGAGTCCATTATTTGAAATAAATTCCATTTATACTGCGGTTTGTTTTGTGGTGCAAAACTACACAGTATCTTATGGGAACCAAAATAGTAGAAAGCATCTCTCATTACGGTACAATGCACTTCTACAGCAAGTTAAATGTTGGGCGTAAGGCTGTCTTGTACAGTTTGTTCAGACTTACTGTACATGCTCAGGTCGTTCAAATTCTATCGGTGGAACGTTAATTCAACTTGTGAGTAATGAGGATCACCAACTCTTTGTTTGGAACCAGCAACTAAAAGATTTTGAACTTAACAAAATACCTTATACAGCACAGTTGAACAATAATAATCACATTAATGTGCACGAAAAGAAACGTGTTGCACGTGGTCTTCTGCTCGTTTGGCAGACCAGAGGAGAGGGAAAACGTCGCCAGTTGGTGAGTCCTTCTCATGTCACTGTTATTCAATCTTGGAAAGTTCTTTTCGCGCTCACTTTCGGACGTGTTCAATTCCAAAGGAAATCGGAGCGGTATGGTCGCAAACACGATTTTAATCGGTTGCACATGATTACGATGTGGTAACCTGATGTCATTTCCCCCTCTTTTCCTCGAAAATAAATAAGGTGTTAGTCGAACACATTTTAATCATGTGCAACCAACGTACATTCGTACATTCGAATTAAGTAAATTCAAAGGACTTTTTCTTACTGAGCTTAGTTCAAAATTTTGAATTAAGAACTAGTAACTGAACTAATTCATTTTTTTCCAACGATGAACTGAACTTTGTACTAGTAACCGTAGAAAATGAACTTTCCGAACACTGACGCTGTATTATTTCACATCGCAATATATATTGCAGGTTTAAAAAAAGCCAATCAATCTTCTAAATACCATCTTTGCCCTCTGCTTTCCCTTGCATCAAGAGGGCCTGTTGTTTCATTTTGCCAGGCGGGTTGGGGGTGGAGGGGTGGTTCTCCTCTCCCCCACACTGGACCACTGTCAGCGGGAATCTCCTTCAAACCCCTGCTGCTGCCTGGGATGGCATCGCCTCACGCTGCCTCTGCGCATATGCATGTCATGTGGTGTCAGTGCAAAGGTGCCCGCTGATGTTATCGGGCCTGATGGTAGCATATTCCCCGCTGATAGCTATGATTGCCATATTCAGGTAAAGCTGCGTCTGCACATATGTGTGTGCCCTCTGAGCCCGCCCTTCACTTTATGGTCAGTGCCCAGGCTGACTGCTTAGCCCCCCTGCCCCGACACAGGTCTGTGGTAAGGATTCAACATGGCAGCTGCAGGTTTATGAGGGTGATTCCCCTGTTTTATCTGCTTTGTTTCACCTGGTTCTACACCCTTTGCCCATGTAACGTCCCCTTCCCCTCACTCTTGTCTTTTTCCACGTGGCTGAGCTTGCAATAGGAGAGGGTTGGACTCACCGAGTCTGGCTGGTGAGGGCCAACCATGCGCCATTTTCCCTCAACAAGTTGAACTTCAATACATGGAGAAGGAGAACCAAATATTAGTGGAACAAATACAAAAGCAAATATGAATAACAATCAACTTCTTGATCTGTACGTTGACAGTCTAACTCAAAAGCTACTAAGTACTTTGTTACTTCCCACCTCTGCATAAGTTGGCACAGCGACCATTAGTATATACTTAAAGGGCATGGGCGATGAGGATTCACACTTCACTCTGGTCCCGGCATCACGCTATATCCTCTTAGACTCTGGCGCCATTCTGCCTCTGATAATAGGTCATAAGTCAACAACTTCGAGGGTCACCTTCACAACTGTTCACCCTACACTGATACCTGATATATATATATATAAAACAGCGACCCAGGAAAAAGCAGTGAAAACGTTGTCTCGGGCGGGCGGTGCTAAAAACTACTAAACCAATTACAGCAGAACTTAAAATCAAATGCCCCAGAATTTGACCCATATTTTCCGGAATATACGGAGTCGAGTCACACAACGCATCTGAGGTTGAACTACCGTTATGCGTGATGTCATATGAGCTGCTAGCAAATCTCACAAGACCGTGTCTAACAAATCCATCTCACACTGTTCTTAACACCTGGAAAGATACACGGAACCGAAATTCAAAAGAGCAACGGCTTTGGCGGCTCCACTTGTATTGAAAATATGTTAGTAATATTCAATGTGATTTAAAATGACATTTAGTAGATATTCTCACTCGGTGGACACCAGGAAGCAACCATGGGAGTCGGCTGTTCTGGCACACGGTTAACATTCTGCATTTGTCCAGCACTCTGTAATTTATTGGATCTCATCTGTCCACGCTTTTGATTTATATACTGATTTGAAAAATAAATAAAAAGTGATAGGAACCTACACTGGAGTGCAATGATGGACTGTGTCGACATGCCGGAGAAGAGATATGAAACATTGGGAGGAAATTAGATATTATGCCCCCCAGACAACTGCAGCCAGCAGCACATTCATTATTGGTGGGATATTTATTATTAAGAATTTCTCTACATGAGTGACTGCTGTGGAATATTTCTCCCCCCTGCTCGAGGTAGATAAGTCTTACAAAACGGGCATGTGAACATTGAACATGTGTGTTTGCGGCCATGTTGTCAAGCTCTCAAAGCAAATGGTTTGGTTTGCCGCATGTCGGACTCAAGTACAGTGCTCCGGGTGTAACTGAAAAATACATGGCAATCTCGCTCGTAGGGCGCACCATCGCACGGTGGAGCCCATTTGTCAAGCCGTCAAAAAATAGCTAAAAACTTGCCAGGACTTCGAACCACTGCTCTTGCTTCAATTTCAAACAGCAGTAAGGATCGCTGTCTAAACCTCAACAATATTTATTTCATTTCCAACCACCACGGTTCCCCTCGACCTACAGCTCCTCCGCTCTAATCCGCTTCAATTAAGTTTCCTCCCATTTTTCCTCATCATTTACAGCTAGGCGGCACCTGCGCTAATTGTAGCGGTTGACAATCGCTTATGTATTGCATCCTTAACAGCGTTTTAAGAGGCATGTGGAGTGAAGGGGCAGGGGCAGGGGCAGGGGGCATGACATAAACATCTAGCCCAGGGACTTTTGGGTAAGTGTGGCTCAGCCTAGCAGATGGCCATCATATTATGTAGGGAAAGGTTTCTAACAGTGGCTGGGGTGCAATGAATGAATGAATCAGAGGTTGAAGGCAGAAATATAAGGAAGGAGGCAATTCAACTAGACTTGACTCAATTACAGTCAAATTGCAAAAAAAAAAAAAAAAAAAAAAAAAAAAAAAAGGTTTCTAATGCTGTGGAAATTGTAATTCTTTTCCATGATCCCTGAAAGAAAAAAACTATTGTTGATTTCCTATTTATTGTCCCAGTACACTACTCTCTCTCTCTCTCTCTCTCTCTGCGTCGATGGAGGCCAATTGATCATGTTATATGCGTCTCTGCTCATTTTTGTGCGTCTCAAGACGTGGGACGCACACAAAAAGAGATCCCTTTTACATATATATATATATACACACACACACACACACAAATATATATATATATATATATACACACACACACACACAGACCCTTTCCAAAAAATGTGAATATCATGAAAAAGTTGATTTCCATAATTCCTTTCAAAAAGTTTCAGAAAGGGGTGTAATGTAATGAACTATAGTAACTTACACTACAATTTTCAACATGTCTATAGTGGACTTGAAAAGTCTACAACAGAAGTTTTTGTTGCATGCCACATCATAGTTATGGTTTCCCTCATACAACATAGATTCAGGGCACACAATTTAAACAATTTCAAGTATTTATGTGTTTATTTTTTTACATAATTTGGGCTTCCACCTCATAAAAGCCACAAAATCAGGAATTCAAAAAATGAGAATACTGTGAAGAAATGACTATTTTTCGACAGTTTTTGTAGAAAGAAGAAATAAATTAGGGTCACATTCATTCAATCCAAATATGGTACTTTCAAAACAATATATTAATGTTCAATACTTGGTTGGGAATCCCTTTGCTTTTATAACTGCCTCGATGCGCCGTGGCATTGAAGCAATCAGCCTGTGGCTTTCGGACCCCGTTCAATTTTTCTCCGTTTGTTATAGGAGAGGCGTCCGTCGGGCCACTCTGCCATAAAGCCCCGACTGGTGGAGGGCTGCAGTGATGGTTGACTTTCTAGAACTTTCTCCCATCTCCCAACTGCATCTCTGGAGCTCAGCCACAGTGATCTTTGGGTTCTTCTTGACGTCTCTCACGAAGCCTCTTCTCCCCCGATTGCTCAGAGAGAGACTCATGGCTGTATTAGCTCAAAAGGGTGCTGATACTAAATACTGAGCAAAGGGTCTGAATACTTATGGCTGGGTGATATTTCAGTTTTTCTTTTTGAATAAATCTGCAAAGATTGTTCTTTTCTACCAATATGGGGTGCTGTGTGTACATTAATGAGGGGGAAAAAGAAAATTGATTTCAGCAAATGGCTGCAATATAACAAAGAGTTAAAATTTAAACGGACCTGAATACTTCCCATACCCACTGTATAAGGGCAGCGTTCCCGAAACTTTTTATCGCCTTTGACTGTTTTCATGTGAAGACATTTTTGGTTAGGGTTAGGGTTTTTAAGATATCTTTGATTCACACACACCAGCCATATGCAGTATCCACACGTCCGAAGGTTTTACAACAGTGCCGTAAAGGGTCATGGCGTTGGTTGGTGCGCGTTGAATGAAGCCTTTGCGAGCACATAGTTGTTGTTTGCACATTATTGGACAATAATCAGGCTATGAAGCTTCGCTTTGTGTCGCTGGTCCCTGTTCCTCGCTACCATTCCGTGGTCCCACTAACCGCTCGTATGAATGTTGAATGTATGAGGCTGGCGGCGTTAGCGTTGCTAGCTTCGGTTATCATTTTAAGGCTAACCCGAATTCAGGCCCGTTTATGCAGTCAGGCGGTTTCAGTCGTGGTTTCTCCTTTCATCATCACAACATACTGTCTTTGTACGGGATGCTTCTGTGATAAAATCATTTCAGAATGACACTGAAAATGCAGTTTTGGACCATTTTCAGCGGGCGAAAATTTATAGTGACTTCGAAATGTGTACTGGCCCTGGTCCAAGACAGCGGCGTAGCGGATCCAGGCCACCGTTAATATCAGACCCTGAAGCAACCCTTACACAAACATGGCATCATATGGTAAAGCAGAACTCTTTGGTTCTCGAGTCAGCAATTTGTTCACATCTCAGAAGAATGGACATTCCTTTGACGACAACATTGTCCATGTCTCGATTAAAAGGACCACTGGTTTGGAACAGGTGTGCAAGAAGCCATCTACGTCAAACTAGAAAGGCCCTTCCTAAACAGAGAAGAGGTTTCTGTCGTCACGCATCGTCTGCTTTAGGGCTGCAATGAATACTTGAATATTTCGAGTACTTCAAATACAGAAAAAGCTCAAGGAATTATCTCTGCCTTGGGGATCTGCTTGTTGAACTTATTCACTGCCAGCCCTCCTAGTTAAGATTGCGTTTGCATAGGCCTTTAAGAGGACGGGCGGGGGTGAGTCGTGTGACATAAGCGAGTTGTGGCTGACAGCAGCTCGTAAGTTTGTGATGTTCCTGTGTTGCCGTGAGTTCAATAAAGCGACTGAAAGCGTCTCGGCGACTCCCTTCCTCATTGACCACTTCCGAGGGCCTTACAATACTATTGGTATATCCAGTAGCTGCCCTGCCTGTTAATAGCAGGAAAGAGTTAATAGTCAAGCTGAGACATCTCACAGTGCTTAACAAGCACCCTGAATTTGTTAAGTCACGTTATAGCTGTGCACACTGTAGTTGCATATAATGGCCGGGGTACTTACATCGTATCTGCAAGTGGCTACATTTTGAGTCAAGTACTGGAGGTGGGTGGGGGTAATTGCGAGTGGCAAAGTTTATGAAAATAATTCAGCTAATTTGTGTTTCCTATGGAGATGTCTTCATTTTCATTTTAGTTTAGTTAGCTCATCAATGCACAGCCATGAACCTACCGTATTATGTCACATCCTAAAATGATAGCAGCTCAACTGAAGTTGCACAACAGGCTCCTTGTGGCTTTTTTTATTTATGCCTTATGTGTTGTTGTTTTTTTTTATACTTACAAGAAATGCTAAGAAAAAATGCTCAAGAAAATAGTTTGCTACTCGATGTGAATTTAAGAAATAAAACTGTTGATTATTTAAAAAAGAAAAACAAGTGAAATGGCTTATTTATTCTTGTGTATTCATAATTGGTCTTTAACCAAGGAAAAATATAATTTATCCAAATACACAATTTTTCGATACACTTTTTTAGTAGGATACCCAAATACTAAAATATTCAATAGCTGCAGCCCTAGCCTTCTTACAACAATGACATCCCTGACATCTGTCCCCCAAAGACTGTCTCATTCCAACACAAACAAGATGTTTTGCCACCAAGCAGGTGAACAACTGACTGGTTGGGATACAGGACAGTTGTCAACAGCCACACCTGCGAACAACAACAGCAACCCTATTGTGACCCCCCCCCCCCCCCCTCCCCCAAAAAAAAGAATAGGAAGACTCCACAATTAAAAATGTCAAACTGAAGAAACATTTTGAATTAAAGGTGAAACATTGATTCCACTCTTGCAAATTACTATGACCTGCATGACAAATAAT
The DNA here is from genome assembly GCF_024500385.1 of Phyllopteryx taeniolatus. Lineage (NCBI taxonomy): Eukaryota > Metazoa > Chordata > Actinopteri > Syngnathiformes > Syngnathidae > Phyllopteryx > Phyllopteryx taeniolatus. Next base: position 15,918,234 of record NC_084521.1, on the reverse strand, counting down.
CTAAACAGACATGTAGCAAGATTAAGAATTCCCCAACATGTTTTGCTGTATTTCCTGTTCAGCCAAGGTTATGATACAAAATAAAGTGTGTGTAGCAAGTCTGCATCAAGGCACCACAAAACCACCTTGCTGGCCCCACTGAACCTATAATGAATGGGCTGCCAGCCCTCCCTACTGTGGCTATCTGAGGTTTTAGCACATATAATATAGCAGCCTATTTGCTGGGATGATGAACTCTGGACACTTGCCATTATTTATTAGGGGGGTTGCAGCTAAGCGAGCCCATAGATTGAATTGGCCTTGTTTTCTGGTTGTGTGTGTGGATGTGTTGTTGGGAACAAGGAAAAGGGAATGAATAACCATTTATGGGTAACAAAAAGAAGCTGACAACATACTACTACAGCAAAAATGACAAATAATTTTGACTTATTATTACATTTATACCAAAAACCGACGATTAGAGGAAAATGTTTACATTTTCTATTGGAGGGTGCATGAACTCAAATTAAATTGGTATAGCAAAGCAAAAAGCAAATGATCCTGCCCAACCCATAATAGCTATGCTGCAGAGCAGACGAGCCACACAAAAAAAACAAATAAAGTAAATTCCAATGTGGCTTTGAAAAATGGATAGTTCTCCATGTTGGAAACTGGGGTTAGCCTACATTGGTATAGGTGTGTTCTGTTCTCCTGGTGTTAAAAGACGAATGATTTAGTTTGCCTTGGGTCAACTGGGCTTTCCCCCATCCAATGATGACCTCTCAGGGAAGAGAATAGCCATTCCCACAGTGATGAAGCAGCACTGTGTGAGCACCACATCAGGACGCTCATTTTGAATACAGCAACATGACCCTTGCACCTCTAATGGACTGTTTCACTCTTGATCTGTCAACATAGCTTTCATATTTGGTTGTGTCAAGCAGTGCCAACCAGGGGTCTGCAGCTAAACAATAAATAATCCACACTGAAAAAAAATAAAACAAAAACAAATCTGACACAAGCGGCCACTTTTTATGATATACTAAATTACTAATTGAGTGACTCTAAGGTTTCCTGCCAGGAAGTGAGACTGTAATATCATAGTCGAAAACTACAAGATGCACATGCGTGCACACACACATATGCACAACCACTGTTTTGTTGGCCTGTTACAGTGCTACCTTGGATTTCTTAGTTTCCCATTTGTTTTAATCCAATCTTGCATGACATTTTAGTATTGCAAGTGACATTGGGCCTCATTCACCAACAGAATGTGCACACAAATTTGTGCCTAAATCGTGTGTACAAACGTGACGCACAAATCAGTGATTCATCAATGTGTTTTTACTTGAATTTATTTACTCTGCAGAAAATATTAACCTCAGACCATGCATACAGTGGGTACGGAAAGTATTCAGACCCCCTTACATTTTGCAACAATTTGCTAAAATAATTGTTCATTTCCCCCCCCCCCCCCAACCCCCTCAATGTACACACAGCACCCCATATCGACAGAAAAAAAACGAATTGTTGAACTTTTTGCAGATTTCTGAAAAAAAAAAAACTGAAATATCACAAAGCCATAAGTATTCAGACCCTTTGCTCAGTATTTAGAAGCAGCAGCATTTTGAGCTAATATGTAAGCAACGGCTCTGTTGTTGTAATACTTAATTCCAGCGTAGGGGGAGACAGAACTATTTAATTTGATGAATGTATTTACATCCAAATCAGGTTAACAATGTAGGAATTACAGCAGTTTTTATATATGCCTCCCACTTTTTAAAGGACCAAAAGTAATGGGACAAATTAACAATCATCGCTCCACTGACTGCTCGATAAAATGCGCCATTTCCACGACATCATTTGGTGGGCCACCAAGTGAGCCAGTGCGGGAATAACTACGGCAGTTAGTAAATATAAAAAAATAAAATAGTGAAAACTATAGCAAGATGTTAGGAGCTGATCAGCATTGTCATCTCTAGTTTTGGCTCGGGTGTAAAAAAAACCATTTTTTTTTTTTTTTTAAAACAAAAGATAGTTACTCTTGCTTTAAAACATTTTGTTCATTTCATTTCAAATCCACTGTGGTGGTGCTTAGAGCCAAAATGATGAGAATTGTATCGCTGTCCCAATATTTATGGACATGACGGTACCTAATACGTTGGTGAGTGCAAAGTCACAGATTCTAGGACCCATAAATGATAAGACTCGTTCTAACAATACAACATCTTGAGATTGTTTTATTGTAAAAAAAAAAAAAAAACGAATGGAATGCCTTCAACCAAACACTTATGGAAAGCAGATTGTGGCAGCTGAATAGAACACTCCAAAATCACAACATTTGATAATTCAGAGAGCAAATTCTTCATATTTGAAAAACGTTTAAAACAAATCTTGCTGTTTTTCTGGCACGTAGCCATTTAATGGTACGTAAAGTACAATGTAGTTCCGTTGAGGTGGGGCGCAAACAGTCACTTCGTACACACACTTTCCTTCCGGCTTTTTCACAAATTTCCAGTGCAAAACTGATTTGGTCAATGGCTTCCCTTTTGTGAGTCTTCAGTGTTGTTGTCCACATTGGCAATTTGCTGGCATGGGTTCAAAAACAGCCCACCAGCCACTAATCCCTTCTTATACCACCAGACCCTTCAGTTTGGGGCAGTTTCAGTCTGTATCAGTTGTCTTCTGCTAGAGAGAGCCCCAAAATTCCATCAGGTGTCGTAGTTCAGTCATTGGGCATGTGAGGCTGATTGGTGGAAAAAGAACACACATCCTTTGCTCTATGTTGATCGTATCCGGCCCAAAGCCTGTGATCGGATCCACCCATGGGTGCCTCATACGTTGTGTGAGAGAAGTCGGGCTTTCTTTCCATTCAGCAGCCAGCTCCTGAGGTCCTTGATTGAGGGAAGCTTCATTTTCTCACGGTTTTTATTGTAAACATTCAGGAAGATGCCAAAGAGCACCAGAAGGCCGCCCCAGATGTACCTGAGCGAGGGAGTTGGGGAGAAGTTGGAGGAGGTGACAGAAGTTTAATATTCTAAAGCGACTGAAAATGTCACCTTTCCAATTGGACCAGGCAGTTTACCTTTTTTGCATTGTATTTATGCAAGCACTTTTGTGTTATATGGCACAGTATATTTTCCCTCTCTAATGAAAGAAATTATGTTTTCATTGCGGCACTGCTCTGCAAATGACTCGGACCAAAAATAACAACCACAATGGCAAATCTGAACATGTGTTGGTATGATAGTATGATAAAGTGTAGTTCTACAGTTCTACATACAACCACGACAATTTGATATATTGTATTGATTTACAGAAGATTATTATTATTTCTTTAATACTAAGTATTTTGTCCCATCAAACCCTCTTTGACACGGCGGTCCATCAAAGTACTGTTATTATTATCATCATTGGATTGGATCTCATTAAAGAATAACAAATCTAAAGTAAATTCAGCCAGCATAAAAAAAAAGTTGCAGTTAGTGTGTAAGTGCTTGCATTGTGTGAACAAAATCATGTTAGCAGAAAGAAATGTGAGCTTTTTGACAGAGCCAATGAGTAAGTGCACCAGTGAGTCATAGATGGGGAGACAGAGGAGTGGAGTACTTAAAGGTACAGCAATGGACTGGGGAGAGGAGGAAATGAGGGTCAGGGAAGGCAAATCTAAGTTTTCTTAGTCAAAGCAGAGTTCAGTGTTCACGGAGTTTAACAGAAGGAGAACACTGGACAAAGGAGGCAGTACTTACTGAAAAGTGAAGGGTTTGGTGAACAACATGAAGGAAAATACAATTGATATGGCTTTCCGCCCTGTGGTCACTGCAAAGAAAAACACAGTCATGGTCCTGGCAACAACTGTTAGAGGAGTTATTTTATTTTGCTTTGGACTTCAAGCAAACTATTGGAGACGTTCTAACCTGGCTTTTTAAATAACCGGTATTTTGCGGGGAAATGTTCTAAAAATCATTCAAATCAAGTCCAGATATTTGAAAATAAGTTGGAAAACTGACCTGTAACTGCAACCAGAGCATCAAACAGCTTAATCAAGGCCAACACAAAGGAGATGCCCAAAAAACCAGAAAGAGAGAAAAAGAATGCATAACCATACGTCTTCAGAGGGTCCTAAGAGAAGTTGCAGACATTACAATTAAAAATATTGCAGATTCATATTGGATCAATACCGTAATTTCTCGTGTATAATTCGCACCCATGTGAAATACGCACCCCCAAAGTTGACCTCAAAATTCTGGAAAACCCTTGTACCTATGTATAATGCATTTGTACAATGCATGATTTTGCTTCTACCCATATGATCAAAACAAATATTATCTGTATTTTGTTAGTTTTTCCCAAATAATTATTCTGAAGTTAAGCACTTTTTTGAACACTTAATACTTTCTTTTTATTTACTTGCTCTTATTTTGAAATTCAGTTCTACTTTTATTTAGTAAATGAGAAAAGACAGTTGTGCTCATATGTTTGATTACCCAGGCAGAATTTGTAAGATGTATACAATTCTTTAAAGAAAACATGGACCAGATGAAACAATTATATTTTAAGGGGATTCAAATTAAACTGTCAAACATTAAAGAAATTAATGATGGTTGTTGTTCAGTCATCAGTCGGATTTAAAAAAACTCACAAATTCTGCCAGGGTATGTAAACTTATAAGCACATCTGTACATATATCCAGTCATATGTACCGTAATATGTGTGCACTCACCTCTGAGAAGAAAGCCACAGCTGGTCCCAGCCCACCCACACAGAGCAGCCCTGTCAGTATGTACACAAAGCCGATGGAGTACGAGTAGAGCACCTGCAAATACAGCACACACACACACACATACTGTACATATCTATCTAGCGATATGTAGTGGACACGCCATGAAAAGATGACACCCAAAACCCCTATCTGCGGCGACCGCCGCTCTTCCCCCCGAGCTAGACGAACACGGAGTGGCGAGATTCAACTTCGCAAACAGACGGCAAGTGAATTACCAGCCGGGAGCATCAAAGTGAGACCAGACATCTGCTTTCGAACCCTGACGCTAAGTGAATTACCAGCAGCATCAAAGCGGAGACAAAAGACACCTAGTTTTACACCAGAACGCTAAATTAATTGACTTCCACCACCAGCCAGCCCGGAGAATCTCACCAACAAAGGCGTCTCCGCCGTGCTGTGTACTGCGACCCTTGGCCAGTCAAGCCGGGACAATGGACGGGGTGCTCGCGACAGCCACAGGCAACGGAACGTAACTGCAGACAAGGGTTCATTAACCACAGTCTTTACCGGACTTGACTGGCATTGAATATTTTAAGAACTTTACATGAACGCCACTAGTGACTGTATTTCTGCAAACTTGAATGTCTTATGTTGAATCTGTTGTCAACTGAACCAGATGAAATGTTTCACTCCACACCAGACAAATACCACATTGCAAATATTAGTGTTCTCAACAATCACATAACATTTGAAACATTCGTTACAGGTATTAAAGAGGATGGGCGTGGGACAATGCAAAGCGGAACAATGGAGCTGGAGGTGGCGGAAATGAAGATGTTGAGGTTCGCTCTCGGAGTGACCAAGTTGGATAAAATTAGAAATGAGCTCATCATAGGGGCAGCAACGGTTTGAGGTTTTGGAGACAAAGTTAGAGAGAGCAGACTTTGATGGTTTGGACACGTCCAGAGGAGAAATAGTGAGTATATTGGTAGGAGGATGATGAGGATGGAGCTGCCAGGCAAGAGAGCTAGAGGAGGACCAAAGAGAAGGTTGATGGATGTCGTGAGGGGAGACATGAGGGCAGTTGGTGTTCGGGAGGAGAATGCAGGAGATAGGCTTACATGGAAAAGCATGACGCGCTGTGGCGACCCTTAAAGTGACAAGCCGAAAGGAAAAGAAGAAGAAGAAGAAAATAAACATCAGCCTCACAGTTTTGAGGACCTGGGTTCAAATCCCGGCCCAGCCTGTGTGGAGTTTGCATGAGTCGATTGGCGTGGTCTTGTCCGGTTTCCTCAGTCCCTTAGACACGCCCCGTGGGTATTTAACCTCTGACTCGCGCCTCTTCTCGCTCTTTCGTGTCTGGCTCTCTTGTTTCTTTCTTCGGCGCAGCTCGGCCGTGCCGCCGCCCTTACCCCCTTCCTTTTCTTTTGTCCTCCGGCGTCACCACGTGCGCGAACGCCCGCCGCAACCAAGCCAGGAGTGTTTCGATCGACGAAACCGGCTATACGGCTTCAATATTTTTTCCCTAGCCGTGATCGGTCGGCGGAGTCTCAGCAAGCAACTACCTACCTCCCATACCGGTCACACACGCAGCTGGGAACAAGAGCTGGGCTCACCACTAGGTCAATCGGCTGGAAAGCTACGAGGGCACCCCGACGGGGCAAACATTTTCTTCTTCCGCCTATTTTGTTTTTGTTTTATTTTTCTCCACAATTTTCTACAACAACCTGCTTCGTTTTCTTCCCGAGATGTCAGGAGAAAGACCATTCCAACCGACCAGCTGATCTACGGTCGTGAGTAACCCACGACAAGCGTTGCTAGGATGTACAATATTAGTGCCTAATAATTTCAGGGAAATTACTAACTTCACGCAAAATCCCAACTTTGCTCTCTCTCTCTCTCTCTCTCTCGTCCGGACTGAACGCATTAAACGCTCACGTTTTCAACTTTATTCAAGCAACATGGTGTTCTATTTCCCTTTTTGTGCGCCTAGCTTTCTTTCTTTCACCAGGATTAGTGTTATTTTCTTCAGGTAGTTAGACTCTGTGTGTTTCCCTATAGATCCCTTGCAGATGTCATTAAATATTCTATAAAATTCAACTATAGCCATACTTGCTCGGTTCCCTCTCACCGTGGGCAATGCCAGAGTGGAAAAGAGTTCAACCCCTCTTAAGAGGACTGGTACCAGAGCCCTAGCTGTGTGTGGAGGCGAGCCTGACAATATCTAGTCAGAACTTTTCAAACTCACGCACCAGCTTGGGCTCCTTCCCTGCCAGAGAGATTACATTCTACGTCCCTAGAGCCAGCTTCTGTAGCAGGGGATCGGACCGCCAAGATCCCTGCCTTTGGCCACCGCCCAGCTCACACTGGACCCGAACCCTATGGCCCCTCCCACAGGTGGTGAGCCCATGGGAAGGGGGACCCACGTTACACTTTCGGGCTGTACCCGGCCGGGGCCCATGGGTGTGGCCACCAGGAGCTTGCCTTCGAGCCCCATCTACAGGCCTGGCTCCAGAGGGGGGTCCGGATGACCCGCTTCTGGGCGAGGGAAAACTAGGGCCAATATTTTTTACTCGTCATGTGGGGTCTTTGAGCATGCTTTTTCCGGTCCCTCACCTAGGACCTGTTTGCAATGGGTGACCCTACCAGGGGCCTGCAGCTTAGCTCTTAGGATCAATGGGCCACACAAACCCCCCCCCCCCACGATAAGGTTGCTGGTGGTATTCAAATGTAGTCCCAATTCCTTACCCTTCATCTTGACTCCCCCAAACAGAGGGCTAAGGGGAAGGGGTAAGACAAAGGGGAAGGGCTCAGGGGGGAAGAATTGGGATTGGCCCTAAAACTAATAGTAATTTTCATCCAAAAGACGAAAACAAAAATGGATGCCAAAAACAATACTAATCATAAATACAAATGTCAGCTTTCTGATTTAAAATAAGATATACAACTCACCAGAACAGGCTCCAATATTATGCCTGAACGAAACTAGAAATGTTTACTTTTACAACATTTCAAATCCGAGTGTCCATATCAAAATAATTATATGGAGTAAAATAGAGGTTAAATACCATTTCAGAATTGGAGCCATTATGAAGTTTCATGGCTTTCTCCTGTACATTTCCAATAGCAGCATCTGCACACAGTGCCAGGGAAATGAGGAGAACCCCTGCAGATAAACAAATATCTTAAACATGCAGAACATAAACTACTTTTTTTCCCTATGTTTTAAAGAGAGATAGCTACAGTACTTACCTGTGACATTAAAGTTGGGTGCCACTTTGCTGTCAGCAAGCGTGAACCAGATAAGCCCGAAACTCATGCAGACAGCAGCAGACACCTCAGCCACATTATAGCGTTTACCTGAAACACAGGGAACAGAGCAATAACTCCACACGGAAGCTGAATGCAAATCTGAGAGCAGATATCCTCGACTCATTGAGCATCATTCACTAACAGTGCGTACGCACACGTTTGTGCTTAAATCGTACGTACGCACATTTGATGCACATGCATAAAAACCTGTCAAATCTCTTGAAAAGCTGCTGTGTGTCATAATTTGGAACAGTGCATTTTTTTTATTTTCCCCCCAAAAAATTTTATCATTGGGAGGTTTGTTCAAAAAATATTTGAATTACATTCTGACAGTTGAATTGAAAATCATGCCAACTATCATTTGCATCAACTATTTCGGAAACATCAGAGAACAATATCATTTGCATATTAACTTGGAATGCAGTGTAGTTTGAAGGCAGTGGAACTGATAGCTAAAATTAAGAAAATGCCCTTCATTATTTTATTCAACTATTTTAATTTTGATCAAAATGATTTTTTTCAATTTTGGTTTGTACTTTTGTTGATTTGAATATTACGGTATTGTTGCATGTGGCCTACCAGACCTCACTCAATAAAAAGACCTTTGACTCGAACAAACTATTTGTGGCCCTTTAATATCAGTATCTCAGTAGACCTGGCAGAGTCATACTATTCATGGCCAGTTTTTTTTTTTTTTTTTAATATATATACTTTTAAAATAATAATTTAAAAAAAAAAAAGGCTAAACTAACCTTGTACAAATACTCCTCCAATCATGACAGGAATGAGTTTACAGCACTTAAAGATGACCTGTGTTGGGTAGTTCAAGTAACCCAGAGAGGAGTTAGAAAGACCAATGGTGCCCACTGTTAGAAATGCAAGGATCATGTATGTCTTCCCGGGGATCCTGGAGGATTTCAAAGAGTTTTAGGCAACCAAAAGCAGTTATTTGAATTTCTGTAATGTACTGTACTTTCTAATACAGTATTATAGTTGTACCTTCTGCGTTTGTCTTGTGTGAACTGAAGCTCCACGAGTCCAAATACAGAGTACAAACCAAACTGGACAAGAGTGAGGTACCAAGCAAAGGGCTTGAACCCCTCCACAGAAAATATTAGCTCCTGAGTGGCGAGACAAAGAAGATGGTCACATTTGGCGTTTTTGTCACAAATTCCTGCATTTTAAACATATTTTCCATATTTTTTTTTTTTTTTACATATTGCTGGCATCAGACAGAATCCTCGTATCTCCAAAACCGCCACTTTTCAGGAAACCAAAATAAGAGCATTTTTTGTTGATTCATTGACAGTACACCATCAAAAAGAGCAAGCCGTTTTTTAACTCTTTAGATTGGCCAACAATTTGTAAAAATAACAGACCCATATGGGGACTGACCAATAGTATAAAGTAAATTTGTGAAAAACTATTCAATTTACCAAATTTGGAAATAGGTTTCGGGCCAACACCAGCTACATGCTATTTTCAAGGAACCAACGAGCTAGAGCGTTGTATTGTCCTTGTTACCTGTAGATAGCCATAAATGAGGTAAAAGAGGAAGACTCCAGCCACACAGATGAAGAACTGTGTGGGGCCGCTGAAATTGCTGAGGCTGATTCCCAGAACCCTCAGTTCCTCCACAGATTTTATATGAGGGGACATCGCCTCTGTGGATGATGGAATGGATATTGAAACGTGCTTCCGTGAACTGTTGTGCCCTACCAGGCCATATTTAGCACTCATTCTGTCCAGGATGTGCTTGTGGCTGTGTGAACAAAACAATTCAATTGATCAATTTAATATTTTTAGTTCATCTGCTGAGGTATTAATACCTGAGCCACCTTATGTTATGCTACTAACAGTTTTAACAGATAGTCTCGTGCTAAGTTATGAATCAACATTCAAGCGAAATTACACATTTCTTAATCGCGTTTTACAATTATAACTAACATCGTAAAACACGGTGTTCCAAAAATATGATGCTTCGTCGTCTGATAACTAATTCTTGCTCAAATGTGTGGAAGATGTGTAAAATCTGGACGCGTTTAATATAAAAACTCAAGTTTAAGATGACAGTTTGATTTACTTTTTGGGGGGATGAATAATATTTTCTAGCAATCAAAAGGCATTTTGTGTGCAGCGTACATTTTCGATGACATGCAATTATAAGAAGTCAATTAAGAAAATAAGCAAAATGTAGTTCACATATTGATCATTCTATTTTTCAACATGAACCCCATTGAATTTCGTTTGCCAGGGTCAGGTAGTTAATCAGCTACAGACATTTCAAATGATTTTTGGGAGACTACCAATATTTCATGTACTGACGAACATGGATGAGGTGTATTCCGTGGAAATGTACACCTAGTCAGTTATCTGTTACATTAGTTTATATATGGAAGTTTAAATATATGACATAACACTAAACTATCACAATGCTAGATTGTCATAGCGTCAATTAGCGGAAAGATTAAAAAAGTAAGGGAAAAGCATGTACTCACTCGATAGACACAAATCTTAGCTAGGCTACATCCTGCTACCAAACAAAGCACACGTTGTCCTTCCACCATTTTACATCTGAGCACAAAAGAGCTATGAGTAAACTGAAAAAGACGAGTGATGTTACAAGATGTGCCTTCGAAGCACGTCGGGTAATGAACGGGGGTGTTTCCGCAACGCGCGTCTCAAGGCTTGCTTCGTTTACAGGAGAAGTCGGAAGTGATGACGTGATGAAGCCTCGCTGCCCGGCTGTGCCACATGACCGATTCGAGAAGTGCTTCACATTTTGCCGCAAGGTTTGACAGCAATATAAACCTCTCATCTCATGTAGGCTCCATTCAAAATGTATGTTTTTAATAGAGTCGTGGTCACCTCAGAGTTTTGGATAAATATTTTATAGTTTGTAAAGGCTACTAGAGTTTGGAGAGTTTTTATAGCGTTTATAGAGTTTAGAGATAGCTTGGAGAGTAGCGAGAGCGAGCGAGTGTAATGGTATTCCAGTTTGCGCGGTGCCAAACGTCACATCCTTGGCAGCTGAACTGGCACCCTGGACTAATAGCCCAGCGCTTGGTGCACTCGACTCAATCTGGGGGATGGTGTTCGCGTGGGTTTGAACATCAGGCAGGAGCGCGCCGGATAAATAACTATCATGCCTTGAGGCTTATTAATTAGGTTTGTTTATCAAGAACTGTATTTTCCATCGTATTTCCAAGAAAATCTGTGAGATATCGCAACACCAGTCCAGTTCTGGGGGACACTACACTACCCCAGGTCTCCGACAAAAGAGGTCCCATCCAAATCTGATGTGGCATCTCATTTTTTTTTTTTAATGAATTTTTGAAATCCGTGTTCACGACAGTGAAATATACCAATTTCAGGGAACTTTTATTTTGAAATGCCACATCAGATTTGGATGGGACCTCTTTTGTTGGAGACCTGGGGTGGTGTTGTGTCCCCCAGAACTGGACTGGTGTTGCGATATCGCAGATTTTTTTAAATGAATTTTTAAAATCCGTTAATGAAATATACCAATTTCAGGGGACTTGCACACTGGACTGGTGTTATGTATATGTATAAGTGCAGTCCATTACCATTTATTTTTCCCAAGATATCAAATAAAGTACATTTTTAATGTATCTCAAGATTCAAATTAACTTTGCTGGTTGCATTCCTTAACCTAAGCGCACTGACGTCCGTATTTTTGGGAAGCTTTTATTTTGAAGGTGGCTTTCGCCGCGCGTTGGCGACTTATTACCGTAATGCCTAATATGAACAAAATATGGGGCGGCTGGCTTGACTGCTACTTCACGAGTGGATCCTGGCTTGACCGCAGTGATTATACACATGGCCAGCAGGTAAGTTTCGTGTGCACATGAAGCATCGTGAAATTAACCATTACCCGAACCAATTGGCTGAAGTGTTACGATGCCTCATGAAGCTTCATCTCACAATTCACTAATACAAAGATAAAACATATTAAAACAAAGTTTTGCGCTATCACGCAGAAGTGTGACCAGCCCATTACCTCAACCTTCCTGGTAGGTTTACGTTGGCTTATGCTCCTCCTCTGGGGCTATTCCGGCGAAACGCATAACTCTGACTATCACGAAGTCATATTTACTGCTGATGAAATCCTCCTTAATCCTCTTAGCCGTTGGCAAGGTGACAATTTACAAACAAATTAAAAGAAAGGCTTTGCTATGAAGTGGCTAGCTGTACCAGAAGATGCAAGCAGCAACTTCCGGTATGTGGTGACTTCTGAACTGTGATGCTATTGGTCGACCCGGGTGCGCATCTTGCATCTGTTCGACAGAGAAAATCATAGATCTGAATAGGTAGATTCGCCAGTAAATGAAGATGCCCGACTAACCACTGTGCTTATGTAGCGGCCATGTTGGAGAGGTCGACGTCCCCATAGAAGGCAATGCGTGGACACGTAAATTAAATCGTAACTTACTTATTCCTCAATCGGTTTACTTGAGGGTTACTGTTTTGTCAACCGTATGCTTTCAACACCAAATTTTAAGATACATTTATTTATTTAGGCGGCACGGTGGACGACTGGTTAGCACATCTGCCTCACAGCTCTAAGGATCGGGGTTCAAATCCCGGCCCCCTCTGTGTGGAGTTTGCATGTTTTCTCCGGGCACACTGGTTTCCTCCCACATCCCAAAAACATGCACAGTAAAGCAAAGCAAATTATATTATATATCGCATTTCATGCACAAGGTAATTCAATGTGCTTTACATGATTAAAGCATTTAAAAACCAAGAAAAAAAATGAATAAATACATAAATAAATACAGTTAAAACAGCATACAGTGCAATAAATATCATTTAAAAATGGAACTGCTCTAAAAAGCATGGGGAAAAAAGAAGGGTTTTTAACCTGGGCTTAAAAACATGCACACTTGGGGCTTATTCCATTTGTGTGCAGCATAATAGCTAAATGCTGCTTCACCATGTTTGCTTTGGTCTCTGTGCTCCACTATTTGACCTGAGTCTGTTGATCTCAGAGCCCTACTGGGTATATATATTCCATTAGCATTTTTTAAAATACATTTTAATAAATGCAGCTTCCAGGTTAGCCTTTTGTTGCATTATGTCCACCTCTTTTCTGCGCAAGCAAATGCTGCTATGGCTGCCTTTGCCTTGGCATATGATTTAGTTGCAGAAGAGGTTGTTGATACTGATCACTGAGAGGAAGCTCTAGACCAATGTTTTAATAGGAGCGACAGCATTTATGACATTGGAGATTTTACAGATGAAATTATCCAAAAGTTCAACAACTGTCAGTTGTTGGAAGACCAACTCGAGCAATAGATTAATGAGCAAAGAACAGTCGGGAGAAGCGTATCTACAGTCACCATTCGACTGAGTGCAATAACTCGGAGGTTGCCACCATTACGGGAGGCTTGACGAAGGAACTCCAACCGCTGGATATCGGTGTAAGCAGGGCGTTCAATGTGAAGTTGCGAGCGGCGTGGGAGCGATGGATGACAGATGGCGAACACAGCTTTACTAAGACTAGGAGGCAGCGCTTTAGTAGCGCTCAGAAAGTAGGTTTTCCATTACCGGTTATTATCTGGTTTACATCAGACCAGAACTGACCATTTGTCTTCGAATTAGATATCTTGCGAAGTCTCGTCTGCCTTGTATGGATGTTGTGTTATGGATAGATGGTGGATGTTGTTTGACGAATACTGGGAGGAAGTGCATCATTTGGTTCTCTTTTCATTTCTTTGTCATTTCATTGTTTGCTGTTTTGCATAATGGGAAATGTGGCTGATCTGATGTTGGGTATTTCCTGTTAATTTGTTTTCATTTGATGTGTTTTGGCTACACATCTTGAAGTCAGTTGATGGAACAACTCAAGACGGTTGCACATATTGACTGGTGCGTTTGGTTGCATTCAGAAGCTCCTTTTTAGTACAGCGCATTGGCGTGCACTCCACACTTTCTGCTTCAACGTACACTGGTGCTTTGGCAGCAGCTGCAGCAGCAGCAGCAACCTTTTGACATTTTAATAAATGGAGCTTCCAGGCTAGCCTTTTGTTGCATTATGTCCACCTCTTTTCCGCGCAAGCTAATGCTGCTATGGTTGCCTTTGCCTTGGCATATGATTTAGTTGCAGAAGAGGTTGTTGATATTGATCGCTGAGAAGGGCTAGTGGAAGCTCTAGACCAATGTTTCCAGGGGAAGGCGAGCACATTGCAGGGGATACGTGGAAACGGGCTTGGACAGGTCTCACGGAATACATGTACCGGCGTAACGTAGTCAAGATTTATAAAAATAAAAATAAAAAATTCTAATCTCGTACAGTTACGAACAAAAATATATGCAATCGGATTTAAGGTATATTTATTAAAAATGTTTCACAATATTACATTTTTAATGCGGCGGGAGAGAGGCTGGTTGTTGCTCTGAGCACTTGCCCGCTTTCCCACTTGTCAGGAGTGTAGCAGAGGAACAAATGGCTACATGTTGATAACATAACTAAATGGACCGGAGCCCATCATGGCCACTGGTTGAATGGCCGCGTTGCCTTCCTTGGCTTGTTTAAAACCGAAGGAATGGGAGTTCGCCCAACCAGTCTTGTGTTTGTGTCTTGGAGGAGTTTGACTGTGTCCCTCAGGGGATACTGTGGGGGGTGCTTCGGGAGTATGGGGTACCGAACCCCCTAATACGGGCTGTTCGGTCCCTGTACGACCGAAGTCAGAGTTTGGTCCGCATATCCAGCAGTAAGTCTGATTCGTTTCCGGTGAGGGTTGGATTCCGCCAAGGTTGCCCTTTGTCACCGATTCTGTTCATAACTTTTATGGACAGAATTTCAAGGCGCAGCCGAGGCGTAGAGGGTGTCCGGTTTGGTGGCCTCAGTATTGCATCTCTGCTTTTTGCAGATGATGTGGTTCTGTTGGCTTCATCAAGCCGTGATCTCCAACTCTCACTGGAGCAGTTCGCAGCTGAGCGTGAAGCGGCTGGGATGAGAATCAGCACCTCCAAATCTGAGACCGTGGTCCTCAGTCTGAAAAGGGAGGCATGCCCTCTCCAGGTCGGGTATGAGATCCTGCCCCAAGTGGAGGAGTTCAAGTATCTTGGGGTCTTGTTCACGAATGAGGGAAGAACGGAACGGGAGATCGACAGGCGGATCGGTGCAGCGTCTGCAGTGAGGCGGACTTTGTATCAATCCGTTGTGGTAAAGAAGGAGCTCTGCCGAAAGGCGAAGCTCTCGATTTACCGGTCGATCTACGTTCCTACCCTCACCTATGGTCACGAGCTGGGGCCGAAAGAACACGATCCTGGATACAAGCGGCCGAAATGAGTTTCCTCTGATTGGGATGCCTCCCGGACGCCTCCCCGGCGAGGTGTTCCGGGCACGACCCCGGGGACGACCTAGGACACGCTGGAGAGACTACGTCCTTCGGCTGGCCTGGGAACGCCTCGGGATCCCCCCGGAAGAGCTGGATGAAGTGGCTGTGGAGAGGGAAGTCTGGGCGTCCCTGCTAAAGCTACTGCGCCTGTGACCTGACCTTGGATAAGCGGTAGAAAATGGATGGATGGAAGTATCCTTTTGATATCCACGTTTTATTTGGAGGCTTTTAATGTGAAGGCGGCTTATTACGATAATGCCGTATGCACAAAATTAGGGGCGACTGCCTTGACTTCTTTTCGAGTGGAGGCTAGCGTGACCGCAGTCATGTTCACCTCTTAAACTTTGGGATGGTGTTTTGGGATTTTCCGATGTACTGTATTTCCCATGTACAGCGGTTAACAAATTCATTAGACAACCACCCGATGTAATTGTATTTTTTTTGGTCTCAGCTGCCGTAAATGACCACATTGGTAATGATCAGAATTATTTTCTATATTTCTGTATAGTTAAGCTCTTCAACAGAAATATTTTCAATTCAGAAATATAATTTTTTTTGCCTTAATATTGACCTCTAATTTCCCTTACATTCCTTCTCGCGGTCCTCCTTTTTAGTCAGTATCCTCTATTATTCCTCCTGATCTCAGCCTTGTCATTCCACGCCCAATTGTTTTGTTTTGCTTTTTTCCTTCCCATCTTACCTCTCTTAGCCTTTATTCGTCTGTCTTTTTTCTTTGTTACCTCCCAAGCTCGAGGTTAATGCACTCTAGAAAGGCATTATTTTCTTCTCTGCCCTCCGACAATATAAAAATTCAGAATGGACAGCTCAATCCCTCTTCCATCTCAGATTTGATTGTAATGGTATTGCCTCCTGTCCCTGGGAGGCCCCTGTCGCCTCGCCAACCAGGCCTTTATGACACTAAATGGCTTGGCTACAATTTTTCCATCTATTCAAAAAAAATCTGTTAATAACTCATTTGGAATGAGCCGTCTCCACTCCGGCCAGGTCTCTCACCCCTCAGCTAGCAGGGGTCACACTGTACAAAAGAAAAGAATGGGAGATGGAAAAGGTTAATTAATCTCTCCAAATGTACAGTCCGAGAGAGAGCCTGCTGCTCTCCCACTGACGGACGATTTCAGCGAGACCAAAAATGTCATATTTACAACCTCATGTGGAGGAAGTCCGACTGCTACCCAGTCCTTTCCGTCCGACTTTACAAATGTGGCCATTTTTCATGTGTGGTGGATTTATGGAATACAACTCATTTCCCCTTTCCTTGTGCAATCCTATTAAATAATACACTAATGATTTATTGATTATTCAAAAAGGAACAAATGTGAATGATAGCTTTGTACCACACCACCGCACCTGCAATAAATAATGCGGGTTGGGAGCAAAAGTATGAGACAGTTCGGAATAATGCGGAGACAGACAGAGAAAGTAAGGAAAATCAAATGACTTTTGCACCAGTGAAATGTGGATCCAATATGGCTGTTTCCTGCGCAGATCGGGAGGCACATTACTTGGTCAGGGGGGCGTACAAGGGAGTGGACCTTTGAACAGTTTCGATAAAATAACCTCCAAAATGAGAATGTCCTTAATTGCGCTGGTATTACAATCTGGGATAGGTAGATTCGAACTACTGTGTCCTTTCCCTTCTCATTAAAAAGTAGATATTCTGGTTCATCGATTCAATGTCATTTTCAATGGGATGGGGTGATAGCGCTGCATGTTCTTAACTCCTATTTCAATTACCGAATAATGCTGCCCAGAAGGATTTGTGGATGTAGTTTAACTTCCCAACTGCTGTACGCCACAATAAACCGGTGTGAAAATCAGTAAATAACGGATGCCACCACGAAAATGGCTTTTTTTTTTTTGTCCTCGTAGTATAAGCCCAGCATTACCTTCCTATGCTATTTTAACACATTGTAGATGCGAACAAGATTAGCGAGTATGGAGATTTACAGCAAATATACTGTGTACGTCTGAGCAAATAACATGTAAATGCGTTTATATTCATGCTTTTACTTACTTGTCTATATATCTATCTATCTATATATACACATACTGTACATATACATAGATGATTGTTCGTGTACTGCATAAATGTGTTTATTTCAAAATGAAATTCAATAAAAAAAACAATACACATTAGGCTTGGCAGAGAGCGGGAGATTCCGCAAGAAAAAAACGAGACTTATTCATTCGCATTTCAAATCCGTGAGTAGTCAGGGCCCTGAAGTCTAAAACACATTATAGCAGGGATGTCTGTATCGCATGCAAAATGAATCAACAGCGCCTCTGTTGGTTGCAGCGTAGTGGTGCACAAGATGGTGCCTCCATTGCTTCAAGTCACAATTAATCAACAACCAATTTCACACAATAGATTATTATGTTCATCCCCAATCATCAAGTCTTTTAAAATTGACAGTGATTGAGACCTTTTTATTAAGAAGCAGCTGAGTTGTATAAACGATCTGTTAGTGCCTTATCCCAAAAGAAAACAGAGATCAACTACACATCTCCCCTTTCTCCGGTCTTATTATAATCATAAAAGCCCCCTCCCCAATCCCCAGCAATTTATCATTAAAAAAATGCTTTTGGTCTCCCTCATCTTTTCCCTAGATTTGTATAAAGCCTACTACTGCATGATACTGGAAGCAGATGCTATTTCCCCTATATTGCTTCTCAAAGTCCTCATATCCTCTCCCATGTTATTTTCTTTGATCTGCTGCTCTAACATTTTTCGCCCACTTGCCCCCTTCGACCCCCACCACTTACGCCCCCGCCACGCCTCTCTTCCCCACCCCCCCCCCCCCCCCCCCTTCATCCGCTATCGTCTGCCAGTGACCGAAGAGCAGACGGACCGGGCAGCCCGACCTGTCTGTGGCTGCGGACGTTTGAAATTCATCTCATCTGTTGTGTGTCTTTAGAGGGCAAGAGGTGCACACTGGGCTTTCAATATGCTCTTAGGATCTGATGGCGGTTTGGGGGGGGGGGGGCGCGCTATCAGGCTTGAGGGTCACTCTGCATTCAATGATGTGTTTATATAACAAGGACTCAAATAGCAGTTATAGTGCCAATGTTTAATTGCGATTTGGATTTATTCAATTACTTACATTACATGCAATCTTTACTTAAGATATAAGAAAGACAAATCTGTTGTGAGGCCCCAGAAGCAGCATCCGACATGCAATAATACAATAGAAATCAAATAACTAGCATTGTTACAACAGGACTACAAAGTGCAATGAGTAATATTTGCATTAAAAATACGCTCAAGCTATTGTTAACCTTTTAGTTCCAGGTTCTTGTGGCCGAAGATAATTTCCTTTTTAGCCAAAATGACCAGTTTATCAAATTGCATTGATAAATAGTAAAATGGTTCTTATGTACTTTATAACTAGCTGTATTTTTGTTGTGACTTGCACTTTTAAGTTTATGAGTTAATCAGCATTGTTGTTGTTTATTAACACTGTAGGAAGGCATGACAGGAATAATCTTTGATCTGATATTATTTCCTAGATTGACCTTTGTTTTTGTTTTTCATGCTATATTGAAGTTTAAAAGACTGCAAGAACTATCATCCTGCGTCCCCAAAATATTATTAACTACTTCTTATCCAATGGCGAGTACACACACTTTCCAGTGTGCCTGTGCAAATGTAGTGAAAAGGTGACAGTGAGGCGAAACCGGGGACTTTTTGGCTTTCTTGGGAGCTGCCAGGAGGGGGAAGCATCTGTCTTCAAAAGCTTGCTCGCTTGAGAAATGGAAATCAAAAGTGAACAAACTATTTGCCAGGAAGTGTAGCTTGCTCTGTTCGATCTTCTGCCTCGCTTCTCCCCAAAACATACACTAGACAGCACATGTCGAGGAAAGAAAAACGTTTGTTGTCTCATCAGAGTGGTGGTAAATTACACATAAGTTTGATTACGCATTCATTTAACCTCTGCTTTGCTTGCGAAGAGTGATGGGCATTGAGAAATGAATTGCATAGTGTCATTTAATTAGGAGTTTTGCTGTGAGCAATAATTCTGTTTTTGCTCATAACCTTTAACTACTAAATGGATTTGAGATTCGATTACCTTTCAAGATTTCTGTTTTTAATTGTTGAAAGTAGTCACAAATATAAAATGTCAATCAGGAACCGAGACTAATGCCGCACATGACTATCATTGACTCATAGACGGATGCTTGAGGACCTGTTTCAGGTGATGGGTTTGCAAATCCGACCAAATTGTAGATCATGCAAACATCAGTGGTCCTTATTTGCATAGATATTAATATTATGTTTATGACAAACTGCAATTGTATCGTTTTAATATGCGGAATGAGCCAATGCAAGGCATGGATTGGATTATCAGATTTAATCATCTTTGAATACACTCAATTTATCGTTCTCTTCTACAAGTTAGTGTGGATTTGTGAGGATAGGAAGGGTGCGTACTTGGATGACTCCACAGCTACCTCTCGCTGATCAGGCAACGGTTGTTAAAATGTCAGACAGAGTTTGTGTAGTTTCCCCCTGGAGGACATTGCAGTTCCCCGCCAACAGACTCACCCACGTGCCACGACATCCGGCCCGACTGCAGCTATGAATCTACCTTAAATATACGAGCCATGCGAGGAGCACTTGATTTATCTAGTAGGTCGGTGCATGGGCTTAGTTCCTGATCTTAAATCAGTTCAATCAGGCCTCATACCTGCACAACTCAATGCTAGATGATGTAGTTTGTCTGGAAATCAACGCCTCTGTGTTTGAACATGTCCAAAAGTCCAAGATAAATGAAGCACACCACCGCCATTGAAAACCTTATTCAAATAGCCATGTTCGGTTCCCAGAGCCCCCATGGCACGAAGCATAATACATAATAATACTGAAAGTGTCTGCTCTCTCATAAAGAAGGAAAAAGGATTGTGGGGTCCAGGAAGGAAAATTAAAGAAAAGGCAAATGAAATTACAGACCTGGCTGACTGCACAAGTCAGGCATATCGTGTTTTATGACTTGCCAGAAAAATTCAACACCTGTGGATCACCGTAGCTATAATTGCACATGAACGCACCAGGATGGGGGCGGGGACGCACATTGCGGTTTGCGTCGAGCTGAAAATGTTGAGTGAGAGTTTGTGCGAGTAATGCGTGTCTGTGTGTATGCAAGTATGCCACCTCAGCAAAGGCTTTAACTGGGAGACACAAGAAAGATGAGAAAGTTTCCGGAACGCCTCTTGTTCACTTCTTCAGCACACCCAAGGAGAGACGGCCGCAGCCCACACAGCTCACTCGCCGACGCTTCATTTACCATTGTAATTACTCTGTTTATTTATCCTACCTGCGTTTGGTGGTAAAATTCAGCCAATTCATCAGATCAGGACAATTTGGACTGATGCTAGATTTGCTGTTTAATTAAATGAGGCAATCAGTTGAACATCAATCACTACCCATGTAACTGCTCTTTCTAAACTTGTTCCATCTTTTGATAAAATCAGCACAACGTAAAAAAAATAAAAAAAATACATACGACACTCTAGTTGCTGTAATTCCTGATTAATTAATTGTATGACAAATATCTAAAACAAAAAAAAAAATATCATGTGTTTTCATTGTTCTGAAAATTGATGGCGTAGCCTGAGACAAATAGAGGGTGTTCGCCCCAACTCATCAAGTTGAACGCAAACAGTTTGGAAGACTTAAACCGTAATTCCTGCAGACACACACATGCCAAAAATCCAAATTCTAAAGTCCAAAGTCGATGCATTTATCAGAGAGCTCTGGTTTAGGTGTCGCAATACTTACTTTTATTGAGACCATAAACTCCAATTAAAATCAGTGAGACACAAAATGTTCTCTTCCAATTAAAATATCAACGAAGCAATTAATGAATCCAGTCCTACGCCCATCCTGAGAGATTCGGGTACGGAGAGTACTGTACAATTAGCGATGACGCAAATTTTGGGGTCTGCCGCCGAACAAGATGACAACTCCCTTCCTTTTCCCCACTTCCTCCTCTTCTGTCTTGTGGAAGGCGACGCTTGAGCCAAATTGATTACACCACTCCATCTGCATCGCGACTGGCCTCCTCCTGTGTTTGCTGCCTGCGCCTACAGCAGAGTTAGTGTACAATTACACATAGTTTAATATATCTGCCTGTGAACCTTTAAATAAGCATCACGAGTCCACAAGGTGATTTGTCTTGCAGCCACATTACTCCATTGTACATCTTGATAGCCAGGGATCGCTCCTAGCTATGTTTAAGCATTAAATAGTGTATTATTATTTCACATAAATCACACTGAGATGTGAGGCGGGTATTCATAAATTTTACATCTCTCACAGACAGTATTTTAAGGCTTCTCTTTCTCGCTCTCCCTATCACGTTGAATTCAGTTGCATTTCTAGATAGTACATCAAATAAGGCCCAAGCAGGGTGGTAAATTCAAAACAACATGACATGCATTTTAGATTTAAGTTTGAGAGAGAGAGAGAGAAAAAAAGTTCGAGTTCTCAAACACATTCATCGTACAGCACTGTGCCCTTGAATAAGTTCTGTACACATGATCCAGCCAGACACTCGGAGAATTTGTGTCATTTTCGTAACACTAAAAATGGGAGAAATAAAGTCAAGTTGTAGTTAACTTGACTTTAAATTGCCCATCTGTGCTTGACGATGAAAGGGTAGAATTCAATTCAAAGGTGAGGCTTTACCCCCTGAACACCCCCCTTGTGTTTGTGCAATACGTCTAGTGAGGAAATGACTTCACTCAGGAAACTGGATGTCAGCTTTGTGCACGGGCAGGAGAGCCGCCAGTGATTCGGTCAGGCTGCCGACGCTTTCTTTTCTCAGCTCGCTCTTTGTTTGAGGGGGAAAAAAGGCCACTGAAAGTGACAAAGGAGGAAATTGGACTCATGGTTGTTTTGGTTACTCGAAGGACAACTTACACATTTGTTTCTGTTTTGCTTCTTTGGACCTGGCTTTCAGAGTGGCGTTGATTTACAAATCGCTGACTTGTGTGTTGCTTTGAAACGTTGAACTCTGTCAGGCTTCAATCAGAGGTGATGTAATGTCACAGGGAATGTAACAATGTCCATGGATGTAATGCAGCGAGATAGCAGCTTGGACTTTCTCTACAATGAACCAAATAAAGCAGTGGTGGCTAGTGGAGTTTTCGCAAGGACGGGTGCTCGATGGATTGGATGGATGTGTGTGTGTGTGTGTTTACATACACACACACACACACACACACACAGTGTGTATATATATATATACATACAGTGGGTACGGAAAGTGTTCAGACCCCCTTAAATCTTTCACTCTTTGTTATATTGCAGCCATTTGTTCAAATTATTTAAGTTCATTTTTTTCCCTCATTACTGTAAACACAGCACCCCATATTAACAGAAAAAAAAACATAATTGTTGAACTCTTTGCTGATTTATTAAAAAAGCAAAACTGAAATATCACACAGCCGTAAGTATTCAGACCCTTTGCTGTGACACTCATATATTGAACTCGGGTGCTGTCCATTTGTTCTGATCATCCTTAAAAAGATTCTACACCTTCATTGGAGTCCAGCTGTGTTTGATTATACTGATCGGACTTGATTAGGAAAGCCACACCCCTATCTATATAAGACCTGACAGCTCACAGTGCATGTCAGAGCAAATGAGAATCATGAGGTCAAAGGAACTGCCTGATGAGCTCACAGACATAATTGTGGCAAGGCCACAGATCTGGCCAAGATTTAAAAAAACAGTGGGAACACTGAGAAGTAATAATAAAAAAAAAAATGGCACTTTCATTTTACATGCCGTTTGTTCCGTTTGTTCATCCTTGACTGGTCATTTTCTGATCTTTCTCCGTCTTTAACTCAACTTACACACTGAGTTTATTTCTGTCTCCCCTGCTACGCTTTTCCTCGTCTCTGTCCGGGCTGCGCGCAATCAGTGATTACGGCCTGAGATGCAGATTTGATTGGCTGAAGGGGGTGGCTGAACTCGCATGGGACTCGATTGGTCAGTACGGTTCATCACGACTGTAAAACTTGTAATACACACACCCACACACACACACACACACACACACACACACAAACACACGTATATACAAAGTGGGTACGGAAAGTATTCAGACCCCCTTAAATTTGGGTTTAAGTCAGGGCTTTGGCTGGGCCATTCAAGAACAGTCCCGGAGTTGTTCTGAAGCCATCCATCCATCCATTTTCTTTACAGCTTATCCACTTATTCACTAGGGTCACAGGCTGCAGGAGCCTATCCCAGCTATGTTCGGGCGGGGGGCGGGGTACACTCTGAACCGGTCGCCAGCCAATCGCAGGACACATAAAAAACAAACAACCATTCGCACTCACATTCACACCTACGGGCAATTTAGAGTTGTCACTTAACCTACCATGCATGATTTTGGAATGTGGGAGGAAACCGGAGTGCCCGGAGAAAAGCCACCCAGGCACGGGGAGAACATGCAAACTCCACACAGGCGGGGCCGGGATTTGAACCTCAGTCCCCAGAACTGTGAGGCAGATGTGCTAACCAGTCGTACACCGTGCCAGCTGTTCTGAAGCCCCTTCTTTGTTAATTTAGCTGTGTGCTTCGGGTCATTGTCTTGTTGGAAGTGGAAGAACCATGAGCATGGCCGCGATGCGAGCGTTGGTGACGGTCCCTTCTCTGATGCGTTGGTTGTGAAGGAAGGTAACCGGATGGTGGTTTGTGTGAACGGTCACTTTTCGGCCTCCAATATCGTTGGGGAAATGCTTGATGGCCCAGACTGTGGAGAGCAGGGCTTTTTCACAGTCTGAATATTTAGGCTTGGGACCGCTTTGTCTCGGTCGTACATTTGGTAAAGACCGGCGCTAAGGTCTGAAAATCCTGCTTCGACGAAGAACTGCAAAACTGTAATAAAAACCATCAGGTCTTCAGGTCTTAAAAACTTCTTCACTACACATAGCCAGTGATTTCATGCCCACATTGCAACCGTAAACCTCAATTACACCTAATTTTCACTAATAAACCATGCCTCTAATTTTTTTTTGCACCTAATCACTGTATGCTTCAATGGCTGGGGGGGCTTCAGTGCAGCAACAAAGTAAAAACAAAAAAATGTATTTGTCAAAGTCATTGCAAATTGGAGTTTGACGAGACGCCAGGACAGTGAGTTGAGGATTGGGGAGCGTGAGGGGAAAAATGTCTTTGAACTAGTTTTTGCTTGCTGAAAATATTGCTCCTGGGTTCATGTTCCGTCTGAAGTGTTTCACGCCAGTTGGAATTTGGAAAGAAAGCACAGCGCCAAATGATTCATTGAAAAGATGGCACACATTCACAGGTATTCAGTTCATGTGACATCACCCTGTGTAAAATTGACAGCAGCCTGTTGATTGACGCTTTGGTTTTGAACATGGTCATCGCTTAGTTAAACGGTGTTGGCAATTACAGATACAAAGCATCACCTGTGTCATTTTTAAAGGCATTAATTAGTATACTTTTTAAAATCCACTTTCCTACAGACTGATCAGTTTTCATCAAGTTCTCCCTTCATTATTTGGAAGAACACGTTTTCGGACACTGACAAGTTTGGGCTGGCTGTATGTTTCTCCTTTTATGCACTTGCACCTTAGTCCACGAACTGAAAACTTCTCCTCTCAACCTGTCCATACGATAGAACGGATGGACGCACGCACGCACGCAGACACACACACAGGTAAATCAAGATGAGGCGATTATTATCGCAGCTATATTAAACATCATAATCCAGAAGTGCTCCCTTACAGCCTGTCATCCTGGATTTAAACGTGAATTCCATCAGAGAAGATAAAAACAAAAGAAATCACAATGAAACTATTCAAATCCATTTGTTAACTAGCACATCACCAGCTTTAAAGTAATTTTAATAACGGCATGCATTAAATGCTTTCTGACATGGCATAACAGTAATGGATATCCACATTGACATTGCTGCATTTTCACACATGCCTGTATGTCCATCCATCCATCCATCCATCCATCCATCCATCCATCCATTTTCTTCCGCTTATCCGAGGTCGGGTCACGGGGGCAGTAGCTTTAATAGGGAAGCCCATACTTCCCCGTCCCAGCCACTTCAACCAGGTCTTCCAGGGGGATCCCGAGGTGTTCCCAGGCCAGCCGGGAGACGTAGTCTCTCCAGCGTTTCCTGGGTCATACCCGGGGTCTCCTCCCGGTGGGACGTGCCCGGAACAGCTCACCAGGGAGGCGTCCAGCAGACATCCTAATCAAATGCCTGAGCCACCTCATCTGGTTCCTCTCAATCCAGAGGAGAGGCGGCTCTATTCTGAGCCCCTCCCCGCCCTTCTCATCCTATCTCTAAGGGAGACGCCTGGACACCCTGCAGAGAAAACTCATTTCGGCGCTTGTATCCGGGATCTTGTTCTTTCGGTGACGCCCCGCAGCTCGTGACCACAGGTGAGGGTAGGAATGTAGATTAAATTGAGAGCTTCGCCTCTCGGCTTAGCTCCTTCTTCACCACAACGGACCGATACCAAGTCCGCATCAGTGCAGACGCTGGACCGGTGCGCCTGTCAAGCTCCCGTACCATTCTTTCCTCACTCGTCAACAAGACCAAGATACTTGAACTCCTCCACTTGGGGCAGGATCTCATCCCCGACCCGGAGGGGGCACTCCACCCTTTCCTGACTGATTTTGGAGGGGCTAATTTTCATCCCAACCGCTTCACACTGGGCTGTGAATCGCTCCAGTGAGAGTTGGAGATCACGGCTAGATGGAGCCAACAGAACCACATCGTCTGCAAAAAGCAGAGATGCAATACTGAGGCCACCAAACCGGATCCCCTCTATGCCTCGGCCGCACCTAGAGATAAAAGTTAGGAACAGAATTGGCGACAAAGGGCAGCCTTGGCGGAGTCCAAGCCTCACTGGAAACGAATCCGACTTACAATGCAGACCAAACTCCGCACCGGTCGTACAAGGACCGAACAGCCCATATCAGTGGGTTCGGTATCCCATACTCCCGTAGCACCCCCTGAAGGACTCCACAAGGGACACGGTCGAATGCCTTCTCCAAGTCCACAAAACACATGTAGACTGGTTGGGCGAACTCCCATGCACCCTCGAGGACCCTACTGAGGGTGTAGACCTGGTCCACTGTTCCACGGCCAGGACAAAAACATTGCTCCTCCTTGACAATTGATACACGAATGCACAAGCCACAACTGTGATCATCAAAGCATCACAGTGAGAAATCTTTTCCTAAGAGGTGCAACATCTACCACAGGAGGTCAAATGGAAAATGTATGGGTAATAATAATAATAATAATAATAATAATGACAACAGGATGGCGGCACGGTGGGCACCTGGTGAGCACATCTGCCTCACAGTTCTGAGGACCCGGGTTCAAATTCGGCCTCGTCTTTGTGGAGTTTGCATGTGCCTGTGTGGGTTTTCTCCGGGTACTGCGGTTTCCTCCCACATCCCAAAAACATGCACGGTAGGTTAATCGAAGACTCTAAATTGCATGTATGTATGAACGTTTGTGTGAATAGGGTCGTTTGTTTATATGTGCCCTATGTTTGGCTGGCGATCAGTTCTGGGTGTACCACGCCTCTCGCCCAAAGATAGCTGGAATAGCCTAGCCTGGGACACAAGTGAGAATAAGCGGTATGGAAAATTGATGCATTGATGGATGGTGAATAATAATAATAATAATAATAATAATAATAACAATAATCCATCCAGCCATTTTGCATACCGCTTCTCCTCACTAGGGTCGCGGGCGTGCTGGAGCCTATCCCTGCTATCTTTGGGCGAGAGGCGGGGTACATCCTGAACTGGTCGCCAGCCAATCGCAGGGCACATATAAACAGACATCCATTCAGACTCACATTCACAGCTACGGTTAATTTAGAGTCATCAATTCACTTCCTGGCATGTTTTTGGGATGTGGGAGGAAACGGGAGTACCTGGAGAAAACCCACGCAGGCACGGGGAAAACAGGCGAGGCCGGATTTGAACTCAGATCCTCAGAACTGTGAGGCAGATGCAGCGTGTCACCTAAATAAAAATTGTACCTAAATAAATGTTTGAAAACAAACAGTTCTAAACGATTAAAAGCAAATGAATTGAACTCATTATGCAGTTTAAAAATGTAATTCCGTGATTGTTTCGCATACCCCTGGAGGGAGCCCGCATACTGTACCACTAGTGGAACTTGTACCACAGTTTGAGAACTACTGATTACAGTTCAGTATATGGTGCTGCTTTTGAGTAATAAATCAAGCAGTTCCAGCACTGTAGCTTGTCGCTATAGTTGGAGCCTCCCATTTAAAAAACAAAAAACAAATAATAATAATAATAAATAAATAAATACAATTATTTAATGCAAATCATTCAATTATGCATCTTTACTCAAGCGTTAGAAATGGTGCCTCATTACTAACAAATGGAAAAACCTATGTGTCACCTTAGTTTGTAAATGCTCTTCATTTACTGTAAGTGTGAAAAATGACGCGCATCCCATCGTTGTCTTCTCATGTTAAAGCAAAGCAGTTGCATGTCTGTTGTGGCAACGTCTGGGTGCGTCCAAATTCCACTCTTTTGAAGTGAACTTGTCATGGGAGATTTGCATCACTGGAGCTAGGCACAATCAATGACTCAAGGTTAATTGTTTGCGGTGCACCACTTGAAACATCCCGAGACGCGGTGTTACTGGATGAACGCTCACCTACGCACACCTGCGCAAATGCGCTGTAAAAGTGGGAAAGCCTATATAGTCACATTCCTCCGTGGCTATAAAAGCACAAGCACAAACACACACACACTTGGTCTTATCATCACGTGCAGGAACATGTAAATGTCAAATCACAGATTAAATTGCACTCACGTACATTTTCAAATGGATGAAATAACCCTGTCCAAATGCAATACACTTTTCCCCCAAAATAACACTCAAATAGTATGGATGTCTCAAAAACAGACTGCAGCCAAAACATTAAGCTGTTTTCTCTTCTGTTATCTCCAGCTTCCTATTTGCCCTTTGGTTAAACATTCCCTTGGCATGCATGATCTCATTTAACTTTGAATTCCTCTTTTTTTTTTTTTTTTTTTTTTTCCAGGAACGAAATCCTCAATGGTTCCAATTTCCAGTCCAATCCCCAATTTTCAACCCCAATGACAGACAACACACGCCGGAATGGGTGTTTAGCTTAGGAAGGCAATTGGTAAGTGATGATTTTAAATGCTGTTTAAGATAAATCAGAGAGTGTGGAGCAGATAAGAGCCTCGCTTGGGTCGAGTGCAGGAAGCTTGGAGATACTGGCTTGCATGTGCGCTAACATTACTGTAGCTGCAAAAGACTTGTGTGCTTTGTATTATTGAGCCTGAGTGGGATGACCAGAACTTAGACAGACAGAGTTTTCTGTCAATTTCAGTTACAGTACATACAAATGACATTTTTGCTTGATAATGAATGCTTGAAAGTGCATTATATTACAGTTAAGGCAACAAAAATATTTTTGGCTGATTGTTTTACAAGAGAAAATCTCTCTCTTTATATGACCGATCCGATCACAAGGTGGAGCAATGTGTCTATTTAAATGTCTTGTTCATTTACTGTATATACTTGTGTACTGTATGCTGAATATCGTCTGCCAGGAGCGATCTTCAATTTTACTTAACAGCTCAAAAAATTATTCATTTACAAGAAATAATGTACCTTTGTTCCTCTATTTATGCCAGTGAGGCATAGTGACAGACAAAACAAATAAATGCTCTTCTATAAAATGGCAGAAAGTACATACAGTAATGACTGTGTATCTACTTTTTGTGACATTTTTGTTTGTTGCCGTGTCGTGAGATTTTCCAATTGTAAAATATGTGCCTGCGCTCCATAAAGGTTGGAAATCACTGCTCTAGTCAGGTCATGTATTCTAATCAGTCAGGTCAAACCAACATTACAACATGACAGATATAATGGGTGCTAGTGTACGGTCATTTAATTACTTTATTGAATTTAAATGACTTCACACACATCGAAAACTTTAGAGCATGATTCGACAGAACACCGGCATGTTTACGTACAACCGTTAGCGCTAGCACTAGCTTGCTAGGCTACATAACGTTTTGTTTCCTGCTTGCGAGCCGTATCATATTAAAAGTATGTGAACATACTAGGCTTTAGATCAGATCGGTGAAAAGTCCAATATATATATATATATATAATATATATAATACTTTAAGATTATTTTATTAAACAGGCAAGTTTATGGGGCTCTCAATATTTACTTTATGCATTCCAGATTAGTCTCTTGTGCATGCAAGGAACATGTCCATCACCAAATACAGCAGCTCATTGTGAAGCTTTTCAGTGTTTTGTGTAATCCCTTCTTCTCAAGAGAATGAAGCGAAAGGATTGGGAAAATCTGTTTTATTCAAATTTTGAGTAGGAGAGAACCTGGGAATTCTTTCTCACTTCCTCTCTCCGCAACTCTGTCATGAAACAGAGCACACATTTCCATATCAATCGGATTAGTTCCAAGACCAGGGAAGTAGGAGTAATGTAAGTAACCGTACAAATTTAAATATAGGACATCAAACATATTGTTTGGCATTCGTTTATTTTCGAAGCAGCCATGGCTCTTTGTGTCTCTCAGTGAAGATGAAACAAAAATGCATTTTTTAAAAAAAAACTTTCCCTGTTTTATTCCAATTTCATTTTGCAAAGTGGCGAGTGTCCCTGCGTTTCGACATGTAGACCAGGCATCCTGTGGTTCTGGTGCATCATGCATACGACATTGTTTAGCCAAAGTAACTGCGCCACATGGTAAACTATGGTAAATAGTAAATGGACTGCACTTATATAGCGCTATAACCATCAGAGTGTCCAAAGCGCTTTACAAATCCTCACATTCACCCACTCACACACACACACACACACGGGCGACTGCAGCCATGCAAGGCGCTGCCAGGCCCACTGGGAGCAAATTAGGGTTCAGTGTCTTGCCCAAGGACACTTCGACATGCGGACAGTCGGAGCCGTTATTTGAACCGATGACCCTTCGGTCACCGGACAAACCGCTCTACTGACTGAGCCGCAGCAAATGTTTTTTACATTTTTACATTATTTATTTATTTTTTTTAATTTCTTTGTACAGCGCATTTCATACCCAAGGTAACTCAATGTGCTTTACATGATTAAAAGAAACACCATATAAACATGTAAAACAAAGAGAAAAATGTTTCTTTTTTTTTTTAAGCAAACAGAAAAGAGTCAGAGGTTAAGGCTTGATAAAGTCAGGCCCTCTGTTTTATTTTTTAAAATTGTTTTTGCACTTTGCACACACCTAGTGCACTACCATACACACATATTTTCAACATTAAAAGGATTTCCCCTCAAAATATTGTGAAATGTCCCTGGGTCACTTGTGTGTTGTTATTTTTGTTATTAATAGTAGTCATATTCTCATTTCTCTTCTTGTAAGGTGACTGACGGTGAGGGGTTTACTTGCCTGACTTCTTTCCAGGCCGTGGGTTCAACTTCCGCTCAGCGCCAGTGTGAATGGTCGTCTGTGTTTGTACAGTTTGTGATTGGCAACTGGTCCACCATGGAGTCTTTCCGACTTTGGCCCAAAGTCAGCCGGGACCCTCGACAGAATAAGCAGTTTTGAAAATTGAGTATTACTGGTGTATTTGATATAGATTGTTTTATATAATTAATATATATTGTAATTTTATGTTAGGTTTGTCTCTCTTTTCCAAGAGAGAGCTTCAGTCAAAAAAAAAAAAAAACAACCATCGGGATTATTCAGCAGTCTGAGGGAGACCAGACAGTAGCTTTGTCTGGATAAAGAGATGGAGAGATGGATGCCTTCCTGCCTCTCCACAAGCCTTTTTGACTTATCCCGTCTCTGTTTAATTGAAAAAGCAGCTAGGTTGTGTTGTCTTGGGATTTGTCTCTTTACATTGCAGTTTCCAAACAGGAAAACCAATAGTGGGAATACACCCCTGAATGTAATTAATTTTGTGGGGACAGGGGGTATAGGGAGACTATTATTGCAGGAGGAAGAATTCTAATCAGTTACAGATTCCTTCCTGTTTGCCTAGCGTGACCGTGGCCAATTACCAGTGAACTCAGTGTTACAGTTTCACTTCCTGTGCTACCCAAAGACTGGACTGAGTCTGGTGCTAGAGAGCCTGGCAGGATGGAGGAAGAAAAGGAAGACAATACACGATAGCTGAAGGAGTGACTGTAAAAAGTAAACAAAATGGTTGAAAACGGGTAGGAAAAAAGTCAAAGGTGCACGGACAAGAGGACATGTGGAGTATGTCATTTGTCCAGCCAATAAAGAAAATTGCATGTGGTTTACAAAGGAAATGAAAGGATTCCGGACTTGACTTCACTTGCCGGTTGAGCTGCAGAACAAGGGACCGAACTCAAAGTCACAAATGCAATAAAGGCTAACTCAATCATCGCGGCGACGTTAGCGAAAGACACCATTTGGCATTGCCGGGTTCCGCTTAATCAAAATAAACAACGGAATGACAATCGCGAAGACGTTCCCTGAATTTGCATAAGTCCTTTTTTTTCCAAGCGCATAGAAGTAACTCAATATGTCATGGTACTTCCTGGAACATTCTCCATGGTTATTAAGACTGATATTGCTCGTGCTGAAGGCTTATCAAGCCAGTTGTATATTCAATTTTTTTTTCAAAGTCATGTTTGTCAGACGCTTGTATCTATTTTTCTTTGGCTATTTCCACATTAAATTTGGTGATAGGAAATGACAACTTTGCCCCATATATTACAGATAACAGTCCCAAATAACCTAAATAAATGTTTTTTTAAAAATGCCAAATGACGACTCTTCGCTCCCAGTTTCTCGTCGCTCATTCTCTTTGACCTCCCCAGAGGGGATTATCCCAATAGTTTCCCCCCGTAATAGTTTTTGGGAATATTACTCCCCGGCCTGGAGGTTTCCCATTATTCACTTTCACTTTTGAGATCATTGTTTAGTTGTAGAATTAGAGGAGAGGTGTAGACTGGGAACATGTAACGGGACATTAATTCATTCATTGTAGCGACATTGCAAACATAAATCAAGATGTTTGGGTCAAAGTTTCAGTGCAGCGTTGCGTAGCTGCAAATGTGGGAAATTGTATTGATCGCCAAGATTTATTATTGCCAGTACACAAACAAATGTACTCAGTAAATTGTAATTATTGACCCGATTACCTCTGCACATACAATGTACAATGGACACAGTGCAAGAAAATGTAAATTTCAGGGAAAACACAATCAGCATAAATGTATTCACACATGCAATTTGGAAGCCATGGATGATCCAACGAATACAAATAATGACTTGGGCATCTGCTATACTCTCACAACCTAAATATGTTACTTTCACAATTTGGAAACATCAATGCATCTATCTTTATGGGTCTGGAAAAAGCTCAATGTTATTGCTATTTTTATGAACAATAGCATTGGAACACTGTGAAGAAAGTTTCTGGTTCATCACCTCTTTTCAGCTACAACAACCTAAAACTCCCATGGGATGACTTTCACAGACTATTCCCCCTTGGTAAAATGACTTAATATTCTGAGAGATAAAAAGGGGTCTTGGCTAAATCCTAAATCATTTGAATTGATTAAGAGGCGTGATCTAAGACTTTAGTGTACCTTCAGGGACAGAAACTGCCCTTTCTGCCCTACTTTAGTTCTCACAGGGTCTACATGAACAACACAAAACATATGGCAGGCTCCATTCTATCCGGTGTGTACCGGAGGGTCCAAGTTGCTAAACGAATCTTGGTAAAACGGGATCCTACACTTGCGGCCGCCTCTTCTACTTCTGCTGCCTGGTATCGTTTCACAAACACAAAGTATTCCTGGAAGAATTGATTCTGTTAGCCAGTACATTGATCACACACATTGCCCGAGGACAGAAGATGGCTTTACAAGCAATAAGATGGGAGACAATTATATTATTTTAGTGAAATAAGACCGAGTACATGCAGTGAGTGCCAATAGTCCAGGCGAGGAGGGCTGGGGTGATGTTTCCGGGGAGGTTGAGACAGCCGGCTCCCTCTGAGGCTGCCTCTGTGTGTTTGTGCTCCATCCTCAAGTGGCACTGTAATCCACTAAACTTTCCTCCACCCGCTTCTCTCAATGCAATCAGGATGCACAGGCTCACCCGTGATTGCGTTCATTTGTAAAAGCATCCAAGACGAAATTGAACCCCAAGGCTGATAAGCTATAAAGATGCTGATCAGATCGCGACGAAGGAGTCCATACTTGAGGGCACGAGGTGTCAGGGCTGGAGCCAAAAGAGCAATGACTCTGTGTGCCTCACTCGGAGCCAGGCGGTCACCGCAGAATACCAACAAGGGAAGAGCAAAAGACAACAAAGTGGAGTTAGATTTTTCATCTCCCTGCATTAGAGGAGGATGGCAGATTAGAAGTTGCTCATGGTAAATTTCACAAGGTGTCTCAAGACAAGACAAGGCGAAGGCTTAAACACTTGTCACTTTGAAATCAATGAGTGATTTGACTGTGGTAATAGTCTATGAACATGGGATTTAATTACAACTTGTTATTTTTGAAATATTTCTTTCTCTCGGGATCTTCTGAACTACTGTTTTGATGCCAGTGTTGTAGATTTGGGCCATACAAAGTAGACAAGGGACTTTTTTATTGTCAATTCTTCAATATGCGTAACACATACAGAAGATTGAAATGATGGTACAAATAGACAACATCAATAGTAACATCAATATAAAAACTAAATAAACTATAGTATAAAACGTATTCATTGAATGTGCAAATATCAAAGGTCAGGTGACGTGTGCAACGTAGTCAAGGTCAGAGAACCAAGGCAAATTAGACATTTTATGAAGTACACCCCAATTCTGCAAAAGTGGCTGCTGCGACCCTGAGTCTGGTGTGCGTGTGTGTGTGATTGTGTGTGCATCGAGATGTTTGCGGGGCGTCAGAGTTCAGAGGTCAGGTGGGCAGAGGACAGAAGAGGAAGCGGGGGCAGAGCTGGCAGAGAGTTCAGATTCCTGACAGCCTGATGAATAAAACTGTCTTTGAGTCGGCTAGTCCTGGACCTCGGACTCCTGAAGAGGCTGTGTGATGGATGGGTGGCTTCCCCCGCTATGCGGAGGGCTTTGTGGGTGAGGCGGGTGCTGTAAATGTCCTGCAGGGAGGGAAGAGAGGTTCCGATGATCTTCTCAGCTGCCCTCAAAGTGAGCAAAGAAGTCATTCAGCTCATTTAACAGGGAGGTGGAGCTGTCGCAGTTCTGTGGTGAGGGTTTATATTCCGTAATGGTCTGAATACCCATCGCTACAGACTCCTGGTGTCACTGCTGTCACTGAAGCGATGGGCGATCTTCCTGGAGTACTCCTCCTTGGCCTCCCTGATGTCACGGGACAGATTGGCCCTGGCTGTCCACAGGCCCTCCTCAACCACAGACCTAAAAGCCGCGTTGCGGAAGTTCAGTAGTCTGGAGACCTCCCCAGACAGCCATGGCTTCTGATTGGCACGGACAGTGATGGATTTAGTGGTGGTGACATCATCCATGCACTAGTTGATGTAGGCAATAACAGGCTCTGTGTACTCCTGAAGGTCTGTGATGGAGTTGGAGGTGGCAGGCTCTTTGAACATGGTCCAGTCTGTGGTGGCAAAAGTCTTTAAGTGCCTCAAGGGACCCTTCTGGCCACACTTTGTACCTGTTTCCTAAGTGGTTGGGAGACTTTAACCAGTGGTCTGAAAAAAGTGCTTCAAATTAACGTACAAACAGCTTTTACAGACGACCCCTCACCGCATTAGTGCGTTAAATCGAGGTTCCGCATTTTGTTTTGAATGGATACAGTTTGCTGGACCTTTTTTTTTGTATTTCTTGAAAATATTGTTGTATATTTTGATCTCCCAATTTCTCTATGAATACTCAGAATATTTTAACAGGAACCTTATTTGGGTACCTCCGCACCATCGTGCGAATGAGTTGCATAAGTAAATGAACAAACACCACGGCATTCAAATGTAACAACCTTGGTGAAAGCCCAAGAGTGATCATAGTCAGTGACTCCAAGTTCTTCAACGAGTAAAAATGATTTACTGGAGAGTAAGCCACCGAGGCCAAATCCATTCTGTTCTTTTATTTTATTCTTCACCATTGAATGTGTTGTCTGCTTTACTGTCGTTTCTCACAGCCATGATGCCAAATAACAGCGATATTCCGATCAACACTCATAGGTTGCTGTGCTAAAATGCAAAATGAAAAGATAAGACAGATGGAGAGAAAGGAGAGGATCTCAGGATGTTATCCCCTCGCCATCCTTGTGGCCCTGGTGCGTTAAATGTCAAAGAGCAGTCAGCGGGAGAGACTGATTCCAGGAGGCGATGTGAATGGGACGATTGAAGACATCCTGTGATTGACAGCGCTTCCTTTTCTGCTCTGCCCTCAGGGTGATTGACAATGTGGTTCATCTCACATTTTGTGACTGAGCTAATCCAGTAAATTCCTACCAGACGCAGTGGCAACTCAGCAGAGACTTGCCACTCCTTTCCAAGGTGGAGTTTTTTATTTCATCTCCTCTTCTGCAAAATAAATGTTTTTGCATCTGCACTGCTGATAACAAACGGGGGGTGGGGTGGGGTGGACTAGGGGGCGGGGGGGGGGGGGGGGGGGCAATATAATTAATTGTGAGTATATAATTAAAAGAATTTTGAAAAGTGCTAGTTTTCTATGAATTAAAATGTAGACTAATTACATGTGGGAATTAACCTGCTGTTGTGCTCGTGATTAACATTGTCATAGGTTACTGTCTCAATATGCTGCAGGTTGCAAATGGGATCGCCTCAATTGAACGATTGATCTCCTGCCAAATTCTGTAATTAATTGACTCAACAGTGACAGCCAACTATCTCAAACGTCCCCCCCATATGCCTACAAGGTGAGAAGCTCATCCTCTCGACCTTGCACCTGTATTTTGAGACGAGAATATCCCAGACATTACATCCACTGCAGCTGTGTTATCAAAGAGAAATCTACACGCACACAGATGCGAAGAAGAGAAAATGGGAACGCTGAAGACATCCTTTCCTCCCCGAGTGTCTGTTTTGCTCGAGTATTGCAGCTGCTGGAGGCTCACTGCAATGTGTATGGAAGTTTAACACACGTGCCCCACATCAACGATGCTGCCGTGTATTGAGTGTGAGAAGTGTTTGACACTTTCATTAATCATTATTCCTAAATGATCACTCTGTGAGGCTATGCATTTAAGCGTGATTAATTGCCAAGCGAACCCAATCACGCGATGAATTACCTGCCTAACCTTTTGCAGGGAAACCCAGTGTGGTTAACTGTGTCAGGGAAAATTAAGAGGTCACAATAATGAGAATCAATCACAGCCTCCATTTAAAAACACTCATGGTAATTGGCAAGTGTATTCAGAGACCTTAGCAAAAACTATTTAAAGCCACAGTCAGGAATCATTTTTAGGGCTCCCACTACAGTTATGAAGTGGAATTCTGAAGCCACTCTGGTCAATCTAAATCCACACCACTGAATGACAATTTGCCATCAAACCAGGCAAGGTAAAGTTAGTTAAATATTTGACATACATTGTGTCACTGTCTAATGAAAAGCAAGCATCTTCAAATATTTAACCAAAAACACCAACAGATATCGCACAATTGTGTTTTGGCTACAACAACAAAAACAACATTTGGAGATACTGTCCATGCTTGCTTTATGACTTATAAAGACACTCTGCATTAGAGTGCTGAATCGTTTACATTGTTCATGAGTTTGTATAACAAATAATAAAACGCCTACTTGTGGATGTTTGTTGACTTTACAATGTCAAACGACTAGCATGGTGAAGCACAGATAAGCTAGTTATTCCTGTGTATCTAGAGTATTGTTGAGCCATCGATAGTCATCATATAAAATGGTAACGCCTACACTTGCTGCTTTTCTTTACACCTGCTTAAATACTCTGGTATGTATACTATATAGTATTCTGTTAACATGCTATTTATTCATATGCATATACGGTGGAACCTCGATCGAACGAGGGGTCGTCCAATATAGCCAAATGTCCGTTACATTGAAGCACTTTTTTTTTTTTTTTTTTAGGTCACATGCACCCATAATACTGTACAGTACAACATTATTGTTTTGTAGGTCTTTTTCGTGGCCTAAAACGGCCAATACAGTACAAAATTATTGTAAATATAAAAAGTTTCCCCTTTTATCCAAACTTACCACACCTGTGTGCTTGGTCACGGTGACATTGTTGATGTACACTGCGCATCATAGGCGAGTCGCTCTCATGAGCCACGAGGAATTAGTGTGCTTACTAGTTCCAAATGCTTTGCCAAAAGCGAACGGCTTGATTAAAAAAAAAAATTTTACTGTATCAAAAAATCGCATGTTCCAGACTCCAGAGACTTTTGTATTCCTCACAGTTAACACTGCCGCCATGCCTCTCTCTCTCGCTCTCTCTCTCTCTCTCTCTCTCTCGCTCTCTCTCTCTATCTTTCTGTGCGCTGCACTCTATGGCACAATAGACAATCGGTATAACCATCGCCACATCGATGCCCTACATTCAACATGGCCGCCACGTAGGCTCATCTTTTGGATTTGGATCTGGTCATATTGTATATCTGTGACCCCGTAAATACATCAGTCCCATTCTCTGCCTGCATTGCACCACAGCGGCAGTAAACAACAGCGGCCAATTCTGGAACTGACAGACTTTGTCAACGGCAGTTTAAGTGACAAATGGAAACTATTTTGGGACACGCTGTCCAGTCCCAAAGGTCTGTTTTATCTGATATCAGTTATATTGGGGTCTGTGTTATCGCGGTCCCACTGTATGTATCTTGGTAGTCACTTCACTGCTGATGGTTAATAGTGAATCTTCCATTTTTCAGTCCCATTCCACTTATAAATAGACTATTTATTGATACACATAGTTTTCAATTACATACAATGCTTCTGACTATTGCTGTTGTTCATACCTATTTCTATATACTGTGTACAGTATTTGTTTATTCAAGTATAATTTAAAATTTAGATCTGCAAATACAGTATTGTGTTTGTTATTCTTGTACAGTTGACACAAACTGCGCTTATTCTGCTCATTATCATTGCCTGTTATACAAATAATTGATGTTGTAAATATGGAGATACAGTAAATATTCTGGGATTTTTTTTATTCTTTTGATCTGCAAAGCTGCAATCCCTAGCAAGACTAATGAAGACTCATTGTGGTCTGTTCTTATCTCAGGATACCCTAATCTTATCATTTAAATTCTCCTACGTCATGACCTTCATTTCCTAACTTCCATACAAGAACAAAATCTACAATAGCAATACATATTACATTAGCATGTCCAGGAGGAGGAAAACACACACAAATGAACTCTCATAATTGCATGATTTTTATGCACAATTCAAATTCAAATATTTCCTCCTTGATATAGCAGTACATCTGTCATGCTTATGCTTCTTTTTTTTTTTTTTTTTTAATAATTAAAAAAAGAAATAGAAACATACTAATGAGATAACTTCAGGGCTTTGCCGCTCCACTGACTATCATATTAATGTATTCCCATGTGGATTATACGCATCATCAAACACCTACTTTCCCTTCCATATTTTCTGTGAAGATGAGGGCTGGACACCGGGGTCTACCTTGCCCTCTGCAAAAATGAAGGGCATTCTTCATTATTATACCTCTTGTGATTACTTGTTAATAGCCCTACACTAAAATGTCCCCCCCTTCCAAATTGACAACATTATTGTGAATTTTGTTTTTTATGAGAATGACATTGTTTCGGTCACTAAGTCATTAAGATGAGGATATGATCTATTCATACTTGCTTCCTCTTTGTTAGAAAAAGTTGAATGTATTTTTGAAGACCTGTTTCTTTTATTGTATGAAATATATCATTTTGTTTTCGATATCAAGATGAACTGTAGCTTAACCTCTTCATTCTTGTGTTCTGTCTGTTTGCGGCCTGAAGCTCTGCCAGTGTAGTCTGTGCCTGTGACCTTTGTCCACCTTCTTAAACCTGTCTTCGTTCCCATGCCCTCCATTTATTCATTCATTCATTCTTGTCATCCCCGCCCCCTTTTTCTCATCACCCAAAACAGCCAGCCATCACGGTGCTTTTCTCACACTGCCTGATAGCCTCAACTTTGTCATGAGTGCAAATTAGAAATGGGAGTCTAAACTCAAATTGAATCCATTGGTTTTCTATACCACTTTTCCTCGTTAGGGTCATGGGTGAGCTGGCATCCCAGCGAACTTTGGTGACAAGCCGGGTACACAATGGACCGGTCACCAGCCAATTGCAGGACAGTGGAACAGATTTGTCATGAGCTGTGCCCTTCTGACCTCCGTGTTCATCCTTTTTCCTCAGTGCTCCTTCCGTGTTCTCCGCCGTGCTGACTTCCTCCGCCACGCCGCCAAGCCATCCACCTGCTCACGCCACCGCCTACCCCACGATCCCCGTCTCGACGACCTGCCAATACGCCCCAGGTATCCACCATCATATCCTCCTCAATAAACCTTTCACCACAAACTTCTCATTCTATATTTGAACAAATCCAAAGTAAACAGTTTGTGTTTGGCATAATAGTTTTCACAAATACAGTAAGCGGGAGGTGGTTATCGATCATTGACTACCAGGTGCTGATTCAAAATAGGATTGATTGCCTTGCTGTGCTCTTGGGGTAATTTTGGCAGGCCGGCCACTCCTGTGAAGGTTCACCATTGTTCCATGGTTTCTCCATTTGGGGATAATGCCTCTTCCCGTGGTTTGCTGGAGTCCTAAAGCTTTAGAATAGTTTTAGCCTAAATAACAGCATCTTTGATTGGCAGTTACGTCAGCAGCGGTGCGACACTGTGGACCGGCAATATGAAATATGAATCGCAGCAACACCAGTGGCAAACCGTCAACCCCTCATAAAAACTAGTGGCTGAACACCGCACAATACACAACACGTTAGTCGCTTTTAGCCATGTTGCTCGGTGTGCCTTACAGGAGCCAAATAAAGGCTCAGAAAAGTTTAGTGCAATGAGGCTTGCACTTAAGGTGTGACTGAAATGTTGGTATGAATATTTTGAATAGATTATGCCCACAGCGGTTGGAGAGCAACGCAGGCAATATGTGATTGATCATATCCCACAGGGGTGACAGGCGGTGTGACATTTACACACAGCAAACAGTGTTGGCTCTACTAAACTAAGCTCCCACAACTTATGTATGTAAGATTGCGAAGTCTTTCATTTTTAGCATGTGCATGCTAAACCTGGCTGATAAACGATTTCCCTAGCAGCACTTTTGTCCATCTTTTATCACTGCAGACAATGCTCTGTAGCATTGCCAGGCATTGTGTGTATCCATTATTTTTTTTGTTGTGTTTGGGGGGGGGGGAGCTCAAACCTCCCAAAAGTTTACTACCATAATTAATTTCCGCCTGACTGATCAGCAGCTTCATCAAAGGAAACAAAGATAGCACCTACAATAGATATTTGCTGAAACCTATGCAGTATGTTGAAGGGCAGTCTACTGTCCCGAGAAACAAACATTTCTATTCCTCTATCTCTCACATACACACATGAATGCATGTATTGACTGCTTCCGCGCTTCCTCACGCTAACATTAACCAGAAATGTTTTCAGCATGCCCCGGGTGACTTCTTAGCCTGCTCTGAATGGTGAGTTCCTTTGCGGTCACTCTTGAAAGGAATCATTAATGTGTGACCTCTGACCATCGCTTTAAACCATTAGCCAGTCAACTGATGGTTTCTATATTGCCATCCCCATAGGAAATTTGCTCCTATATTGAGTAAATTACTGAAAATCTTAATTGAAATAATATCATTTTACTCAAATATAGTCTATCTTCAAATGGACCCAGTTTTTTTAAATGCAGTGGAACCTAGAATGGACTAATAGGGGTCGGCGGGGGTTTGGAGGGACAGCCGATTGTCTGTTACATTGAATAACTTTTTTTTTTGGCCATATGCACCCATAATACTGTACAGTAAAAAAATGTTTTGTCGTTTTTTTCGTGGCCTAAAATGCCCAGTGCAGTACAAAGTTATTGAAAATAAATATTTTGCAAAAGCTTAAATGTTTGAAAGTTTCACATTTTATCCAATGTGACCACGCCGGTTTCATGGTGACATTGTTGACGTACAGTACTTATCATATGCGAGTCCCTTTCATGAGCTGCGAGGTATTCGTGTTTTATGTGATATCCCTTTATCAAGGTTTCACTGTATATATTTCCAAGTGATTTTTATTGACAAAACAATACATAAATCTGGAAATAGTTTCAGAGCTATATACTTGTAGAAAAATATTCAGATGGCAACACGATATTGTAATTAGCTTGGCAATACATACAATGAGCATAGGGGATGTTAGCTCTCCCCATGTAAAATATTGATCAAATATATGGAAATTCCTGTCATTTTCAGATTACATTTAATTGCATAACACACACGTGTCCACAGTATACAATGTCAGAAAAAAAAAACTCTATTAAATATTTAAAAAGGCTCAGTGTT
Source organism: Phyllopteryx taeniolatus (assembly GCF_024500385.1). NCBI lineage: Eukaryota > Metazoa > Chordata > Actinopteri > Syngnathiformes > Syngnathidae > Phyllopteryx > Phyllopteryx taeniolatus. The sequence continues at coordinate 15,876,251 of NC_084521.1, read as the reverse complement.
CATTATTGTGGTTGTAGTTTGACGTGGTGTTATCATTGTTTTGATTGCCTTATTCACTTGGATGATAGAGCCAGAAAAGTACAAGTGCAGTCAAAGGAAAAACATTCCATTAATTGCTTTATAGGACTGAATCAAAACGGAGTACTATTAAACTCAAAAGTTTGGGAATTGCTTTTGGCTTGGATCTCTTTAGATAGCAGGTCTATTCATTCCATAAATATGGCCCTCGGGCATAGTGTCCATTTCGACACATCATGATTTTATTTCCGCACTACACGTCCGGAAAAACAAACAACAAAGAGCACAAAGGACGCTCACACAAAAACTCTGCTAGAGAGTTAGGCAGTGGACAATATGCAAAGAGGAGTGTGAATGTACGTTTGTGTGTGCTTGCGTGAGTGGATGTATGCCATATGTTCTAGAGTTGTCATAATGTGCATTCTAGGTGTGCATCTTGGGATGGTACCCGCAGCCCTGCCTCACTGCGCTGTGTGTAAATCATGTGTACAAGCTGTTTCCAATAAACTGTTAAATTTGATAAAGAGGTCTAGTTTTATATTACAAAGCCCGCAGGGGACTCGGACTTGTGCGATCATGAATACATTTTGCCGCATAATAACGCTCTGACTCCAATCGCCGCCACAGGAAAAATTGCTGCCCTCCTGGAAATCAAGTTGTGAAGCAGGCTGACACCTGTGTAAAAGGACAGGTGATGGGATTATAACATATTTATGCCTTCTGAGTTAGTGTTAAGCGACTTTTACAAGTAAGAGTGAGTAACACAAAGGACTGCAGGGCAAGGGTGGTGGTGCCATAGGTGGGCAAATAACCCTTTTTTTTTTATCCATGAGGGAAACACTGCAGAGACATTTCAGCTTATAACATACTATTAAGTTATGTGCGATACTACTCGTGATCAAACGTTCACTAACTGGCCACAACATGAGGTACGCAATGTAATGCGATTCAATGCAATAGCAATGTGAACCAGTCTGCCCTAACAAAGGCAATAATGCTCTGTTTTGATTGACACTGGCAGCGAGGTATTAATTCAGCACCATGTTTGTTACCTCAGCAGAGGGCAAGACGTGGGATATATGTTGATCAATGTTAGCGCAAAAAGTGGTGATCCATTACATTTGGTGGACTGACTCCTATTTAAGACACTCTCGCAAGGAATATTCTAATCCAGTTTGTAACAGTCTTATTGTAATATTGTTTATGAACCAGAGCGTTGCCCACTATCCAATAGACTAACAAACCAATCACAAAACAATACTCTGTAATTTGAGAGAATTTTTTGACAATTTTCTTTTTTCTTTTTTTATGTTAGCCCATTTTGTTCCAAACCAGTTCAAATGAATTTTGAATTTTAATATTTTGTCCATCTCACATAGCTTAAAGGTGTAATTTGCAGTTAAAAAACAAACAAACAAACAACGCTTTTTGTCATTTGCGTTAAAACTGTCTCTACGACCCGACAGTAGAATATTATTAAAAGGATCTTTTGAAAAATCACCCCGCTCTAGCCCCACCTAATGCCTCTAATTTCATTAGGGCCTGAACAGCAACCGCTGCAAGGTCCGTATTGTTATTTTTAAATATTTTAAAACTGAGCATGGCGGGACAAGAATAGTTCATCATAAAGTGTGACAGGAGGCATGACTGAATAGTCTGTCAATCATTTGCACACGCCCATATGCACAGAGGCCTACAAGGACATACCGCAGCGTCTTGCAGAGTAGACTATTATAGTTTCTTGGTCGGATTATTTAACTTCAGTTCACAACAAAAGTTAAAAAGGAATTGGACAGCTTTGTCCTTCAAATCAAGGGTAAAGCTATATAGTGGTGGTGTGTGTCCTATACGCGGAGGGTTGCGTGACTGAGCTTGGAAAACCTCCTTGTAGGTCACGCCACCGTTTTCACTGAGCCGTCAGGAAACTTGATCAAAGGAGAAGCACGGGAGACTTCGCTTCTCACACGGACGCTAAATTCATTACCAGCCAGTCCGAAGGAGCTCATCAAAGCTGGGACACGGACAGCTGGTTTCTCACTCGGACGCTAACTTAATTAACTTTCACCCCCAGCCAGCCTGAAGAGTATCACCAACCAAGACTTCATTTTTTGGGACACTGGCTTGGTGACCAAGAACCTGAGAAACCCTCTGATCAGTGGTTCCCCATGAAGCCACAGGCCCATTTGTTCCTTTTTGGTCTGGGACAATGAATGGAGCACGAGCGACACCCACAGGCAGTGGAAAGCTACTGCAACTCCAACTCCATTCCGAATTTGAATGAGGTCTGATATTTTAAGAACTTTGCATGAACGTTCACAACAGCGCCACGAGTGATTGTATTTCTGCATATTTGAATGTCTGATGCCAAAATATTACAGTTCTCAACAATTGTAACATTCATTACAGGGATTGAAGAGGGTGTGTGCATGATGGTACAAAGCTGGAAACTGGTCTCATTATTTTCAATCCAATCCAATAATTCATATTTTATCTCACTGGTTGTAAACCATAAAATAATCATTTGATGGAAAAGTAACATTAAGAGGCGGTCTATCAGCCAGGAAGCCCCACCTCTCACCACGAGGTGGCGAGGACACATCGGACCCTTCCCCGCCGCAGGGCACCCTGCCAGCGGCCAAAGATACCCTTGCGGGTGCCTGGGGAGCTCACAGAGGCAAGCTCCGTTGGGAAGGAAGCGGGCAGCACACTTCCGCTCCGAGCGTCTTGCGAACAGCGACACCCGGGCTCCGGCCGCCCTGCCTTGGAACTCCTTTTTTTCCTTCCTCCTTTCCCCACCAAATCCACCTGTTCCCCGTGCGGACCGGACCGGCCAAACATTCGGGAGATCGACCAGCCGGCCTAAATTGTGTTCCACGCAACCTAAGTCCAACTTGCGGTCTACTAAAGTACAGATTGGTGCATATTTGGGTTTAAATGAACGAGAACAGGAACCCCCTGCTGTCCCTTTACGTCACATCTGACATGATTGACACTGCTCTTGTATTGGATCTCATTACCTAATATGCGATAATACATAATGAAGATTAGCTATTGACCTTCAAATTATTTCCTCCATTTTCTGTAGCCTTCCGCTTCGCCTCAATCAAGTCGGTGAGCTGGAGCCGAACCCGTCTGACTTTGAGGCAGAGGCTTGGTCTTCCGTGGACTGGTCGCCAGTCAATCGCAGGGTAGACAAACCATTAACGCTGTCATTCACACATGGACCATTTGAAAAACCCACGCAAACACGCACAAAGAACATGCGCACGTCACACAGGAAGCCGAGAGCAAAACACCCAAAAATTCTCAAATAAAATCGTCCCAGGATAGGTAAAGTCATTACTTGATATTCCCCCGTCTCGCCAGTCCGGCCCGTATCTCTCGTCTCCGTACGGTATCGAGGTTGCTGCAAACGCAGGCAGGTGATGAATGCTCAGTAATTGTAAGAGTTCACTCGTACAAAGATTCAAATCCATGACAGCGAGAAATGGAAGAGCGCCCCGGGGGAAATTTCAGGCCGTGAGGAAGTGCATCCAACCTGTCTAAATAACAGATCACACCCCAACCTGGTCACTTGCTCAGAACATGTGCACTGATATTAGAAATGTGCCTTTTTCTTTCTTTTTTTGCAAATGAGAACACCTCTCTGCCGTCTAACAAAACACGTGGGAGAAAGTGTGACTCATTTCAATTCGACTCAATAAATACATGTACAGTATGCATAATGATGATTCGACCCTTTTAGCACCATAATAATACAAGTAGCTATATTTATTAGTTTTAGGAGTTACGGTAACTTGAAATACACATGCGCCGCGGTGTCACTAATGATCCTTGTCGTTTTAAAAGGGTTAACCATCTCGAGAATGGAAGGACAAAAAAAGGAAAAGTTTGCAATGGTCGCTGTAATGGCTTAAATGCTGAGTTTGATATTTGTGTAAGCATGTGCATCACAATAAAACGAAAAACACATGACATGAGTTCTATGAATAACCAATGTGCATCTTTTTTCTTAATTTGGTTTTTGGACAGCGATATCCATGTGTGTATTCCTAATTGCGTCCTCTTGTTGAGTGTAAAAACTAAACTAATAGTGAGCTAATTCAACTCTAATCATATTCATTTGAACCAAAAGTCATCATCTGTACCTTATTCAGACATGCAATTTTAAAACCGCATCCCTTGAGGGGCGAAACAAACATTCCACTCATTACAAGTGCATGAAGGATTTAGCCGACGCCTCTGATTCTGACGGCCGCGACTCACAGAAAAAGAGCGCTTTTAAATCAGTAATTAGAGGTGTTTGGCAAAGAAATCAGTCAGCAGCGGAGATCAATTTGCTTGTTTGTTTACATACTGTACTGTATTTGCGTATCTTATGGACAGCTTGCAAAAGTGCACATTTTCTTTCGCATAAATATGGATGTTCCTCTGATTGTTAAGAATGTGACTGATCCAGCATCGAGTTTTAGGTTGTATTTTGGTAGCTCTACAATCTGTAATCTGTAATTTGGATGCTCTGTCTTCGATATTGATGTTTATTGAGCTGTCCAAGTTCCTCTAACAGGCATTTCTCTTTATTCTTAACATCCAAAATGGACCTTAGAAACTCGACAAGGTGTGCTACATGACTAGCATGGCTTTACCTTTCAGGCACAATGCAAAAATTGCCAGGGTGCCCCCCCCCAAAAAAACACTTCTTTTTGATGGATCCGGTTTATATTAAAAAAAAAAAAACATTGTATTTTTGAATGGCAAAAACAATAAAAGCAAAACAACAGCAACAGCAACAATAGCTGCACGTTTTGATTATTGTAGTCAATAAAACCATAATTGTTATGTTATGTCACAATTTTACACAAAGTGTAAGTTGACCAGAGTCAAAATCTGGAAGAGCAAAACAGCAAGGGATGTCTGCATTAGTGAAAATGGGCCTCATCAAGGGCTGCTCTATCCAAAGAACAACAAATGAGCACTCTGTCGACTTCCTCTCAAGTTAAGCTTTAGAAAAAACAGACCGGACAAGCGGTCTTAGCTGAACAACCATCAGGCGCTTGTGTTATTGATTACATAATCACAAAGCAAAGATGTAACAAGTGGAGAAAACAAGGCAAACAAATGAGGGTGAGGACAGACAGAAAGGTGCAAATAAGATCAACAAAGAAAAAAGAGATTTCGTCAACAGCGAGGTAGATGTTTCCTCAGGAGTATGATGAAAAGACATTTGTTCCTTTCTTCTCCACGGCTGAAACTACATTCTGCTTTAGTTCAAGTCCTCAGTTGTATCTCAGCATCCTGTACCCCCCCCCCCCCCCACCCCCTCCCCTCCCTCCCTCCATCCCCAAAGGTCCAGGGAATTACAATGTCTGCCTCCCCTGTCGCTATATTTAGGCCATTTAAGGTTGTGCGGTTTTAAAAGGGGAAAGTCAAAAGATGCCATTCTTTATGAATGTCTGCGGATATGAGCGGGACCGCCGCTTCTCTGCTCTCACCGCGCGCCCTCGGGAGTTCACCTTTTCAAATATAACGAATGCCTCAATTAAAATCCCTTTCAAACACCAAGCTTATTTTTGACAACAATTGTCCGCCTTGTCCCTGAAGTTCACCGCGTCTGTTTCTCCTACTTTCCTCTGAAGAGGAGTGATACACATGGAGGGTCGACTAAGCTCACGTGCAAAGAGATGTAAAAGGAGAGTCAACAAGGAGACAGAAAGGGACTCTGAGGAGAGGGAGCGTAGAGTCAAAATGTGAAGCGGGAAGTTCGAAGGATTGACACAGGGCCTAGAGTGATCTGAGCCAGCAGATGGCAGGATAAGAACAGTTATACGGTCACTTCCTGCACACGCAGCAAAGCCTTTTTTCCCCCCACAAAATGCAGTTAAATGCAATAGAAAAGTGCAAGCAAACCTTTCGTGTCCAATTAAAAACAGGACCGTTATATTGGTCATTGGGTCATACGATTTGGTCAGTAACGGTAAAGACAAAATCTAATTTAGCGATATTTGTATTTTTTTTACAGGGAAATGGCTCCCAAGACGAAACAGTCATGCTCAAAGTCAAATTTTCTAGGGCTGCTACGAGTACTAGAATGTTTCGAGTATTTTGAGTAGATCCGTTTATTTAACTCACTTCACTTCCAACCCTCCCAGTTTGATACTTTTGGTATATATCGTAACTACCTGCTAATGGCGGGAAAGAGTTCTACTGTGAAGTTGGAGCAGGCGGACTAGCGCAACGCGGTTACGTCATCTACGCGAGCGTACGTGTTTTTGATTCAAGGAGCGCGAAATCAATTGCGATGACGCTGCAGTTTGCTAGCCGCCGTTAAACACAACAAGAGAAGAAAGAGAAGATGGACACGAGGTCAGAGAAGACAAATGCGAGAAAAGAAGGCAAGAATTCCAAAAGCGTGGGATCATTTCAGAAAGGCGAACACTGGCGAAGCGAGACACACACAATGCAATGGAAGAGCCAAGATCTACGTCGCGCAAATCAGCGAGTTTAACGGTAGTGCAAAGTACTAACCCAGCGTCAGCCATGCTGAGGGTTATGGTTTATATTAATTACGACTATATTAATTTGTGGCCACTTTATATGATGGCGATGAGCAGAGTATGTGTGCGACTATAACGTGACTTCATTCAGGGAGTTTGCTTGTCAACGGACAGTTTTGCTGTAAGTGTGTGTGTGTGAGACACAGTGCCAGTGTACTAGCATCGTATCCGCTACATTTTGAGTCAAGTACTGGTGGTAGGAAAAAAAAAAAATAAAAAAAAAATGGCTGCGAGTGGCAAAGTTTGTCAAAAAGTGTATTAAGATAATATTTGCGTTTCCTATCAAAATTGTATTTATTTTCATTTTGGTTTCGTTAGTCTGCTCTAAGCTCTTAATTGCACAACCACGAACCTACGGGATGATGTCACAACGTAAAAGGCAAGCTTTTCAAGCGAAGTTGCACAACAGGCTCCTTATGCCTTTTGAAATAAATCCTTTGCTTTTTATACTTTTAAGAAATGCTACGTTGAAACTGAAACTTGTTTTATTTATTTTTATTTGTCGTTTGCTATTGCCTCACTGAAAATATTTTGACAGTTTATCGCTCAATGCGAATTGAAGAAATAAAACATTTATCGCAAAAAAAGAAAAACAATGAGTCATTCATTTTTAAGTGAAATGGCTTATTTTGTCTCGTGTATTCATAATTGCTTTTTAACGAAGCCAAAATATAATTTCTCCGAATACCCGATTATTCGATCAAAATTTTGGTAGGCTACCCCGTCCGTCCATGGATGTTTTGTGCCACTTACTTACTCATACTCACGAGGGTTGCGGGCGTGCTGGAGCCTAACCCAGCTATCTTCGGGCGATAGAGGCGGGGTACACCCTGAACTGGTCGCCAGCCAATCGCAGGGCACATGTAAACAAACGACCATTCGCACGCACATTCACACCTACGGGCAATTTAGAGTCCTCAATCAACCCAACACGCATGTTTTTGGGTGCCCGGAGAAAAACCCCGCAGGCACGGGGAGAACATGCAAACTCCGCTAATAGTCCTATCAGTCAAATTCATTGATTTTCAAAAGGAAATTCAGTGGGCCATGTAGTTATGGTTTTTGATCAAATAATCTGAAAATAACCCATTTTGCAGCAGGTTAGATACAGGTGATAATTTGGCGGAACTTTAGCATTTGAGCACCCAGCATGTCAGGTCCGTGTCGCTGAAAGATAATCATGCCCGATTATCCTGTGGTGTGGGGTCTTCTCGACAATCCACATTTGTCCTGTCAGGCCCTCCTGTGTGGAGTTCGCATGTTCTCACTGTGCTTGCGCCTCTCCCAATCCAGACACATGTATGTCGGGTTAATTGACCACTCGAAATTGTCTATAGGGGGGAATGCTCGTGTGAATGGTTGTTTTGAAAATAATGCGTTTTTCAGCTCTTATTTGCATGGGGAGAATGAATTGAATCATTCCTAATCGGGATGGCTGGCTTTAATAAAATAAAATACAAACAAGTAAACCTAAAAAACATGGGCTACGTTTTCATTCCAGACCCCTGGACATAATAGACATCTAAACTGTATGGTAATGCAGATTAAATGCCTGTTGTTGTTTAACTTTGCTTCATTTTAGTCGCCTTCTTTCAAGCTCCAGGGTGGAAAACAGAGACAACCTTTTTCCATTTTGTAATTTTGCGTAATTAATGATTATGCCCGTTTAGCCTTTCCGACTTTCAGTTCCACGCAACTGCATTCGACTCGAGCTCGTGTGCTATTGCACGGGTTAGGATGGACATATATCTTGAATGACTAAGAGAGGGAGATAAACAAACAATCAATTCATTGTTGTTCTTTAAATGTATTTTCCACGGAATGGCAGAATCCACGAATGCTCTAAACAACAGTTTTGATGCCAAGGTTGTATTAAGCAGATTACGACTAACAAGGTTTAGCAGTTGGAGCCAAATTGGCTCCATTTTGCCTCAATTCCTTCAAGACAACAGAACGGTGACCAAAATGTTAACACGTCTGTGTCAGGTTTCAAGTTCAAATCTTGGCTCCTGCCCTCATGTGTGGAATTTGCTTGTTCGTCCTGTGCTTGCGTGGGCTTTTTCCACGTCGTCCGGCTTCCTCCCAAATGCATGTTAGCTTAATTCAAGACTCTAAATTGTCCATAGGTGTGAGGACAAGCACTTCAGAAAATGGATGGATGGATGGATGGATGGGAGAATCTCTATACATGTTCTAAACTCCTACTTTGATGTCAGTGTTCTATTGAGCAGAATAATGCCTCCCCGGTTTTTGTTGCCATGGCGTGGAAGTCGTTCAACTTCCCACAGCTGATGCCATGTTGTACTTCTTTAGTCAGCAATCTCGCTGAGAGTGAGTCAACAGCATCTGCGGCCAAGTAGTGAACTCCATTTGGCCTCAATTGCTTCAAGACATAACAAATTAACAATCAATTCCGCACAATCCACCACATTCTTAATGATCAGTTCCTTGATAAATGCATTACTATGCACATCTATAGTCCTCATTGCACAGGGCAAGTAGGAGAGGAAGGGAGTGCAATGTGATTTTTCATGGAGTGCCTGCCAAAGCAACAGGTGCACCGTTTGACATTTCATAGGGTTTTTACAGCAACTTACTATCGAACACTGTTTTGAAAAATTTGGGCAATTCATAAAAAAAAAAAAAGATTTTCCATTATTTTTAAACACAATTTAGAATATTTGTGGCGACACGGTGGACGACTGGTTAGAGCGTCTGCCTCGCAGTTCTGAAGACCGGGGTTCAATCCCCGGCCCCGCCTGTGTGGAGTTTGCATGTTCTCCCCGTGCCTGCGTGGCTTTTCTCCGGGCACTCCGCTTTCCTCCCACATCCCAAAAACATGCGCGCTAGGTTCATTGAAGGCTCTAAATTGCCCGTAGGGTGTGAATGTGAGTACGAATGGTTGTTTGTTTATATGCGCCCTGCGATTGGCTGGCAACCAGTTCAGGGTGTAACCCGCCTCCTGCCCGAAGAGAGCTGGGATAGGCTCCAGCACTCCCGCGACCCTTGTGAGGATAAGCGGCTCGGAAAATCGATGGATGGATGTAACATAGTTTGCTGTTGAACAAAAGAACAAAATGTAATTTCCAATTCAATTCTAATTAATGGTTTCTTTAGACGAGACATTACTCCGTGCCTCTGGCTTTCTTTACAAGTCTAAACTAATAAGGTATGATATTTTATCTTAGGAGGAAAAGTAATAACATATAGCGCACATACTGTACACTTGCCTTTTGGCCTTTTTTGCCCTTCACTCTGAGTGGGTGGTCATTGTCAAGTGTGTCTCCCGACAATCTCTAAAATGCAACTTAATAGTTACTTTACGATTATTTGTTGTAGAATTTGTCTCCTTTCGACTGACTGATGTTATAAAGAGGAGCGCAGATGAGATGGTGAACTTCCCCGCTGGTTATTGTGGTACTTCCACGTCCACACCAGTGCCCAAAAATAAGTCTCACTGACTGCAATAAAATATGTTATTTCTTCCATATGAATCATCCAGCCACACCAGGCTTCATCTCCGACCATACTGTGTTTGCTGCAGGCTTGGACATTTAGATTTCGAAGATATACGGCGTGAGTGACATATTTACTGGCGGTTGAACTCCGTTGGAGACTGCACTCATTGGTCACCACATTGGGTACACATTCACAATCTCAGCTAAGTTGTTTGGGGCTTTATGCCCCTGGCAGGGTCACCCGTGACGGCTCCAAAGACCCCTTATGATGACGACAAGCTATAGACTCAGTTTTCCCTTGCCCGGACGCGGGTCACCGGGGCCCGCCTCTGGAGCCAGGCCTGGAGGTGGGGCTCGAAGGCGAGCGCCCGGTGGCCGGGCCTACAGCCATAGGGTCCGGCCGGGCACAGCCCGAAAGGGTAACGTGGGTCCCCCTTCCCGTGGGCTCGCCACCTGCGCGAGGGGCCGTAGGGGTCGGGTGCAGTGCGAGCTGGGCGGTGGACCTTGGCGATCCCATCCCCCGGCTACATCTTTGTAAAGGCTGCCTTGATTTTGTCTTTTTGAGTGGACGCTGGCCTGACCGCGATTGTTTTTGTGTTGTCAACATGTATTGTAGGTATTAAAATGGCTCTTTATTTAGTCACTTCAGAATTACTCATGCATCTTCCCAAAACCTTTCACCAGCAGTACCAGTCTCAGATGATCCACTCAACCCCAAGCAGAGTTTCACCTCACTGCATTTAACCTTGTCGGGTCACAATGCAGCAGGCGTGTTGAGGCGGATATCTATTTTAAGGTGGTGAGAATGTTTGGGTGGCTCAGCCCTTTCAAATTAAATGGATGGCATCCCAGGGAGGCCGATCAAAAATGATTAAAAAGGGCGGAAGACTTCAAGTGTGTGAGTTGTCAAGACGATTCAGCACTGGCTAGCCGGCCTGCAACTCAGAGCCAGGAAGCTTATTAGCATTTCAACGCATAGCAACCTGCTTAGCCCGCAGCACTGATCTTAACGTGGTCTCTCCAAAACTACGTCTCTCTCTCTCTCTCTCTCTCTCTCTCTCTTTTCAAATTAAATGGATGGAATCCCAGGGAGGCCTATCAAAAATGATTAAAAAGGGTGGAAGACTTCATGTGTGTGAGTCGTCAAGACGAGTCATCTCTCTCTCTCTTTCTCTCTCTCTCTCTCTCTCTCTCTCTCTCTCTTCTGCTCTCAACTTTCTCTACTCCTGTGCGAAAACATTAATGTTACGTTGAGACAGGAATGTTTGTTTGTGTATCAGATAGGAGTGTTGAAATGAATGATTGCTGTGCTTTAAAACATTGCGAGAGGGACATTGAATTTGACTTGCACAAATTAAAACAACTGCGATTGGCTGGCGACCATTTCAGGGTGTACCCCGCCTCCTGCCCGATGATAGCTGGGATTGGCTCCAACACTCCCGCGACCCTTGTGAGGATAAAACTGATGGATGGATGGACAAATTAAAACAAAGTTTTAAGTTTTGATTCTTGACGTGACAAAATGCCGGCTCATAACTCCTGACCGATGAATTCATTAATCAAAGTGGGGTCCACAGACGGGGGTCCACGAGCTATAATCTGGGAGGTCATGGGGGGCAAAAATGATTTGCAACAAATTATTGTAATTTCTCAAATTTTTATGTGTGCAGCATTTCTATAGCTCTCTCATGCTCTCTTCTCAGGTTCTTCTCATGAGTCTTACAGGTGAGGCAAGGCCCTGCTTTAGCAACGTCGAAATAGGAATTTAGGTGTGCGCATTTTAGTTATGTGTGGTCTCAGGATTTCACAGAGCTCAAAGGGGACATGGTAAAAAATAAATAATATGAAAAACAACTTTGCTAGAGCTGTCGCTCTCGAATGCAAAATTCCCCTTTCATGTTAATGTACTTCCGGGTCAACTTTTGGATTCAAAATACATAACTACAGTGGAGCGCTTTCATCTGTGGGAGAGGGTAACTGAGTGTTAATATCAATGAGAGATAGCTAAAGTGACTGGTTAAAAACATTCGGCTACTTAGCAGCCCTGGCCGAATTCATTTGCATGGGAAGCTACATGGTTACCGGTGTTCAACCAATCAACTGATTCCCGATTCTTGCTTTGGTTGTTGTGGCATCTCCCTGATTTAGACGATAGTGCTTCTTCGGACAGCCCAGATTTGTGAATGTTCTGTAAAAATGTCAAAAAAATATAAAGATGGAATTGTTCAACAGTTAATGTTCTTTTATGTGATCAAAACGTCATTTGAGAGCAAAAATAAAAACAGCTCCTCCGTATGCTGCCTCTTTTTACATCACATCTGGACCTAGAAACTTACTCATTTGTCAGCATGGCACGGTGTGTTTGGATGGCAAGCATTTTATATGTCGTTAATGATTGAGTTTTTATGCTCTTCTTCATCTCGACAGTGTAAAGAATGGGCTAACAGCATTTAGCCAATAAGTTTTGGAAGTTTTTGTGTGTGTGGCTGAGGTCTGTGCTCACCACTGTGACAAATGGGAACCCCTAAAGGACGTTAGGTGGCATCACTCAAAAGTTTGGAACACTGCGAAAAGTGTATCACTTTGTACATGTTTGAAACTCATTTTGGAGTGTTTTTTCCCATTGCAAACAACACCAAAGATTTGCTATGATGGAAACCAAAATGATTTAGAAGTAGATAATTAAACTGTCACAATGCACCTCACTTAGGCTATATGGGTATCCTTTGTCCCTAGACTACTTTGTCTCAGTGAAGCGACCTTGGGAGTCGACTACCTCATTGCTCCCAGCTCCCCATGAGTCCCCAACAGAGTTTCTCACTGTCTCAAATTAAAGATAAGGTCTGGCTGCTGCCGACTCTGTGTTCGGTAGCTACCCTACCTTTGGCATGTGGTCGTTGCTAATTACTTTGAGCTGTTAAGGGAGACATATCTGGGGATACATTCAGGAGGGAAGACCTACAAACCCAATTTAAAAGAGGAATAGGATTTTCACATTGCTCCCGATAGCTTTGTGTTACTTGTTGGCTATACAGTACATTGTTTTCTCAAGGCCCGTTGTAAGTTGAATTATGCTTTTTATTTTGCTCTCAAAAACCTGAATAATGACTAACCTTGTTCCAAGGAAGTGATATGTTTGCCATAATCTGTGAAATGTTTGTTGTTGAATGTTATCCCTCCAACTGCGAAGGCGGGAGGGATTGTTTTCACTCCTGTTAATGGGTAAACTTAGTTTTTGATTAAGTGATTATTGGAGCTTTTTTTCTAAAGGGCGGGGAAGGGGGGGGGCTTGGGTTCTGAAGAGCACACACAAAACAAAAACATGTTCTATACAAACAAACCCCTTCAAGTTCGCCAAAGATCTCTTTACTAAGGAAAAATGAAAAAATAAAAGTGGAATTCTGTAAACTACAAAGCAGGAACTGGAAGCAAAAGGTCCACCAAGACACAAAAAGGCAAAAACAACTAGTTATGCCACATGAGATCCCACCTATTCAACCTTTTGGCCTGTTTTAAATATGGAGACTGGCCCACCCAAAATGGAAGAAAGTAGCAAATACAGTACTACATGCAAGATCAGCTTCACCCCCTGGGGCTGAATGGAGTACAGTATAAGCGCTACAAGAACACAGCAGATCTTCTACCGTAGGAGGCTGATAGAAGCATGAAAGCTGTCTCTCTTTCCAAGAAGGGACAATGAATGAGGTAGGACGGCCTGGAGAGGAGAAATCTCAGATGGAAAGACCTCTGAGGAATGGAGGCAAGTAACAATGGCTTTATCATCAGCCTACCTTTGATGTGCTGCAATCTCCCCAAATCCGTCACCGGTAGTATGGCGAGGACCAAACCTGCGCCCTTTGCCTAACTCCAGGAACTCTTCATCACATCTTGACCACTTCTAACACTAGCCTCACACAAGGCCGCTCCATTTTTTAGGCACAACCACGTCCTCAGTCTGGCAGCAGCTCTTGAGAGCAAGAATAATACTCTTTGTAACGGAGAACAACCAATTCCATGATGGCACCAACATTCATCCAAGCCTAACCACCCTCCTACCAAACCAGAAGCCAGACAACTATCCAGGGCCCGGGATTAAATGATGTTAGTTAATATTAGCCAGCATGTAATCTTTCTTCCTGAGATTTGCAACCACCACCCTTTGGCCAGACTTGGTACTCTGTTCCCCCTCTGTCCTGTCCAATGATGCCACCGTTACCATGAAAAATTCATCTGATTACTGATTACTCTATTAAAAGTAAACTGTTCATTGTTCAACGTACACTAAGTAGCGAACACTGGGTAAAAATATAGACCAAAATGTGTGCAATTATCAGTGAAAACTATAGAATGTTTTTCCAGGCTGTTCAAAACCCTTATATCACTCGTAAGACTGTGAACCAGGCTGGTCTTTTCAGGGATCTGATTTTCATGGTCTCTGCCTGGTAAACTGCTCCATTTAACTCCCCTCTGACTCCCACTGGCTCATTGCTAAATAAGGATATCAATTAGGCTAAAGCACTCAGCAAAGGATCCCAAGTTAACCATCAGCCTAGGAATGAATGGATCTTTGGGGATATTGACTGCTGCGGCAATAGTTTTGTAAGTGGGCTGACCAAGGGGTAATTAAAGCAGCATTATCATGTTCCACCATTTATGGTTCTTCTGTGGCCATCCACGCAAGAACAGAGGCACATAGCAAGTAAGAACACAGCAGACAAAGAATGAAAACATACTGCATGCAAAGAAGACCGTAGCAGAGACGTAAATGCAACTAAATAAGCCTTTTTTTGTGTAAATTTGGGCATTCATTACGTACGTGTGCCTTTTTAAACCAAATAAAAAAACATTTATTGATCAATAAATACAATGAAAGCTCGAGTGTCCATGTGAGGAAAGGCAAAACCTCAAGTGTATGTACTTGTTCTAATTAGGTTGTTGTATATGCAATTGCAGCATAATTGCACATCGATGTAATAATTTTCCTTATTTTCTTGTCCTGTATGGTCATGCAGAATGGCGGATCTGTTTACCAATAAGAACGATCGTACTTGGCCTCAACAATCCAAAAGGGGAACGCGCGAGCCAAGGCAGGCCAGAACGCCCACCCCGTGGAGAGGACACGGCCCACGCTGCGGGACACAGGGCAGTTCGCCGGCACCACCGAGGCGCCCCGGCCAGTCCGAAAAAGAGAGACACGGGGACCAACCACCCACCCCACTAGCCAACCACCACCCGAACCCACCGCCCAGCACAGCTCACCTCGACATCCCCCCCCAACACCAGGATATCAAGGCGGCCCCATCAACCAACAGGGCCTGATGCGGACGACAGCGCGAAACCGGTGAGCCGGTGATTCTCGCGCGCTGGAAATGAGGAGGGGCGGGGACTCCTGGGGTGGGGAGATGAAGGTGGGGACCAAAGGGGCCCTCCACAAGATGGGAAAGGGAATCCCCACCCCTCGCAGCCAGCTGACCAGAGGCGACCAGGCCCAAGGAGTCAGGCCATCAGCCTTGTGAGTAGCTACTTCGCATCCTATTACTATGGTTATAGAGATATGATCATTACTTTATGGGCAAGATGAATAACTTTATTAGCCAAAAGGGTTCACATTTTTACAAGAGGAATGCATACATACATACAGTATATGTTCAGTCTTGCAGATGTAAATTTCTTGAAAGTCAATTAATAGACCGATTTCATATCTCATTACTCACGTGCTTCACCTTACAAAGGCACCTTGGAGCTAAATTTAAAATGTAAAAAAGGTCAGGAAGTCCCTTGTACAATTAAGCCAGGAGTTTCTAAAGAATTCCATCATTATTGCAGAAATGACAAAGTGTCTCTTTTGGCCAATGATCTACTTTTCATTAACTATTGGGCCAGCCCCTTTGATGCATCTCAATTAACAGGAAATTAGCTAACTACATGGTTATAATATACCGGGACCACAATACTAGTTTGGGGCCTTTCAATCAATCATAGCTTCTCCTTAATATTGCCAACTTTGCATGAGGCTAGAATTATCAAGCTGAACTATTTGCGTTTTGTTATCAAATGAATGAATTTGTAAAAATGTAATTATGATGTATCACTCGCTTCAAATGAAAGCCCCGTCATCTCTCGGTGTTAATTTGAGTACGTGAACTTTATACTTTGAACTAATTGGCTGCTGTTGAAATCCCCTGAATGTGAGTAATTTGATCAGGTATTCCACAACCATTGTACAATTTAATTTGAGTCATTTAATTGGATTTGACTGCTTATTTCTGGGCCACTCGCCACTCAGTATTCAAGGATTGTGCAGTGGTCCTGAGGCAAACACACACAGTAGCTACCGCTGGATTTCTGGCTACATAACATTTTCCCTTGTGGAGGATTAAAGTGCCTGCCTGACAGAACGACAGATCAGACAGACAGATCGGAACGTGGACATTTAAAAAAAAAATATATATATTGGTTGTATAAAAAGCTGCAAGGTTAAGATCTTAAATTCAAAACAATGGTTAGGGTATTCCTCCAGGTCAGCTGTAATATGTTTTTCACACAGCAAATATTTCTTGATTTGACTTGAATAAAAACAGAGAGGTTGTGCTTCATAAATTGCATTAAAGCAGTCATCGCCATCTCCTTCGAGCTTGTCGCCTGCTCTAAATGTCATTGGCGGGGCACCGCCGAAGACTTTATCTGTCCTTAGAGGTTCGGCCAGCTCGTCTTAGCGATAGCTGAGGCCTGGAGACTCAAAGGCAGTAGCCGAGACGGCCTCCCCTCCCTCCGTTGAAATGCTGCGAAAATTGTGTGGTGATCGTGTTGAGAGACGGAGACCTGGTCAAATGAGGAAGGCGAGAGAGAATAGACAGCGAATGGTGCCGTCTTGGCTGGACCCTGTTCATTGAGCCAGAGATGAAGACGACACTGCTGATCTGCATCAGCCTTATGTAGTATTCATAGCAGTCGGTCCTTCTAACACAATTTGTGACCTCTGACCCGACGGAAGAACATGAGAGTTTAACAATAGGCCGCTCTGTAGGGAGCAATAGTGCGTTGAGACCCTCGCGAGCAACTTTTTATACACCACGTCTTTTCTGGGAATTCCACAATAAAACGACTGCTATTTATCATTACCAACCTCTTTATCATTTAGTCAATAAACGCTTTTCCACTTTCTCTCTCTTTCTCTCGTTCCCTCCATCGTAGTCTGGGAGTCAGATATCTGTATTAGTCGCCCCCTTCTGCCTTGGGGCTGGCTGTGTCAAAAGCTAAATCATGATCAGCTCTGGCTTTCTGGCTAAATTGTGTATGAAGGCTGCAGGGGAAAAAGGTGCACATGTTCATTACTGGTGACAGTGAGGAAACAGAAGTTTTGTGCGCATGCTCAAAAACAAAAAAGGAAGTGAATGAGTGAATGAATCAAAGTTGAATATGGTGACTATTTGATATGCCAGTCAAAATCTTCGATTTACAAATGCAAATCAGTGCAACATAACCATGCACCCATTCCCCCCCCCCCCCCCCCCCCTCTATATTTCTATAATATGACCCAAACTTTGTCTGTCGTTGCCGAACAAACCTCACTCACAGCAGTCTCATGACATGTTTGGATGTGCACACAAATTATGAGAAAATCATCAAGTTCTTTAACCCCAAATATTTCTTCCATGCTTGGAGCATATTTAAAAATAAACCAATTCATAAAGTGTCTTGGACCTCAGTCATAAACACAGATTATGATGTAATCAGAAAACTGCATTATGTACTATTATTATTATTATTATTATCATCATTATTATCCATTTTCTATATTGCTTATCCTGACTAGGTTCGCGGGCGTGCTGGAGCCTATCTCAGCTGACTCTGGGCGAGAGGCGGGGGTACACATCCTGGACTGGTCGCCAGCCAATCGCAGGGCAGATATAAACAAACAACCATTCGCACCCATGTTCACATCTACGGACAATTTTTAATTAATCTTCAATTAACCTACAATGCATGTTTTGGGGATGTGGTAGGAAAACGGAATTATCCATCCATCCATCCATCCATCCATCCATCCACTATCGGAGCCGCTTATCCCCACAAGGGTCGAGGGAGCGCTGGAGCCTATCCCAGCTATCATCGGGCAGGAGGCGGGGTACACCCTGAACTGGTTGCCAGCCAATCACAGGGCACATACAAACAAACAACCATTCACACTCACATTCACACCTACGGGCAATTTAGAGTCTTCAATTAACTTACCATGCATGTTTTTGAGATGTGGGAGGAACCCGGAGTGCCCGGAGAAAACCCACGCAGGCACGGCGAGAACATGCAAACTCCACACAGGCGGGGCAGGGGATTGAACCCCGCTCCTCAGAACTGTGAGGCAGACACACTAACCAGTCGTCCACCGTGCCGCCCTATTATTATTATTATTATTATTATTATTATTATTATTTCGTTTTTGGACATGTCGAAGAATTTAAATTAAATGTTCAAATAATCAAATCAAATATTAACTGTTCACATTGTAGGATTGTATCGGCTAACTCTGCTTGAGTATCCCGAAGTTGTTAATTTGTTGAAACTCTCGAAAGCCTGGTTTCATGACTGATCAGAAGTTAATGATGCTTTCAACTTGGAAACCTTCCCAAAGCCATGGTCATTGTTTCGAATTTCATCCAAAAGGTTCCACCGTAGTCAGACGAGTCACAGGTAATTTAGAGCCTGCCCCGGAACACCCGGGTACACCCATCGCAGGCCTCGCAAAAAATGAACATGATAACATTTAAGGCTCTATTTTTGTACACTTGTGCACAGCTGTGCCACGCGCCATTCAGGAAAATAGGGCTCTTTCTGTCCTAGTAACGCTCCATTACGATTAAGGTGTTTTTCTGAGGTAACAGGTTAGCCCAGGATTTTTAGATTAGAAATTTAAATACGCTAACCCTTACCTCAAAGCCCAAGTTGGCAGATGAAGCATTTAATGCCAGAACAAAGTGTTTTCATGATAATGTTACATTTTTGTTCAGTTTCCTACTCAGATTGTCATGAGACCGCATTGATCCTGAAAATTGCGAGTTAATTATGTAGGGTTTTGTCTTCTCTTACGGCCATTATGCCCAGTTCTCAGGAGGGAACTCCTCTCTCCTGTGAGCCACTTCTTCCTGCTAGTGCTAATTAATTAAGAGGGTTTGCTGGCCACAGTGAAGAGCAGGCCCAAAGCTTTGTCATCTACTTTGCAGACCCGCCTTGAGACTTATGGCCTCCTCTCCCAATAATTTCAACAGACACCATCCAGAAGACAGTAGCGATTTAGACACAGGTACGAGGTGTGTCAGAAAAGTTCCAGGCCTGCTGTCGCAGAATATACACTGTATATCAAACCCGAGATAAAAACTATGAGTTTTCCCCTTCAATGAAATTGCCCTTGGAGTAAATAACTGTGACCTCAGCTCTCTGCAGCTATTGAACTTTTCCCCCACCCTTTAAATACATTTCCTCTTTGTCAGACCCTCAACTAATGAGTAAAGTGAGTGATGATGAGACCAATGAGAGCAGACCAGACATGACTCATCATCGGTGATGAGTCGGGGATCTTCCAGTGTGACCTGGAGACCGAACGCCAGAGCCTTCGGACGTCATCCAGGCCAAAGAAAGAAAGACTTTCAAAGTCCAAAGTCAAAGTTCTGTTGATCACATTCTTTCATGTGAGGGCCATTGTCTACTGCGAGTTTTTGCCACAGGGCCAGACGATTAACGTCTACAAAGAATCACGTATCATTTGCTTTGCTTAGTGCTTGAGAAGAGACGAGCGTTCTGGCAGG
The DNA here is from genome assembly GCF_024500385.1 of Phyllopteryx taeniolatus. Lineage (NCBI taxonomy): Eukaryota > Metazoa > Chordata > Actinopteri > Syngnathiformes > Syngnathidae > Phyllopteryx > Phyllopteryx taeniolatus. The sequence continues at coordinate 15,856,418 of NC_084521.1, read as the reverse complement.
ACATTATGCGGCTGCTTTACCCGGACAATGCACCTGCTAACAATGCCCTGAGCACCTGACAGGTCCTGGCTGAGAAGAACATCGCCGTGCCGAAGCAACCTCAATACTCACCCGACCTGGCCCAGTGTGATTTTTTTTTTTTTCCTCTCTTCGCAAGCTCAAGAGGATCATCAAGGAGACCCGTTTTGAAGACATGGACAACACCAATATGGCTGTGACGATGGAACGGCGTAAGATACCGGAAGAATCCTTCCAGGATTGTATGAAGATGTGGCAGAGAATGCTGGGAAAGTGTGTTCAGCCCACCGCAAACCGAGCGATGCGGCCGAACCGGACTGAATTGTTGCGCATTGTTTTCATGAGTAGCCAACTGGCTTCGCAGCGATTCACATTTTAACTCAGTAAACAGGTCGCAACGTCGCAAATGTAACATCCAATCAAAAATGTACATAAGCTTTCACACATACAAAGAAAATAGTTTCCGGGTTCTAAGCTAGGGAGACCCCTACCAAGCCATACAAACACATTATGTACAGTATACATATATTGTGTTTTATAAGAATACTTAACATTTTATAAATTAATAATTTCACATGTACCTGTGGATGAATTAGTGAAGCGTGCAGTCTCTGTCGACAAAATGCCCGTGAGCGATGTACACTATGTAGCACGCCAGGTGCAATCAGTGAATGGAGGCGAAGCAGCCTCTCAAAATATCCACACGATCGCCTTGATTCTCACCCACTTCCTCTCTTTGTGGCAAACTGCTTCTTCCTTGACAATCGCACAAGTTTTGATGGTTTAATAAAAGTAAAAGAGGACAACATACTGTATGTGTAGCCTCACAAAAGGATACAGGTTTTCCGTCGCATTGCGTGCAATCGCTCAGTGTGCGTGTGTGAGTCTCCAACTGTCATTTTGTGCGGTGTGCGGCAGGCCTTCGACTCCAGGGGGATTACTTTCAAGAGAAAAACCTGTCGTTTTTATACTGGATTTGAAATATAGCCTTAGTGATGCCAGTCCTGGAACTTTTTTGACACACCTCGTATAATATGTGCAAAAAGTCCTTTTTAGCTCCAGATTTAGTGCTAAACCAATACTTTGAATCTGCTCTCACCATAACTATCAGCACATAGCATTTTCTATTGTAATTTTTTCTGTGTTTATTCTAATATGGTAGACTTTTGTTAAAAAAAGTAAAAAAAAAAAACATTGTGAAGTTTCAGAATATAACATTTTCAGAAGGAGCAAAAAAAAAAAAAATGTTACAGGGAAATAATGTGACCACATTTAATGAAAGGTTAAATTTTCATTTGCTCACTATTGACTGAGCTGAAAGGGCCATTATTTATTGTATTGGCATGATGTGGGCCATTAGTGCTGTATTGGAATTGGTTTGGCTTCTTCCTCGCCCCTTTTTCTCCCCGTTGTTCAGCGTTGAGTGATCGCTGCGAGCTAAAGTGTAAGGAAAGACCTGTTTATGTGTGCTTGCATGTGTATGTGTGTTTGTGTTCGTGTGTGTGTGTGTGTGCATGCGAGCGAGCCTGTGAATGTGTGTGAGTGTGTAAGCGGTAGCTACGTGCAACATAAGCAACACCTCAAACTTTCCCAGCTAAATTCCTTCTGTTCATGTATACATTGTCCGCATGGTGCATGGAGATTCTGCCATCGATCTGTTGTTCTCACGATCTCACTGACACATCAATGACAATCTCATTCCTTTCAACGGATTTTATCGGCCACTGTCTCCGCAAAGTGACAAGACACATTGCAGCTGCGTGTAACTTAATAAAAAAGGTGCTCTGCTCAATCCAGAATGAGTCATAAGACAGCAGGGCTCCCGAAACGTGGCACATTCACTTAAAGATGTTCTCTAATTGCGGTCGGTGGAGAATATACAAGCGCTGCTTTATTTCAAATCATAGAAACCCTCCACCACACAGTTCTCATTTGTTTATTAGCATCCTGGTGTAAACACGAACTCATTGCAATAATGAGGCAACATCTGCATGATGATGAGCAAACTGGTCCCCAGGCCAATGTTTACTCAAATATCCAAACACCAGGTCAATATCTTGTAGGTTAATAAGCTTGTAGAGGCTGTTTTAGACTTGTTTGGAATGAGTTAGCAAAGGAACATTTACTTGAAGATACTTGGTTTTAAATTGACACTCACAGACACTTATTTAGCGGATAACAGACATACAGAAATGTAACATCTTTGAAACAATTTGAAAAATGTGAGAGACCCCTCGCATGATGAGGAAACAATCAGCTAGTGTGTGCATACTGCTCTTATAGTATGTGCTGTATCCGAGATGAGGGGGCTCTATGCCCCTGGCAGGTTCACCCATGACAAACAGGTCCTCGGTGAGGGACCAGACAAAGCATGGCTCAATGACCCCTTATGATGACAACAAAAAATGGACTCAGTTTTCCCTTGCTTGGATGCGGGTCACCGGGGCCCCCCTCTGGAGCCAGGCCTGGAGGTGGGGCTCGAAGGCGAGCGCCTGGTGGCCGGGAGGGGGAAGCAGTGCACCATCAACACTGTGTGTCGTGGGGATGGGCGCTGCTGACCTCGACTCGGGACGTTGTGAGTCGCATGTCAATTCCACTGACATGCCTTCCCATGAGGAAGCAGAGTCTGGGGTCTCTGAGGTGAGCTCTCCTATCTCTGGGGTTGAAAAAGCTCCTCGGTGGCAAGGCTCTGGGGGTGGATGAGATTCGCCCGGAGTTTCTACAAGCTCTGGATGTTGTGGGGCTGTCCTGTTTGACATGCCTCTGCAACATTGGGAACAGTGCCTCTGGATTGGCAGATTGGGGTGGTGGCGACCGGACTTTGTGTTCCAACTACAGGGGGGATCACACTCCTCAGCCTCTCTGGTAAGGTCTATACAGGGATGCTGGCGAGTAGGGTCCGTCGGGAAGTCCAAGCTCAGATTCAGGAGGAGCAGTGTGTTTTTCGTCCTGGCCGTGGAACAGTGGACCAGCTCTACACAGGCAGTGTCCTCGAGGGTGCATGGGAGTTCGCCCAACCAGTCTACATGTGTTCTGTTGACTTGGAGAAGGCGTTCGACCGTGTCCCTCTGGGAGTCCTGTGGGTCCTGTTGGTAGTATGGGGTGCCGAACCCCCTGGTACGGGTTGTTCAGTCTCTGTACAACCAGTGTCAGAGTTTGGGCCGCATTGCCGGCAGTAAGTTGGACTTGTTTCCGTTGAGGGTTGGACTCCACCAGGTCTGCCCTTTGTCACAGATTCTGTCTTGAATTTCTAGGCTCAACCGAGGCATTTAGGGGGTCCGGTTTAGTGGCCTCAGTATCGCATCTTTGCTTTTTGCAGATGGTTTGGTTCTGTTGGCTTCATCATGCCATGATCTCCAACTCTCACCGCAGTGGTTCGCAGCCCAGTGTGAAGCGGCTGGGATGAGAATCAGCACCTCCAAATCTGAGACCATGGTCCTCAGTCAGAAAAGGATGAAGTGCCCTCTCCAGGTCGGTGATGAGATCCTGCCCCAAGTGGAGGAGTTCAAATATCTTGGGGTCTTGTTCACGAGTGAGGGAAGAATGGAACGGGAGATCGGTGCAGCGTCTGCAGTGATGCGGAATTTGTATCGGTCTGTTGCGGTGAAGAAGGAGCTAAGCTGCAAGGCGATGATAGATCTACGTTCCTACCCTCACCTATGGTCACGCTCTCTCTTAGAGATAGGGTGAGAAGCTCGGTCATCCGGGAGGGGCTCAGAGTAGTGCCGCTGCTCCTCCGCATTGAGAGGAGCCAGATGAGGTGGCTCAGGCATCCTCCTGGATGCCTCCCTGGTGAGGTGTTCCAGCCACGTCCAAACCGGGAGGAGAGCCCGGGAGGGACGACTGGGGACACGCTGAAGAGACTGTCTCTCGGCTTGCCTGGGAACGCCTCGGGATCCCCTCGTAAGAGCTGGAAGAAGTGGCTGGGGAGGGGGAAGTTTGGGCTTCCCTGCTAAAGCTACTGCCCCGGCGACCCGACCTCGGATAAGTGGAAGAAAATGGATGGATGGATTGATGAGGAATGTGTATAAAATATGTTGACATTATATACCAGTATATGATTACATTATATTGTCTATGGAGATGCCTCATGTCAAGTCCACAACACACCAAAACGACCCTCAGTGGTCAATGTGGACTTACACACAGCACACATGCAGTACCCGCATGATCGTCAAATCTTACGACTCGGTCATTTCCCTTTAACACAGTTTCTTTCCTCCTGTTTCCGAAACTCTGCATAAACAGCGTGGGGCTTTATGGCCTTGTTTTCTGTCTGATGGTGCACTGGTGCTGGCATCTGACACCAGCTCCCTGCCACTTTCACAGGCTGTAAACATCTGGGCAAGGCCTTTCATCTGGTCGATGTGGCAAGAGGACCTAGGGGCTCTGGATTAACGCCACGATAAAAGCAGGCTCCTGCACTTGGTTTCGCCAGCTTCAAGCTTGCCACGGTGACAAGCTGTGCTGAAACAAGTCAAAGAGGGAAAAAAATAACACTTTACAGCCCAACACCACAAATTAATAGTTTCCTCCAGAAGACAACCTCGTTCCAGTGTAGACTCATTAATTAAAATGGCATGTGGCTTTTCTTTTCTTTTTTTAAATTCAGTGTTGTTTTTCCGTGTTTCCATTATTATGAATGTTTAAAAAACTATGTGGTGTGCTTGTTGTTAAAGCAACATTATATACTAATGACTTCAATATAAATTTCAAGGGAATCAGCAGGTACCTTAGTTGGACCAGCACAGACACATCTAATGTTGTGTTAGCATCAGCATCTCCAGATTTGTTGTGTACAATGTTTACAGATATTTCAGGACATCTATATAACAGACGAGAAAATATATGATGTTGCTTGAAAGACTTGTTTCGACTTTTTAGAATAGAATTTTAACTCGGAGCAAGCATTTGGGGACAGAGGGTTTGTTTCAGAATTTGCCCAATTTGTCTTACAGGTGGGGCCGGAGACCGAACCCCGGTTCCCAGAACTGTGAGGCAGACTCTCTAGCCAGTCGGTCACCATGCCGCCACTTTGTCTTGTAAAATAGCTTTTGTGGTTTCACTGGTTTTCTTTCACCACTGATAGGGATGAGATATACTGCATGTCAACAAATTTACCAATGGCCTCCATGAACTGGATGCTGCCTGACAATTGTCCATTGGGCTGTTCTGATAAGAATAGTAACAAACACGAAGTGTGCCTTCTTTTGGGGGGAATCCCCACTTATCTTATTTGGAATACTGCAGGCATGAGACATAAGAAGGGCAGTCAAAAAGCCAAGTTAATTTAACCTACTAATTATTGATTTTTTCCCCCCCCGAAATATTCATAGTGTGTGGTATAAATCGTTATTTGACAAAAATATGCCCGTCAAAAGCAGAGAGCGCTGATTGAATTTCTTGCTTTGGAAAGGGAACCACCACTTACCCTTTTTTAAAAGGTTGACAAAATGTGTATGGAGTTTGGGTTATGTCAGTAATGATGACACATGATGTTGATGTCATCGATGGTGACTCTACGATCTTCTCTGTCCTGTGAAACCAGGATTGACAGCTGAAGATGGTCTGCTGAAGAGGTAAGTCAAAGTTGGCTGTTGTTCTTTGCCTTTGATCCTGGACACCCACTTTTTGACTGTGCTGTAGCCTATTGGAGCTTTCCCATAGACATTTTTTAACCTTTTGAAAATGTGAAGTTTTTTTTAAAATTAACCTTCAAACAAGTATTTAGACTACAAATTTTCAGAAAAAAATGAATTATTAGGAGGTTAAATTGAATTTGACTCATTACTTTTTGACCTCCCCTCATACTCATAGTACTTGCAAATCATCAAGCAACAAGGGGACCAACCACAGCCAATCAAACTCAAGCGTCCCACTTTTGCATCCTCTTTCCGGGGTATCTCATGCATGCCCAGACCACCACCAGCACAGTCCCCCGCGACATGCTGGAGCAAAAAAAGTACTGACCTGCAACAGGTATGTGCTGTGCAACGTGATATTCTGAGCCACGTCGTGTGGGAACTGTAAAGCACACACTTTGTTTGCAATGAAACATGACTTTATTTACACACCTCACTGCATGCCCGGACGCCCACAAAACCCGTACGTCAAGTGCCGGACCTTTTTGCTCTGTTTATTGAGAGGAAAAACAAAGGGTTGAGCCTTTTGGACTCATTCTTTTTTTTCTCAGGACTATTTTTCAAAAGAACACCAAAAGCTTTCCTTTTGGGGATTTCAGGTGGCTGGAGGAGGAATGAACTAGTGATAAATTGATGAGTGGCAGATTGACTGATTTTTATTCTTGCACAGAGGCAGAAAGAAAGTATAAAGGATACACAAAAAGTTGTTTAAAGTTGGACGAAGTTACTTACAAATGATGACTATAAGCACATCATTGGACATTGCTGGTTGTTTTATGACAGACAATTATGAAATGATAAAATGTAAGTTTTTATAAGATATATAATCAAAGACAGTATAAATAAATATATATATATATATATATATATATACATATATATATGCATGTTCATTTGCGAACATTTGAGACGTGCAATCAAGAAGTGCGTGTGTGCGTTGTGTGTGCGTGTGTGTGTGTGTGTGTACGCGTGTGGTGTCCCCTTTAACAGAAAGCTATGATGTAGCAGTTTCTAACGATAACACAGGATACAATTGCTAGATGGAATGATGGAAATGTTTGGACGCTCCTGCCATGGAGGCTTCACCCAATGGAAGTAGCTGTGCTCTACTTTAGCTTAGCTAGTTACGTCTCTGGTGGATAGCTTTGGTGTAGTTAAGCTGTATTCGATTAAGCTGTATCGTGATGTTGCGTTTATACAACAGTTCCGCAAGCGGCATTTATTAGGTAACCGTAAAAAGCAACAATCAATTATGCGGATGCAATTTCATTGTTTTCACGTTGGACATAAGGAATTTCTTTTTTTTGTCTTTTTGTTTTGTTTTTTGATGGCACCTGTCCACGAAATCGAATAAAATAGTTTGGCATGACACACAGATAACCGCTGACTAATCATACAGGGTAAGTGATATGTAAATCGAAAAGTCGGAATGCTTTTGTACTGTATAACAGGCAGCGCTCGTCAAACGACTCTTGTCCAATCAAATTGCTTGGGTGGAACTATCTGTTGTATGTTGTATCATAGTTGGTAGCTTAGCTCACGATATTTTCCAAGTAGTTTGCCCAACATTGTTTTGTAAGCTGTGTATTCAGAACTTCTTGAACTACAGCATGTTTCCGTTAAAAAGTAGAGGAAAATAATGTATTTTGAGGTTGTTTTTGTCTGCATCTGCTTCCGCATGGCTTTCCTCCTCATTTTTCTTCTTCACAACCGCCAACCTATACCTTGACAGATGCAGTATATCATTATAATGAAATAGGAAATAACAGTATGTACACATTTTGCGGTTGAAATGTTGAATTTGCATTTCACACAGAATAAACAGAGTTGGGACTAATTATTAAGCGCAACGGAAAATGTTCCTTGGCTCATAAAGGACAAGTTAGAAAAACGTTGTTGTAAATCAATGGAATCTTAATCTAAAATTATAATATTTGATTAGAACGCTCTAATATTAACTTGATTCTTGCGCCTAAGTCAATGTTTCCTCTTAAAATTTGATAAGGAACCATTAAACAATGTGTTTAGCACATTGATCCTCGAAGAAAACAAGTCATCATCAGCAGCCACTAATGACTTTCCATTTGTTACACGGAGGAGTGACTGAGCAGTCCTTCATCCCACTGCCTCTGTTTCATTTATTTCTTTACTTTTTTTTTTTCTCTCTCTCTTTTGGCTACCCGCCCCCTCTCCTAAAAGTCCCACTTTCCCACATCTCATTCAATACCCATCGCAGGGTCTGACAATATAGCCCCCCCCTCCGCTCTCCGAAAGGACACAGGTGACTGAGCCCGTGACTGCCCTGGCGTCAGGAGGATGATACATAACAGTTCAGCCTCGAATGACAAATCCAGCCGACACTGGGCAGAGAAGAGACATATTGATTTTTCAATGATTAATAAGTGGAAAATAATTGTGTTTCATTAAGATGGATGGAGTTTCATTTACTCCTGTCTCCTCTTCTTCACTTCAGCACCAGGCGGGCAATCGAATCTCGTCTTGCTGGAACCCATTACCATGCTATGGCCACTACAAGTGGCTGGCCATATTGCGGCACAAAGTAAAGAGACAAACAAAATCAGGGCAAACAAAACTGTAAATGTCAGTGTCTCGTACTCATTAGAGAAAGCATAATAACAGCAGATTTAAGAATGTTAAATTATGAACATAATGCACCGAGAAATAAGTGGTCTCGATAGAACGACAAAAAAAGACAACCGCCGTTATTATTGCAATTGGGATTGGCATTTGACAAGGGACATTTCCTTGACTTGTCGTCCAACTACGGTATAGATAAAAAAATAAATCAATTATCGGCTCATTAATGTATGAATTTTTATTTTTTTTGCTACCCACTCCTAGTTCAAATCAGCAGGGTAGCAATGATCAGTGTGTTTATTATCATACGTGCAGTGCAGTGATATTCTTACTTTGCTGTCCACATGGATGCCAGCATAATGTAGGATACCAAAAAAAAAACGATAAAAGAGCAAAATCCAAATACGATAGAGGCATAACATTATCAAATAAAATGAATGCAACTGTTGTAAATCTACGTATAATTTCCATTTGACAACAGTCTTTTAAATGTATCATATTGTCAAACATCTGTATTAAAAAAAAAAAATGCAGAACTTTGTATTGTCAGCCAATGCCGGCTTCTGTTTTGAAACATAGATTATATCACCCCAGTAAATGTTAGTGTGATATAACCCCTCTACATGTTTGTCAGTGTCCAATGTACTGTAAATACGCGTCACTGGAGCAATAAAGCCGTATGAGAGGCTGTTTCCAATGAAGTCGTCAGGGATGTTCTGGCGGTGGGGGGAGGGACACTGCAGCCGGGTCCTCCATTCTAACATTCCTGTGTATCACTTTAATGTTCATATAATGACATCCCTCCAAGTTTGTGTCATGGTCCATCAGCAAGCATAATTGTAAAGTGATTCATTGACTGATGTTGTCAACATGGCTACTGTCAAGAGAAACTGATACGCCACCAAAAGAAGAGGGCCTTCTAATGAATATATCAATAACCAGTGACAGGTGAAGGAGTGCTCCTGACGACATTTCAAATAAGCGCTAACACCCCAATAGCGGAAGCCTTCATTTGTTTTGCGGCAGCGCACGGAGGCACAGCTCGTGTGGCAATAACACAATTACGGTAAAAGCAGAGCAAAGCACATTTATTTATACAGTATAGCACATTTCCTAACACAATGTGCTTTACATGATTAAAAGCATTGAAAAAAATCAAGTCAACAAAAAGAAAATCAAAGGCAGTTTCTAACATTTATATATGTATGTGTGTGTCGGGCTGGGGTGGGGGGGGGGGGGGGGGGGGGGGGGGGGGGGGGGGGGGGGGGGGGGGGGGGGGGGGCGGGTGTCATGTGTCTTGCTTTGCAAGGTTGACGTGTTGGAGTCAAGCAGCTGGATCTTATCATCCTAATTATGCCTGACTACTCTTTAGGACACTGTGGGACTCCAACCCGTCGCCAGCCTATCAATGCTCGACGTCGACTTCGTAGCCGAGCCACCTTGTCCACCTTTTGCTTCCCGAAGACCTCATAATTTGATCTCTAACCCATTCTTGCTCATTGGCGCCAGTCTGCCATCTGGCAAACCAGCGCTCACCTCTTACGGCACCACCAACAACCCGGACTTGTACTTCTGCCGGACTGGTCCTCCTTGGATCTGGTTCTCGGAGCCCCTTTTTGTTTGCTTACAATCTACAATGAACATTCGTTCACAAGCTGGCCTCCAACTCGCAACCTGAATCCTGACAATATGTGTGTGTGTATATATATATGTATATATATATATATATATATATATATATATATATATATATATATATATATATATATATATATATAAATAAGCTACAAGAGTCTTTTTTTAAAAGTGTTTTCTTCAATAACAACAGCAGGAATGGGCAACTTAAGTGAAGGAGGGGGCCACAATTTTTGGTCAGTGCTATCGGGTGGCCACATAGGACCGTGCACTTCCTAACCAGACGTATGACAAAAATGCCATTTTGAATATGGTCCAAATATGTGCATGTTTGTTACCCGTAGTGTGTCTTAATTAACAGCCGGCTTCCATCTAGGTATGTTGCACTTTGTCTGCATGAAGCCCTGAGTGTGAGTTGTGTGCGATATATGCATATGTTCCGTTGTATGCTAAGCTAAGCGTTACCTGGTGTCTTACCAAATATATAATATGCTACTTTGCTCTTCCTGGTAATTAAGAGAGAAACCCTCCTTCCCTGAGGTAAACCGGCATCTGTTTGTCTTGTATGACTCATCAGTGGCATGAAAAAAAATCCCGCCTGACAATGTGTCTAAGAAACGTAGGTACATAGGCTTGCCTTAAAATTTGTTGAACTCCTAAACTGCTTCCTATTCTTGATGATATTCCTGATGGAGAAGACCCAGTGGAAGCGCCAATAAGCGATGTCTGCCATCAATTGACGGACTATATCTGATCTGTCCATTTACACGACCAGATTTCCAATCTTTCTGCAAAAGATGCTTAGAAGAGATCCAAAGATATCCTGTTCCAAGTTTAGTTTTTTTTACATTCTAGCTGCCATGACGCATATTAAAATCCGAATTGTATCACTTGAACCATGTGCAGGTACTGAAACCGTGTGAACTCAACCAAGCAATGTTTCTAATATCAGTTATATTGCTTTGGCAACCGGGATGTAACCAACACTTCTAATTTCTCATTTTTCTCCCTTTTGTGAGAGTTTGTCTGTGCATAATCATCTGCACACTTCACGGGGAAACACTAGCGATACATCACCCAAATGAGGTCTGGTCTTAGCCATGATCCATCACGTGGTGTCTCGTCTAATAGCCAAGGTAATGAGAAATGGTTCCTTTGAGTTGGAGCCATTGCCACATTGTCCACAATGGTTTTGATGACTGACTGAAGGAGTGACCATTGATGGCTCTTTGCCATCATTCACGAATCCTTTTCAGATTATTACTGGTGTCCGAGTGTCCACATTATGGGACTCTTATATGATGGCGCGTCTACTCATCCGGTGCGTACACCTGCCTTCCCGCAGCCGGTGTGGCAGATAAAAATTTGGCCGAAACCCAATTAAAGGGGTACTGGGGTTCTTCACTGCCACATCACGCCGGGGCTACCTCTCTCTGCCTGCCACATTAATAGCATCTCAATTGCCAGCGCCGGCTTCTTAATGGCTGATTTATTTCATTTTAATATCCTTGTCATGGAGGTATGGCCTGCACTCAGGCTCTCATAATGGGGGCGGGGGAAGTGACTTGCCCCCCCCCCCCCCCCTCCTTTTGCTATTTTGTGCCACAATCCCGTTGACTGAGGCAGTGGGATGCATAAAGTTGGGGGATGGAATATAGTAATAAAGGTGCTGTTCTAAATAGTTATCAGCGCTGTTAACATAATCATCGCTTACATGGAATTGATGATCAAAGCAAAGCAAATTTATTTAACTCAAGGTGCTTTATAAAAAAAAAAAGCATTTTTTTTTTTCTTCCAGGCATTAAGGTAAGAAATTCCGATCAATTCCAACTGGGAAGTGATCTTTACTTATTTTTCTCGTGTTTGAATCACATCTGAAAATCGATCTTTTTCACATAGTAAATGCTTTATGGGCACTAACTCAAAACATAGCCAATGCGACCTCCGATGGCTTTCGCGCTGTATGGTTTCACGTACGTATAAAGCTGTCGTGTGAAGCTGCATTAAATGAGCTTCAGCTTAATGCTGATGCTGAAAAACTGCACTTTAGAAAAGGCAATAAAAGACCTGAGGGATGTAACTCAACTAAACATGCCACAACGTTCACTCATGTTGCATGCAACAAGCGTAAGAATTAATGAGCAGTCATAAAATAAAGGAGGTGGATGAAACGCACTATTCTTATCCAAAAGCGTACAATGAACAAGTGTACGTTATGGAACACATGTAATAAAGGGGAACTATTTACTGTACAACCTGAGCCGTGAGGCATTCTGGGATGCCGTCAGCTTCACCGACACTCCAGAATATTCAACCCTCAATGCATTGCGCACTTAAAAATGGTTATTATTGGTTGGTGGTTGGTCAATACGAGAGCGTAACGGGAAATAAACAAGGTACGACAATCATAAACTGCAATAATTCAAACCTACGAAGGAAAATGACCAAAATAGTGTAACGATGATGAAACGGCGTACTTTCCAGCATTGTTTATTTCACGAAACCCTGACTGTGCGTTGTTTGATAAACAATGGCCTCTCTGTCATGTTCGCTGTATTACAAGGCCATCCGTTGCTATTGTCCAGGAACGCGTCGACTGCAAACTGAAAGAGTCTCCGTTAGCTTTGTGCAGCTCATCATCGCTGCAATAGCAACGCACCTTGTCTCCAATAGGTCATTTTAGTCCGATTATTATTGTCTGGAAATAGGCATTATGATAACAAGGGGTTTTATTAGAGTGGCGTTACTTTTCATCATTGATGATAATGCATACATTTTTAAAACGGCAATAAATGATTTGCAACCTCATCTAATATTTGTAGCACCAGTGTCATCATCTTCCCGTTTGATTTCGTAGTACAAAGGGCGACGTCGTTCCCAAGAGCGACTCAATTGACTGGAACCTCGGTCGTTTAACACGCAATTAATTGACTAATGTGCGTCACATTACTGTGCAGCATAGGTAGACGACGACCACGGGGCCTTATCAGAGTGGATTACGGGACATTAGCCAAAGCGGCGGCTAAACCACCGTGATCCTGCCTTTTTCCGTAGCATCGCAGGAGCACACAATCGGCTGCGGCGGAGTGAATGCCGGCATTTGTGATGATTTGCACAAAGGAGATTATTATAATCGCTTAATTCCACTATTAGCAGGCATCTGCTCTGTGCAGCCTCATCTGTGCCGTTCCCCAGACAACTGTGTGCAGATCATCAATATCATTACTCACCACATTGTTTGATTCAAACAATGTGATTAATGAATACGCAAAGTGTATAGCAGTAATTCTCGCAAATCAATTACTCATGGTGAGAAGGCCCGTTTTACCGATCCTCCATAATGTACCTAATCATACACTTTTAGTGGGATGCATGGAGTCAGTCATTGAGTGTGCGGGCGTGATAATCAACACTAATGTATTTAGTGTTTACCGCGTGTGTGTGCAAGTGCAGGGAGGAGTTAATCCACACGGTGCAATGATTATGCACAAATGCCTTCTGCAGAACATACATACTTTTTTTGTACCATTTGTCCGTGTAATTGCATTATGAAAATTACATGTCGCTTTTCTTGGAAATGACACAATGAACGCAAACGACTGAACACGTCGTCGACAGCATCCTCCCTTACAGTGCGAAGCCCCCAACCCACCCCCTAATTTCCCCCCCTCACCATGAGAGGCTTTGAATGTGAACGTCTCTTCAAAGGACGGTTATGATGATGTATGTAATCCAAACACTTTGAAAAGTAACATTAATAACAAACAACTACAAAAAAAAAAAAAAAACAGCTTTCGAATACACAAAAAAGCCCCCCCCCCCCCCCCCCCCCCCCCCACACACACACACATAGTCTCCCATGGCTGCATCAAATAAACAGGTCCACAACATCACTAAAATCATTATTACAATTATACTCCCTGTGGTGCCAAATGATGTATATCCTGATTACGGAGCCGGGATCCATCCATCTGGGCTCACTCTTCATTCTGGCTCTAATTAACTTTCCGTCTATATCCTAATCTTTCATTCATCAATCGATTGAGGTCCTTGTTTTCATTACGACAAGACTGACATTGGCCAAAAGACGGCCAACGTTTTGCAAAAGGTTAAACGTGTTATGGCAGTCCGTGCTGCTATTTAGGGCCGCCTTATGAATGAATTTGTCTCGATCCTATCAGCGGAAGCAATTGAATGTCATCGGAAACTAATAAATACAATGGTTACAAGACCGGAATTGTAAAAATATTCAGATTTTTGTATCTACTAAAGCATAGCCAAATATTTGTTCGCGAAACCACATTGCTTCATTTGAATGAAATTCCTGCAAATAATCAAAAGGTAGTAATTGCATTTTCGTGATTAATTGTAACACTGATGAACCACATTATTTCCATCTGCCATATTTTCAGTTTAATTGGATATTTAAACAAATCACTGTGCCTTTCGAAAGAGTTCTCATCCCAAAACGTCGGGTGTGGGTCGGCTGGGCGGTGACGCTTATCCCCGCAATTTTACGACTATTTCCGATATTTGCGCAGGCGTCTTCCCATTCCGTGTCGGCGTCCCCTCCCAGTCCAGCCATGCATGTGGTATCGTGGCGACGCCACTTAGGTTCAAAGCGGAGATTACCTAGAATTGCTTTGCCTTGATGCTGGTAAGCTTCTGTTCATTTTTTTTTTTTTTTTTTGCACACGGCTTGCTCCGCCTGTCCACTGGAAAATAAACAGATGTACATTATGTGTTTATAACTGCCGGGGATGATGGATCGCAGAACACAGATAGCGGTAATTATCGGAAAACCATTAACATTCCGACACCATCCATACCGTTACGCGGTCTGTTAACGTACTTTGCATGTGGGATTTAGGATACCGAGAACCTACGCTGAGTGGAGTAAATACTCGACTAAATCTCGTCTTGCCCTTAGGTTGTCTTTATCCCATATTTATTTTTATCCACAGATTCCTCGTGACTCTTTTCTCCCGACACTAAGGTGTACGGCTTTACTGTAATGTAGAGTGTACGGGAATGGAGATGGGATGCATTGTTCCTGTTTGACAACGTCTCAATAGCTAATCTCTCAGTGTCTTGGATTTCGTTCAATCTATTAACTATAATGGCGTATATTTAGTGCTTTCTAACTTTGCCTTGGGCTTCCGTCACCCGAAAACAGCGCTGGAAGTGGCAGCATGTAAAAGCAATGGAATAAATATCACACAATTAGTTTTTGGGTTGTTTTTTTTGCCAGGGCTGAAAAGCATTTTGTTTACGTTGGAAAGACCTTTCATTTTGCAATTTGCAGAAATCGAAGCATTAACGCATACAACCTCGTGAATGTAAGCATAGTTCAACTCCAAGTAGACGAAGGGATGTTTGAATGAGAGGCGCAATGACTGCTAACGAATCCAGCTGGGATCTGTGTACGGTTCGTTCAACGCTCTCGGATTTGAAATACATTTCGAGTTCGAACGACCCACGTGACGCCGTCTAAAGCACAAAAACACTCCCAGACACCTTTCCCAACAGCTTTCCTCGCTTAAACAGTACGTTTTTAAAATGTGCTGTGGATGGAACAGCATTTCAATTCATTTCAATTGGGCAAATGGATTTGATATATACTAAAGTGAGTTACGATGTTAATCGTGGAACAAACTCGTAATTCAAGGTACCACTATGTTCAGTTGCGATTTTGACATGCACCAAGTTCATTCCAAGAACGAGTCGTATTGGGAATTGGGAACGAGGTGGAAGTTGGACAGTATACGTGTCATGAGATCAACCCTTCATGGGACAAAGAACCACTAGTGTTTCCACTGTGAAGCAATAGACCGTTGAAAAAGAGTGATGTCCAATGGCAATTGAAAATAAGAGATTTGATGACATGGTTACATGTATTTATAACGATCATAATAAAGGGCTTCTTTAAAAATGACAAAATGAAAGTCCCATGATGCATTTCAGTAATTGCCTTAGGTGACTGCGAAAATGTTGAATTTCTCGGTATTTGGTCGAGTCGCCTACGAAGGGCTACACAACTCCTAATGTTCTGCGAGTTTGTTGTGTTCATATGAAATAACATACATTGACCAGCCCCAACAATATGACCACCAATGGTGTCCAGTCCAAGAGCTATATCAAATATTTGAATATTTGCATTATTGTGGCTTGCGGCGGCGTCAAACCGTCAATTCATGCGTCTCTGACGCCACCAAACAGAAATTGGCCTCAAGGAAGTACCCATTGCTCATGCTCAAACGTGACCGTCAACTGCGTTTCTGCTGTCGTACCCGAAAACAAACAAACCGCAACAAAGTAAACGTATTAAAATAAATAACCTCAGTGAAGGCCTCGTTGCAAATTCAATTTCTAAAACTGAATTAAACGAGCCTGAAAATAGCTCGAAGCAAACGATACCGTGGATAACGTTTCTTTTTAAACCTGTAATGAATTTAAATCAGTGATTTATTGAAATTGCTAAATTCACTGGAACATGCATTACGATTGGAAAGAATCCCATTTTGACGTGCTGCACCAGGGACGTATGTGAGATTAGATTTGATTCATAATCATTCCAAATAATCTCCAAAGAATCAAACAAAACAATTTAAAAAAAAAAAAGAAAAAAACCTCTGAAGGCTTTAGTCATCCATCTTTGGTTACGTTGGAGTGGCATGTTCAAATCGCGAAATGGGTTTTGCGTGTGTAATGAAATGGGCAAACGCAGATGATTTAATGATAGTTTAAACTGTGGCACCTCGGCGATCAAACCATTCTGAGCATTGAAACAGATCGCAGACCAGCTCATGATGAAGCTAAGGTCATCAAAACTAATCCCCAAAAAATAAAGAGCTTGTTAAGATTCAGCTCTGTCCTTGTAAAAAGACAAAAGAGTACGACTAAGTAGCATTTATATGAATTGTAAAAATTATTATTATTATCGTTAAAATGTTCAATATTGATTTACGTTGCATCCATATGGGACTTTTATAATTGAAGGAAAACAAGTAATCAGATTATTTCTCAGTTGAACTGAAACATCACGAGCTAACCGCAGAAATGACCTTCGGCGTTTTGGATGAACTCGCTCAAATGCCGACATTTGCTTTCCTCAAGCCAAATAATCACATTGTGACATAAACCCGAGCGAGCGAAACCCTTTCACAGCGGCGTGACAAATTCAACAATTTCTCTCCTGTGCTTGTTTCTGCCTTTCCCGCTTCTGCTAATTGCCACAATGTCGCATGATTAGTAGCAACTATTTACAGCCAGCTAATCGTCAACCCATTGAGTTAGACTGTCGATGCCGGGATCAGTTATGTCTCACTCAGAGCGCGTATTTGAAACACGTGCTTACTGTACACACCCGCGCTGAACATGCACACGTAATTGTGCGCATGCATTCATCACCAGTTCTGAATCGAAGCCTTTTTTATCGGACACTTTTTTATCGGTTTTCGCAAAAAAGCAGTCATTGGATTTTCAAGGAGCTGGACCCGATCTCATCGGACTTGAGGGACCAGGTGGACGACATCCTGGACTGGTAGCCCGTCAAGCACATTGTCACTGAGCGGGCTCGGTGAACAAAGCACTAACAATCAAACCTCGTCAATCTACAGTTTGGGACAAACACATACGAATAAGCCTACCTATTTCCTTTTCTCTTCGACTAACTATATTTGAGGTATTCTAGTATGTGAAGGAAGATAACAACACGGAAGATAATGACACGCAAATAATTTTGCAATATTGAAATGTATGCAAAGAAAATCCCAAGATGATCTCAAGCTCCAATGCTGAAGTTTCATCTGGGCCTGACCCAGAAACTGCAACGAGTGTTGCGATGCTTGTATGCGTCAAATCACCTCAGTTCGAATTTTCTGTGCTGATGTAGACTCCCATTCCATTTTGTTTTCTATGATTCATTGAAGAAGTCATTATGAAGTATACTTTCCTTCATTGTAGCACTTAAGAACGTGATTATTTGCTTCGATTTTTGCAGGAGACAAAACCTTGGCGGATGTCTGCACGCTCGGTGCGCTCTTGTAATCAACCTCGGCAGCAACGGCAACAATGCTAAAACCTAAAATATCCTCGTAAATGTGGTCTCAGATCCACCCCCCCCCCCTCCCCCCCCACCCCAAATCACACCCTTTTTCTCAAGACGTCCATCATTTTTCCTTTCTCATTACATAATCAATGGTAAAGGTACGCAAAAATCAACATCGGAGCACGCATCTGACCCTTCGAGGCTCGCAAAAACGAGATTTGTACCAATCAGCCGAGGCGGACGCTTGACTCGGAGCCGTGAACGGAGAGTCAGGACCCCTAATTAAGACTCGTAACCCCGTACTGACAGACAGATTTGTTTTTGTCTTAGCGAGTGTTTGGCTAAGATCTGCTGGGACCCTCCGATCAGCAGATACGCATTAAGAGAACCTTACCGGCGTCCCACGATTGCCGTTCTTAACAAAACAAAACATAATCAAACCCCTGAATGTGAACTTGGAGTGTAATCCAAATAGAAGAAATAATGGGGCTTTTCCCCTCTCACTTCATCCCCCCCCCCCAAAAGACCCAAAAATGCAGCTCATGAAGTTGGAATTATTAGCTTTAATTATGCAAGAATAATGTCGAGGAAAAGAAATACAGTTGTGGAATGGACCAGCCAGTGCCAGATTCCTTGTTGATAACTTTAAAGTACTTAAAACTCAAAAATACTACACTGTGGCTTGAAGGGGGCGGGGGGGGGAGACTTGCTTCATTAACAGTACACGACACATAGGAACAATATACAGTGCTGTGAAAAAGTATTTGACCTCCTCTCGCACTCACATTCTTACTTTTTTTTTGCACTTTCCCCACTTTTATGTTGAAGACCATCAAACAAATGCAAATATCAGACAAAGATAACCCAAGTAAACATAAAATGCCATTTTTTTTAATGGTGCTTTTACTTCGGGGGGGGGGGAAACTAAAGCTACCTGGTCCGGTGTATGTGTGTGTGTGTGTGTGTGTGTGTGTCATGAATTAACTGTGGCTAATCATGTTTTTTGGAAAGCTGAGTTGTTTTTCACTGAGCACACCCGAGCCGGATTACCTCCAGCCCTTGTTCAATCAAGAAATCATTTCAATACAACCTATGTGACACAAAAGATAATCATAATCATCATAATCATCATAAATCGCTGCAACAAAGTCATTGACATCCACTACTGTACGGGCGAGGGGGGTGGGGCGGGGGGCGAGGGGGGTGGGGCGGGGGGCGGGGGGCTTGTTGGGTAAAGAGTAAATCCAGGCCATCAGTGCTTCCTATTAGGCTTCTCTGGTATTTTCCAAACAGCTGCCTTTGATTATTCACAGCAGGGGCTGCCACAATACTGCCGTGAGATAGCATCAGCCGCCTCCAATGGCGCACAGAGACCGTCAACAAGGACAAGATGCACATGCGCAGTCAAACGGGCGCACGCACGCACGCAGACGTAGACGTACACGTACCCGGTCAAGGCAAAGGCCAAGTGGCATGGAGGAGGAGCAGGAGGCCCGCAGTGGTTCGTGGGGGCTTCCTGTCTTTTTTTTTTTCATTCCCTGGAGGCAAAAGATACTTCCCATGACTGGTCACGCTCATTGGGACCATTTCACATAGAACCCCAACCTTATTTGATGTCATCCGTAACCCCAAACCGGCAAGAGTCACTCTGTCTGCCCTGTTAGCGCTCTTCCTACCCACAAACCAGGTGGCGCTATTACAAATGCTCTTATTTGTGCAGATTGTTTTTCTTCCATGAGCGGTTCTTTGTTTTGTTTTTGTTTTAATGCAATATGAACCTTGTAAAATGTTTCACGTTCACTGCAACGTACCTCGTAATACGCTGGCATACATGTCGACGTCATAGTCTTGATCACATTAAATATACAAACAATGGCCTAAATAGACACTTGCCTTTACCCCCTCAGGAAAAACAAGTAGTGATGGCACTAAATGGCTATAATTACCTTTTATTATGATTGACACCTCACTGTGTTACGCTAGATGTCATTAGCACGGGAGACAGCAGAAAAGGTATTTGTAAAGCAAAGGTTTCCGCAAAGGATTTTTGGACAAAAGAGTTTTTTTTTCCCCACAGGTGACAAATGCAACTGAATCGTGTCCAGGCAAGTTTGACTTCGCATTCATGCAATGTTGAGATGAAAAATATATATCAATCACGATGCAAATCTTAACAAATAGGAGTTTTATAGCAGAGCGACGCTTGCTTGATTTCTGATGTGTTCGGGTTCTAAAATGTCCAAGTCTGTTTGCAATTCTGTATAATTGATAATTGAATTTATAATAATCAGGGTGTATCGCGCTTGTCGTCGAAACTCAACTGGGTTGGGCTCGAGCTCACCTGTGACCCTCGTTGAAATTCCAAATGGTAAGACTTTGAAAGCTCCCCGAAATGTCCGCATCGAAGCGCTTCATTCTGCCGGATCATCTCCTTTTTGTGACAGCTCGTCGAATGAAGTTGTTCGGCACTGTCCTCTATATTTAGCGTTATTGTAAAACCCATGTATATAAGCAAATACCCACCCGTACTAAATGCCTTACCTTAAATAATTCGCCTCCTAATTATTAGTACAGCGTGGATTGTCCACCATTCTTCTGTATTGGAGTGGGGGCGTAACGTATGTTTCTGGAGTCAGACACAACGTTAATGATCGCAGCTGCGCTCGTAGCCTTTTCCCACTTCGGATCAAACCGAGATGAAACTTCCTCCCCGCTGCTCGGCTCAGCGGCAGGTACTCGACGGTGTGCGGCGTTCTAAAACGCAACCTCTTTTTACCCCCTGACATTTAGCAGACACACACATTTTGATCCCCCCCGCTGCCGCGCTGCCAAATATTGAAAGGCAACCAGGAAGGTAAAGAGCAAGTATTTGCTCAGCGCTCGGCCGACTACGGAGGAGAGACGCAGAGGGACTCAGATGAAACAGGTATTGGTATCCATAGCGACCAAAGTGGTCACCGCACTTTCTCGCGTACAGTAAAGGGCGCGTTGAACCTCTGTGTGCATGAGCTGTACACCGAAGCGTCTCTTTGTTATCGGTCCTTAATAGTGGCTAATTCCAACTTTGACCCCAATGAGGCACCTTAACCCAAACAGGAAAAATCTGTCTAATTGCAACTCCCCCTCCATGAGCAGATTTCTGCATTGGGGAGGGCGATGGAGTGAGAGGCAATTGACCCCCTGTGAGAGAAATGAATCCTCAGGGGAATCCGGCTCAAATGCATGTTTCAACACAAACAGTAGTCGGGCCAGCTCGCGGGAAAAAGGGCCAGAACTGGACAGTCCCTGCTGAAATCCTCCAAAATTCAATCAGAGAATCGGACATTTTCACTCAGCAGATGCTCTGCTGGAGCTCGTTCCCCAATCATAACAAGCGGACTAAGAAGACACATTCAAATGAAAGCTGGAAATGAAGCTCACTGCTCTGGAAGACAAAGACGGAGATCATTAGTAGTACGGTGGAAATGTTTATTTTCACACTTCAGCCTTCAACAGACCTCGTGATGCGCAACCTGTTCCATGCCGGAGATGCATTCTGTGAAACACGACTGTGCTCTGGAGAAAGCATGCGAAGCACCGACTGGGGAGTATTGAATTACAACTTTACTATACAGAGAAGCCACACACACACACACACACAGAATTAGCCTTTCTTTCTCTCATAAATCGTAAAACTGCTGAATCGGTTAAGTTAACTTGTTGCGCAATTGATGTGTTACAGTGTTAATATTCGAGTGGTTTGAAAAACCAATTAGAATAAAGTCCCGCGTAATGGTTTCAATGTAAGATTTAAGGTGGCAGTAGCTCAGTCAAGTAAGGACTTGGCTTTGCAGGCGCAGGACGGGCGTTGAAGTCCCACTACTCACCAAAATGTATGTAAAAAAAAAATCCAAACAAAAAGACAACCGGTTGTTGGAGAGATGCTCGTTTGCTTCCTGGCTACTGTCAAGGTGCTCTTACGCAAGGCATTGATTGTCCCCAGCACCCCAGCTGAAGTGGTGGATCGCTCTTTGCGAAGCTCTTTGAATCTCCTGTCGCATGCCTGCATGATGTGTGCAACACAAAGTAGGAGTTCGAGTTCCCCCTTTGTGGACACCCGTGAGTATAATGAATTCAACAAAAAAAAAAAAATCAACACGACCCTGAAAATGCTGGCTTTGCTTTGTTCATTTTTGGATTCATTCCTTAATTGATTTATCCTTTTCAGTTGCCAATCAGCAAAATATGGGCAAATCTTTTTGACGCACATTCGAGATAGTTTGGAAACTTTTTCATCTTTATTGACTCTATATCACGTATTTAATCAGTCCAAAGTGGTTTTAAATGGATACATATCAATCAAGTCTTTGGAAGAAATTGCTTTAGTGCAGCAGTTACACGCACACACACACGCACACACACTAAAGGAGACAAAAAGTAGTGACGTGCGCAAGGGAAAAAACAAGAAAATAAATAATATACATCTAAAAGTCAATCAAGTTACACAAGCTTTTTGTTGTACTTAAGACTGATAACCACACATGGCTTGAAAACTTTGCAATAAAACACGCCCCCATGCCCTCAGAGGCCAGCGTGTGTGCGCGCGTGAGCGTGTGCGTGCACGTGTGTCCGAGTCACCACATTTGTAAAAGTCCTTACGTGGAGCGCCAGGAGAGGGCAGTATTTCACAGAACATGTGGCGAGATGAGCAGGAGACGCTGCAATTTTCAATTGAAAATGAAAAAAAAAAACACAAAAAAAAGAGGAGTGGTATTTTGAGAAGGCATTAAGGAAAATATTGTCATTCATTTTTTCATTTTAATTTGTGTCAATGTTTTTCAAATGTTCTTTTAAAACAAATCCGTAAATGTCAGATCATCTGTTTATGTAATTGGTAACATTTTTAAATGTCTTTTATCTAAAATTACAGAACAGACCATAACAGTGAAGTATTCGTATCAAGTCTTTATTCGAATTAATAATAGTGAATATAAGCCGTACAGAAATTGGCTGGATGCATGAATGTGTGATAATCCATATAAGGCACATTATTAATATTATTATTAGTATAAAATTTTTTTTTTAATGTGCATTTAAAGGCAGCAGCTCAGGTGTTAACGAAGAAAACACAAATGCCAAATATTCCATTAGATGACTAAGTGCGTTTGTGTTTTTTTTTTTTTTTGAATTGACTTTCCTCTGGCTTCTGATTGGCTGAAATAGTGTTGTTTTGCAATCATAACGTAGTTGCTTGATACTCTACATACAGGTTCTTTCTATTAAAAGCCATCGGTGTGGACACATCCATACAGACAAATAGACAGACAGATAGATAGATTTCTAGGGGGAATTTATAGTAGTGGTTGAAAAAAAATGGCTCGTTAAAGAAGAAAAATGACTAATTCTGTGAGTGTGCTGACAGTGACAAGAAAAAAATAATAAGAATACATTTACTTAATTCAACCATGTATACCGGTTGCGCAAATGTGTTAAAAGAAAAATGTATCAGTCTATTATTTTTGTGGAGAAGGGAAAATTACTTCAGTTTGTTACATTTTAATCATGTGAAACCGATAATCAAATGAAGTACTTTTTTTTTTTTTTTTTTTTGAAGTGCATCAGGATAATTATTGGACTTCAAGGTAACTGTTGCTTTTCTTTTCCGGGACCAGGTGGACTGTCCATAAGTCAAGTCGAGGGTACAAAAGCAGTACCATTGCGGGTACCATTGCGGGTACCGCCCAAGTCACACAATGTACTCTTTATATTGTTGAAATTGAAAAAATGAAAACAGTGAATTTATGGAATCATTTTTGCAGTACACACAATTCTGGACTCCTTTGCGCATAATGCTGTGTAACGAGTCACCTGACATGACATTGCATGATGTGTGCCACCAAATGGCACACATCCCTCTTTCGGTTTCATCGGGACCGGGACCGGTGTGCGCGTGTTCACGTGTGTTTGTGTGCAAGTATTTGATTTGTTTTCTCCGTGCACGAAGGCTGCAAAGTCAGGCCCGGGCCTTTTGTAATGAGCAGCCTGGGTTGTTTCTGGTTCAGCTGCTGCTCTCCCTTATTTCACGCTGCACTGCCCTCCGACTCCAGTGGCCCAGTAACAAGAGTCCCCCTCTCGCTCTCTATTTTATCCCGTCTTTCTTTTTCTTTCGCTTCCGTCTCCTTTACTCACCGCACTTCATCTCTCCTGTTTTATACGCCCTATCTGATGGCCCTCTGTAGCTCTTATTTCCCCATCTGTGCTGCCTTAAGTTGAAGAAATGAGTGAGGGGGTGGGGCACGGATGCATGAACGGTCACTACACTTCCATACCATTCATTCCATTCAAGGAAGGCAACTGCCCTCCAATGTCACATCCTCTTCTGAAAGCCTCTGCAGAGCAAAGAGGTCTGAGTTGCTTTTACTCAATGTGCCATTTTCATATCATTTGATCAATAACGCTAAAGACAAAATAATAATAATAATAATTTCGCAATTATTTTATTTTTTTTATGCCTCTTTGGTTTTATATGGGTACATTTCTCCCGTGCAGAAACAGCCACGTGTAAACTCCTATTTTCAAAATGTTATTGATGATTTAAATTTTAATGGGCATTCATAGTAAAGGCAATGATTATTGACAGAGCAAATGGTGGTGGCCCACTGAAATACACTTCTTATATGACGATAAAGACAGAAGTGCATCACGGTGAAGACAAAGCGCTTCATAAAAAAAACAGGAGTTGCACAATTTACATTTGTTTGTTTCGATGTGCCCTGCGATTGGCCGGCGACCAGTTCAGGGTGTGCCCCGCCTCTCGCCCGAAGATGGCTGGGATGGGCTCCAGCGGTGAAGAAAATGGATGGATGAATATATGTAATTAGCATCTTCAGAAAACATGATGCAAATCATGAAACTTCATTTGTCATTTTGGCATTAAAAGTTAGAAAAATATTACTTTCAACAATGATGACCTTTTGATGGATAACAACTGCCAAATACTCATATCAGTCAAACTAATTGATTTTCAAAAGGAACCTCAGCATGTCTTCACCATTATTGATTACATTATGTCTAATTCTTACAAAAAAAATTTGTGATACAGTATTAGTTTTGTGTTAATATCGTATTCATTTTTTTTTTTTTTTTACTTCATATTGAACTCCACTTTGCTGTTAGTAGTCAATTCACTATGAGTGCTATCATGTCTTTTCTAGAAGGGACTTTATTCAAGCTTCTGATTGTCTCACACTTATAGCATGTGCTTTTATAACCTTCATTTTTGGCTTTTTATATTTGGGAGATTTCTGTTAAAAGCCATTGGCGTGGAAAGATTTATTTTTGGGCCTAGCAGTGAGTGAGGGGGGGGGGGGGGGGGGAATGGTTGTGGCGACAGCGTCTTAAATGTGCACAACTTTTTGTGTCAGTCAGGCCCGACATTGCAGAGTTATGGGAATGAAAGTGTCCATCCAATGCATTTGCCCAGTCAAGCTGAGAACACACACGCACGCACACACACACACACACACACACACACACACACAGTGCACTGGAAAGCCACTACAAATATGGAGTAGTGTTAGAATAGTGATAAAAGGGAGGTGGAACTACTCCACGAATTATTTCCCGAAAGAATGTCACACAAAGGCTCGAATGAAAGCATACTTCCCCGAGAGGAGTTTCTGAAGATGCTTTCCTTATTGACGTAAAGAGGAATTTAAAGCTTTGCGAGTGGTGTTTTGAAGAAATGAAGCACAGTGTAAAGAAAAATGTCATCAAAAGTAATGTTTCATCAACATTATGCAATTGTAAAATGTCTCATTTGTTTATAGAACCCCTCTCACCTTGCTGACGCTGACAGTGATCGTCAGCGAAGAAATCAATTTACACCACGCTACGGATATGAAAGCAGGTGATAAATATAATCGTCTCTGACGATCACCTTCCAAAGTAGCCGTGTAACTGT
This sequence comes from Phyllopteryx taeniolatus, assembly GCF_024500385.1. Taxonomy (NCBI): domain Eukaryota; kingdom Metazoa; phylum Chordata; class Actinopteri; order Syngnathiformes; family Syngnathidae; genus Phyllopteryx; species Phyllopteryx taeniolatus. The sequence goes on along the minus strand of NC_084521.1, from coordinate 15,830,533 downwards.
TTTCAGCGGCGTGAAATCCTTTATCAAGCCATTGCTGGTTGACACAAACAATTATCCAGAGAGGGAGGTAAATGAATAAAATTAGCACATATCTGCCTGTGGCTGTCACCATGCAACCACTTCCCCAACTCCTATCACGGGCCTGCCTGGCACCACAAGACTGTTTTTAGCCACACGTGTGCTTTAATAACGCTCAGGTTGTGATTGCGCTGAATTTTGCTGCGACGGCTCCCAAACCCAGAATACTGTCGTTGAAGTTGCTCCAGCGGGTGGCTGTGCATGTGTGTTCAAACACGCGGGGGCCTCGGTTCGCATACTCGACATACATTTTTGATTGTAACAGGAAACACTTGGGGCAAATGCTCCCATGTTCCGAGGTGACTTGCGGTTTCCAAACTGGACATTCCTTTGTGATCACCGCCTGAGAGGAGAGCGAGAGAGCAGACTATTAAATAAGGTCCTAATTGTTCAGTTATTTCCTCCCTCTTACCAAAGCCTAACCCTCCTCAAGCCACCCTCCCCATCTTCCTAATGCTTTAGCGGTCCCCTGCATAGTATTTCCTGTTCGGACCGCAAGTAGACACCCCTTATTTACCCTGTGTTCATTTCCCTAAATGACACATGCCCCCCATGCCCACTTCTATAGGGTGGGATGCTGTTTTGTGAACCTCATAAAAGTTTGTTCAGTGTGCTGTACAATTTGTTCCGCTGTGAACCACCAAGCCCGTGAGTGTTGTTCCAACACGCTTCCGCAATTCATTAAATGCGTTGTTTGCCCCACTCTGCACTGCACGAGAAAAAAAGAAGTAACGTTATGACGTTCAAACTGTCATACTAGAAGAATGAAGTTGTCATTTTGACAGATTGAAGATGAAATTGTACGAGCGAAGCAAGGACGAGTGTAAAGTTGAAATATGGCCAGAATAAAGTCGTAATCTTGCGAGAACAGTCGAAAATAAATATAGTTGGACTTTCACGGGAATGAAGTTTAAAATGAGGTTAGTTGAAATGTTTTGAGAATGAAGCCATAATATTATGAGAATAATGTTGAAATGTTATGAGAATAAAGTCATTATTATACCAGAGTAGAGTTAAAATGCTTCTAGAATTAAATGAGGAATTAACAAGTACGAAATTGCAATGTTACGATAATAAAGCCGTCATTTTACAATATCAAAATTGAAATGTTATGAGACCAAATCAGAACTTTACGAGACGAAAGTTGAAACATTATGAGTAAAAAGACATAGTCTTGTAAAAATCAAGTTACAATGTTGTAATTTTACGAGAATAAAGTTTAAATGTCATGTGAATAATGTCGTCATCTTAAGAGAATAAGATTGAGGTGGTCCAAGAATATAGTTGGAGTATCGCTAAAAAAAAATGACAGTCGGAGACTCTTCGCTGCACACGAAGCGACTAAGTAACGCACGTCGTGGTCTGCGTTGTTGTTGAATAATATGTAGTTTTAGTTTTATCCCGTGTCAAAGTCAATGTTTTGTCCTGCTCATTAGCTTTTTTGTTTCCACCTGTTCTCATCAGGCCTCTACATTGTCACAACCAATCAGCTCCCTCCAGCCGCTCGTGTCTTGTCCAGGTGTTCCTCGTTGTCTCGTCAATTTGTCGCATTTACTTCCCTGGTTTCTTTCAGTCCTTGTTGCTGCATTGTCGTCCGTCTTCGTAGCCCATGTTTCCATAGCTCGTTGCGATTGTGTTTCTTGATTTCGGGTTTTGAAGATCCATTTTCAATATACTGTGCTTTATTATTATTATTATTATTTTTTTTTTTTTTATAGAACCACAAAACCATGGTACGATTGTCGAGGAATAAGCGGATGAGGATGAGAGTGGATAATTGTTTCAGGCTGTGGGCAATGGCCACATATATATGACATATATATATAATATATAATATATAATTACATATATATGCTATCCCAGTTGACTGGGTACACGCTGAGCTGCTCGCCTGCCAATCAAAGGGCACAAACACAAAAGCAAACATTTACACCTACGGACAATTTAGAGTCTTCCACCCAGGAAGTCTGGAGCCCGGATTTGAACCCTCGACCTCAGAACTGTGAGGTAGATGTGCCCACTATATGTACAGTAAATAGCTCGAAGCTCAGTTTTGACTCCAGTCAGATTCATTGAAAAATGAAAAAATCTTTATTATCGTGGTTGAAGTACAATACATGTCCACACATGCACAAATAAGCGAGAATGATTTTTGCAGACCGCAGTTTAAAGACAACTTACGTTGTTTTGGAAATAGGACTGTCCTTATAATTATGTACTGCATTAATATCAATATTCGCACTGCGGGTCTCAAAATCCACTTGTCCCCTTTTTGAAGGGAGCGCTCGTGGTTTATCTTCTTAACTGCTCTCGAAATCTCATTTCTCTCTGGGAAAACATTTAAATGTCTAATGACTGATAAGTGCAACTTGGACTGTGTGTGTGGTTCCTCCTTCAGCTGCTGCGAGATAAGAAACTTAGCTGATTCCCCCCCAATCCTCTTCCCGGTGGAGGGCAGCAATAATTCCCCAATGCTTAATTTGCTGTTTATTTGGCACCATTATGTGTAATAGGCCTAATCGAGTATGTCAGGAGTAATATTGAGAGCTTTGGCATGTTTTGTTCCCTTTGTGGACTTTGCAGAGTGACATCCATCACTCGTAGACTAATGGATTAAATAGAAGGTTTCGTGTTGCAAAATGAGAGTATTGATGCCATCCTGCATGCCCTGTAGGCAAAAATGGGGGAATTGCAGAATAGCGAGAGGGACAAAACATACGGCAAAGGGAATATCATGGGAAAATACTTTTGCTATATCGCAAAGCCAGGAAAAATGACTTTATTGAATTTGACTGTTGTCCATTCTGGTCCTGCATTCTCTCTTTCAGTGTTTCCTTTTGCCCCTTTCTTACCCTTTTCTTTACTCTTCCCCTCCAAGACATTGATCTTTGGACACACGTAGACCTAAACGTCCGAGGGGTGGTCAACAATTGGCCTGAGGTGTCAAACAAAAACAACAACTTTGAAGTTGGAACTCAAACTTCATGTTTGCCCACAACTAATTCCCTAGAAGTCTTGGTTGACATTGTTTGCAGTTTTTCATTGAATTTGTTTCAAGTCCAGGCGCTCGTCACAATGAAGCTCTCTGTTGTCATCTCCAAAGGCGATGCCCCTCTCTTTTTCAATTTACGCTGGCCCCTTTTTTGAGCATTGGAATTATTCCTATTTTGCAAACTTTAATATCCCTACTCCATCACAGGCACGCTCACATTGCGGTACAATGTAATTCAGTACATCATACACACTCGCTCTCTCGAGTCCCTAAACCACGACACGCCGGCATCCAGGACCGTGCTATAATTACCAGACGCGTGAACACATAGCGACCAACCGGTCTCAGGGGGCGCGCGAGCGGAGCGACGGAGGTAATGATCTCTGGAACAAAAGAGTCCGACCTGAGAGAACAGGTTCAAGAGTCAGCCACAGGGCCTTGCAAGCACCACAGGAGAACTTGCCTCGAGCGCAGGACTCTCACTTTGACTCGCGTGTGCATAGCTGGTTTGTGTGTAAGAGCAAGCGGCAGACGCGCTTTTCAACACGGTCTGAGACATTTGCGTGAGGCAAATTTCCTCTAGAAATGGTCCTTCTTTGTCACTCGAGCTGTTTTTACCGCTAATGCCACTAGAGAGCCTCATTATTTTGTTGCAATTATACCAGAGGGTTCTGTGAGTTGAAGTTCCAGCATTAGGCAGCCATCTTGTATGCGCACAATAGCAGACAGCCAAATAAATGGTGTTATTTCCGACATATGAATAAATATGTATGAATTTGCCAACGTGTCCGAACTACTGCATGTCTTTACCGTTATTATGATTGTACAAAGAATGTAATGGGTGAGTAGTTAGGATCTTTGATCAGGCTTGGGGAGTAACGGAATACATGTAACGGGATTACGTAAGAAGAATACAGAAAAGTGTATTTCATTACAGGTACAGAAAAAAAATAGGTAATCGTATTACAGGTGCAGTTATTAAAAATTGGTCTAATTTTGCAAGATTACAATTTTAATGCGGAGAGAGGCCGGTTGTTGATTTGAGGCCCAATCTTTTCCAGAGTTAGCGACGCATCATTGTATCATAAGGTGTGTGTGTGTGTGTGTGTGTGTGTGTGCGTGTGTGTGTGTGTGCCTATGTGTGCATCAGTGAGGGGAGGAGTTAAGATACTGCTAACTGAAAAGGCTGTCTTCATAAGTTTAATTAGTCCTCTTTTTTGTCATTTCACTTGGTATATCACACACTGAGTCATGTGGACAGGTTTGAAAAACTTGGTTATGAAGCTAGCAGCACGGTGACTATGAGGTTAGCACATCTATCTTACAGTTCTGAGGTTTTGGATTTGAGTGCTCTGTGTTCCTCCCCACTCCCGCATTACAAAAACATGCATATCAAACATTTACAGAACAAGACAGAAAATATATTTGATTTACTGATATTGATTTTTTTTTTTAAATCTTATTTGGTGTTGGAGTCATCCAAAAGTGATGGAAAGTCATTTAGTTACATTACTTTAAAATTGTGGCACCGTAATTTCTCGTGTATTGATTTTTGAAATTGTTTTTTCCCCCCGAAAATTGTCAAAAGTCAATAGTGCGCATTATACATACGTATGGGGCAAATGGAAAGAAACATTCACATTATATAAATGTATGCCGCCATATAGTGGTTATGAAAAAGCTGTACACTTTCATTCCAAAATGCCACCGCCACCTAGAGGTTATGAGAAAGGTGTACACGTTCAATCTAATATGCCACCGCCACCGAGTGGTTATAAAAAAGGTGGAGCCTACACTTTCATTCCAATATGACAGGGGTACGTATGACTGCATATGTACAGTTGTGCTCATAGGTTTACATAACCTGGCAGAATTTGTGAAATCTTGTTCTATTTAAATATGACTGATGACTGAACAACAACCACCATTAATTTCTTTATGGTTAGGCTTTGTTTACTGCTTATGATTTTCTGAAATGCTTGAACGTTTAATTTGAATCCCATTAAAATAAAATTAAATGTGTTTCACCTAGACCTTCATGTTTTCTTTAAAGAATTTTACCCATCTTAAAAATTCTGCCTCGGTAATCAAACATATGAGCACAACTGTGTGTTTTCAAATTTACTCAATAAAAGTAGGGCTGTGAATTTCAAAATAAAAGCAAGTAAATTAAAAAAGTATTGCGCGTATAAATAAAGTGGTTAACTTCAGAATAATTATTTGAAAAAAACCTAACAAAATACAGACAATACTTCATGTTTTGATCATATGGGTAGAAGCAAAATCATGCATTGTAAAAATGAATTTTGCAAAGGTAGAAGTGTTTTACAGAATTTTGAGGTCAACTTTGGGGTTGCGTATTATACATGAGTGCGCATTACACACAAGAAATGACGGTACTTGGATTACATTACTTGACTACATTTTTTAACAGGTAACTAGTAACTGTATCGGAATACATTTTTAAGGTAACCCTCCCAACTTTCTCCTTTATTTATTTTTATCCACAGTTTGAAAGGCAACATAAATGGATTTTTATGAAGCTGTATACCTTTACCATTATGCACATTTGTCTTTACATTTGTTATGCAAGAAGTGTATTGCAGTGGACCGCCACTGTTTGCTTTGTCAATACGTTTTTCCTTTACTATGAATGGCCAAAATTTGAAATCATCAATAACTTTTTGAAAATAGGACATTAAGTGTGGCTGTTTCAGCATGGGAGACATTTATCCATATACTGTATAGACAGACACTCACACACACACACACACACACACACACACACACACGCACACACACTCACATCGTCACTGAGTGGGAACCAATCAAAGCGAACCACTTCACCATCCGTGACTCTCTCTAATAACATCTACGATGATTAACAAAGATAATGATGCTTTTGTTTTAATTTACTTGAAGTCATTTAATAACTTGAACTACTTCTGTAACTAAATAAGACAACCCAAACATTAGAAACACACCTCAATGTGATACAGTACAGTTTGACATCACTGCAACCACAGTAATAAATTAAATTAAATTAAAATGCAATTTACAATAAGGGTATTATAAATTGCTCTGTGTAAATCAGTAAAACAACTGTTATAATAGTGAGTGTTGACTCTCTATTTGACCTGTATAACCTATTCACCTGCTTGATAGTTATCTATTCTGAGCCAAAACCATTTATATTTTAGCAAAAGGGAGCCTTTTCGTGACCGTTATAAATGACCGTTTATAACTAGCAATGAGGCCGAAGTAGTGGAGGTAAATTTGGCCAGCAGTTCTGGAGGCAGTTTATTAAGCCTTAACAAATCATGAGCTGACTTGTTAAAAAAAACAATGTGCAAGCAATATATACGTATATCTTCAATAACCCTACCCTTATTGTAAGGTTAAACTTTAAAATAAGTATAAGCTCTAAATGTCAACCAAAACTGAGTATTATTACATATGTAAAGTGGAATTTCATTACAGTTGGTGCCAAACTAGTGTATGAGTGTGTGCGTGTATGTATATATGCGTCTCTGGTTGCTTGTGTGCGTTCAAAGGCAGACGTTTCCTCAGGGGAGGAAAACCCTAGAAATTGGTTATTGTATCACAGAGGCTATTTACCTATTTTGGGGATTAACATATTTAATTCCCCTGTTTAATCCCGTTGGAGTTAATGCCCTCGAATTTCCAATTATCTGACTAAGTGTAACGTAGAGGGAATCAGGACTGCTTCTTTTTTCGCCTGTAACTGGGTTTAGCATGCAGGTCACCGAGCTGCAGCTAAAATGTGTGCAGTCTTCAAAGACGGCTTGTTTACGCAATGCTTTAATTGACTTACCGGGCCGGATTAGGCAGCACTCTGACATTTTTCAAATGTTTTACTTTTTTATTATTTTAACCAGCCACAGGGAGCTGTAAATCATATAATGATGAGTAGTATTTATTTTTTATGTTAAAAATAATAATAATAATAATAATAATAATAAATAAATAAATATAACAGATGAATACCTGTATATTGTCGGACCTCCAAAGTTAAAACGGAATCTGTTTGACGCTGGGTGATTTCCAAAACATTGTTTTCTCTATTACATAAAATAGTAGCCTAAAGTGAATGAATTTGTTCCTGGCTCAAATTTCGTCAACAGTTGCGAAATGTGTTTGGAGAAGCTGCAATAGGCTACAGCGCAGTGACAAAGTGGGTGTCCAGGATCAAAGGCGAAGAACAGGAGCCGGCTTTGAGGGACCTCTGTGACAAGCCAAGGACCGGCAGAACCATCTTCAGTGGTTCTTCATCTTGGGAATAGTGCTAGGGTTGAGGCACTGATCAGAGAAGGTCATCGAGTCACCATGGATGACATCATCATGATGTCATCATTGATGACAACACATTTTCTCAGCCAAAGCAAGAAATTCAATCACAGCTCTCTGTTTCTGATAGCTATCCAACAATGAACTCATTTCTAAAATGGCTGACAGGAAGACGATAAGCTTAAGCATAAAAAAAAAAACGACAAACGGTATATATTGCGTATCGCAGGAAAACGGACACCAGGAAGCCAAAGACATGGCTGCAGACCTAGAATTAGCAACCACGATCGTCTCTCATGCACAAAATAACTAAATGCTCATTTTCAAAAATGAATACATCCAAATGAAGACTATTGACATGTTTGTGTCCACGACTTAAAAGGGTATAGGTGACATGTTATCCATACTAACCTAACCCAAAACAGTGCTTTAATTGTATTGTCTTTGCAAACACACATGCACTCTGAGAACCTGTTTCACAACTGCACAGAAGTAAGATATGAAGGCATGTGGGACTATAGACTTTGTTTCAAAATGATGTTACAATCTTTTGCATGTTCTCTTCCCTTTGATGCAAAGTCATAATCCTTTCTGTTTCATACGTGATTTGATGCAATCATTATTGGAAAGCTTGTAATATTAGGGGGAAATAGGCCTCAATGTGATGTCAGTATAGATCTAAAGCTGACGGATGCCATCCTCAAACTTTACATCTTTAATTCAAAAATCAATGAACAGACATTTACTGGCTCTTCTTCTCAGCCAACATGAAAAGGCCATTTAGTTCCGTAACCATGGCCCATAAGCTCTCTTTTGTACATGAAGACACTCCACTGTTCCGAGAGTCCAGCACCAGAACCGTGATTCCGCAAACAAACCATTTAATGAATGCATCAGATTCATAGATGAAACATCATGACATACCATCGCAAGGCATGCTGCCGCCGTCCTCGATGTGCACGAACTGTGTGTTTTATCCCATGAAGTCACATTTGTTTGACGAAACATCACATTTGGCAAATGACTTCAAACGTATCCGATAAGTCTTCGACTTGAACATATACTTGCACCCATCTTTTTGACCCCTCACCTTTATGCAATAAAATATATCAACATTTTGTCTGCACACTGTAGTGCCTGAAAAAGCAGAATCGTACTGTACAATTACTCCAACAGGAAAGAGGGTTAAAAAAAAAAAAGTGTCTTCAGTGCCATTATTTGGGTTAAGGTGGTGTAGCCCGCCTCTCACCCGAAGATAGCTGGGATAGGCTCCAGCACTCCCGTGACCCTTGTGAGGAGAATGGATGGATAATAAACATAAAAACTAAAATTATACCTGTCTGCAGGCATGTGCACACATAAGCACGAGGTGAGGGTCAAGTAATTGCTCTTTTGTTCTGAATGGAAAATGTGCCCCCTTTTGCTGCAGCCAAATTTGTTTTTCTTCATTCATCAATATTAAAACAACAACAACAACAATACTCCCTCTGTCATGAATTGTATTATTTTTTACGGGAGAAACAGGGGTTTGTGGACTAATTATTTCAACTGTAGCCTTCTTTCACCTCCTTTGTTAATTGTTGTATTATCCACTGTGTCGATTGCATAAACAGTAATAAATAAACACTACTGTTTTTTCTTATTTGCATGAATATTTTTGGCGGTGTGCCCTTTGTTTTTGGCTTGAGCATCTGCCTCAAAAAATATTTGCGCATCTGTCTGCCTCTGATTGTGTCAACCTGACTGAATAATATGACAAGGTTTTTGCTAAACTCTTGTATGGGATTCAAATCGATTGTGTACTCTCTGTAAGAAAATCAATGGAAATGGCACACAATCCTGTCGGTCTGTGGAGTGACAAAACCAATCCAACATCTCTCCTCTGCGTCATCACTTCGTCAAGCCATTCCAGGAAAAGAAAATCCCCCTTGCACTCTTTTATTCAACAACTTTTCCTGCTTGTCTCACTCCTTCTTCTCTGCCTCTCTCCCCCTCCGAATTCCCTATTCTGTGTGACAATCTGGTCATTATACCATCTTCACCCCCCCCCCACCACACACACACACACACACACACACACACTTCAGCACTGCCCCGTCCTCCCCAGATCACCCCCTCCCTTTTTGCCGAGCTACTATGAGCTATATTACTTTGACCCCAGCCCATCAATCTGCTTCAATTGGATAATGATCTGTAATCACGTTCTTTGAGGGGAGTCTATAAAACGAGCCGGGGCCTCAGCACCCCTCCTGAGACGGCGCCTTCTGTTTCTTACATCCCCCCCCCCCCCCGCTCCCCTGTCAAACATTTGATCCAGGCACTTCTCTTTTCAGCTTTCAGGCCCCCACTAAATACCCTCGCACATGGGCAGCCGCTGCAGCCGGTGGTGGGCCTTGTAAAAGGGGTGAGTGCCACGGCTGCAATGTTGATTTTTCATGGCCCCCGCTTTCCAATGAGAAGGGGGCTAAGAGGGACAAGGCGGAGCCCAGCGGGAGGGAGCAGAGAAAAGGGGAAGGGGTGTTTAAAGCCAGGCCCTTGCCCCGACACCGTGGATTGCCCCCACCTCATTCTCCCACTAGGCATCACATTAAAGCTGACCCTCCATTAGGTCGTTTTGTACGATAGGCTTGTAATCGATAAAGCAGAGGAGCAGGGAGGGCTGAGGCCTACCAGAGAGAGTGGGCGTCATACAGGGAGAGCGGGCGGATAAATAGAGATTAGGATAAGGTTGATGGACAGGAAGAAAGAGGCAATGAATGAAGAATGAAATGAGTGAGATGAAATTAAGCTGTGAGCTTCCCACCCTGCATGAGGTCATTTCTCCAACTAAATTGGGTTTCAATAATTCCAACGTGACGGGACGGGAACAAAAAGCTTGAATCCAAAATCTTAGATAGAGATAGAAATCTTAAAGGAACAATACCATCTTAATAATGAGTAACGAATAATTAATAGTACCAAATTTCCCTTTTTGGAATTTTTGCCCCGGCAGTTTGTTTGGAGAGGGAAATGACTTCTTGTGTGTTACTGTATGAGAGCTTAAGTGGTTCTATCACATGTGGGGATAAGATCTGAAGTGTGTGTGTGTGTGTGTGTGTGTGTGTTGCACACACGGGGCTGTTTTCACAGCATATTGCACATTTCCAAGTCAAAACTGACCTAAGTGCGCCACCTCAGCCAACAGTTATCAATTGTTCTGTGGGGCTTCCATTGTGGCCCGCGATAGGCAGGCTGCGTCCGCCTTCGTTGAAAACACACATGCGCGGTTTTTTTGGGGTTCAGGAGGCGAGTGGAGCAGCTTGACCGCAATTTAAAACGCCATCACTTCAGCGGGGGCTTTTGTGTAATCCCTTCTGCACTCTTGAATATACATAAAAAGGCTGCATAGTTTTAAAGGCCATACAATAAATTGATGAATAGAGCATTTTCTTCCTTGCTCTCTCCCTCTATAAAGTGAGGGGCCTGTCTTGTATATCATTATTCCTTCCAACCATTCTTTTGCATGTTTAGTGCTCCTACATGTGGAGCATATGCCTTTTGAAAGAACGGCACCATGCAAGGCAGGCACAGATGGAGTCACCCTCCCAGTCGATGGGCGGACAATGGGGAATGGAAATCAAAGTTAAAGGGGTGCATCCAACCCCATTTAGGCGACACAAAGGGTGCTTGTAGGAGGCAGGGCAGTGCGGGTCGGAGGGAGGAGAGGGGAGGGAGTAACAGGGTGCAGGAACATGTCGCAGACCACTAGGCTCCATCCTCAGCTGGCCTCTCCATCACCGACCGAGACATGCTGACGACATATAAGACGCCCCGGTCTTGTTTTTGACAAATGTCTCGGGGCACACCTCTGAATCGTCAATTCATAAATTAGGGGTTAGGCTAGAACCCCTAAATTGTAATTCTTCCTCTTTCTTATGAAGATATTTTGTCCAATTCCATGCCTTCAGCTATGTGGGAACAGTTTAGCGATGGACTTATTTTCTGTTTCATCATGCGCAAAGCGAGGTCCATCAAGACACGCTTGGATGAGTTGAGCGTGGAACAACTTAAGAGCCTCCGACTTCTGCAAACTTGTGCAGATTTTGTAAGTCGGGTCTTCTCACATGACACGATCGAATGGAATACAAATCCCACATATGCACCCCCAAACTCTGGTAGAAAGTCTTCCCAGAAGACGGCAGCAAAGCGGGGATCATCACAGTATTCCCTTCCGACGAGTGACCCAATACTTCTGTCCTTGCTCTCTGTGCTGCTTGTTCAAATACACTTGAGTGATAATTAAAATCTTGATTTTACCAGGGCTCACAAGCATATATATATATATATATATATATATATATATATTTCCACTATAATGCTGTGTGGTGCTTTACAGTGTTCGATGAAAGTCTAACAAAAATGGTACCTCAATTATCCCTCAGGCATAAAATATGCTGACCTGGCGTTCAGAAAACGATGGATGGACACAACCTTGGGTGCTTATAAACTTTAACATTTGGAGCAAATTTATGCTGGTGGATTTACAAGACATTAACAGTGAAGATCAGTACGGTTAGCACATCTGCCTCACAGTTGTGAGGACCGGAGTTCAATCCCCGGCCCCGCCTGTGTGGAGTTTGCATGTTCTCCCCGTGCCTGCGTGGGTTTTCTCCGGGCACTCCGGTTTCCTCCCACATCCCAAAAACATGCGCGCTAGGTTAATTGAAGACTCATAATTATCATTTTCCAATCCACCACGATTACCATAGCGATGTTTGACCCAAGTTCAGCAATCAAACGACACAAGAAATTCACATGCACGCACAAAGTTTTCGATTGGGCTTCACGGGCCAATCAAAGTGATTTGTAACAGTCGCGTGTGACACGTGTTTCCATTACACGACTACGAAGAAACAACAGCTTGAACATGCAGTGTCGTTTTGTCACTGCCCAAACTTGGATATTTCAGCTCACTTTAACTTAACAAAACACCTTGCGGTAACTTAGGTTATGTTTTTTCGACGATAAGGAGTACGGAATGATTGGAATGGTTTTACATGAAGTGATATTGTTCAGCAACATCTGAATTGATTTGGTTAGTTTTATTTTATATGATGTTTCACGCTCTGATTTAAAAAATAAATCAATCAGAAGTTCCTCACAAGTTAGTACTTGTAGTTTTGTTTATCTTTCCAGTACCCTCCGTGTCATACCCACAATGACCTAATAATGGAGACATAATAAATACAATTTTAATAGGAATAAATTAATCCATTTTAAATTTCAATTTCATCGTCCATCTCTCCTGTCGTGTTGGTGGGTGTTTGCTTGTTTGTGCACCTATGTTGTGAATGATTATTGTTTTTATTACCAATAGCACAGATTTCGCAAAACCAAACTACACAGCAGTATCACAAAACCCATTATCATGTTTATCTATTATTTCCGGAGTTGTTCTCAACAGTAATATGTTGAGGCTTTCAATAAAACTATCACTAGGCTATACTAAGGGCTAATTTAGAGCAAAAATGTGACATATGATGGATGTTTACGCAGCATGAGAAAAAGCAAAACTGATGCCAAGACTGTTGGGGAACCAGAGTGTGCAAAGACATTTTTCTTTGAAAATTTTGATCGTAAACCAGATTGTTTGCAAACTAGGTCATTTGGAAACCAAGGCTCCACTGTATATGGACGTCTCCACATTTTACAATATGTAGTAGCCGCTAATGTGTGTGTGCTTCTGCAAAGTTCCATGTGTTAAGCTTAGATGGCCATCATCTTTCATTTGATCTTCTCCTGTCTATTTGTTGACAGTGTCTGGGGAGATGATAGCGAATAAGATAGAAGGCTGTAATGAACTTTGGTCTGACCTATGAACTTTTACCCTGACAAGATCGCCATCTGAGGGCTGCCAGCGAAGTGTCTGCCTGTGTGGTAGGACACACACACACACACACACACATGCACACAAAGAAGCACATTCTATACTGCGCTATATATAGAGCTAAAGAGTTCACATAAGATGCCAGGCCTCGACGATTTTTCCGGCAGTCTTGATTGTCCATTGCAGTCGGAGTTTGCCCTTTTTTGTGGCAGCACCAAAGCAGACTGTGATGGATGAACACAGGACTGATTCGATGACTCCTGTGTAGAACTGCCTCAACAGGTCCTGCGGCAGGCCGTGCTTCCTCAGGAAGCCGCAGGACATACATCCTGTGCTGGGCCTTTTTGAGGATGGAATTGGTGTTGGTCCCCCACTTCATGTCCCGAGTGACTGTAATTCCCAGGAACTTGAAGATTTCAACGGTTGACACAGGCCACTTGGACAGCGTGAGGGACAGCTGTCGCGAAGAATCCTTCCTGAAGTCCACGATCATCTCTACGGTCTTGAGCGTGTTCAGCTCCAGGTTGTGTCAGTTGCACCAAAGCTCCAGCTGCTCCACTTCCTGTTGATACGCAGACTCTTCACCGTCTTTGATGAGGCCGACGACTGCGGGGTCGTCCGCAAACTTCAAGAGTTTGACGGCGTTGAGGTGCAGTCGTTCGTGTAGAGAAAGAAGAGCAGCAGACGGAGGACACTTCCTTGGGACGCCTCGATGTTGGTGGTGTGTGTGTATGAGGTGGTGTCCCCAAGCCTCACCTGCTGTGTCCTGCCCGTCAGAAAGCTGTAAATCCACTGGCAGATGGCAGGTGAGATGCTGAGCTGGAGAAGCTTGGAGGAGAGGAGTTCGGGTGGTGGTGTTGAACGCAGCGCTGAAGTCCAAATCAAATCAGTCAACATCGAGAATCATGCTACTACTGTACCATAGTGTGCATAACAGAAATATCCGAAAAACATAAAATACTCTATCCAGCAGGGGTTACAATTACATACAATTAATGGAATAACTTTCATAGTCACTCCCTGACCAAACTGTTCGTCGAGATGATGTATCTTTTAACTATCCATCCATCCATTTTCTGAGCCGCTTCTCCACACTAGGGTCGCGGGCGTGCTGGAGCCTATCCCAGCTATCATCGGGCAGGAGGTGGGGTACACCCTGAACTGGTTGTCAGCCAATCGCAGGGCACATAGAAACAAACAACCATTCGCACTCACATTCACACCTACGGGCAATTTAGAGTGAACTACCATGCGTGTTTTTGGGATGTGGGAGGAAACTGGAGAAAACCCACGCAGGCACGGGGAAAACATGCAAAGTCCACACAGGCGGGGCCGGGGATTGAATCCGGGTCCTCAGAACTGTGAGGCTGACGCTCTAACCAGTCGTCCACCGTGCCGCCTCTTTTAACTATCAGATGAAAAATGATTCATTTAGTCATTTTCCTATAATATCCAGGAACCACGTGTTGCCAAAAGATTTTGTGAACACTGAAACACACACCCAATGTGTCAGAACTGTCGAAGCCAGACCTCTGCAATAATTGACTCAATTGATCCAACGTGCAGAGTCCAGCCTGCCTCCTCTCCACGGGTTGTCCAATCAATGCCTGATCTTCTCTGAAATGACATGTCCCCTAACAAATTACAACTAATGAAGTAATCATCTGAATTTCATTGCATGGGGGTGCGGTAACATTATTACCCACCATGGCTCCGTTTTGATGGAGGGGGAGATTGGGGGTTATGAGAGAGTTGATAACAGGTGTGGCCATACTGATAATATGCCACGAGCTATTTAGCACCTGATTTGCTCCAAAATACAAATTGTAATGAAAAAAAAAAATGCCATTACCCAAATTCGGCTCAATTCGGTTGAACTCATCTTCAATTTATAAGACTTCAGTTGGATCCTATGAGGGAATGTAAACGTCACTCTTAGTCCTCTGCCTTGTACTGTACTGCTGATGGTTTTGAGACAGGAGACCACACCAGCAGCTCACACTCTCTGCATGAGTCCAACCATTTTCCTGCAATTCTGCTGCCAAATCTCGTGCTTCTCTTTCCCACTTCTCTCCTTCTCCGCTAGACCACTTCCTCTCTACCATTTCAGGGTTGATGGCAGATGGTGTTTTAATAAAGTCCAGTAGGAATAGTAGTGTGAGTAAACAATGCAGCACATGCCAACTCCGTAATTGCTGGGCACTATTACAACCCCTGTGTCTGGCAAGGGAGGGCTGGATGGATAAAAAAAAAAAATAGATGAAGAGGCCAGCGCACAGTGAGAGGATAAATCAGAAATGAGAAAACAAGTGCACGGGCAAATAAGGGAAAAGCAGAATTTGGAAAAAAAGGAAAGAGGAGAGGAGGTACGGAGGGGGCGGACATCATACAAACATATACCTAGCAGCTGGAGCTAGAAAAGCGCAGCTGGCGAAGGTGCAGGGAGGCCACAGGGAGGAGGGGGCCGAACAAGGCTGGGCCTGGCTGGTGGAGGCTGGGCTGTACTGGGATGGTCGAGGCCAGCGGGTGCAGTGCCGGGCTTACAGCCTCCAGGCTATGGGCTCTCAGCCCAGTCTCTGAGTCCCAGGCCCTACTCTATGGGCTCCACCGCTGACACAATGCCAATGCAGTCCTCTGTCAAACCCCCAGTCAATGGTCAGACACAGTGTAGGAGAGGCAAGCAAGACCACCTTTGCAACTTTCATTCGAAGAGGAAGCAAGGAATATTGTATGTTCTACTCCTTGGCCCCAATTAATGAATACAATTTGTCCGTGATATACAATAGGGCTTGTTAGGGCTCGGACTTGCCTTCTAAATTGAATCGTTACTAATCGTGCTATTTCATTATAATTGTCCAACAAATGAAAAATCCAATTCGCCACGTCTCCCTCCAGAAAAGCTTTCTTTTTCATTTCAAATGTCTTATTTTAACTAGGATCTCTCACCATACCTTGGCCAGCGGCAGAAGCCAGCTCTGATTTTGTGCCTGTCGGTGTCATAGAGTAAATCCTCCCTGCCTTGGACCAGCTGCTTCCTTTCTAGCTAGCCGGCTGACTACCTAGCCAGGGTTACCTAGCCGGCCGGCTATCTGCCACACGCTGTGTTGACCAAACTTTCTCCCATTCATGAATATGAATATCCGTGCAACTCCTGAGGGCCAGGCTAATGGACGCCTCCTTCCGTGGGGATCTCAGGTTTTTTTTAAAAACAAATTTTATGCTGAGATCACGCTGGAACTGCATCTGCGTACATGCGCCAAAACTATGTGCAGTAAGTACAATTGGAATCGATCGTAAAACAAAGGCTAAAAATCGTGAAATACAATGTAATCCATCCATCCATTTTCTTTACCGCTTATCCTCACTAGGGTCGCGGGCTGCCGGAGCCTATCCCAGCTATCTTCGGACGAGCGGCGGGGTACCCTGAACCGGTTGCCAGCCAATCGCAGGGCACATACAAACAAACAACCATTCGCACTCACATTCCAGTACCAGGTTCCCTCCCACGCAGGCACGGGGAGAACATGCAAACTCCACACAGGCTGGGCCGGGATTTGAACCCGGTTCCCAGGACTGTGAGGCACATGTGCTAACCAGTCTTCCACCCTGCCGGCTCATATATTGTAATATTTTTCAAAATATTTTTCTCTCTGTTCCATGATTTAAGGAGCAAGTCTATTCTCCCAAACCAACAACTTTGGAAGAACTTGAAGTTATGTCTTCCATCCCACAAGAGTTCCTTGTGAAATCAGTTCATGCGGTTCCCAGGTGGCTTGAGAAACTAGTGGCTCATGCTAGCGCCCATATCGAATTTTAAATAAAACACTTTCTTGTCATGTTCATTTCGTGTAAGAATTATAGTTCAGAAATAAATTACAAGTACTTAAAAATAAGGAGTTACTTTTCAATCACCCTGTATATACAGTGGGTACGAAACGTTTTCAGACCCTGTTACATTTTCACTCTTTGTTATATTGCAGCCATTTGTTAAAATCACTTAAGTTAATTTTTTTCCTCATTAATGTACACACAGCACCCCATATTGACAGAAAAAAAACATAATTGTTGAAATCTTTGCTGATTTATTAAAAAAGAAAAACTGAAATATCACTCAGCTATAAGTATTGAGACCATTTGCTGTGCCACTCATATATTGAACTCGGGTGCTGTCCATTTCTTCTGATCATCCTTGAGATGGTTCGACACCTTCGTTGGAGTCCAGCTGTGTTTGATTAGACTGATTGGACTTGAAGCTGTTAACATATTGCTGGACCTTACAGACACACACACAGACACACACACACACACACACACACACACAAAGGGTGCATTGACAAAAATATCTTATTCCAATTGTTTCTTATTCCATTTAATCACTATCATTTTTCACTTAATCAAGAACAAGCATACTCATTGTTGGTTTAAAAATGGTAGTATTGAGTCATATTGGTCAAATGTTAACCTTATAAACCTCACAGGCATATTGGGACATTGTCAATATGCTGACATATAAACAAGCCTAACGGTACAGGAATTTCTCCACGTTCAGGAACAAAGATAGAGCTTATCTGTTATCAACTGTTATCATTGCTTGCAACGCTACGTTTTTGTCAATCCATATTTTCATGCACGTTAGAGCCTTTGAAATGCAATACGTGGTCTTTGCAAGTCTGCCGAGAGCCTTCCCATGATGCACTTTTCGGCCGATCTGATGTCAATCAGAAAGCATCTCTACACAAGCCTGACAGCTTTGCTCCCTTACGTCACACACCTGATTGGCTCAGGGATTTTCAAGGGAAAAAATGTGACCTGATAGATGAGAAGAAAATGCAAGGACAGTAAAACAATCGTTTTCCCTTCCTAAAATTGATGGAGTACTTCCCAAAGCCATATAGTTAGTGGCTCTCATCAAGGACAATTAAAGAAAATGACTTGTTTTAAAGCCCAGTTTAAATGACTGGTCTCCTTAACCTTGAAGTTCTCCGTCCACATGAATACTGAATGAGTCTTAACCTTCTGTTCTCATGCTAATTGAAGCAGAGAGGGCATATTACATATTTGCAATTAGGACCTGGTGGATAGGGCTTAAGCTCTGAGCCTCATTAGCTTCATGAGAAGGACTCTATCAATTATGCAGGTGAAGCTATGGTGATGATTTGAAGAAAATTCAGCTATCCACCGGAGTCATTATAATGAAGGATTCCTATTGGACATTGTCATGAATTTCAATCTCATGAGGGCACTTTTTCTCTTGCAAAAAGGGCCTGTATGTGAAAGAGAAAAAAGAGAGATTGGGTGAGTTGGACACCGCAAAGTCTTGTACTGAGAGACAATCTCAGGCGAGTTATATGAAGCTAATCCATACAAAAGCTAACACAAACACAGTGCCCAAGGCCATCGGCCAAATACAACATCAAACGGTCTCCTGACAGGACTGCTGATAAGCACAAACAAGGTTTCGTGTCGAAACACAACATCTCCCCTATGACATCTTGAACTTCTGTCTGACCGACTCTTCTCACATACTTTCAGGCCTTGAGATTTTGCCTACTCCCCCTCAAGGCAACAAGGCAGAGCAAGAAGAAACTGAAAGAGTGACAACTCAGCAGAGTGAAGTATGAGCTCCATTTTATCTATCCTTCTAGTTGCGGCGTGTGGTCACCATAAGGACTGTCCACATGGACATGTCATACTTACATACGTAGGGCAAACCATGGTCATATAGTTTAAAACCCCAAATTCCTGTCAGACATTACCTCAGGCCACCTCCTTAATCCAGTAAATCCAGTATGCCACCATTAATCTTGAGTGAGGGTCTCGAAAAGGTGGCAACGGGGAATCCAGGTATGGTGGAAGTAGGTCAGAGGACTCCGACCGAAGCGAACGCAGCTGCTCCTTCAGGATCTCAAGCTACATTCAAATCTACATCGTCCTCATTCCCTCTTTAAGATGCAGTAGTGAGAGGCTTTTCTGTGCTCGCTAGCATAAATGTAAACAACATTTTAAACAAATAAAAAATGATGATATGATGAAAATATTATATTAAAAAAAGATATACATATTCTTAGTAATGAACTGATAACAGAACATGATGAAACGTAAATACATCAAAGAAAAGATTGTTGCATTACACGTTTACAGCACGTGGAAAAGCACCATACCATACCATGTTGACCTAATGACCTAATGTCTTCAAGCTGTCATTGCAAACAAAGGCTTTTGTAGTTCCGAGGACCCGGGTTCAAATCCGGCCTCGCCTGTGTGGAGTTTGCATGCTTTCCCTGTTGTTGCGTGGGTTTTCTCTGGGTACTTCGCTTTCCTCCCACATCCCAAAAACATGCATGGTAGGGTAAATGGAGACTCTAAATTACCCATAGAATGCGTGAATGCGTGTCGCAAATGGTTCTTTGTCGAGATGTGCCCTGCGATTGGCTCGCAACCAGTTCAGGGTGTACCCCGCTTAGGTCTAATTGCCTTCTGCATGAACGCCGCCATGACGAACCCCTAAACGTGATAGATTTGTCAGAACATACCGAGAGCCAGCTGGAACCAAATGGCGTCTGCCTGAACGCCATCAGTCAGTTCTAGCCCTCTTGTTCTTTCCTCTCTGTCCTCCTGTCCCCCGCAGTGTCTCATATCATTTTTTTCCCCTTCACCCTTTAGCCTTGCCTTCTTCGCCACACATTTTTTTTGTAGATTATGATTGTTCAGACTTTGAAGAACATGAGAAATTCCATCCCGACTTCGATTGTGATTTTGATTTCCCCGGTCCCTCCCAGTGTTGTTTGTCTCGTCATGGTCCTTTTTTTGTTTGTTTGCGTTTTCCTTTTTTCTGGCCCGTGTGAGCCCTCTGACCTCTGTCACCTCTGACCTTTTACCAGGGTACATACTCCTTTGGCCATTTACACCGGGACTGTGTTGTGCCCAACTGAGGCGCCCAAGTCCAGATCGCCATGTTGATCTTGCGCCGCCACGGCTGTCTTTTCCACACCTCGAACCACCCACATCTGTCTTGTCACATTGTGCTGCAACGGTTTCCTTGCCACATCATTCTGGACCTGTTTCTTCACCTCATTTGTCGTGCCCATCATTTCACAAGTCTGTCCACCCATTTTGCCAAGCTCCCCTTCTCTAGTTCCTGCATACTTGTTTCAGGTATCACTGAACCTCGATGTTGGCAGGCGGAACAGGCTGACGTAGCACCAGTATTTTCACGACCATAAGGCGCACCGAAAAGTCTTACATTTTCTCCAAAATGGACGGGCGCTTTTTAATGGGGCGCGCCATCTATAAATGTTGTGTGATGAGTGCACCGCTTGATTTTTTTTTTCCTCTCAATGTCTTCATGTCTCCAAAGTGTTCTCTGTCAATTGACGGTCTGTTGTCGTACTCGAGCGGCTCCAACTACCGGAGACAAATTCCTTTTGTGTTTTTTGGACATACTTGGCAAATAAAGATGATTCTGATTCTGAAATGACCTTTCTGTTTGTGTCACATTTTCAGAAAGTGTTTTCAGAATGCAAAAAAAAAAATTGGGGGGGAGCAACACATTTTTTTAACCCTTATAAATAAGATTCAGCCACAATAAACAACATATGTTGAATAGGGATGGGCTTAATAGTTCTGTTGAATGTGTGGAATTTTTGATGAATCGTGTCTCGAAGTCATTGAGACAAAATGGACTGCACGAATTGGCTGCAACCAACAGTGTTGCTGTTGATTCAGACCTACCTAGTTTGCGGTCTGAAAAACATGACATCAATCATGGGAAAGTTGAGCTACAGCCACGCTATGGCGCAACTCCCCCAGACAGCCTTCTTCTGCGCTATTCAAAGACCCACGTTGAAACAGGAGTCCATAACGTTCAGAGGTTTTCCCATGTCATTACAAATATTTCAAAGATCCAAATGTATTTCCAATTTCCCCCATTTTCAATTGAATTAATTTCATGCCATCCCAAATGAATACCTCCCTGAAAGCGGTATTCATAAGTCATCATATACATCAAGACCATTTTTGATACAGGTCTCATATTGCATTTATGAGTAAAATGCAGGTTATTGTGCATTATTTTTCAAATTCCCTTTATCAGAGAGAATTCTGAGTGTGGAATGTTTCAGTGCACGGAGCGTGATTTTAAATGCTACTGCACATTTAGTTAAAGTTGTTCATATAGTGAAATACTCCATCCTTGTCCAATGAGGCTAAGAAAATATGGAGCTATACGTAACTGTATTACAATATTGCCTTTTTACACCTCATCTATCATGAGTGCAATTTCATGGGGCACCTTTTTAAAAATTAATTTCATTCTTTGACCTACTACGAGCGGAAGCACTAAAATGGGTAGGCTCTGAGTGAAATTGCACTTGTGGCTCCACTTCATGGATCACTTTTTCAATTACCTCGGAATACTGCATTTTGCGTGCGTGCATGTATGCGTGTATGCGAATGAGAGCAAGAGAGTGCATCAGGTTTATTTACTGAGATAAGTGGCATGGAAAAAATATCCCATGAGCGGATGTGATTCGATGGGTGACGCATGCGTCTGTGTCACTGAGCCTTTTTATAACTATAGAATAAAACACAGTTATTGGCATGCCTCGAACCGAAATTATTGACAGCAATGAGTTTATTTCCGGGACAATGTTAAAACTTTAGGAATTCCATTTACATTGCAGTTCCGAGTGCCGAATTACATAGCCACTAATTTGATCCTTAACAAGCCACGTGTTGAGTTATTCATGACTGATTCAAGCTGACAGTACCAATCGAACATTATACTGGAAATTGCTCCGACTGAATGTAGTTCTCCCCAGCCATCCTCCCCGCCACGCGGAACAGGATAAACGGTGTAAAGCAGAGCTTCTCCAACTTTCACCTACAAAAATGCTTAGCTCTCCAAAGATCCAACAAAACGAACACGCCAACAGAAATGTACTTAAATAAATGTTTAAACCTAAACTGTTCTTAAAGATTAAATGCAAATGCATTACACTTTAAAGTTAAATACAACCGAACTGTAGTTAGGCAGTGATTCTTTCACCTACCGCAAGACGGAGCCCACGTAACACGAATGGCACTCGTACCACATTTTGAGAATCACTGGTGTAGAGGATGGATGGCTGGATGGTAAAATGTTAATGAGAGACAAAGATTCTGTCACTAAGCATGCTGTGTTGTAAAATCCCAAGTCTCAATCATTGAGCTTAGCCAAAAAGTTGATATTGACATACCACAAAAACGTTTAACTGCTAAGTTACCTCTGAAAATGGAGTCGCCTCTTTCCTCTGGAAGAAAAGTCACTCCTTGACAGACAGGAGACGACGACTCTCTATCCTTACATGCCATGCCAACCACATCCTGACATAAAGAGGACCCTGGGAACCATTATGTGGGAGTGTCTTCGAGCTTTGTACAACTTCAGTGTTGTGTATAATAATAGACACATATCAAGCACAGGCTATATTGAGCCAATAAACAATTTCCATGCCGTAGATCCTTACCAGAATCATCCCACTTTTATGTCTTTGTCTATGTCTTTCGCACCAAAAATAGCGAAAGATAAGCTACATATCTATGAATGAATTAGCAATTTTCTTGATAATGACATCTACAGCCTTCATGTTGCAATTTAAATCTTAAAATGAGAACATCGTGTTCTGGAAATAACCCGTCACTCGTTTCAACCTTGTTTTGTCATCGTGGCATGGCAAAGAGCGTGGAGGGGTTGCCATGTGGATGTAATTTTACCAGGAAGATTTACTGTGTATTTCTACCACAAATCAAACAACAACAAAATAAAAGCACACAGCTTTGAGGGCAGAAAATAAACCCAGAACTGATCTGCATTACACTGAAAGAAAGAAGAGTGAAGTCAGAAATCGAAGGAGACAAAATCTGAATGTAATGATTGTGGAGTCGTACACATTTCCTTTGATTACAAGGTATTAGTGTCATCCATGGGCCCATTGGCAGGGAATGCCACATTGGAACAAACACAAACGTCAATGCCTGTTAATTCACTTATAATCATGTTTGAATGGATCGTCAGTGAGCTGCCGTTTCTGCCTTTCTTCCCTGCAATTGTGAATGAGCACGATGAGAGATTTACGGGAGAGAGAAGTGGCTGAAACCACACAACTGGATCCTGTTCAGGCGGGAAGAGGTCTCTACCTTGCAACGTGGTTGTGCGTTGACTCAAGACTCAGATTAGATCCGCTATTATTACCAGAAATGTACCCTAATATTCCCGCCCATTTGCAACCCAAGTCTAAGAGCCTTCGTATCCCTCTATAAACATTATGCGGATGGGAAAATACCATGAAATACTACTACCAAAAAAATATGCAATCTGAACTGCAGCGCACAAAATGTTGCTCAGCAGCTTTGACAAATTGTTTGGGATGCCACCACTGGAGCACTGCAGAGTAGCCTCCCGCTCCCACGACATTTTCACTATTAATCAAGCTTATCTTCACCTCCGTCACAGTGTAAATGCTTTCACCACCTTCCGTGAACACACACACACGGGTGCCTATCACCATCACGTGGCATCCGGACCATTCGTTAGCTACCACGCTAAAGGCTACTGTATAGCTTTACAATGTCATAAAGACAGTGTATGAACTCAACCAAAATGAGCGGCAAAATATCAGAGGCAGACCACTCAGCGGTTAGGACGTCTTCCTCACAGTTTGAATATCAGCTCTGGCCTGCTCGTGGAGAGTTTGGATGTTCTTCCTGTGCTTCCATACTCCGACTTCCTCCCACAGCACATTAGATTCATTCAAGCTACTAAATTGTCCATAGGTACGAATGCGAGCGTGCATGGTTGTTTATCTACACTGATTGCCGCTCCATCGAATGATAGGCTCCAGCTCACCAGCGACCCTAAGTAGGAAACTGCATTATGATTCAATAGAAATTATGGATTCTGAGAAATGGATCTATTTGTTGATTTGTTTCACATTTTTTCATTTTTTTTGGGTTCAATTTCCCCCCCTCATCTTCTTGTGGAAAAAGTTCAACTTGTGGGTTCTCCTTTGACTGATGGCAATTTTATAAATCGTGATTATGCACAAACTTATGAATTTGAATAACAATAAATATACTTTTTGACACACAATAGCATTAGTCTGAATTTTCATTTGCATTTATAGAATAAATAGCTATTTTAGGTTGGGGACATTTCCATCAAAATCAAATGGTAATGTATAAACTTTAGGTGCGTAAACTTTTCCACATACACACTATCTGAATGTGAGTGAAATCGGCTTGACATTAAAACCAAATGAGATAAGGTGCGACGACATGATCGGTAATTTTGACGTGCCTGGCGCAAAACCGCCATGGGACGCTTCAGTCATTCTGACACTTTTTTAACAGAATCTTTGTTTTGATAATCCGTCTATGGCTTGATACCTGTCATGGTGCAACGCAGTAACCGCAGAGCCCCCTCAATCTTTCAGCCAAATCTCCCTGTCTACAGCGCACTGGCCCCACGATAAGAAGGTGACACTGTCACTCCAGCCCACACATACAAACACACACGCCCCAACCGCATAATACACACTTCTTTTATCCACGTACGCACAAACAGCCTCGGAGGCGTGCATAGGCGTTCGGCATCATGCTAATTTTCATTGTTGTGATAAAAATAAACAGGTCTGGGGAGCTGAATCCCAAGGCCTGAGGGTCATGGTGCGCTCGACTGACAAGGGTGGGGGTTTGTAGGGGTGCGGGCGGGTCGCGGAGGAGGAGGGGCAAAGTTGAAGCTCAGACTGAATTACCTTGATGCAACGCGACAGCCTCACATCACTGTCACCAGCCTGTTTGAAAGGGCTAGATGGGGCTGCGGTGCTAACTTGGAGTAGGCCGCCTGCGATGGATGTGTGTTGACAGTACGTTGTGTTCAAGGGCACATTGAAATGAGCGCCGAGCAAGCGGGTGGGGTGGGGGGAGTTTGCTTAGCCATGTGTGCCCTAATTGTTATCTGGTGGCTGATGGTGATGGCTGCATGAGCGTAGAATACACTGTGACATTATACGTGGCTCACAATGCTCCAATAGTCTGGAGGTGTCACGCTCGAACAAGTCAAGTCACGTCATTAATGTTAATATTGCATGACGTTAAGATAATTATAGCTGTGTGGCACGTAAAGGAGCTAAAAAAAAAAATATATATATATATATATATATATATATATATATGTTGGTTATGTTCATTAAACCGGATATTTGAATGCTATGTGAACAGCAAGTAGCAGCATCTGTATGAGGGCACTTTTAATATGGGTCATATTCATATGATTTGATCAATAATGCTTAAGAGACTTACACAAAAAAAAGTTTTGGGATGCCGCCTTAGTTTTGTTTGGGTAAATGTCTCCCATACCGAAACAGCCATGCTTAAAGTCCTTTTTTTGACAAGTTATTTCGTTATTTAAAATTGTAGCCATTCACAGTAAAGGCAATCCGTATTGACAGAGCAAATGGCGGTGGCCCATCGAAATGCAGTTCTTTTTTGAAACGGCAAATACCAAAAGTGGATAACATATCAATATAATATATATACATAATACAATATACATAAACAGCTTCATAAAAATCGTGTGCGTTTTGCAATTTACATTGTTGCATTTCAAATTCTGCGGCTACAAGTGCGTAAATGATCCTAAGGACTCATTACACCCATTACACTCTCGTCACTAATTCATACGTAACAAAAGATCATACATAACATAATGACATATATACATACACACATATAAATCAACAAATATCAATAATAATAATATAGTAATAACACCATTTATTTTGCTGCCTGTTGTTGTGTGAATACAAAATGGCTGCCTCATCCTGGCACTTCAGCTCACAGATCCCTCTGGTGTATCGCAACAACATAATGAGGCTCTCTCCAGTGGCATTAACGGGAAAGACAGATGGAGCGACAAAGAAGGACCAAACAAAAAAAAGGCACTCTGAACACACTCAGTAGCATTTGTGTTCATTTTCATGGAAAAGCCATATTAAGCAAAAATGTAATTAGCGGTTTCAGAAAACATGTTGTAAACCAAGAAACTTAATTTCGGACACCTTACAGTAAAGACATTTTGGCATTAAAAGTTAGAAAAAATACTACTTTGGAATTTGTTGTTGTTGTTGTTGTTGTTGTGCTGCCAGTAATTCCAATGCCAGTAAAATGTATCAGTAAAATTAATCGATTTTCAAAAGGAAATGCACTTTTCTGTCAAATTCTATGAAAATGACCCATACGCGGCTTCATGAAACCAGGTATTTGAATGCTTTGCGAACAGCAAATAGTTTTCTCTTCTTCACAGGTGAGGTGCCACAAAAGAGCACTAGGTGGTGCTTGAAGCCAGCACACACTGACACGCCCGCGAGCACACGTGCACGAACGTGGATTTACATCCACTCCCGTTTCAATCAGATTTGAAAGAGGTACCAAACTGCTTCACCACGCAGACAAAAGGGTCAACTCACAGACCTCCTCACTGTCCACGGGCTTCCCTTTCAGGCCTCTCCTTCGCTTGCCTCGTCCTCCATCGCGCGCTCATCGAGTCTGAGCCTCTAAATCCATGGTAGCCCTCTGATCAGCTGGCCTCTGCTTTCGTTCGGTTGTGTCACGTGGTCAGTTGCAACACAAGTACCTGTCAAAAGCGCGCACACACGCGCGCGCGCGCACTGTGGAACGGAGGCTAATTGTGATGACCCACAGGATGTATGTGTTTGTCTG
Organism: Phyllopteryx taeniolatus; assembly: GCF_024500385.1. Classification (NCBI taxonomy): domain Eukaryota; kingdom Metazoa; phylum Chordata; class Actinopteri; order Syngnathiformes; family Syngnathidae; genus Phyllopteryx; species Phyllopteryx taeniolatus. The sequence goes on along the minus strand of NC_084521.1, from coordinate 15,803,531 downwards.
CAAAAGGAATGTGCTAATACGAAATGCATTTGAACAACACTGACCCATTAAATCCTTTTTAGTAGCTGCATAACAGGTGTATTATTGCATCCTGTCTAAAACTTTGTGCAGGGTGCAGCTTTTTACACACAGTACAAGGAAGTAGTGCTATTTATTGTCACTGCTATTTCTGCATGCACCTCTTTGAACTCATCATTTTATTTTGCATTTATCCTTTATTGTCCCATTGAGATACAGGATCTCTTCTTTCAGGGAGTCCTGGCCCAAGATGTCACACATAAAGTTTTCAACATAAAAAAAAAACAAGGCACACATAATAGTCATGAAAAAACAAAAACAAAAAGAGCATTAAGACAGGCAAACAAACAATCAAAAATCAAACAGGCAAACACAGTAGCCCATTGCTGTGGTGGCAAGAAGCATTGAGTGCCCCTGCAGAATGGATTGAAATGCAATATTAAAAATCTTCCGTTACAAAGTTGATCATTCTGTTTTTTTCGGGGGGTTTACATGGTCACAGAGGAATTCATTTAACAATTGTCCATAGGTGCCAATGTGAGTGTGACCTGCGATTGGCTAGCCACGAGTCCAGCATCCCTCACCCAAAATCAGCGGGGGTGGATGGATGGACGTATGGATCAAAATGTATGGATCAAAATGAACATGTCTTGGGTGGATTATGTTTGTGGTTTGCATTGCAACATGTGAGGGAGATTTTTCCAATGTTCAGGTTACCTTCTTTAGTGTGAATCCAATATCATTCTGGCCGGTGTGTGCGCTGTGCAGTAAATGTCCTTGAGATCGGCAATTCCTATAGCAAGTATCATGATTTGCACACTGTTCGCTGGAGTAAAACTGAAGAGAATATAAACTCAGTCGATTAGTCCCTGTAAATTGAGAAATGAAATAAATACATGTTCTAAATTTGATGAGACACAGAGAACCGTTGTTAACAAACCTGCCAAATATGAACGATTCAAACAAAAACAAAAAACGGCAAATGTGGCTTCAAAAATCATGAAAAATCAATCGGTTGTTTCCGCTCTAAAATGCTTCGGGTGTGTCCGCTGAATGCGTGAAACCACAGTACTTTGTCAAACATTTTTCTTATGCCTACACATCCCTGCATGTTTGAAAATATTTCTGCCTAAAGCCTGCGTTGGTTAGAATATATCCCACCAGGCTGTCACGGGGCTTTCCACGCCGCAACGGGAGGCGCTAGCCACCAGCTAGCTCATAGGCTAGCAAGCTTCGGGGGTTAATCTCGGCCAGTTGATAGGCGGTGGTCTCATAAAATAATGATAATAGTAATAATAATTAAGCAACTCACAATTGCGACTGTTAACCACTGATGTGGTTTTTATGTAGTGAGGGAGGGGGGACTCACGCCGGACACCCAAGTGCGATTCTGCTAGTGTGGCCCACTCCTGCTGGTTAGCGATATGTGTTGTCCTCAATAACGGGCTACACAAGGACAGTGAGTGTGTATTTTGTCCGTATCGTGGCCGTGTGGAATATGTTGCCTTTGTGTCATATGTGTACACGTCGGCGGGTCCGTGGAGTAGCCGTGTGAGCGTCCCAGTTGATCTTAAGCAACTAAATAGTACCAGCTTGCCGGGCTCTTAACCTTCCCCTTACAGAGAGAAGAGATAATGAAGTCCTGAAAGGCTTCCTGACTCCCTCATCTGGCTTTGTTTAGGCCCCGTTCACCCTCCCTTTGCTTGAGGAAACCCATTATCCCATTGAGAGGACAGTCACGCGGACACTACAAGACCAAACAAAACAAAACGCCAACTCTTTATAGAGGCCTGCATGGTGCACATGGCTACATTGACTTTAAACGTGGCTCTTCTGAAATGTGCTTGATATTTCTGCAGAATTATTTATAAATTACGTGGCCTGCGGAGCTTTATTTTAGCATGACTTTTAATAATGCTACGGTGGAGTATAAGAATACTGAAATGAGGAAAAAAAAGGAAACATTTCCAAAAATAACTGAAAAAAAATTGCCAGATAGAGATTTTATTCGCATCAAAATGTTTTTCTCATAAAAGTATATTTTTTCTTATAAAAGCATTTATATTTTTGCTTTATTTTCTCTTAAGATATTTTTGTCCTATTTTTTTGTCTTTATTCTTTTCTTAACAAAAATACTGTTTCTCACACAAGTATTTTATTTCTCATAAAAAACTTTATTCTAATAACATTAGGCTGTTTTTTCAACACATACTTTTTTTTTCAAAATATCTTTCTTGCCAAGTTTGCCATTCTCTTTAATTCTCACATTATCATTTCATTTTCAATTTTCGGTAATGGTCATAGCAGTAGTGGGAGAAAGAAACGGAACGCATCATTCTCCAGCTGAGAAGATTCCCAGTCAACCACCATCTATTGCTCTCTCTTCTATATTTTCACACCAGCAATAGCACTTCATTTTAATTTTACAGTTTGTGTATATTCAATTGAGGGAAATTGTTTCCACTTGGGTTTTGCCAGTCTATTGAGAGCAAGGCAAGTGAGATATGGGGAGCACATATGGCGAATAAAAAACTGCAGCATGTTAAAATTGAATTTGTATTCAGCAGGAAGTGGGTTAACCCAGTTAAAAGTCAGCGAATCCAATAGCGCCGGCTGATATGTGGTGTCAAGACATTCTCCTTTGGGGAGCCCAAGCGTGTACGCCGCCTACCTCGGCTCCGTGCATGTTTCCAGGTGATGATAATAATACATCACGTTGTTTAGTGGCATATTTATGTAACAGCTTGGCGAGACGAGGCATCCTTGACGTTGTTCTTTGAAATCATCTCCTTAAGATGCGTGCCATTTGCTCTTATTTTCTCATCCTTATCAGTTTTGACAAGATTGGAAATTTTATTAGAGTGTTTTTTGTTTGTCACAGTTAAATGCCTCCTCTTCTGGTTTTGTTTGATAGAATGATTTATCTTTTTTTTTTTTTTTTTTTTAAGAGTGAGTGTATTCATGTCCTCATGTTAAAGAAGACAGCGATGTTTTCATAAAAAAAAAAAAAACAGAGTATGAAGATGACAAATATCTCTTTGTTATTGGAATATATTGCCTGCCCCTGGTTCATTGATTTTTTTTATTACAGGAGCTAGCACGACTGTCAGCAAATAGCGGGAAATGTGTTGCTGTCATTTGCTTCGGAATACTTGAAGCTGATCATTTCTGTATAACATGTACACGCTTGTGTACATGCTTGTGTCAGCAGCAGCGAGCGTCTCTTGGCTATGTGAATGCGTTTACATGTGGGAGGCGCAGCTGTGAGCAGTGATGGCGGAGCGACGCAACGAAAAGGACAGAGAGGATTGTAGATAGATGGAGAAGAGAGGGAAAGAGAAACGAGCCAGACAGTGTGTGTGTGTTTGTTTGTGTGCGTGTGTGTGTGTGTGTGTGGGGGGGGGTTAAGTTCAGTCTACGAGAAGAACACATCTCCCGCCGCCAGCAGTCTGTCAGTGGTGGTCTCCTCTTCCAGTCTGCAGCAGCATCGACCATTAAGGCACCAGCAAGAGCTAAACCCAAAATCTGGAGAGTAAACGCTTGCCGTTTCATAGCTTATTCGTTACACATAAGGTACAGAAGAGCCCCCAAAGTCAAACGCTATCCACTCCATCAAGATGTTTTTTCAAGATGAACAGGAAAAATGCAAGAAATAATGTGAGGGCAGCTCTATGATGCACATGGTTAGCATGCATATTCTCTTTTACATGGCTTTAGTGCTGGTAGCCCTCCCAAAACATGCAACTGGAAACAGTTGTTTGAAGGTGCGAATGCAAGTTTATAAATGGTTGTTGGTCTCTGGGCCCAGCGATTGACTGGCAATCTCAGTCTGTTGGTATAAGCAATCCAGCTTTCCCGTGATTCTCAACAACTGATCCAGGCAAGGTACAGCCAGTGGGCCACATCCGGCCCATCTACTGTCTCCGACCAGCCCTCCCCGTGTTTATGACTTGAAAGAAAACGTGTGGACAATGCCAACAGTGGTCCTAATGTGAGCAACATTCAAATTTGTATCCTTGGAGTGAAGAGGGCCAGGGGGATTTGCCTTGATAAGACTCATATTAACAGTCTGATAGAGTACAAAGAAGGTGTATTATAGTTTATGATTGTAACATTATCTATCAATGTCAATAATATTATATAGCTATCTATACAGTGTTATGATATGAATCCAGACTAGGAAAAACAAATGAGTTTGGTTGGTGCTCAAAATGTCAGCCCATTTAAAAAATATAAAAACAATAATGGTTTTTGTGAATATCTACATGAGTAGCAGCTTATTTAAACAAGACAATGTCATGTTTTATATAAATAGATAAAATTAATAAAGACCACAGTTGAGGTTAGCATAATGGCCTTCCAGTTTCTCATGTGACCCCCTTTGGAAAATTAACTGCCGATTGCCTACCCCAGCTCAACAGGATTACCGGTAAATATGTGTGAATGTAATTGTGTAAATGGTCACACAAGTATAAAGACAAATGAATCCATCCATCCATTTTCTATTCTGCATCTACGCATTAGGTAGGTGGAGACTTATTACCCTTTTTCTCTTTTCCTTCTCTGGTGGTTTTCTGTGGTGGCATCACAAAGATTAGCCAAACAATTCAGGGCATGGGCTACAAGGGGGCCACATAGGGCTACACACTCCCTAAACAGATGTATGATAAGCCCAGGTGGAGACAGGCTTCAGCAAAGAGACGTGGAATGTGGGATGAATTTTCAGAGACTGTGGAAGCTTCAATTGGACAGAAGTGGGATTGATGATTTTGGTAATGGGGAAGGGACCAATAAAACGCGGAGTGAGTTTCCGGCACGCTATCTGAAGTGAGAGGTTGTAAGAAGAAAGCCAGACAGATTGGCCCACCTTGTATTCGGCCGTTGGGGAGCGATGACAGTCCGCTCGGACGTCTTTCCACACTGCCTGAATTCTCCGTAGATGATCCTTGACGGCGGGGACTGCCACTGCCTTCTCCTGTTCTCTGAATAATGGGGGTTGGTAACCATAGCAAGCCATGAATGGGGACATACCGGTAGCGGCACTGGTGAGGAAGTTGTGGCCGTACTCAATCCATGGGAGGAATGAATTCCAGGAGGAGGGGTTGCGTGCGGCAACACAACGGAGGGCAGATTTAAGGGATTGGTTTGCCCGCTCCGTCTGGCCGAGAGGATTTTGCACACTCTTGTCTTAGTTCTGGCAGCGTGCAAGTCCTCAAGGGTGGGTAGGAGTAGTACCGACAATCCTTTCGGCAGTTTTGATTGTCCGTTGCAGTCGGAGTTTGTCCTTTTTTGTAGCAGCGCCAAACCAGACTGTGATGAAAGAACACAGGACTGATTCGATGACCGCTGTGTAGAACTGCCTCAGCAGCTCCTGTGGCAGGCCATGCTTTCTCAGAAGCCGCAGGAAGTACATTCTCTGCTCGGTCTTTTTGAAGATGGAGTTGATGTTGGTCGCCCACTTCAGGTCCTGAGAGACTGTAATTCCCAGGAACTGGTTGACACAAGGCAGCTGGACAACGTGAGGGGCAGCTGTGGAGAAGGATGCCTCCTGAAGTCCACGATCATCTCTACAGTCTTGAACGTGTTCAGGTCCAGGTTGTGTCGGCCGCACCGCAGCTCCAGCCGCTCCACTTCCTGTCGATATGTAGACTCGTCACTGTCCTTGATGAGGCCGATGACAGTGGTGTCATCTGCAAACTTCAGGAGTTTGACAGCCGGGTGCGTTGAGGTGCAGTCGTTCGTGTAGAGAGAGAAGAGCAGCGGAGAAGGGACACAACCTTGGGGCGCCCCAGTGCTGATGCTGCGTGTGGATGAGGTAGCCTCCCCTAGCCTCACCTGCTGTATAGTCCTCCATTGCCTTTTTCTCAGGTCGGGAAAGGTTGTAGAGATGGCTGCAAGGAAGAGGGACCCCCGTCAGCAGATTAATTGCGCAGTCATACGGGCGGTGGTTGTTAGAGAAATGGCCAGGTCTTTGCTGAACACCGGAGAGAGATCATGGTATTCTTCTGGGTCTCGGGAGAGGTCAACGGGCGTGGAAGAGGGTGGCGATTTATCAGAGGGCGGTATAGCTGAGAGCAGGCAGTGTGAGTGGCAGTGAGGGCTCCATCCGGTGATGGCTGAGTGTGTCCAGTCGATGGTGGGGTTGTGTTTTTTGAGCCAGGGAATTCCGAGGAGTAACGGGGTATCAGGGGAAGGGATAACAAAAAGTGAGATGTTCTCACAATGATTACCCAAAATGAGCAGGCTGAATGGCACTGTTTGGTGGGTAACGGGGGAGATGATTCGGCCATCCAGGGTTGTGACTTTCTTCGGGGATGGAAGTGGTTGTAGAGCGATTTGGAGCTGGTGAATTATTGCTCCATGAATGAAGTTGTCATCGCCACCGGAATCTATAAGGGCAGTAATGGGGGTGTTCTGAGCAGAAACTATAATGCAAGCGGGAACGGTCATGCGAGAGGGAGAGCTTGAGGGAATGGAGGTTTGGCTCACCACGACGCTCTCGGGTCACGGTGAGCCTGGTCTTTTGATGGGAGGGGGTATGAGGAAATAAAGTGACCGGATTGACCGCAGTAGATACACAGCCGCTGGACGACTCGACGCTGACGCTCCTGTGGGTCTCGATGCATTTTACCAATTTGCATGGGCTCTGTGGTAGCTATGGGGAGTGACGGAAGTGCGGGAGACGGTGCGGGAGGCGGGTGAGAAGCCGACGGTGTGGTGCTCTGAGTGGGAGGATTCTTACATACGCAGACCCTCCTCTCTCATGCTCTCTCTCACAATCGGTTATCAAGCCGAATGGAAAGGGCAATGAGATCCTCGAGAGAGGAAGGCTCGTCCCGAGCTCATCCTTGAGTTGGTCGGAGAGGCCATTTGAAAAAATCCCCCCAAGTGCCGTGTCGTCCCACCCACATTCACCTGCCAATATCCAGAATATTCCAATATCAATGGAATATTCCGCTGCTGATTTAGCGCCCTGCGTGAGTGGCGAGGAGGCGACGGGTGGCTTCTTTGCCCTGAACTGGGTGATCAAATACTTTGCGGATTTCGGCGGAAAAAGAATCGAATGAATGAAGTACCGGAGAGGAGTTTTGCTATAATGAAGTGGAGCATTTTGCTGCTTTGCCGCGGAGGAGGCTAGTGACATATGCTACTTTGGAACGTTCGGTGGGATAACTGTACGGTTGGAGATTGAATACGAGTGAGCAATTAAGAATAAACTGGCTACATGCACCTAGGTCCCCGGAGTGAGAAGCAGGGTGGCTTGGAGGCTGCGGGCTCGGGAGGAGTACTTACAGGGGGTTGAATGGATTGCATCGGTTGGGAAAGGAGGGAGACATGTTGCGAAAGGGAGTGGAGTGTTTCGATGATTTCTTGCAGGTTTTTGTCCTGTCGTCCAATGTGGGCGCCTTGGAGGGTTAGTGCGTTGTTCAGAGCCTCCGGATTTGCTGTGTCCATAGTGGTCTAAGTATTCTGTCACGTGTGGGGAGTAGCTGGACCCAAGAGCAGGCGGAGGCAGATGTAAAATGATGAACAGTTTATTGAGGAAAGGTTATGGAGGTGGTCCTGGATGTGTTGGCAGGCGGCGGCGTGGACAGGTGGCAGGCAGTGGACAGAACAGGCGGCTGGCTTGGTGGCAGGAATGACGTGGGTCAGGAACACAGGGGAGCACTGGGAACGAGGAGACACACGAGTTAACAAGGGAAGCGAGGAACAGTATAGCTTACTTGACATAAGGTGGGCCGTGGTACCACTAGGAGAGGCTCCATTACTGAGCCGAGGTTTCCGGGAACAGGCAGGCTTATATACACCGGTGGTGATGAGGCTGATTGAAGACAGATGCTGAAAACAGAGAGGGGAGGGGAAGGAGAGAGGACACAAAGCTCCCTCCCGGCTCCAATAATGGAACTGCAGAGCAGTATATGACAATGTTTCTTGATTAACTGTCGGCTTACATTTATGTTGCCCTTAGGTAAGGTAAATAGGCTTGCCTTAAATTTGTTAAACATTTAAACTGCTTCTTCTTCTTGATGATATTCTTGATGGAGGAGATCCGGTGGAAAGCGTTACTAAGTGAAGTCTGCACTCTCGTGGTGAATGGTGCTATATCAATTTAAAACTGATCAGGTATAGTAGAGGAAACATGTTCCCCACCCAAAAGATTTATGGAATATTGAAAAAATTCTCTTTATTAGTTATTTATTAATTGAACAGTCACTCAGAGTGTGGCATGTGACCAACGAGGTGCCCATCTCTGGGCTAGACCACTTATTTCCAATTTATTCTTAATTATTTATACTGCCAAGGCCTTTTGAACAGTTTTGTGGCGATAGCTTGGGGAAAACACGTTCCTGTTCCATCATGACTGTCCACAAAACAAGGTCTATGAAGGCATCTTTGAATGGATTTGAAAACCCTGACCTCAATTCCATCAAACACCACCATGTATGTTTTTTTTTTTCCATAACCATACAGGTAGTGTAGCAAATCTCAGGCCAAATTCAGAGATTGGCAGTACATTTCTTTTGTGTTTTGCTTTCCATTGAGTTTAACACAATGTAAAACAACTTTTTTTTTTTCTATACTAAGGCTGCAGGTCCCTAGCTGCAAACTGTGTAATTGACCTTTAAACTCAGGTGCCACACTATCACCTCATCCTTGACAGTTCTCTATTAATTTATCCTTACTAGACCGCAAATCCTACACAAAGCCCTCTCCCCCATTTAAAAGCCCTTTTTCTTTCCCTGCTGGGGCTGGAGAGGGGCCGAGGCCGCAGCATCTTCCCACCCGTTAGCCAGGAGCCAGAGATCCTAGCCAGAGATGCCATCTGATACAAGTCTATCATAATGAAGGTCCAGCATGGGGCTAAATGAGTTTCCACCTTAGCCTCGCGAGGGGCTAATGACAAAACAGCCTCCCTGTGCTCCTTGGCCTGCCGTTAGCTTTAATCAGGGCATATGGCACTTGCCTAAACTGCTTGGCTATAAAGAAGAGGAGAGGAGACCTTGAAAAACACTTTATTAGTACAGTTTTTTTTGGATGAAAGTTGGGAACAGAATCATTTTCTTTCCTAATATGTAACAGAAAAACCACAAAACTGATTGTCCCTTTAATAGGAGCAAGTTATTGTAGATTTGACACCAACCATTTTGTATAAAAAACTTCATTTTCAAATAATCCTCTGCACATAAAAAAAATTTAAAAAAACATTTTGCAAGGTGCTAATATTGCACAATCTACCAGGTATTGCATTGTAAATTATTGTATGTCACGAAAAATGAAGGGACTGTTATATATGTGCCGTCTGTCTACAAATTTGTGCATTGAATTGATGTTTGAAGTTGCAGTAATTCTAACAAAATCCTGTGAGGTGCAGCATTTCATGTAAAATAAGGCTATCTGTCTATCTATCTATCTATCTATCTATCTATCTATCTATCTATCTATCTATCTATCTATCTATCTATCTATCTATCTATCTATCTATCTATCTATCTATCTATCTATCTATCTATCTATCTATCTATCTATCTATCTATCTATCTATCTACCCATCTATTTATTTGTGCGGGTAAGGCAATTGAGAACAGATTTTAACTTGCAATGCCGAACTGGAAAGAAAAAAACAAACAAAGATAAAAGCAAAAAAAACAAAACAAAAAAAAAAAAACAATAGCAACAACTGAATACAGACAGTATACAACAAACTGTGCAATGTGATATAGTTACATATTTACATAATACGTTACATTGAACCAAAGGTTCATAACAGGCTACAAACAGATGCAGTGATCATGTAAGGTGTCCCTTACTAATGTTTTAAATGACGATATTGGGATGAATGAGGTGACTTTTGTTATTTGTTTTGGAGGAGGATTAAAATGCTCTTTAAAAATAACTTTCTGCTATTGTCCCACGCTGTTTGTCCCCTTATCCTTTAGGGGTGGACATTGGTCATATTTGTTTGACTCAATATACATTTTGTGACAAGAATCCTTGTTTCGGAATGTCTCCATTTCCATTGTCGTCTCATATTGGAATAGTTTCATATATGATATTAAGTTGAAAACGGTCTGTTCTATCCCAAATCAGTACATGATTACAAACAAAGTGAAAGAAGTGACTTTTAAAAATACTGCATAAATACAATCTGGCCAACCGTTATGTGACAAAATGTTAAAGGGACATTGATATAAAATGCTCTTCTCTGATATAAAATGCTCTTCTCACGCTCATGGACTTCGTGGAAAGATTCCAATAAATTGGTCATTACACTTCCTTATTAAGACTTTTCTTTATAATGGGAAAATATCGTTTTTTGTTTTTTTTTCCATTTATTTCTTTTTCATAATCAATTTGTTAATAATGAGGGCAAAAATGTAAATATGGCAATCAGAAACCGACATCAACACACACAATCAAACTTGACTCTAGTAACAAAAAGGATCTAAAAATTAGAGCTATTTGTTAATAAATAAATAAATACATTTAAAAAAAAGATTTCTTAGAATGCGCATGAAACAACTGGCATTTTTATTTTTGTAAGTGCTCTATACTGTTTATGTACTGGATGTTCAGTATGTGTATATTTGTTGGTCATTTTTATGTCGTAAACACCAGTTTTCATTAAAAACACAAACAATGTCACTTGTCGGTTAGCATGCTTTTTTTTAGCATGCGGGGTACACCCTCAACCGATCGCCAGCCAATCGCAGGGCACATAGAAACAAACAACCATTCGCACTCACATTCACACCTACGGGCAATTTAGAGTCTTCAATCAAGCTACCATGCACGTTTTTGGGATGTGGGAGGAAACCGAAGTGCCCGGAGAAAAGCCACCCAGGCACGGGGAGAACATGCAAACTCCACACAGGCGGGGCCGGGATTTGAACGCCGGTCCCCAGAACTGTGAGGCAGATGTGCTAACCAGTCGCCCACCAATGGCATTCATAGATTTGTAATAATTTGCAGGATTGAATATGCCTTCACTGGCGTATGATCAACAAGGGGAAACAAAACTGCATTAGTGGCATAAACAGTGTGGAAAGGGGTGGGACTCCACTCACTATTTTCACACCCCACAATAAGGCTACCCAACGTATCCAAATTAGCTTAAAGGATTGATAATTATTCACAAATATAACACTGCTTCTTTATTTGTAGTTTTTTTTTTTTTTTTAAAGACAAAATAAAGAGCTTGGTTTTGGAAATTAAATTGAAATCTCATAACAAAGGTTCCTTTTAATTTGATTAATTCTTTGTTGTTGTTTTCGATCCCTGGCAAAGACACCCATGACAATTCGAGGTTATTTGTTCCACTGTCTAATGGCAATTTTCCTTGCACCATAACACCAGTTAAAGAGCTGCCTTAGAGCAAGTTGGGTTTTTTTTTTTGCCTTGAAATCACAGACAAGGCTAAGCCATAGGGGGACTATTAAACCATGTGCTTACAGTAATTCTACTTAGCACGACTAACTTCCATGCATGTCCTAGAGAAAACTTTTTGGGCTCATTTGGCCAAGGGTTTAAACTATTGACTTATTATTTTAACTAAAAATATCAAGTCTATATTTAGCAATGGGAATTTATTTATTTACCTGCATCCCCTTCATTCAGTTTTACACCAGTGTAGTGTTTTGCATGCTGCCCAGCATAGCTGCCCTTTTTACCCAAAACATGCGAGCCATATGTGTTGGTATTATATATATATATATATATATATATATATATAAAACAAACTAAATAACTTAAAAACAAACAAACAAAAAAGTTACATACTGTATGTGTGTTTCACAGTATAGCTACAAATAGTAAATATATGAAAGATAAAAACAGCACAACAAATAAATACACTGCATAACTGCGGATCAAACACATTGATTGGGTTTTGTAAAGTCCACCTTTTCAACACCATTTATCGTGCACATATTGTTAATATAATTATATTTTTCAGTGAAAGCGAATGTTTATTTGTCGAGTATTATTTAACATTGTCAGTTGCCTATATATTTTCTTTCATAGAGTTAAGCCCGAAATTATTCATGCGCTTGTAAAAATTGGAGTTCTTTAGCCGGAAAGTGACAAAATAGTGAAATATAATGTAAGAGATATTCATGGAAATAATTCATTTTGACATTTTAAAAAGGATTCATATCCCTGACAATTTTGATGAAACTTGTTTGCACCGTTCCAGCATTGGGATAGTTTTGGACATGGAACTTCTTCCAATATTTTGCTACTTCCTTGTGTCATTTTCATATTAAACAAAGCCTCAAATGTGGTCAGATTATGAATAGTTTTGGACTTAGTAGTATGTAGAGACAAACATACAGTAGACCTGAAATGAAAACAGTTGCCGTCGATCACATTCTGCAAACAGCGTGACAGATGAGCGGTCGGTGTTGGTGAAGTCAAAGTAAGAATTCCAAGGAGTAGTGTATTAGATACAGCCAAATAGGTTTACATACCATGTGTAGAACTTTGCGTAAGACGTGTTCCATACTGAAATGGATCCACGTGATCAAATTATGTTGCTCTCATTGCTAGTTAACACACTTTAGGGTGATTTCTGGCAGGGGGAAAAAACAAAAAAAACAAAAAAAAGGTACCAGGATGCACTCAGCATGGAGAAAATGAAACTCCGAAACCCATGCTGACACCTTTCAGGCCCAACTGTTATGAGCCTGATATGAGCAGTACCGTAACCATTCTTGGCAACCAACAAGGCTCTGGTAGCAATTAGCTTGCGGTCGGCAGGGTGCACAGATTGATTTTCCGTGACAGTGACAAGATAGAGGAGAGGTGATCCTGGCAAAGGCCTCCACAGCCTGTTTTCCTCCCAGTTGTTGGATCCACTTTCCTTTATCTTCCTCTTGCCATCCTCTTAGAACTTGACAACACATTATTATCATGCAAAACATTAGAGCCAACTAACTGTATTACTCTCCAATTACACTCAGTACATCCAAATGATGCCTTTATAGCCTTCCCCTCGCTTTGACTAGGCTAATGTGAAAACAGAAGGTAGGGGAATGTGTTTAGGACTTTACCGATCGTTCGTTGGCTTTCACATTTCAGGGACCGTACATAAAACGATTAGGGTCGCATCCATCTGGCTCCTACGTGATTTCATATGAGGGATCTGCTTATCAATGTTTTGGAAGCTGTGGCAAAGCTAATAATGCTCAGTTTTGATTTGACACTGTACATTTTTTAGTTGAAGCGTTTAATATTAAAAGCATGTCAACATGATACAGTCAAAGTATACCTGTAATACAAATATTCGTTATTAATTTCTATTATAAATCAATACTGGAATCACAATGGTGATGTGTCTATGAACAAACGATGAGGCTCGCTCAAATGATTAAATGCAAGTCAATGAATTACCCTAAAAGGGAATGATTCAAAGCCACGCGGGTGTGATCGTGGTATAATAATATACATTACCTGCAGTCGTCAAATGGAAACTTGAATGCTTTCCTACATGTGAGAGATTCACTTTAGGCCACTCATGTGTTTGCAGCACACCAGTAGATTAGGAAAATAACCCTCATCAAATGCATACATGAATGATTACATCAACTCGTCCTGTGCCCGTTTCTTGCAAGCATCAAAGCTACGATATTACATTGAAACACCTCTGAGCGAGAGCAAGCCCCTTGTAACATTTTTTTTGTTACGATCATTCTTTAACCCTCTCTTTTTTTGCGTTGACTCCCCTTTTGTGTCGGATGTCGCTACGGAGGGTATATTTGAGTTGGATGGCAGTTGTTTCATAGCTCGAAGCATGTTTGTCTACGGTGGCATTCCTTAACTCCATTAAGCACACAAGAGGATCCCCTTGGGCCGGGCATATCTCAGCATTCACCAGCCCGCAGATGGACCGAGCAAACATCTGATCTCGTACTGATCTCCCTACCCGAACGCACTCATGTGTCACTGGATGCCCGTATTGACACACACACACAAACAGAAACACACACGCTTGGCACGTACCTCTTGGTGCGGGATTACATTGGAGTAAATCTAGTTATGGAGCTCTGTGGGGTGAAAAAAATAAGAGATACAGTTACCGGGTCTGGAAAGGTTTGACCTAAGTTGATGCCATTGTTGTCCAATGATATATGCTTGAATATGACAGATACACAAAGACCTTTAGTGTGGGCAGTATCGCAAATGTATAGTCATATCATTTTGCACGCCAAACAGTTGAAAGACGCTATGGCAGTCTTTTCTCCTAAATGTTTTTTAATCGTCGAAGATAATCACGTGCGTTTGGTCAAATCTTAAAAGGACACAAGCCTTTAAACCAGCTCGCCCTTGTGGTTGGAGTAAAATCCCCTCATACACTGGAGGTTGTTTTATTGTAGATGTGTGTGTCTGTGGAGGCTTGACAGATCACTTTGTTTACTGGAAGCAGAACTATACTGACCACAATTCCCTGAGGAACCAAAGCGAGTCTGATGCGCTGACCTTTTGCAAATGAATCTGATCAAACTTGATCACTGCAGCTATTTGCAAAGTAAACCTGCTTTGTCAGGGGGAAAAAGGCTCAAGTGTTAACCATACATCAGAGCAGACCAATGTCAATTTGACCTGAGTGGGTCTCTGCAAAAGGATTTGTTGTGTCATGAATCCCAAAATGCAATCATTTAGTGGGAAATCGTGCCAAATTGTAACCTATACGTCCATTTTCTTTACCGCTTTTCCTCAATGGTGTCACGGGTGAGCTGGAGCCCCTATCCCACAAAAGTGGCACGCACCCTGGACTGGTCGCCATGTAGCACATACAATGTAGACAAGCAACCGTTCACACTCACATTCACAGCGATGGACAATCGGATATATGCGCAACGCACTTCCTCCCGGCTCGGGTGAGTGGCGAAGTGGACTGTGACAAAGCACGCGTAGGAACCTTTAACATCCATAGTGCCTGTTATTTAACACTAGATGTCACAACAGAGCCACCATAGATGACAATAGATATTTATGCTTCGTTCTTGTATAAATAAAGGATATACTGTATGTGCATGTATGTTTTTAATGTTTGCCCAAAGACACCAGCCATTAAAGAAAACATTTTAGCACGTTCGGCTTCAAACTGTCATGTCACACACAGGAAGCCTGCGAACCGTTTTTTGGGGTTTGGTCATGTGATGTTTGGCATCTACCGAATTTAGAATCTTCGATCAATCACGAGGCTCGCGGGTGCGCTAAAGCCCATCCCAGCTAACTGCGGGCGAGAGGCGGGGAACACCCGGAACCGGTTGCCAGCCAATCGTAGGGCACAGATAGACAAACAACCACTGGCGCTCACATTCACACGTATGGACAATTTAGACCGCCAGCGAACTTCAATGTAAATAGCACAATAATTGCCCTTAGAATTCAGCGGCTATTCGGTTACGTGAATACTGTAAGTGTGAGTAAAAGGAATATTGTTCCAGTTTTGACCTTGAAGTTCAGCCTGGGTTGACTTCATCATCAGCAAAGATTAAGAAAACAAATAGTTGTCTTCTATAACAACCATAGTGTTAGCTAATATTTACATTCATGAATTCTATGAGTGGACCTCTTTAAGTGCCAAAGTGCACTGCGTGCGTGTGTGTGTGTACTGTCAGTGTGTGAAATGATTTCAAACATGCAGATAATGTTTCGCCTCACTCAGGTGAACGAGTGTGTTTTGAGAGCTTGGCTGTGACGGGCGCTTGGTTTGACGTATTTATAGTATAACATCAGGTGAAATGGGCTTGACGCACCTCTTGTTTTCTCCTCTCCCAGAGTTAAAGAGTTAAGAACAGATCATATTTCCACAGGTGGCTGAGGCGAACTCGCCCTGGAATGCTGAGTGACATAAATCTCTGTAATTGCATTATATTGATCAGATAACTAACTGGAGAGGGACACGCCCTTTTTCTTTCTCAGTGCCATTATTCATGCTTTTATCTGACATGGAGAAGAGAGTGTTGCTCACCTCGTGTGCATGCCACAGTTAAAAGTATGTCGATACTTCCATGTCAGACACTAGTCTCAAAGTTGCCCTTGCAAAGACGCTGCAGCATGTCATTAATGGAACAATGTCAAGACTTTTCAAATCTGGGAACATTTGCAGCAACTGGACTGAGGGAAGAGTGAGGGATCCTTCTGCTCGTTCACTGTCTTGGTTGATCTTCACCAAAAAAAAAAAAAGTTTATATATATATATATATATATATAGGGCACTGGAGACCATCCCAGCTGGCGTTCGGGCGAAAGGCGCACCACACCCTGAACTGGTCGCCAGTCAGTCGCAGGGCACAATGAAAATACAGAAACGACAGAACTAAAGATGCAAGAATAAATGCATAATATTACAAGGGAACACTGCTTAATATTATTGTAAATAAATTGGACTGAGTTCTACTGCTATTTATATACTTTGGCTTCATTCATGTGAAATTAGAGTACAACTTAGTTGCTCAAAAAGACGACTTCATTCTTGTAATATTCGGACTTTTTTGTTTAAAAAATTTTTTTTTTTTTTTTCTCATAACATGACAACCCTTAAAGCTCTTTTCATGTTTATTTGATTTGATTTGATTTGATTTTTTTCATTTTCAGAGTTAAAAGTCCATAATAGCATTTATTGAAAGCCCACTTCTGGAAACATAACACCCTTCATGGTCTCCATTAAGATTTGTTTGCATGTTTCTTTCCCCCACAATGTCTTTATCATCTCCCCTTTGTACACGTAAATGAAGACAAAACATTTTCCACAGACTAACAATAGAACGCAATTATATGAATTTCAAAGCTGTGTGCACTATTTCCCATGCACACACAAGCGCTTGCACATAAACAAAGTTAGCTTCTTAAACCTCAGCTCGCCAAGGGTGACATCACCACCATGAGCAGACACACACAAATCAATCTCTACCCTCGGGGTGTGGGCAGGAGGGGAGGGAGGAAGGTGGAATGGAGGGCGGAGAGATAGGAGGTGGAGAGGTCGTTTGCTGGATAGGTGGAGGGATGGGGGGGGGGGTTATAGGTCTCCTCCTCTGCCAGGTGTGCTTTTCAAACACTCGCACACACACACACACACACACACACACTCTCGCCTTCCATAGCCTCATCAGTTGAGGTGAAAAATGACAGGCATAGTCACTGGAGATGGCATGACAGGGATGTGCAGAGATTCCCACACATCTCAACACGCATTTGGCCTGTGATTCCAAATGAAAGCTCACATTCTTCATCTCGTAGCATTCAAAGGAAACTCATGTTAGAACATTTCAAGCACAAAGCACCCGAATATTGTACATCGCCTACGTGTCATGTATCATCTGTCAGTAGTAGGAACATTAGCGGTTCCACAACAGTGAACCTTTTTCATTTATTTTGAATATAATGTATTTGTTGCGGCAGGGTGGACGACTGGTGAGAGCGTCCGCCTCACAGTTCTGAGGACCGGGGTTCAATCCCCGGCCCCGCCTGTGTGGAGTTTGCATGTTCTCCCTGTGCCTGCGTGGCTGGCGACCAGTTCAGGGTGTACCCCGCCTCCTGCCCGATGATAGCTGGGATACGCACGCCCGCGACCCCAGCGAGGAGAAGTGGCTCAGAAAATGGATGGATGGATGTATTTATTTATTTTTCAATATGACCTGAATTTGTGTTTAGATCTGGGAAAAGGACCCCAAAAAATCAACAACAACAACATTTCTCCGTTATGGTCAGAGAGATATTCTTTACTAATGTTTGTTTTTAGTTTGAACAAAAACCATACTGCATCAAAATAACCCTCGATCCTTTTCGAATGACCCAGACTGTCATGTTCTTGTCCTCTGCTTGCCTGTTCTGCCATTTTGTTTGTTTCCACAGTTTCATTGATGATTGTTGGAGGGTCAGCGAGGTGTAAACAGTACTCGGGGTGGGACGGTACAGGTCACCCAGTGACCCAGTTTTGGGGATTATTTTGTTGCATAAAGCACTTTTTTTTTTCTGTCTCAAAACTATCTTTTATTTTGGTTCCCAGCAAAAAATTGCATTTTGTAGTGTACTGAATCATATAACTTAGTTCAAGTGAACCGTTAACCATCATTTGAATGCAACTCTCAAATGGTTAACTGCCTCTTATTCCGTGACTATTTGTCAAAAATAAGAAGTGTGACAATACAGTAGTATAAAATATGTATAACACATTAAAACGTTTGTGTATTAAGCGCTCCGACCGCACGGGTTTTGTTCTTGTGTTTGTTTCAAGTAGCACAGTAGGTTAATTCCAAAGCATTCTCTACAGACACTTGTTGCTTCCCTGCTGTTTCATGTGTCCAGCAAGCATTATATCAGGATACAAACGCAGGGGAAGCTTGGTCATATTACTTGTATTTGAGTCAGGTAAAGATTGAGGTCAGTAAGACCCAGAATGACGAGGAAAATAAACAAGCTAAACTTCTAAAGCTACTGCATAGCCCCGTTAAGCCCAGTAGGCTGTTGCTATGTATCTTGTTGAGCTGGAGCTGGCAAAAACTAGATGCAAAATACTTGATCGGGTCCTTGTCGTGCTGATAAACAGCCAATATACTGTAGTGACAGGACAAATATTCCTCGGGTCACCATGCCAGCTTCCCCGCCATTAATTGCAGGTCAGATGGTGTGTATAAACTACTAAAGATTCTCTCAGGATGCAGCAGATTATCTCCAGATACAAGCTCTTTGGGGAAACATAAATATTTTTCCTTTTTTTTTTCTTCTTACCCCATTCAGGCATTTGCGTTTGCTGTGAGACCACATGGTGTCCATTATCATTAAGTAAGAAAATGATGACTGTCTCAGACCACCAATGCAGCTTTTTTTTTTTCTTTTTTTAAATGCCTTTTTGTCATTAAGTTGGGGAAAAAAGCAAGTCCTTGCTTCAAGTATGAACACAATGAATGATTGAATAATGTACCTTCCAGTCAATTAAAAACACAATCTCTACCGAATCTGCGTGTTCAAATTTAAATTCAAGAGCCTTTGTTCCTCCTCATTTTCATTGCAATATCTTACAGCTGTTCATATACTAAAGCAATGATTAATTTATTCTGTGTGTGGGATTCAATAGTCCACATGTTCATACGGTATTTGTGGTCAAACTATCACACAGATAACTCATCGAATGTTGCGTCATGAGCTCATCATCTAAACATCTCCTCTTAACAATCAGTACGGCAACCGTCTTTTTGCCTGTCATGGAACAAAAGGGAGCTTTAGTTACACCTTCTTGGTTACAGAAACAGTACACAGCGTTTTTACTCCCAACACTTTCCACTCATTCCAGATTGTGTTCCCCGGGGGGGGGGGGGGGGGGGGGGGGGGGGGGGGGGGCTGTAGTGTAATTTAGTCATTTGTCCGCTGGTGCCTCTCAGAATTTTGACAACTTTTTAAAAGAATTTAGTGATACAATAACCTGGTGTGGAATCACTGTACAGTACCAAAAAAAAAAAACAAACTCTCAGGGGGTTGATTCATATCCATTGTGCATCAGCGTGGGGTTACAATATTACAGGGCAGGTTGCGTTACAGGGATAATGACAGCCAATAGTCTTTTGGGTTGCCATCATGTTCAAGGAATTCCCCTGTTCTGGCCAAGTGTCATTGCATCGGTGTCAACCACTGAGACTAGAACAACTTACTGTGTACTACCTGATGGAGAAAATTGCTAAAAACTGCTTACTACAATCTAATTCCGGATGGTAGTTAAATCACAGGATTAGAATATTGCAATGGATTTGAAAAGAAAACACTGGACAATGAATCAAAATTTATCAAACTGTTTTCGGGGGAAGAAGCCCATCAAACATACAGTATGTGTGGTGAGCTAGAATGAAGATTGTGGGTAAGCATTCCCATAGAGAAACTTTGTTGTGTTTTCAGAAGAGTGGTCACGGTTCTAGCTTTTAAAGGGGTGCCAACTTTATAATGTCTTTCATTTTGAACACTGCCAAGCACAAAGGGAAAAAAGTGGTTGTTTTGTTAGTTAGCAGAGTTACACACACACAAAAAAAAAACACTGGATGTTTCTATAAAGCTTTGTTCAGGGGTGGCATGAAGGGTGGTCAAGAAGGATCTCATTAAATATGGGTGCAAAACAAACAACCAGAGTGATATTGTTATTGTTAAACAAATGGCGGACATCTCTGTTCGACGCCAGGTATCAAATAATGTCAGGAGCTAACAAAAGTGATATCCTTGGTTTACCACAGCCTAACGCAACCTGAATTTTTACATAAATTGGAACGTGCCGTAGTCTTTCACTAACCATAGTTAAATACGAGTAAATATGAATATTTGTATGAAAAATACATCTAGGCCATAAATGTAAAAATATTTTAAAAAACCTTAAGTACGGTAAGCGTGCCTTGTGCCACGTGGCCGTGTTTTCCTTAACCTGTACCCTGTACCCAGATTCCTATAGAAAAGAGCGAGGGCCTGAATGTCTCAAGCAACGGGTCATCTATCAAGCTGGGCTCAGTGCGGACATTTGGGAAAATGGCGGAGGAGGGATGAACAAGGGACAATGAGGAGCGACTGAGAGGACACTGAGAAAGAAAACGGGGGAACGGAGCTCTCTGTTTGTTTAGGGCCTGTCGCTGTCATTGTGTTACAAAGGCAGCAGGGTTAAGGGGGGGGGGTACCCTGCCCTGGTGATAGACCTCCGACAGAGCATATGTCACCTGTCTACGGCGAATGAGCACACGCCATTAACACCATCTGTGACAGCACCCATGAGGCACTCTTGTGCCAGCAACACACACTTGTTTTGCGTCTTAGCCTGTGAATATTCTCATTCACCCAGATCATCTCATTCTAAGGGCATTGAATCAAACGTAACCGGACGGTTCTGGCTGTCTTAGAAGAGGATTCGCCTCGGATCCGTGCAGGCTTCATCAGTTCATGCAAGGGTAGGTAATACAGCACAAGCCTGTTTCTTGGTGTGGAAAGTATTTGCAGAAGGCTCCAACCTAAAGGCACACTGCAAACCCCAAATGGAATCTCTTTTGGCTATGAGGAAACCCCAAATATCTTTTACAACTGAATGGAATATTAATTAGGGAGTTTCCACCTAACGACTCTTGTTGACAGACAGTGGCCTCCCTGCGAGTGATCTTAACGACTGCCATTTTGCATTCCAAAAGAATAATACCATTCGGGGGTTTGGGCCGTGCCTACAACTTGGAGCACAAATACCAACAAACAAAACAGGCTAGTGCTGTCCTACCTAGCCTTGCATGTACTGATGACACCTGCTTTTTTAGAGAGGCGAGACCTCTTCTAAGACAATCAGAGCAGTCCAGTTGTGACCTATTCAATACTCTGAGAAAGTAATCCAGGGAGTAGTAATTTTACCTTATTACATGTAGTTCACTGAAGTTTTGCTCCATGCTCCAGGATGTGTTTGAAATTTCGGGTTGAGAGTTTGTGAGAGGTTGTGAGGGTAAATACATGTGTGAGAACATGCACCATTGTCATGTATACGTAACAGTGAGACCAGGACAGCAGTATGGCAATGATTACAGCCCATGGGGAGGGCAAAAGAAAGGCACGGAGTCCGCTAGTTGTAGTCGTGTTGAGTCCAGATAGAGGAAATGCTGGAATAATAAGAACAGGAAGGGTAAATGGCCTATCAAACACACCCCTCTCTGACCTCCCCTGAGCCTGGCCGACCAGGATGAAAGATCCAGCCACTTTCTTCTTCTTAATGGTTTCCTTGGTAATCAGTGCAGCGGAAGTGCTCCAGTCCGGGGTGATTAGCCCGGGCTAGGATTCCTTAATCGCCTTAGCTCCGTTCTCATGCTTTAAGAGAAAGAAAGAAGGGAAGGAAAGAGTGAGAAGAAGGGGGGAAAGGAAGCAAGGGTGATAACAGGGCTGGCGTGTTTAAAGAGAAAGCAAAAGGGGGAGAGATGTTTGGATATCAGATGATTTGGGAGGACCACAAGCTAAATTGTCCAATTGGGGTTTGTATATATTCTGCTGGGCCCTTTGTTGCATTTTGTTTATAGTGAAAGAAAGAAAGAAAAAAAGATAGTACTGTGTTCCAGAGATGTTTCATCACCTGCGCACATGGCAAGAGAAAAAGGCATTAATGACAGAGGAATCACATAGTCCTGAAACATGACCTCCCAAACACCAGAGACTCATTTTGAATGCAACTGGTACAGATTTGCCACAATTAGCTGATGTGTTTCCTTAACACGTTTCTTCCCTGTGCACTTACAATGTTTCCCGTAAGACAAATTGTTCATTACTTAGCAACCAGTCAGCCATCCTTAAGCACATTCAGCTTTTGAAACAGTTCTCAAGAAACGAGCAGGATAACTCTTGGGTTTTACAGCAGATTCTATCAAAGGAGAAGGCTAGTAAAACGAGAGCCAGTCTGTGGGCTGATGGTGACTGATGCTGGGGTCACACAATTTAGCCTCACCACAAAACTAGCAGACTGCATGAGTGACGCTTACAGGAAAGGAGAAATTCCCACAGGTTGCATCTTCCACCAAGCCTCCAACTGGGTTTCCTCATCGCATTTGTACACTAAATTCACAAAGTGACATGGGTCCTCCTCACAGTACCGCAATATTGAGACTGCAAGACATTACACTGCACTGTAGTTGTCATTATTTATTTATAATTTAGGCATGGATCGATACTGAATTTGAAGGGTTGCAATAACAAATCCAGCATTATATTCTGCTTGCAACTCCATTCTTATTTTACTGCATATGAATATGACTGGTTTTATCTGATTTATGCTCAAGAGACTAATAAGGCTCTGAGATCCAAATGCACAACACTTCACTTAGGAAGTTCAAGAATATCTTTAAATACAGTCCAAGGTGCCGGAAGGTTACAAAATGTACGACAACGTCCACAAGTGACACATTGACATAGTCAGTGTTTGGAACGTTCATTTTCTATGCGAACTAGTTCATAGTTCAGTTCACAACTTTTAAAAGGAATCAGTTCAGGTCATAATTCAAAATTCAGTATTTTGAACTAAGTTCACCATTCCAAAAAATGATCTCGTTCATAGTTCTATTTGATTTTATTTGATTTTTTTCCAATATATTGCTGACGGGATATTACCCTCAAAATGATGACATTTCCCACAGTCTCAAAAACATGAACATTCGTTAGCTCGTCAGTCATGTTTTTCATTCATTTTGTGTTAGCTTTGAGCTAGTGTGTTTTCTGAACAAAAACGAAGAAAGACACAAAGTCTGTGATGTATTTGAACATTCAATAGGTGTCATTATTTTATGTGTGTTTAGTTTTCCAGTCGGCACAGTGGACGACTGGTTAGCACGTCTGCATCACAGTTCTGAGGACCGGGGAACAAAAATGAATAAAGTAAAAAATGAATGGTTCATTTTCTTGCAACAACGCTACTACATTACAGTACTGCTAGAGGAGCATAGATGTAAAAAAAAAAAAAAAACATTGGATATTACAATATACACAACAACAAAAGTGTGTATTCCTTGAAAAGTACTGGTAGTTGTTCTACCAGATGTTTAGAATTTTTTTTTTCCACTGTTTTATTGTATTTCTATTGATCTTTTATCCAAGTCATTGTTTTTCCATATAAAATGTATTTTCTAAATAATTTACCTATATTTTGTCCATATCGCACTCCACTCTACCGCAGATGACCGACTACCGACTTCAATGACTGACTGCTCTAAATGGGTTTACCTGGTTAAATAAATACAAAATAAATCTGTGAAGTTCTCTCACAATATCTTAAGCATAGATGAAACAAAAAGCACAAATACTGTATACAGTAAAAACCTTAAGCGCTTTACTATAATCAAAGATATTGCCTTTGCATTTGTGGCCTATCGCAGTGGAAACACTTTTCACACTTGTTGTTAGTGCAAGGATTTGCTTTCATCCAGGATCCAGGAATTCCCCCGACGGTGTGTGATGATGCTCCTTTGCTTCCCACCCAGTCTAACTTGCTTGTATCTTATGTTGTGCTCTTTTCTGTTTTTAGTGCTCATGTTACGGCAGTTCAATCTTCAAAATGTCTTTGGTAATGCGAACATGCTTGAAAACAGATATCATACAGCCACTCATGGATATGCCACTGGGTGACCTGACCTGAGCATTCGTCTCAGCTCCTCAAGAGATTTGACATTTCAAAGTCCAGTTTGTCATTTGTCATTGTTTAAAACAGTTCTGAACAGGCTTTTAACATGGGCACGCACAGTTCAGGGTTTTACCCTGCCTTTCGCCCGAAGATAGCTGGGATAGTCTCCAGCGCCCTCGCGACCCTTGTGAGGATAAGCAGAACGGAAGATGAATGAATGAATGAATGAAATATTGTCTCTCTTGACTCTTGATAACGCAAATTCTTTAATCGGTGGGCCAGATTAAAGAATGGAGCAGGAGGCTGTGTGTAACCTCCAGTCGGGACAACCCTGGTGTAACTCCTTGAGAATTCAAAGCCTTCAATTGTCACCACCCTTTTCCGCCACAATATTTGAAATTTGAAATGAAGACAGTTGAGCTCGCAGAAGGGCCAGATAAAAGTGATATTGGAGACAAGACCAAAGATGGTGCCCAGACAGAAAGACAAGAACATGGTTGGTAGATAGACAGACAGGTAAATAACAAGCGACTACTGTCTCACCACACTGTATAATGAGTGTCCGCGATCCTCCCTGTCTGCTCTATGCGTGCAGGCCCGCAAGCAATGGCATTTCAAATGGCTTTATCTCAGAGTTATGTTATGTCACCCTGACACCACCATAGCACACAGTAGAAAGCAGTCCATTTTATTTCTCAGCAGCACCCTAGTTTTATATTACTGTGTGCTTTCCCTCCCAAACAATTAATAGGAGGTGTTAGATTCAATCTCAGGACTTGAGAAATGGATATCACAAGAACAAGCTCTAATTGCTCATATACATGTAGGGACTAACAAGGGAATGAGACCTAACCCCGTTCGGTTGCCAGCGTGTATGTTAAGAATCGCTTTGACCTCGGTAAGGTGGAATGAAAATCCATCCATCCATCCATCCATCCATCCATCCATTCATCCATCCGTCCGTCCGCCCGTCCGTCCGTCCATCCATCCATTTTCTATACCACTTGTCTGCATCACGGTCACAGGTGAGCTGGAGCCTATCCCAGCTTGCTTTTACCAGCAACCTTATTGGACCCAAAATGGGAAGGAAGTGATGGGTTTTTAAAGCATTGGAAAAAAATATTATTTAAAACCGTCTCATTACTCTGATACCAGTCTCTCTAATGTGATTACTTTCTGACGTCCTAGTCTTTCATGAAAGCAGACACATTGTCTTTGTGTTTTAAGCAAAACAAGTTCTTTGTGGACATCAGCTTTGACTTTTTCAAACTGAGCCATCATTTTTGCCCATTTTCTTACATGACTGAATTAAACACGACCCTAGTCACTAGTCACACTACCCAAAATGAAAGTGTGGTGCCAGGTCCCAATTCGAAATGACTGAAATCCAACAGGCTCGCAACATGTTTGACTAGGCTCAATAATTCCACAATAGCTTTCATAACCAGTATAAGTGTATCTGAACATGAGGGTATGTGCTTTTATATATATATCAACATTCTAAAAAATTAACCAATTGAAATACTCCTCCATTTGGGGCAGGATCTACTACTCGACGCAGAGGAGTTCAAGTATCTCGGGGTCTCGTTCACAAGTGAGGGAAGAATGGAACGGGAGATCGACAGGCGGATTGGCGGAGCGTCTGCAATTGCCGCTAGGAATGGTGGGAAGTCTGCGTCAACGGCCAAATCTAATTTCTTTATTCGCAACCTCCTCTGTCCTCGCTCCTCTGTTTAAAGCAGAGATCGCATTGAGCTGACAGGGGGAACCATAGACATAGACTCACGTCTATGAGAAGCGGAGCAAGGAGGAAAAAAATGTTTGGAATAATGACACCTTCGCTTTTCGATGTCGTCATATCATGGAGACGGCAATTAAAGATGATGTCACGCCACTGACGCGTCACAAATCAATCATCTCCCTCATCTGATCTATTACTGTCATGACAGATATACACTTAAGCCTTAAGCCACTTAAGTGGAGTTTAAGCTGAAGCCAAATACGATTAACACTTCGTGAGTGGGCTTCAGTCTGTCCCTAACTTGTAGAACCATCGAAACCTTTTTATTTTCTTGATTTGGCCAAATCAATTTGGCAAAATGACGATGTTGATACTGAGCACCCATGGTCTACTGTATTGTATGTGCCCTGTGATTGATTGGTTCCCGATCCACCCTGCCCCCCAAAACTCAACTCATCCACATCCCAAATGACTGAATGAAGTGCTAAAGAAAATGGATAGAATGTGTTTTCCTACCATGAAGAAACATAAGTGGAAATGCATTTCAAAATTGCTTGTAATAAAATGGAAAGTGGCCACAACATGGCAAAACATGAGATTTGCCACGGACTTCACTTTGTTCCATTGAAGCATCAGATTGGTGAACGGGAAGTGGATAGGTCGATTTGTGTGCACCAATATTTTGGGTATTACAACACGTGATATGTGAAAGACACTGTATGTGGCTCAAAGCTCATATCAAATCATTATGTTCATCACATACAGCACATATTTGTATTTATTTCTGCAGCGTACACAAACCCATATGTATTGCATGGATGTCTCATTCCAGCACGTTCTTGATGATGCATTAAATGGTGTAAAGTTGCATCTCGCTCTGTGTGCACATGTATGTAAGTATGCGTGTGTATGTGTTTGAAGTAGGGCTCCTCCACCTGTGCTGCTTTGAGAGATAATCCGGTTAGGTCCCCATCTCGTCTCAGCAGCCAAGCGATGTGGTTGAAGCTCAACAGTACCCCTCGGGGGTTCGGGGCGCCGCTCTCGCCAATCGCTTTGGCTTAAGCATGGCGTGGTAAGGAGATGAGGCCTGACTCGGCCCTCGTTACAGAAATTAAATGGATCAGGGAGTAAACATAACCAGCTTTTTTATATGATCTCCGGCTCGATGCAGACAGAGTGTGTGTGGGGAGGATGGAGATGGAGGGTGGGAGGGATAGGAGGAAGAGAAGGCGAGATTCCTCCTCTAATTACTTCATGGGTCACTGCTCCTGCAGGCAAATGTCAAAATCCAACACTCTCTGATGTGAGGAGAGAGCTGGAGAATGCAAGAGAGAGAGAGCAGGGAGGTAGAGGGGAAGGGTAGTAGGAGCGGTAGGAAATGAGAACAAGAGTTTGGAAAAAGAGGAGCAGGTGGATGCACTTGAATGTGTCTTTTCAAAATAAAGCAAAATGAAGAGTTGGGAAAATTGTCATGATCCATGGTTTTGATTCGATTTAGTTTTTCTTTTGTTTTCCCCTGCGTCCCTTGTCAATGTTGGTTTTGTTTGTTTTGCTCATTAGGGTCTTGTTAACCCTCTTCATTGTGGTGTCTCGTCCAGGTGTGCCTCATTGTCTTGTCACTTTCTGGTTTCTGTCAGTCTGCGTTGGATCATTGTCGTTATATGTCAGGTTTCCTTAGTCCCGTCATATTTCTTGTAGTGGTGAGTGGTTTTTTTACTTGACTTTGAATTGATATTGTTTGACTTTGATAATTCAGTGTTTGCCTTTTTGAAAACATCTTTTTTTTCCCGAGTAAATCCTGAGCTCCTGCCTGTCTCTCTGCTTCAGTCCACATTTTGCCACCCACTCCACCATGCAAACTTGCATCCTTGACAAAAAAAAAAAAAAAAAGAATCAAAGTAGAAGATGGGAGACAATCTGAAGGGATTTAAGGGGAAAAGCAGTGGATCGGGGTGGGGGATATAACACGTTGTCAGGAAAGCAGGGTAATGTGGTGGTGATGACACAAATTGCTTGTGGACTGGCAATGACCTGAGATGGCCCTCGTCTAGCAGAGGTACTGTAGCAGACAAGCACCAAGGAAGTCGCTTCGCTTTCACCACATGCCTAAAATGTGGCCAAGTGAATGATGACCAACATGTCAAAAGCATCCTAAAGCGTGGTACACACATAACCCATTTTTTAAATGTCACACTTGACATGGGAAACATTGGCAAGTGTGTTTCTACTGCTCTTATGGTGTGGTGTAGCCTTCTCGAGATGAAGACAACAAAGCACATAACACAAAATGAATATCTTCTTCTCCTGCCCCAAACCAGACGTCTCCTTGTAGTACCAAGATGGACCCGTGGGAGGCAGCATGGTGCCTCAGGACATCTCGGCTGCCAGGAAATACAAAGAAGAAGAAAAAGTAGTTGGAAAAGAATTAAGATAGGTTAACTGCTATTCAAATACCTGCGATTGGGTGGCGACCAGTTCGGGGTGTAGAGCAAGCTGGGATAGGCGCCAGCACACCCGCCACCCGCGTGAGGATGAGCGGTATGGAAAATGGACGGATGCCGTTCAAATAGTCAACACAACTCGTTGCTCCTTTATTTGTGTCCTTTAGGTCACCATGTATTGAGCTATTGGAGCACGGCCAAACAGGTTGAACAGGTTGAACATTTACGATTGTCGGCACAACAGTTATCCACACTCTTAGCCCACACCACACCACACCACACCACAAGATTATTGGTCAGGATAATATTTCAGAGACATCAAAGAATCGGGCCTTTGCTGACTCTGATCGAAAAGATTGATCGATATTTAGGTCAAGCACCTTTCAAATGGACTCCCACAAAGATCGGGATGTAATAGCTAAGTGTACAAAACACTTTTGTTCATATTAAGGAAGATTGAAATTCCAAATTCTGTCCCTGAACGGTTTTTCTTTTGCATTCTCTGACTCCGGTTAGATTTTCCTTCCAAGCTGAGGAGACAACATTTGCCATCATAAAGAATGTCTAAGGATGTGAGGTGCTGCATTGATAGCCAAGAAAACTCAAAAGCATCTGGAATGAAACTGCAGAACCTGCTCGGTTTGGCACTCAAACGTACTGAGCAGTACTATGAGCGCTCTCTGCAGAATGCCCTCCGTAAGCGCCCATCGCTCCGATTTCTTTTGAAAAGAAACTATTCCCTTTCCAGCTCAATCTGTGGGCTTCGCGTGCATGTATGTGTGTTGTCTACTTCCAAACTGTGCCATGCATTTTTTTTTTTTTTTTTACAAAGATATCATCAGTCCAGCTCTTGCAACCACCTCCACACTGTTCAGAGAAAGCAGGTGTTTAGGAATTGTGGGAAACCTTCCATATAGACGCCATCTTAAAGCCTCTTATGCTGTTTGGTCTCTCGTTCGTCATTTGTGACGACGAATGCTGTGAATAGCACAATCTTGTTGTGTGTGTGTGTGTGTGTGTGTGTTTTTTTTGTGTGCTCTTATTTGTTTGGTTTATCCCCTGAAACATACAATCGATCTGTTTTCACTGCCACCATTGTATGCTGTATTTTAATGTTTTGGTATTTGAAGCAAACATTCTTCGGTGTATTATCTATGACAAATCGCTTTTTTGTTGTCGACGTTCCTGTCCACTTTTATCAATTAATGTCATCAAAGCAATGCATTCACATTTTCCATTGAAGTCAGCGCAATTTTCATGAAAAAAATAATTTGTCCGCAACACTTGGCTGATTAAAACAACGGTGTCGTCGCTCGTCTTCAGTACAAAGTGAATGGAGGATGCAGTACGTGCTCTAAAGCAGAATTACTGGTTCAGAAAGAGTTCTAACGGCAAATGGAGATATTCATTGTATACAGAAATTAATCAAATGTGTTTTCCTTCATTTGGGTACTTTTAAGATATGCGGGAAAATATGAAGAATGTGATGGAAAAGTCAAAAGTAGCGATAGAGGATTTTCATGGGACAGAGAACAATATTTTGTTCCAAGTGTGTGTGTTTATAAAGCAGTTTTGCACCCGTAGCTGTGGATGCGCCCGTGTCGTACACATTGGATTTAGACAATGAAAAAATGACTGCAAACATTCGTAAATAAAAAGGCTGATTGCGCAGCGACTGAGCATCTGCAGACGCACAAACGCGAAACCTGTGTCGGTGAAATGCAGTCGCCCTGGAGGGCTTTCTGAGGCCAGATCGAGGCTGATTGGGTCTCACGGAATATGTCTCACTTCCCCCTCAGTGAGGCCGGCGTGCCCCTGCTCTTGATTCACTCGCGATCTGTCGGCGGCCTCTGTCAAAGTCAGGGACCGCTGTGGCCACAAGACAGCACGGCCCCGTGCATGCATACGGCCTTGCGCGCAAATAGCCCATGCATCATTTTACAGGTTTGACTTCATTTTGCACTGTATACGTGGATTCATGCATGTAAATAAACCTGCAATACAGCTCGATATTGACAGATGCGTACAGAGATACGTCGATACGTACACTGACAAATCAAATCAAAGGTTTCAACAGATGGAGATCCCTTCGGCAATAAGGCCGCAGCCCTGATCTGCGGGGCTCGGGGGCTGGGATTTTGATTTCATATTCATCTCTTTCTCCTTTCTTTAAACCCCTGCGCTGGCTGCTCGGCCAGTGGAGGATCCTAAACTGAGAAGCGACACAAAGAGTGGGTAGAACATCGAGTGGGTGGATGAAACACTCACACTGACTCACACTGGCCCTCTCATCCTCACACACGCAATGGCAGCAGCGACCAACAATGTGCCTTTTTGTTTTAATCAAAACCTCTCTTATTAAATGAAATATAAGCGCTCTTGTCTGTCGACTCGACTCCCTCCCTGAGTGGCCCCTCAGCTCCTGACGGCCCTCGCAGAAGTCTTAAGAGGACCCATTGACATTCCTGGATTAACATATATTAAGGGGTTAAATGAAAGTGCCATTATTGTTGTTGGAGAGTGAAAGCAAGCCGTGGGATATTGAAGCCCTGAATAGCAAAGGCTGAACTTCACTTCATGATGGGAGCACGCTCCATTGACAATGTCTGTCAGAAGTGGAAAATCTCTTGTTGAAAGGAGTTACGTATCCAAGCTCACTCGCTTGATACTGTGAAGAAAAGAAAGGAACAAAATCATCAATTCATCAAGATGAAAGTTAGAAGACAGTATTAGTGTTCTGTCAACAACAATGTTTCCATTCTGCTGACGTCCGCTTATATATTGGATTTTCGTGATGACTGAAAAGATTTACATTTCTACTGGTAAATGTAACCTTATGCGTTTATACAACACTGCTGTGTTATTTTAATGTCTTAACTTGGACATGTTTCATAACGCTATGTAAACAGCGAGAGAAACATGTAATTGTTTAATTTCTTTGATATTTGGGATTCTTAATGTACAGTATATTGCTGCAAATTTGGCTTTCATGATATGGTAGCTTCCAGTTTATCCATGATCACCATATTTTCCATGTATCACTTGAAAAATATCACAGTACCATATTGCAAGTTACTCTGTGATTCCGTCCGCCAATTATTAAAGCATTCTCTTATTTACAGTGCAACACCTACAAATTCCTACTGAATGTGAAATCCAGGCTCTTAAAATGTTTGTCAAATTGAAATCTTTATGTTCAAACTCTCTAAAAAATATTTTTAAAATGGTATATGAAATACATTGACTCAACAGTGGGGGAACAGAATGCAGAAGCTTTTGGGGTAAAATACTTTACCCTATTCTTTTACATCTGTCTTCCACAGACACTCATTTCACCCCAATTCTACCCTACAAACATAAAGCATGAATATGTATTTAATCTCCAGTTTTCATTTTATTTATCACCATTTTTTAATTAAAAAAAACAACAATTTATAAATCAAATCATTTCAGAATTATAACTAGCTATTTAAAACTTATTGATTTGATTTCTGGGATATTTTTTGGGGGGATATATTCAGTGGATGCCCAGATTAAAAATAATAAAAGATACTACCCTATCGAAAGGTTCTATTTCCAAACTTACATTTACAGTCAATTATATTGTAATTGTATTGTATTTGCATTATCTTGCCTAACTTTGGCTAATTAATATTTACAATGTACTTGTATTTGTTTGCATTGGTGTGTGTGTGTGTGTGTCGTTGTTTGCATAAACGTAAGGCGGTGTCTCTCCAGGTATCCATGACACTGTGGCAGATCTGTGACGGGGATTTCCAGACCACGCTTCTATTGAAAAAGGCTGTGTTGTGTCATCCCAAAGGCCCAGTGCACACAGAAACACAATTGGAATGTTTGGCCCCTTCCCAAAACAACGACGTCAAACATCAGACCATCTTATGTCTTATAAAACTGTATTAAAAGGCACAGTCTCCGTCACGGGGTCTATTTCTGTATTTAACACGCACATAAGGCGCACCGCATTATTGGGCGCAGGCGTGGTAAAACATACGCTAGCTTAAAACATACGGTAAAAACAATGTTTTTAAAAAGGCAGCGGGAGGAAAACTGAGTTCGGTTGTACTTTATTGAAGTATTTAACAATGTACTCATGTTATCTTTTGATCAATCCTGTCCCACAAATCCATCAAAGTCCTCATGTTCTGTATCCGAAATGAACAGCTAGGCAAGTTCTCAATCAAACACGCCAGGTTCGAGTCAGTCTCGTTGCAGTGCGAAAACTCAAACGAGCATCTACAATCCATTCACAAATTGTGGCGTAACTCGCCCGGCGCTGCCTCCTAGTCTTACTAAAGCTGTGTTCGCCATCTGTCATCCATGGCTCCCACGTCGCTCACTTTGAACGCCCTGTTTACACGGATGTCCGGCGGTTCGTCAAGCCTCCCGGAATGATGTCAAGCCCCGGGTTATTGCACTCAGTCGAATGATGACTGTAGAGACGCTTCTCCCGGCTGTTCTTTGCTTATTAATCCATTGCTCGAGTTGGTCTTCCAACTCGGGCCACCTCGCCTTGTTTCCGCGGAAACTCAGCTTTGTCTTCTTGACTTGGCGAAGCTCTTTTTCCTGCTTCCTACACGTCCTTGATCTTGAATTCTCTCACGGTTGCTCGATTCCCAAGTTCCTCCGCGTAACTGTTGCAGTTTAAACTGTGCTTCGTAAGCATGTCTCCTCGTAGGTGCCATTTTCGTAAAAAAATACAAGCATGTCTCACCCCATATCGTTTTTTCGTGTTAAAGTGGGTTCCCCAGATGGCATTTAGTTTTTTTTTTTTACTGCTAAACCAGATGATTTCAGGTCTTTCGGCAGACGTCTGTGACTCAGGAATGTGCAGACTATTTTAATTTATATTTCACATGATTACTGAGGCACCACGCAGCCAATATAACATCCGAAATAGTAGAAAAAGCTGGTTGGTAAAATATGGGACCTTTAAATATTTTAAATGTGATCCCCCTGACAGTTTCTGAACAACTGTTTCCACACCAGTGTGCTATTCAGCAAAATAATGGACCCAGCTAAAACTTCCCTGATGTTGATGTCATCTCGTTCTTCTTTTTGAATCCAAACTACTTGAGACTGAATGAACTGTGCCCCTGATGGTTGCAGCCAAGTATTACATTGCATTTCACCGCAATTACTGCAAGACACAATTCATCTTCGGGACAAATTTGTGCATAGTTCTACTCTGAAGAATGGTTGTGAAGGTGTTCAATTTAGTCCTCACCCAAAGTGCCACTCTAGTTCGAATCCCGTTATCCCGAAAATTATGCAGAAAGCCAATGGTGTGCGCGCGCGTTTGTGTGTGTGTGTGTGTGTGTGTGGGCAGACAGGAATGCGTTAAGTGCGAGACATCCATCTCTTGCTCGCCATGCAGTGTCTGTCAAGGAGGCATTAACATTGATGAGAGCGAACTGGATAGAGACGGCGTCCGTCCAGTCACAGACCTCATCATCGTGACTGCAATCCTTTTGATCATCACCTCCGTCTCTCCCTCTGTCGGTCTGTCTCTCCGTTGTCCGAGAGCAGCTGAGCGGTCGCCGTTATGACACATGACACACATCCCTTTTGTCTTTCGCATCGTTCCATCACACACCCCACCCCCTCATTCCTACACACGCACACACACCTATCCGCTCACACAGATACAGCCTTTCCTTCTCTTTCAGCGGGCCAGCCCATGGCGATACCCATGCTGCGTCACTCTAGAAACAGATTGCAGTAGTAAGAATAAAAGAGAGACTGTTGATTCTATATTTAAGCTTTTTACAGTTGTCTGATGAAATGATCTATTTTATACAACATGGACAAAAGTATGATATTTGCCTTAGGCCAAAGAAAAGGGCCTTCCTTACTCGATTCCCACAATGTTGGAAGCATAGACTTCGCAAAAAAATGGCCAGTAGGGATGTTCACAAATTGGTGGGGAGTCGAATTTGCATTCATATCCGCAGAAAAAAACGAACACTGAATCAGGTTTCAGATTTGAATCACAACGAATTAAAGAATAACATCCTACATACTTTATTCTGACGAGAGCTACAATGCTGCCACGTCATATTTATTTAAAAAAAATACAAAATAATTCCTGATTTTTAGCCTTAGTTTATGGCCGATTCTATTTGTACACATAGTTTCTCGCAAGTATGCAGTTGTAGCTTGGATCCCTTGACAGAGATATCGGCAGAAGGAGGCGTCCATTAGCCTGGCCCTGAGGAGCTGCATGAATATTCATGGCAGCGCTACAACTGAAGCTAAAAAGGAGCCAGCGCCGAGATGGACGCGACTGCGGCAGAATGAAAGAGAGAAAGTTGATCCAACACAACGTGATTGATGACGAGAGCCGGCTAGGTAGCCAGCCGATTAACTAGAAAGGAGGCAGCTGGTCCAAAGCAGCGCGGATTTCCGGCACCGAGAGGCACAAAACGAACCTTGGTTCTTTGGCCATGGTACGGCGATTGATCCTAGTTAAAGTAAGCCATTTTAAGTTAATTTGACAAACTTTTCTGGAGGGAGAAGCAGCAGCCAAAACGTGCCAACATACTCTCTTCCCGGTTCAATAAATCCACTTTCTGTACCGCTTATCCTCAGCAGGGTACGTGGAGCCTATCCCAGCTATCTCTGGTTGAGAGGCGGGGTACACCTTGAACTGGTCGACAGCCAATCGCAGCGCACACATAAACAAACAACCATTCGCACTCACATTCACACCTACGGGCAATTTAGAGTCTTCCATCAACCAACCTCGCATGTTTTGGGAATGTGGGAGGAAGCCAGAGTACCCGTAGAAAACCCACGAAGGCACGGGGAGGACATGCAAATTCCACACAGGCGGGGCTGGGATTTGAACCCCGGTCCTCAGAACTGTGAGGCAGATGTGCTAACCAGTCTCCCACTGTGCCTCCACATAGTTTTCAAATAGTCAAATTACATTTTTCATTTGTTGGACTATCATTTCAGAATTGTCCAAGGAGTTATGATTTGATTCCGATTTGGAAGTCATTCGTTACTGTCAATACGAATTGGGAATCGGGACTTCATGGGCGAGTCCGAGCCCTACTGGCCAACCACAGCACAGAATAGAACAGTCACCCTTTCCTGGCAGCACTGTTGAATTCAAAGATACATACATTCAAGTTTTGGAAATATTTGAGTTTTTTTCACAGGTAGTTCGGGTTTATTTATGTCAAATGGGTTATCTGCACAAATGAAGCTTTATTAGAGAAGCTTAACCCAGAGAAAATGCAAGCTCTGTATAAAGCTATGCGGCCATTCACTAATCCGCAATGCATTTGTATTATCTGTTAAATAATGGGACGATGTTTTGGCTCGTTAAGAAAAATCCTAACATCATGCTATTAAAGTAAGACCAAGTTACTATTGGTGGCACTAAGCTATCCAAGCTAACAAGGCTAGTTGTATGCTCCAGGTTGCAGCGTTTGTATCGGTTTATTGATATTTACTTTTGAATGACTGCAACAACAAATAGAGAGCTAGCCCTGTTTTCCAGGAACAGTGCTGCTCTTTAATAGCATGGCCTAAGTCTCGATCATTACACAGTGCAGTGGTTTACTTTTGTTATGCAATGTGTATGCAAGAGTTTCCATCTGTATTTGTTTTACAGTATTGTGGTGAAGACGGAGCTAAGCCGAAAGGCGAAGCTCTCGATTTACCGGTCGATTTACGTTCCTACCCTCAGCTGTGGGTCGTGACCGAAAGAACACGATCCCGGATACAAGCGGCTGAAATGAGTTTCCTCTGCAGGGTGTCCGGGCTCTCCCTTAGAGATAGGGTGAGAAGCTCGGTCAGCCGGGAGGATCTCAGAGTAGATCCGCTGCTCCTCCACATCGAGAGGAGCCAGATGAGGTGGCTGGGGCATCTGATTCGGATGCCTCCCAGACGCCTCCCCAATGAGGTGTTCCGGGCACGTCCCACCGGGAGGAGACCTCGGGGACGACCCAGGACACGCTGGAGAGACTACGTCTTTCGGCTGGCCCGGGAACGCCTCTGGATTCCCCCGGAAGAGCTGGATGAAGTGGCTGGGGAGAGGGAAGTCTGGGCCTCCTTGCTAAAGCTACTGCCCCCGCGACCCGACCTCGGATAAGCGGTAGAAAATGGATGGATGGATGGACAATATTGCTATAATGAATTGATGTCAAATAAAAAGAAAATACATGTAATAATTAATTTAATAATTACTTTTTGTCAAGCATAAAATATATGAATATGATTAAATTTTTAATAATGCTAAATATTCTGGAAAAGCAGTTCAGGAAATTGATGGATGGATGGAAGGAAGCAACTAGTTTCGCTGCAGCTCAGACCTCAGTGACTTACCTTGGTATTAAAAGAAACACAAACCAATGCAGGAAGTCCACCCTTGTGTTTGTGTGTGTGTGAGATACCTGTCAAGAGGAGCCATGGGTCAAAGGTGAAATCTACTTTTCTTCCCACTGAGGGTGGAGAGCAAGTAATCCAATCTAGGTGAAGTCATCGGCTCAGATGTGGAATCCATTGTGACAGTGGCAGGCCGTAAAGAATAATTGACAAGTGCGCAGTTGAATCTGTCATGTGTCAGCGAGCAGCGTGTTGACTTTCCAAAGCGAAAGAGCAACGAGGGATACTGTAGCCAATTCCAAACAAAGCCAAATCAGGTATCTAGAAGACAGATCATTAAATGAGGTCATGGGAAGAGTGGGAACATCATGACACTTTGAATAACACACTGCCATCATTTGACACATTTAGTTTCCACTCAAAAAAACACTCTTGTTACCTCTAAAAAGTGTGAAGGGAAAGCTGTAGTTTAGACTATTATTAGCTATACCTAATTACCACAATTTCTCGTGTCTAATGCGCACCTATGTATAATACGCTCCCCCAAAGTTGACCTAAAAATTCTGGAAAACACTTCTACCTATGTATAATGCATTTTTACAATGCATGACTTTGCTTCTACCCATATGATCAAAACGAAGTATTATCTGTATTTAGTTAGTTAGTTAGTTTTTTAAAAAAAATTATTCTGAAGTTAAGCACTTCATTTGAACACTTAATATTTTGTTTTAATTTACTTGCTCTTATTTTGAAATTCACAGCCCTACTTTTATTTAGTAAATTAGAAAACACACAGATGTGCTCACAATTGATTACCCAGGCAGAATTTTTAAGATGGGTACAATTCTTTAAAGAAAACATGAAGGGCCAGGCGAAACACATTTCATTTTATTTTAATGGGATTCAAATTAAACGGTCAAGCATTTCAGAAAAGCATTACAATTAAACAATGCATAACCATAATGAAATTAATGATGGTTGTTGTTCAGTCATTAGTCATATTTAAAAAAAAAAAAGAAAAAATTCACAAATTCTGCCAGGTTATGTAAACCTATGAGCACAACTGTACTGTATATGCAGTCATATGTACCCCTGTCATATTGGAATGAAAGTGTAGGCTTCACGTTTTTATAACCACTAGGTGGTGGTGGCATATTAGAATGAAAGTGTACACCTTTCTCAGAATACTATTCCTGTGTCTTAAAAAATGATATATTTATATATATATATATATATATAAGCCTGATTCCAATGGATGTCATGACGAGGACAGGTGAAATCATTCCAAATCAGCACTGCCAAGGACTCAGATATAACTTACTGAAGAGCAAGCAAGATATTGGTAAAAAAATAAATGAGCAAGAGGTTGCAGGAGAAGTAGTTTATCTATTCTTCAGAGGGGAGCATGTGTGTTAGCTGGAAGAATAAATACGCCTTTGTTGTGTTCTTTATGTTACAGTATATGCAATAGGTTGCCCTAAAGATACTGCATAATTTCTCCTCATGTTCCCTGCTCACTTTGTGTTAAGATGCATTAAATGATGTGTTTGTCAACTTGTCAAAGCAATTACATGTTCAAATTGAGTTGTGCTTCTTGCCTTTTTTAAAAGACTTTCCCTGTTGAAATAACACTGTAACAAACAACCCCATAGTGTGTGACAAAGATTCCCATGATGGGATTCGTTGTCTCTTTTTGTGAGAGTATCTTTGAAAGTTACGTTTTGAAAAATGAAAGGGATCCATATTTCAAGCCAACACCCTAAGGTTCAATTTGATGTAGGAATGACTCGTAAAAAGATGTTTTGATGATGAGCAATTCACACCAGAGTAAAAAGTATGACAACCAATCCCGTTCCTCCCTATTGTTGCATCAAATAATGCAGATTAATATTTATGAAGTCGCTGGCCCAGTGCTGTGCTGTAATGCCAGCTGAGGAACCCTACAAAATGGTGAATTTTACATGTAAAACATACATGATACTTGTATGTTAAGTAATTAAAACAATGCATTGCAATGCAATCACCAATTTTTGAATGCCATCCCACTGAAAATTATAAAAAAATAAAAAATTGGTAACATGGTTCCAGATAATAATCAGAATCCATCCCAAAATATAGTCAGTTGTTCCCGCCCCTGAGGTCGATCTGCATGATAAACCTTCCCTCTGATGTCAAGACTTTTCGAGTAATCCCACCAAGAGACAAACATTGGTGGCTGTAATGATCCTGTCCAACCTCGTTGTGGTAGGTAAAGGTTTATCCACCTGGAAGAGCTGACAGGAAAAAAAAAACTCGCCTTTTGGTGTGAGAGACCCAGATCATGTGACCGAGCAGATGAGGAGGTGTTGACAGAAGATTCCTTTTTAAAAAAAATCTACTACCTAAGACACACACGTGGAAGGTGATATCTTGTGTAATTTCTTCCGAAGAGGAAGGAGGGATTAAGAAAATGGAATGCGGAGATGGAGTGCATGGCAGAATGTCCTATTTTTTAAGATCTTTTCATGCATGCAGGCTCTGTCTGTCTCCTTCCTCGCAGCTATGAGGCAGCAGTGATTGTCCCATGTTGGTCCCAGAGCCCCTACAGTGGAAGCCCACCCTACA
Organism: Phyllopteryx taeniolatus; assembly: GCF_024500385.1. Lineage (NCBI taxonomy): Eukaryota > Metazoa > Chordata > Actinopteri > Syngnathiformes > Syngnathidae > Phyllopteryx > Phyllopteryx taeniolatus. The sequence goes on along the minus strand of NC_084521.1, from coordinate 15,764,266 downwards.
GCATTGCCCCCAGACACACAGGCTGATGAGGCGGACAAGGCTTACTTTGAGAACCCAGGGGAACACCGCACATGCACGCGCACACACACAGACACACACACACACAAATACACGCGCGCACACGCAAACAGTGGATTCTAGTGAGGTGAAAGGAGTTCATGCTATCAATTATCTTGTGTGGACCAACCAAAATGTCCACAAGATAAAGGTGGGACGTCAAAAAATGAAGAGGCAGGAGAGCACAAAGGTGAGCAGGAACATCTACAATCAGATGTGCATGTACAGTGCACATGCAAACACAAATACAGAAAAACACAAGAGCAGGTAGATACACTCAGCCGTTGGCACACACATACACGCACACACACACACACACACACACACACATTTATACTGGCAGGGTATCAAAAGCACAGCAGACCAATGTAAAAACAGACCCACTTGGACTCCCTGGCACTACAACTAACAATGGTATCAAATATGGAACTGTAGTTGTCAGAAATAAACATTTCAAACTTTATTTACCCATAGTCTTGGTCTCATGGGATTCACATTCATTTTACATTGTAACTAAAGTGTGAAAGTAAGGTTTTGCACGAAAAAGCATTGCAATTAATATGAAACTTAGATTTTTGGTGCTTCCGAAATAATTGATTCCCGAACCGACGATGATAACAATTGTGAACTTGTGTATTTGTAGTTGTTTGGAACTTGGGCGTAAACTGCTAAATTGTTACTACTACTGTCAAATTGGAAAGAGGGCAGAGGTCATCAAATAGATGTGTGTAAAGAATATAGAATAAAAGTGATGTTAACAATGGTGCAAACTTCACTGCAATGATTTGGTCACAAAGTGAAGTACCATAATTTCTCATGTATAATGCGCACCCATGTATAATACGCACCCCCCGAAGTTGACCTCAAAATTCTGGAAAACCCTTCTTGAACACATAATCCTATTTTTATTTATTTTTTTATTTACTTGCTCTTATTTTGAAATTCAGAGCCCTACTTTTATTTAGTAAATAAAGCCTGTGGCCGTGGTCATGGACGCCCCTGCTTATTTCAGCAAGACAATGCCAAACCACATTCTGCACGTGTTACAACAGCGTGGCTTTGTAGTAAAAGAGTGGGGATACTAGACTGGCCTGCCTGCAGTCCAGACCTGTCTCCCATTGAAAATGCGTGGCGCATTATGAAGCGTAAAATACGACAACGGAGAACCCGGACTGTTGAACGGCTGAAGCTGTACATCGAGCAAGAATGGGAAAGAATTCCACCTACAATTAGTGTCCTCAGTTCCCAAACGTTTATTGAATGTTGTTAAAAGAAAAGGTGATGTAACACAGTGGTAAATATGACCCTGTCCCAGCTTGTTGTTCCAAACAGGTGTTTGATGAGCATTCCTCACCTTTCTCAGTATTTTTTGCCACCTGTCCCAGCTTTTTTGGAACATGTTGCAGCCATAAAATTCTAAGTTAATGATTATTTGCTACATTCACACCTACGGGCAATTTAGAGTTGTCAATTAACCTACAATGCATGTTTTTGGGGATGTGGGAAGAAACTGGAGTGCACAGACAAAACCCACGCAGGCACAGGTGGGGCCTGAACCCCGCTCCTCATAACTGTAAGGCAGATGCTCTAACCAGTCGCCTGGTGAAAACATAATGACAAAAAATATGGCCATTAGTTTAATCCAAGTTTTTGTTTTTTTTTCCCCTAGATTTTCCAACTTTGACCTGGAACACAAGAGGAGGGTTGTGGGTAATTTGTGAGACCCTAATAGTTAAAAATCTGATTCTAGAATATAGATATTTAGGTTTTTTTGTTTTGTTTTGTTTTTTGTTGCCGCGTCACTAATGGTGTAGTGGTACACTCGCCTGACTTTGGTGCAGGCAGCATGGGATCAGTTCCCTCTCAGTGACGGTGTGAATCTGAATGCGAGTGAGTGTCCGTGTCTATGTGTGTCCTGCGACGGAAGTTAGCTGGGGTAGGCTCCAGCACCGTGCGACCCTAACCAGGAAAAGTGGTGTTAACAATGGATAGATGTTTTTTTTGTCACGTATTTTATATACCTGGCAAGCTTCCATGGTATTACCCTTATGAACTTCATAGAGATACATCTTGTCGAACACACACACCTGTAATATATTTACATTTTTATAAACAGCAACCAGCCACACTATGACACTATAACACTATGACCACTTGCACATTCTAAATAGGATCCGATACAATGGCTGTGTGAAAATTATTTTATTAAATCCTATTATATCTTTGTACGGCTCTTGCGTCGCATCTCGTTATATTGTAACGTGGTCATAATGTTGTATGGTAGCATCTCACTGTGATACTTTTGATGCCCACATTATGATGTTTATTATTATTTGTCTATTCTTTCAATGCATGGTTGGATTTTATTTTTTTTTCAGTGTTTACACAATTTCTCATTCATTCACTACCTTGCCTAGAATTGTTGCCCAAGGCCTACGCATAACCTCAAACGTGTGTACCTCTGTGGGACCAATTTTAATCCCCCCTCCCCCCACCCAACAATACCAGCTCAGAAGATTCTACTATTGACATAAAGACCCCATTCCTTCCCACCACTATCTCTTCTAACATTAAAACTCTCACCTCCAGAGCTGGCTCACTTGTCCACCGCTGCCTGTTGGCTACACACCTGCCCCAAAAACACCTCAAGGCAGAGGTGGGCCCGGGGAGACCTCCCTCGCACACACACGCACACACGCACGCATACACATCTCAAATAAATGTCATTTATTTACAAACTGGTGTACTCAATCGCTCACTATCCTTTTGTTTTAGCCTTATTTTTTAAATTTATGAAAACAAAAAAAACACCCAGCAGAGCAGTAAATTAGTAATACTTAGCCATATGCCTCATCCTTTGCTGTCGTTTTCCTTTGCCTAATTAGATGGGAAACAATGCTGTCAGTCAAGAAACAAAGGCAACCCACTTTCCATTATTTTTTTTTTCATTACCAAGCCATTGGCTGATTAATAATAGAACTAGCAGGATATGGCGTTGTTTAATCACATTTTGAATATCGTCAGAGTTTTTAGCTGTAAATGTAATTTCAAATGCTACTGGATTAATATTCACATGAAAATGAGGTGCCTAATATGAAATTATATTTTTCTCTCGCGCCTTTGACAAGGGAATTGGATAATAAGCTGCCGCACAAACAATTTTAATGGGAATGATTAAGTTCCCACCTGATAACAAGTAGTAATATTACAGTTGTGATATTACTTTTCATTTTGCGTATATACACTCACTTCTCGAGGTCTGCTATGTGCCAGAGGTGGAGCGTCTGTTGTTATGCTTTTCGCCACCTCCACCTGCAGAGCCTGTCTCTCTCCCCCACGCGTCGTTCCCCTCCACCTCACACGGTGGGACGTTTGTGTGGATGATGAGGTGGTGACCAGAAGAGGGCAGGCATACTGTATTCACTCTCATAATCCATAATACATCTTTTTCGTCCCGCTTTGTCCTCCTCTGCCGTCGAAAGTTTGATAGTCAACAGCAATTCTGACCTCCGCTAAATCCCCAATCACACCACTATCCCAGTAAATAGTGTCTGCATTTAGGCAAAGATATTTACAACTGAATTACTTGTCAGTAAATGCACACTCAGGTGTTACCTTTAACCTATTGTGACTGTTTTACTGTAGAATATATGCATTGATAATCAAACTGGATAGGGGTTGTCCCACAGTGAGTAAGTAATAAAGTACAGTAAAAATCAAATATCAAGTACTGGTAAATAGTGGACTAAATTCCCGAAATGCGAAATAATAATAATGATTTGAATGTGTTTACTGCATTTTTTGGCACCATTTGACATTCAGTTGGCATGCGTACTGCTTACAACATTTGCGTGCATGCACACAAACACACACATCAAGTCTTATAAAACAGGAGGGCTGTGATTCGTGACGAGCGCAAATTCAGCGCTGTGTTTGGCGTAACTCTACGAGGAGACGGGCTAGACCCGGTTTTGGTCATTTCATGGACCGGCGCACCCCCAGCACATTTAAAATGGGACATCTGCGCTGGTGTGGGCGTCACCACAGCTGACTTTAATCCTGTACGGGTTCTTTCATCCCTTTTAAAAGCGCCGCAAATAGTCTGGCATGGAGACATCTCTTTATGTGGAAGAACATTCAGCGATCCATGGGACTAGAGCATCGCAAGTTAACGGTATACCATACAGAATGAGCTGGTGAAAAACTGCTTGCGACTTAAATATGTCTACGGAGCTCATTGCTCTATACCCCCCTCCAACGATATCCCCTTCAACGATTGTTCGAGGCGCCGTGTGGGCATTTTTCTTCAGCAGGGGTGTCAAATTCAATCTTGTCGTGGGCCAATGGTTTCCCTCAGAGGGCTATTATGCCTAGTAATCAGATAAATGTACAAAGGCCTCATCATATTATTTCGTACAATATAGGCATATTCGTGGTCCAACATTCGTGGATTCACTTATTCACAAATTATTGGGGGGAGCCTATCCTCGGTTATTTGCGGAAACTATTTTTTCCCCCCGCTTATTCCCAAAAAATTTTAACAATCTTTTTTTCCCCCACTGTACACTATAAATTGATGGATAACTAGTTTTGAAAACAACTAAAATGGTTGTAGACAGAAATATGAAGTAGGCATACATGATTTGCTATAGTGGGCCACATAAAATGATGTGGCGCGGGCAGATCTGGCCCCCGGGCCACCAGTTTGACACCCGTGCTCTGCTGTATATGCGACGCATGGCAGTGCCCTTCCACTTGCTTGTTTCGGGTAACGTCCATCAAACGCTGGGCAGTGTGTGCCTATGTGGTCTGAAAACAGGTCTTTCAGAGTGGATTTGTATTGCTGTTGAGGTGCCAAATGCTAGGCTAAGTTTGAAAGCAGTCAGCTCATTCAACACTTAGCATGGTGTGTATACGGTACTTACTAACGCTAACTGTATTGCCAATGTATATACTGCATGTATGTTCATCATTTGTTTGTGTTGCTATAATTGCACATCCAGGCACTGCATATTGTCACATATCCACTTAAATCCCGCCTCCTTTACGCTGCTTCCTCCTATCAGATGAGATACAGACACGGTGGTAAATCTTTGTGTGTTTGTGCCTTGAAGCTTAGCTACTGTGCTCTTTTCCTGCAAACCTCCCTCTGGTGTATTTTAGAGGCTGGCCGCCTCAGGCCTTCGCACACCTCACTCTGCCTCCGTGCCACCCCCTACCCCCTTATTGCTAATGAGTTAGTGTTGCTAGCAGCACAAGTCTAGCAAGCCCGCTGATGAAATGCAAATGGGCAGTAATGAGCACAATCTTAACGACTTGAGGGGGAGTCGGTCATAGCAGACTAAAACCATCCCACTCTGCCTCCGTATCTCCATCAGTCTATCCTTGATGGACAGGGCCTGGTCTATGGGTGGGCATTTGAATGACAGGGCTGGGCCCCTGCACTGCGGGTAGCCCAGTGGGGCCTTTGGAAGGGCCCTTCATAAGTGACCACAAGAACAGGCATAGAGACGGCAGCTTGTGGTCTCACCGGCCCTTCTAAACTGGTCCATTAATTACGCTGAACCCTCAGAGAAAATTAGATGGCAAATTTAATAACACAAGGAGGAGAAGGAGGTTTTTTGTATCTGCTTATGTGTGTGTGTTAGGAAATAGCCATACAATCTCGTGGCATCAAATCATGCAACCCCCCCCACCCACCCACAAGTGTAAGCTCCAAGCTTGTTGTCATAACTGACACTTACAAAGCAGGCTTTTGAGGACACTGAAGGTCAGTGGATAAAGAACCACCATCTGTTTTCGGGAGGGCAACAAATTGCTGATGTTAACTCGACCCATCATCATAATGTAAGCTCGGCATGGGAAGTTCTCCAAATGATTCGCTGATAGTGTCATTGATTCTAGTGATTATTCGAGGTGAAGTGCTGCAATATCTATGGCAGGGATTCCCAAACTGTGGCACGGTCCAGACAGACAGTTCAGAAACGGCCTAAAGCCAGGTACACAAATGCTGGGAATTGGAATTTCTTTCCTGAGAGCTTCTGCTATTTGTATTGAACGACAACAAATTCATTTTGTCAGGTCAGTCTTGGTACTACATCACATGACTGGTTTAGAAAGGAGGCTAGTGGTTGTTAGTGGACATATCGTCATGTGTGTCCGTGTGCTCTGTTGGTGATTTGTTTTCCCTTGCCGTGTATTGGGTCTCACATTTCAAGAATGAGTGTGTATCCTGCAAATAAGGAACTCTTTATTGGGTTTAATTCAAAAATTCCACTGCAGAAAACTAAAAATACAACACAGGACACAGTGATGATGTCGCTTTACAAAAGGAGCCGAGTTGCGAAAGGAAATTCCAATTGTCGTTGAGTGCAATTGCTACAGTCCGATGTTTGGATCACTGCACGGAACAGTATTCCACAGCTCTTGGCTTTGATTCACAGTACAGCATTGAAAGACGGATATGGTCATGTGTGAACTACTTAGGCTCTGCTCATTTGTTTCCCCATACACTCACTGCAAAAACAGAGACGAACCCATCAGCTTTGCACATATCAAACTAAAATGTAAGAGTAGTGTAGATATGAGCAAAAGATGAAGAAGCAGAGAGTTTGGCGTGGCCCACTTCTTCTCCTCTCTATTCCTTCTTTCTCTGCGGTGCTGTCAGTCTCCCTGGGGTCGGATCAGCGCCGCCGCAATAGGTAGGCCGAGGCTATCAAAGTACACGCTTTAACTTTTTAAGACTTTGCAGGTTGTCTTTGTTCTCCTTTTCTCTCTGTTGTGCAGGCTCTCTTGGGCCTTGGGTTGGGGAGTCTCTCTGGGTGCAGGCGAGTGGCTCTGGGCTATTCAAAAAGAGGGGGGAAAAAATGCAGGTTATCTACTGGGAGAAGTGGGGGGAGTCTTTCAAATTGAAGCGAGAGCTCGCGACCAAAGATGAGGTTTTCGAGGAGACTGATAAGAAGTGTGTATATATAGGCTGTAAATAAAATGTTATATCGGTGTTTAAGCTGTGAGGACCCATGCATGTGGAATGAATTTAGATCTTTGGGCAACACCTTTGCAAAGAAATGCTGCGAATGCACACAGGCGCGCATCCCAGCAAATAAACACAGACACTACCCTCGACGCTGCCCTCGCCTCCTCTCACACACATAAACACGTGCGCACACGCACGCACAACAACATCACCACATCTACCAACAAAAACCCACAGGCTTCAAGCCTTTGGGATGATTTGATTAGCAATGATATCTGAAAACGGCCTCGTCGTGCTAACAAGATTAAGCTGAGGCCCTGTCTGTTTTCAGCGCTGGATATTCGCTAGGTGATTAAAACTGGCTCTCTGCGCCGGAACAGGAGTCTTAGCTGGCTAGTGGGACGGTTGCCAGGTAACAAGACATGACTGCTGTTTTGATGCAGCTGCATACGCACAATACGCTGCTGGGAGATAAAGTACAAAACCTCTGTCCTTGGCCAAGCAAATCAGAGAGTGACAGGCCTCATAACACATTCATCGTGTAGGAGCTGGAGCGAAAATCTATGTTGACTCACACCAGCAAGGACTACACAAGTAATCCTGCATAACTTTAACGTGACATGTTTGTGCAAATTAGGATAACGATGTTCATTTTGGCGATGGGTTTATCCTGCTACCAAAATCAAAAGTAAAGAATGAACCCCCTTTACATCACTCTCTAATGTAAATCATTTAGATGGGTAGAACCTCTAAAGGTTGACGAAATCCAAAAATGTCACAACAGTAAAGCAACAGTACAAACATGCAAACCAACTGCCCGTCCTTTGTTGCTGTAAAGAGTATGTATGTTTCATGTCATTACAAGTGCTTTTCACGCACTTGTTCCCAAAGAGGTGAACCTCGCCCCATCTTTGCTAGCGAATGACTGAGCAATTCAGGGAAGCTCCTTTTCTAGCCAATCACGGCACCCACCTGTTCCCAATGAGCCTGCTCACCTGTGGGATGTTCCAAACACGTGTTGGATGAGCATTCCTCAACTTTTTCAATGATGTACATTACAAAACAACCAAGGAGCACACGAACATTACTAACATTTACATTTACATTGTCCAGGGAACGCACCTCGCACACACGGGCTGCTGCGACGTGGCCACCGAATGTAAACATGAGTGGCAGTTGCCAAATATGGAACGCTCGGGGTATCGTGCGTCCAGACGGGTTTTGTCCTGGAAGTACCTAGCAAATCCTGGCACTCTTGAAGGAAAATGAACTTTCTTTCGAAGATGGCTCTTTGACGCCAGAATGAGCGCATTATGAATAACGTTCATTAGGCAGAAATGAACTAAGTTCAATTCACGATCATTGAACTCGTGCAGGTACAACACTGGTTGAAGGAATATTGGCGGGACGACTTGTTCCTCCGATTGTACAGTATGTCTGTGCTGTTGATACAGAACAACTGCCCGGATAAAAAATAGATACATTCTGGCTTGAACAGGCTGTGTAATAGGGCCATGTATAGACTTAGCTGGATAATGTATTCATTAAAGCATCATGGAGGTTTAAACTGATCATCTCTTTGGGTAATAAAATAAGTAATGAATCAAAAATATCAGCCCCTTAACGATTTGAGAAGTTTTAAGAATTTCGATTTTTCGCCCATCCGCAGTGGCTTGATGCAGTGTAGGATGTTTTATGTCAAAACAGGTCAGTGCAATGTAATTGGACGATGATAATATAATGCATTTATAATTCATGAGGTCTATAGGGCACGAAAGGCTGCACAGGTTAATCAGAAGCAAAGAGGTCATAGACCATCTAAAGGTCAACTTAAAACATTGATTATGATTTTGCAACGGTGGTGCCATGAGTTTTTTTCGCCTATTGATTAGGCCAGTTCACATCTGTAGGTGGCAAACAGATATGACGCTGATGCCAAGAACTGGGTGAAGAGCAGCAAGAGGGAAAAGTGTCCTCCTTGTCAATCTTCCCTGAGTCCTTCCATGCTTTTCCTTTTCTCATTTTCTTTATTTCTATTTTTATTTTCCTTCCTAACTTTCTTTCCTATATGCCCTCTTTATTTTTTCCCCATGATTTTCCCTTTGCTTTCTTTCCCTCCTATATTACTTGGTGTTCTTCCTCCAATTCTTTTACCCCTCTTTTCACTCTCTCCTGTCATAGCATTTCTATTCCATTGATCCTCAGTTCCTCGCAGCGTTCCCCTCAGAGCACACGCGAGGGCAAAACGGGGCTGGGATGCATCCTCCCAAGGTATCACATACAGTTTGTTCAATTCCAGCATCTATCTACTGTCAACAAATAGTAATCCGAGTTGTGGGGAAAAGCTGGCCGAGCGTTTCATTGCATTCTATCATCAAATCTAAATGAAAAGGATGTCAGAGTTGACTGGGAGAATGTTGCGATCCAGGTGATGCGTGAATTCTTGGGCGGCCTGCGGTGCAGCAATTCAAATGCAGGCAAGTGAATATTCCAAATATATTCATGGGATGTTTCACAAAGGATCACACACTATTACGTCCACGAGGTGATAAGATAAGGTATTTCTCATATTTCACAGTATTTTCATTCATTCCATCCTGTTTTGGCAAAGGGGGGAAAGGGGGCGGGTGGGTGGGGGGGGGGGGTGTTGGCCTCAGGCAAGATTAATAAGCATTTAAAACGGTTTCAGCGCTAAGCGGCAGATCACAGTGTGTGTTTCACAGCATTGTTACTACTGAGTGGCCATGAATGACACAAACAGATTGCAGCGGCAGCAAACTATTGTGTTCATGCACACATATGCAAGTAAGTACGCATGGATGCTCAATGTTGATGTATACACATTTAGAAATTCATTGGGGCAAACAGGAATACACGAGCAGAGAATATGCATATAGTAGGTGCAAATAAAAAGTACATATTTCGTCGTTTATCAACTGAATTGAATAAAGCCCTCATGCGTTTTGATCCTTTTTAAAAACAATTCAACAATTCTTTATGGGATAATAACAATTATTATTTTCTTTTTTTTCTCTTTTCTAGAAGATTTTTTTTGCACCATAACTATGATTCCACTTTTACGAATTTATTAATTGTTTCACACAATTCTATTTTGTTAGTTATAAACACCGATATTAAGATGAATATATTAAAGAAACTGCATATTTTACTAAAGAAACTGCATTTCCTATATATATACGTATATATATATATATATATATATAAACTAACAAACTATCAGCTTCCAGACAAATGGAACTTACAGTACTGTACTTTCTCCATCACGGTTAAACAAAGGGTTTTAACGCTTTGTACGGTAAGTTGAACTTAAATCAAACTGCCGTGCGCCATTGAGAAACGTTTCATTCGAGTCGTACGGACTCGCAAGGTGTGATCATGGTGGGTACTAACAAAAACACTGTACACAAATATAAAAACTATTCTAACGTTGCAGTGGGACGAAGTGAGTCGAGCCACCAACCAAATGTGATGCATTACAGAAGATATAATTACCGTTTCTAAAGTCGGTCAATAAAAATAACACCTTATCGCGCGTCTGTATATTTGGAGAATGCCTGCATAGGTGGCATGCGTACCGGTATTTTGGCAACTGGTACTTTGAATGAGTCTGGCACATATGTGTCTGCCAGTTTGTTGAGCTCCGTAACGTCAGGGGCCAAAAATGGAGTCTTCATCTGTTTTGTTTGTGTGGCCCCGGGTTTCCGTCGGCGTTAATGGCCACTCATTTCGTAGAAGCGTGTTACAGATTGGGCGCTACGGGAAAAAGTAACATACGTTAGGAACGCCATTACTCCATCAATGAAGAGGACCCCTTAAAACCCGATCTCCAAATACTTACATCATCAACACTTTGCATGGCTGCAAATGAAAGTGTAGCCAGCATAATTGAAGCCCTCCACAAATTGTGTTTTTATTTTGTTCCCCCAGTCCTGAAATATAATCACTTTGCCCAATTTTATTGCATTTCCTAATGATGCTTGCCCAGAGCGATTGTTCTGTGTGTTTCTTAGCAAACAGCGCGTGTCAGCTCACTGAGATTAATCTTGATTACTTTAGCCCTTGATGAAGTAGGCTACAATAATGCTTTAATTGGGGAATATTATCACATAGGGGAGGAAAAAATGGTGATAGATAGAGCACGAGATGGATGTTTGTCTCCGCAGTGCACTAATTGTAATACTGTTTGGAGTGATTAACTTGGATGCATCGATGGCTGGTGCAGCAGGCGGAAGGCAAATAACACAATGCGTGACACATTCATGGCTGGCACAGGCTGAATGCTGATTTTATGATTAGGATGTTCCACTAACAAATAATATTAGTAGTGAAGAGAATGATAAGATGATCGTTGTCATCTCCACACTCTGCAGCTCATTAGGTACATTACGACCTGCACATTCTCAAGAGAGCCAATAGCACACGTTCTTCCTTGACTCGGACAGCAATGCTGTTTGTTAGTTAGATTACGGCTAAAAAGAAAAATAACAACAACTATACATTTCTCAGGGGATAATGCAACAATCAGACGTCTCCAATTGTTTTATTTCCATATTAGGAATGTTTGACCTTGTAAGGAGCCTAGTGCACTTAAAAATACATCAGTTGGTGAAATCAGTAATCTAATATAACTGGAAAATGAACAATATTTTTCGAAAGCACTGCAATCTGAAGCTATGGATTACAGTAAAGCATACTTACAGTAGCCCACTTACTGTCTTATTGTGCATTGGTGTTCTAGTTTTGTGAAACATTGCCATTTTTAAATTATCTGTTGCTTCTTATTGGTTGCCACATCTCCTTTTAAAGTGTTGGAACAGACAGTTTGGGGAGAAAAGAACCGTCTCATACTTGGTTACCTGGACCCGCATTGTGTCGAGGACCTACAACCCCCCCGCCCCCCACCCCAAAATGCGTCTGAGGCCTGTCACGTTGCTACTTACGGTGCCGAGCGTACACACCCTGGGGCAACACCCAAATCTGCCCATGCAGCTCTCCTTCTATTCTGCCCCTTCTTCACTTGCATGGTATTGCACTTGACACGGGCAGACACACACGCAGACACACGCACACACACACACACACAGACAGACACACGCGCACGGACACGCGCACACACACACACGTAACGCATTAAATGCAAACAACTGCGCCAGGCCTAAGCTGCAAAAGAGAGCCAATCTGCTTGCTTGGGACAGTTGTCTTGCTAGGTGTAGTACGCTGACTGGACATAAGCTGACCTCTTCTGATTTTTTTGTGTGCGTTGACTTCCTTGTTGGTGCCTCCTTGTGTCAGGACATTCTGCTGAGTGGGGGGTGGAGTCTGGGGGGCCAAGGAGGGAGTACAAATCCATTTTCTGAACCGCTTAGATTGTTGCAGTTGGTAGTTGTGGAGTTTGGGGAGTTTAACATCAAGCTTTCAGGAAGCATGCGTATGACCAGGTAGTGCTGAATTGCATTATGAGCCATCATGTTTTGAAAGGTTTAGATGACAGTAGACAAAATGCAGCCTTGCTCCCAAAAAAAACTTGTGTTCTCTTCTACTGCTACTACTAAATAAAAAGACACATGCCATTGCTGGCTGTTGTTTGCTGTCATTTCTTGTCTTCAACTGTGCCGAGCGAGAAGTCACGTGACAAAAGTTAGAACAAAGAGCAGCACAATAGCATACATGACAAAAAATATGTTGGATTACGGACACGCAGACAATGTTAGTTTTGGTCACCCACTGTTCGCGTTTGCATGTCACATCCTGGTGCAGCATCACTGTGCGTGTCAAACAGGCCTTTTTTAATTGTATTTTATTTGATTCCGGGCAAGCCTGACAAGATGCAGAAGGATCAGTCATGCTGCTCTGGAAAGATAACGTCATAAGAATCATTTATGACATATTGAAAGGAGGGGTGTCGGGGCATGTACGAAGTGTGACACACACACACACACACACGTACACACAAAGAACACGCTTAAAACAGGATATGATATGATATTAATGCATGAGGACAAGGAAAAAAAAAAATCAATAGCATTTTTTTAATGACATCTCCATCTCTCTTGGCCGGCGTGTATGTAATACTATTCAAATAGGCGCAATGGTGATAAGGTTGGGCCAAAGCTTCAATAAAAGGGGGGAATAGAAGACACTGGGCCTTGCTTCAGGCTTTCTGTGGTGTCATAATCTGTTGTTTTATTTCCTCTTTTGCGGATGTAATCAGAGGAACAAATGCAGTTGACAGGGAGGCATGTTATCGCCATCTCTCGTGTAGCTCTACATATTGTATGCAACGTGGGAGATTACAAAGAAATGTGTCATCTCGGCTCTATACTTGGACAGCAAAAAAATCAGTCGTATTCTGCAGCCACACAAAACAATTTGCATGAATCCGTTTTGTTGCGCACCTGCACTGAGGATGCACAAATAACCTTGTGCATGTGCAGCATTTATATGTCGATGCAATCCTTCATTTCCTTTCTTCATGTGCCGCCCTAGTAGGGTTTGCAGATGTGTTTGACAGTTGAGAGTCACCGGGTTGTCTCGCAAGACATCTACGAGGAAAAGCTTTTACAGCGAATACCCTCCTACACATGGCATGCATACAAGCAGAAGGGAAGGCAACTGTACACTAAACAAACCCCACTTGTCATAATAATGATAAGATCTGACTTCATTATGTTCTTTTGAGTTGAATTCTGTAATTTAGCGAAGTCATAGCGACGCGTGCCTGGCCTGGCCTCCAAGGTTGCTGTCAGGGGGAATTTCATGTCCTTGACTTCAGCGTCTTTCTGGGAGCCTGTCACATCGGCTCAGCGCTGAATGGCGTTCACCAGCGCAGACCCCTGGCAATGTGAATATTAATAGAATATTGATTCCCCCCAAAACACTCCCCCACCCCCAACACACGCAAGAATTGGAGCCAAATCTTTTGGCCCCATCCGTTCTTTTCTTGTCCGTCTTTGGTAACCCAAACTCAATTCAACAGTGCAACAACAACAACACATCTAAAATAATATACTACAACACAACATTACAACAACAACAAAAATAAAAATAAATGAAAATAAATAAATATATATATATACTGTAACTGAATTTAAGTTCATGATTCTAATATGTATGTATGTATGTATGCATATGTATTTAATTTGCTGAGGAACTTAATATTTATTGGGATTTCTGTGCCCCGGTTGTTTTTATGTAATTGTTGCATTGGGTGTCGCACAGAGAGGATTTATTATCACGAGTTTGTCGTTTGGTTCAAGAAAGAGATGAAAAGAGTTTGAATTGCTAGTGCTTGAGCAGTTACTTTTAAGGAAGAGACTGCAACATGAGCTGCAGTTTCTGCTCCTGAATTGCAGTTCAGAAGGCGAAACGGTCTGCAACCGTGATAAACGTGCATTTTGTGTATATGTATTGAGCTATGTTGTTTCAAAATAATTGATACGACATTGAGAGCTAATAATTCTAGTTCATGGCTAGTTAAAAATCTTGGGAAATGGTGTACTTATTGTACAATGTTTTTCACCGCAAAACGGTCTTCACCAATGATGAATGTGAAGAATTTTTAGTTGGAAAAAAAAGGAAAAGAACATTGGTTGACTTGTTAAGGCTCTCTGAACTAGAAGAAAACCTTTGGGAGCAGTTACACACACCAATGGACAATTCAGAGTGAGTTTAACCGAACAATGTTTTGGGAATGTGGGAGTAAGCCTCGGCCCCCAGCGGAAACCCACGCAAGCGTGGGGAGAACCTGAGAATCAAACCCGGGACCTCTCGACTGCAGAGCAGACGTGCGAACCGCTATGTCACCGTGTTGCCTGAGTCGCACGCAATGTCACTCCCATCATTATTTCGGCTACTGCGAACATCTTTCCCGTTTGACATGAATGTCTCATTGTTCTTTGAAGAAACAAATTAGAAATTTGCAACCCAAACTTATCAAAATACACACACGTGTATATTAGCTAATGATGAAGAACAGAATAAAAATGCGTGACTGATTGATGTTCACTAAACAAGACGACAGCTTTATATTCAAATAAAACAATCAGCGACCCAATGGCACAAACTTTAAAAGCATGACTGTCTTTCAATGTTACCTTATCTCGTGCATATAAACTGCAACCACGTGATGCATCATGACATATTTCATTATAAGGGGCATCGATTTTGGATGTAAACATAATTATCAAAGAGAGTCAGACGAAAGTGGCCTGACGAAATAGCGTTCATTATCAGCCGAAACACTTGGGAGTGTGTTCCTCTAATTAATTTTCTGTAATGAACCCAGTATTTTTGTTAAGCTCTGGAATGCCTCAACGACACGTTTGTTTACTGTGAAAGCTCATTTGGGCTCCAACGGGATTTCTGCAAAGCATGCTTGTTGTGTATTATTGTGGTCTGCTGTAAGCGCCACTCGTGTTTCGTCAGCTTGTTTGGAAGTGCAAATGAATAATAGCATTTGTTGTTTTAACATCATGTAACCGGAGAGGAACAAAATAAAAAAAATACAAAAAAATAAACAGAATTGAGGGGGTTCTATAGTCCACTTGAATTAGAGTGTAAACAGACTTTTTGGTCAAGAGTTTTGATACCTCACTGATGTCCCTCTCTCTGCATGCACACAACAGACGTTGGCATCAGAAACTATTGTCAATAATTGATTCCGTACCCTAATTGAACAGCACGACTGAACGACATAGCTCATTACTTTGCTCATTAGTTAATTATCGGAGAAGTAGGACAAGTCAATAAAAGTGAAGGCAGTAAATTCCGATACTAATTAGCGCGCTTCCTTCGAGACATATTTAAAGCCAGATTAGTTACCTGAATGTTCCGCATCGGGATAAGAGGGGAGGTTGGGGGCTGCAAAGGGAGAGTGGGATACTGACAGGAGATTGGGCGAAGGTTAGCTGCTTAATATCATTAAAGAGGGGAAATCATAGTTACAGTGAAATGATGGAGCTCCCCACAAGGGATATTCTCCACCGCATTGGGATTTCATATACTGTATGTGCAAACTGAGTCAAGGCATATGTGTTTAGCTATATATAAGGGTGGGACAACATATAAATATCGCGATGTATTTCCTAGTCCGTTATGACGCTGTTATGACACCGGCATGAAATGTCATTGTTGCCACTGTCTGATGAAACCCAATTACGTGAATATAGAATTCCTCTCATATAGTGTGTTAATGGCAAACAAAAGTATTTGTGGGGAAATTGTGAACAATTCTATTTTGTTAGTCAGATATTTCACTGTATGTATGTCTAATCTGAACCCCCCCCCAAAAAAAAATATTGCTATATTTGCTATTTTACAGTTACATTGATATTGTGATGTATTGTCGATGGTGTTTATTTTAATATATCGGTCATGTTTTTGTCATTCTATTGTGTCATGATAGTAAGTGTTGGCAAAAATATTGCGATATTATACGAAGAGTTATTCTGTGATTCCCAGCCCTAATATATAAGGTATATACAGTACTTGTAAGTAATGTGCTTGCAAGTACTTTGTTTGAATATTTAATAATTATGTCTATTTTTATTTTGCATATTGTAAATGATACAAATCATGTCAGTAAGATGCAAAATTTGATTTTTTAATGGAATTTCCTGACGAGACAAATAATGGTGTGAAGTTGTGAATTCAACATAAAGCAAAACGCATTTGAAGATGTTACTATATTATTTGCAGTAGTGTCCTTACAAAGATAGTAATGTTCAATTTTGATTTACTTTAGTATTAGATAAGATTACAACCCTTATCAAAAAACTATTTTAATTGGATTAATATATACAGTGAGGTTGAATTGCCCTGCACCACACATAGGGCTCTATTTTCATAGAATGCGCATCTACGGCATGGCGCAAATGCTGGTGGATCCTGACATTTGTGCAAGCACAAGGCCCGCTGCATGTGGTTGTCAATTTGGCAGACCTGTCTAAGCCAAGCTGGGCACTCCGGTGCTGCGTGCTAATGTCCTTTAAGATGCACCTGGTGGAGTGACAATTTGGTGGCAGTAAGTCAATCTAAACTCATGCCTGCTCAGACCACTTTTAAATATTAGTGCACGGTAGACCACTGGTCTAACGTGATTTTGGTGAGCACTCTGGAGAAGGTTTTCGTCCAGGATATTCATGTACTTGGCCGCATTCATTTTTCCTTTGATTGCAACCAGTCGTCGTGTCCCTGCAGCTGAAAAACACCCCCACAGCATGATGCTGCCACCTCAATGCTTCGCTGTATTGGACAGGTGATGAGCAGTGCCTGGGTTTCTCCACACATACCACTTAGAATTAAGGCCAACAATTTCCATCTTGGTCTCATCAGACCAGAGAATCTTATTTCTCATCATCTTGGAGTCCTTCAGGTGTTTTTTAGCAAACTCCATGCGGGCTTTCATGCGTCTTACACTGAGGAGAGTTTTCCGTCGAGGCCACTCTGCCATAAAGCCCCGACTGGTGGAGGGCTGCAGCGATGGTTGACCTTCTAGAACTTTCTCCCATCTCCCGACTGCATCTCTGGAGCTCAGCCACAGTGATATTTGAGTTCTTCTTGACCTCTCTCACCAAGGCTCTTCTCCCCCGATTACTCAGTTTGGCCGGACGGCCAGCTCTCGGAAGGATTCTGGTTGTCCCAAACGTCTTCCATTTCAGGATTATAGAGGCCACTGTGCTCTCAGGCACCTTAAGTGCAGTAGAATTTTTTTTCTAACCTTGGCCAGATCTGTGCCTTGCCACAATTCTGTCTCTGAGCTCTTCAGGCAGTTCCTTTGACCTTATGATTCTAAGTATGACAAAGTATGTCTTTAATATGGTTACTGGATTTATTTTCTATATTTTTCAGTAGTAATACGTTTGTTGTTTTGTTTGCCTCTCCCAATTCCATCATTTCAAACTTCATTTTACATTTGGGGTGCTCTCCCAAATTTCCCATGGTGAAAACCATCAGCGCTACCTAAAGTGCAAACGCCTCATTTGAATACAGTGGTCTTCACGCTTCACCAACAGTGCATGAAATCTTTTCGAGCGAACTCGCAATATAGTGCCTGCTGTTTGGGATTTTTGTCATTCGGGCCCTATGTGCGGCAAATATTAGAAACAGGTCCCAGTGTGATGCAGTGCTGTCCGGTGAACGTTCAAGGGGCTCGTCAGCAACATCATGTGATGCTGTCTGTGACATATTGCTGCAAATTGATTTATTAGGGGAACTGATTAAATCAATGTATTCCCTTTCCTTATTAGCTTCTCTGCTATTTGTATTCCTACTAACACCACCGATAATAACCGTTTGACACACTAGGCCCAGCGTGAATGGCCGTGACTGGGTTCATGCACTGAACCGATGGGACGCGAGGGCTTTGCCACAATGTTGCGCAGATGCCCGGTCAAGCAATCACAAAGCAGCAAACTGGGAGTCTCCTTTCATATGCAAATGAAACAATGTGATAATAAACACCTGACATTAGGCTTGACTAAATTACCCTGCCTGTTTAATAAAAGGCTGTGGTCTCAGTTGTTTTCTGTTTCATACACAATTCCATAACACTTCCTTACTCTCTTCATCAATTCATTACTATCGCCATATGTTCGTTTTGAAAAGTTTCTTTTCCTGTCTTCAGTCTGCGACTTCCTAGTTGACTAATCTCTCTGCGTTCTATCACTCAGCTGTTTTCACACTCATATATTATCACTTTTTCTGTCAATTGGCTTTAAGTTTGTGAGGGGAGGGAAGGGGGCCCTTGGGGACAAGAAAATGACAGAAGGCGGCCTTTATTTACCTCAGCGGCCCCTACCGTGTCGTCTGCTTAATCATGTGGCTAATCGACAACACTGTCTCCCCGCTCGCCCACGCCCAGACAATAGGGAAGCTCATTCATATTTAATACAATGGAGTGTTGAAGTCATTGCACGTGTCTGAGGAGGAGGATATTGTTTTTCATTGTGAAGGGCTCCGCGGGGACCTCCTCCCTGCCCACCCCGGCCAGCCTTTGGACCCTCTTCCTCCCAACTAGCATATGCTTGGCACTTCTGGTGCTAAGCAGTTGGGGCCTGGCCTGTGCAGCTGCATGCAAGGGCCCACGCCTGGTAGCAAAGCATTAGTTCCCATGATTAATTCAAGTGGTTAATTCTGCTTTATCATGGCTTAAGAAAAATTACCAAGACAAATATGTACTCCGCTGAAGAATGAATAAAATAGAGGTGTGTTTAATAATGCAACAGGGCGTATAATAGGGCCTCTTTTCTTTTGCACTAATCTCCTCACCAGCTCGACTTGGTGTCAGATGCTGGCTGCCGTGTGCTTGCCTGTTCTTTAATGGCGCTAAACGGGGATTATCCAACGCACACAAACACACACACATTATTATGGACTCAAATCTGTTTGTGTTGCTACTTAACCACTCAGCCGAAGTGTACCGTAGATGTCCAGCGTAACGTAGCAACGACTGTTGAGTGCCTCTCCCAGACACTCCGATGTACCCTCATGCATCTCGAACTGGCTGGCTTCACCCTCCCCGTTTCTTTAAAAGATTAACCAGGGTCATTAAGGACACGGAGAAGGTTCATTTTGTCGCTAGGATCAGGCCAATTACTCATGAAGGTGGGTGGGTGGGATGTCATTTAATGACACACTTGCCTGGACTGATTACGTGTGTTCTTGCTAATTACCCTGGTTAACTAATGCACACCCGCGAAGGTCCTTTTGGTATTTTGGTTTGCGAGTCCACAAGCCTCCTACAAAACACACTTTACTTTCTAAAGCCCATTAAATTAAACGACAAAAGAAGTTGCTGTGTGTGAGATGCAGTTGGCATTACAGAAGTCCTACACAAAGTAGACATGACATGTACAACAATCATCTACAGTTTGAGTGCCTTATATTTCAAATCATTTCTCATCCAAATAAGTACAAATGCAATTTATTACTCAAGGCTCAATTGCAACTCTTTCCCTTCGCGCTCTGTTTGTAGGGCCAATATGGTGGGTTAACAATTGGGACGCCACTCGATCCTGTTACGTCATCACCTCTGATGTTGACAGATGCAACAATTGTTTACACTTCCAATATGCCGTCTGCTATGATAGTATTTATTGCTCGGGCCCTTCTGATTTTCCTTCGTCTCTCTGCGAGACACATAAGATAATTGAGTAGGCGTAAGTTTTCTGTGCAACCTAAGTGCCGGCGCATCAGCTGACGGTACGAAAAATGTTTCATTGTATTTATTTATGGTTGAAACTTGAAACATACTGTATCTCTGTGCTAACCTGGCTCAACAGAAGCTCATCGGCCATAGTGCCCTTTGCGTGTTGCCCCTTATATAGACCCTTTCCCAAAAAATTGAATATCATGGAAAAGTGGATTTTCATAATTCCATTCAAAAAGTGAAACTTTCATAGATTATAGATTCAGGGTCCACAATGTAAACAATTTCAAGTATGTATTTGTTTATTTTTACACAATTTGGGCTTCCAGCGCATATTGAGATTGTAAAACAGGCGGAATGGAAAGGAGGGGGTTACCAAATAGCTAGACTGCCAGCTTTGGTCCATTTCAAAAGATCTTTTCAGGATCTTCTCAAAGTTGTCTTTAATTTGAAATCAAAGGGAACCAAACGCTCTGACAGCTTTTGACAAGATGTGAATATTTGTCTCGGTTGCACAATGGAGTCACATTGCTGACATGTAATCTGTCATCTCGACATTGCATAAGAATCTGTATTTTTTTGCATGGATACAGCGGAACTTCTACAGTCAGACAATCCATTCTGTGATAATCAGTGTCAAACTAATACAAACTTTATCAACCCGACATGCAATATATATATATATATATATATATATATATATATATATATATATATATATACATATACATATACACACACACACACACATACCCTTTCCAAAAAAATTGGAATATCATGGAAAAGTTGATTTATTTCCACAATTCCATTCCAAAAGTTCAACTTTCATAGATGATAGTTTCAGTGGCAACAATTTAAACAATTTCAAGTATTTATTTGTTTATTTTTACATCATTTGGGCTTCCAGCTCATAGAGTCCACGATATCAGAAATTCAAAAAAATGTTAACACTGTGAAGAAATCAGCCCAAATTTTGCAGGCCATAAATGTTTTAAACGGAGTAAATCATCTACTAAACTCAAAGCACCTGCACAAGTTTACCCAGGTGTCATTTAATTGCTTCAGTTTGGTTAAATTTTCTCAGTTGCGTTCAGTATGGGGACGACTGCAGACTTGACAACTGGCCATCATTGATACCCTCCATAGGGTGGGTAAGCCACAAAGGTTCATAGCGAAGGAGGCCGGCTGTTCACAGAGTGCTGTGTCCAACCATATCGTTGGAAAGTCTGGTGGAAGGACAAAATGTGGCAGGAGAAGATGCACCAGCAAAAGTGATGACCGTGGGCTTCAGCGGATTATCCAACTCAGAAGATTCAACAATCTAGCAGCGATCCAGAAAGAGTGGAATGAGGAAGATGGGTGAAGAACAGAGCCCGAGCTGCTTGAGGTCCAGTATGAAATATCCAATTTCAGTCATGATTTGGTGTGCAATGCCCAGTGCAGGTGTTGGTAAACTCTGCTTTCACCGCAACATCCATCCATCCATCCATTTTCTGAGCCGCTTCTCCTCACTAGGGTCGTGGGCGTGTTGTACCCTATTTCAGCTGTCATCGGGCAGGAGGCGGGGTACACCCTGAACTAGTTACCAGCCAATCGCAGGGCACATACAAACAAACAACCATTCACACTCACAGTCACACCTACGGTCAATTTAGAGTCTCCAATTCATGCATGTTTTTTCGGATGTGCGAGGAAACCGGAGTGCCCAGAGAAAACCCACAAAATCAGGAATTCAAAAAATTACAATACTGTGAAGAAATCACCATTTACTTTTCAGTGTTTGATTAAATCAAACAAAATATGGTACTTTCAAAATGAAATCTTCAATACGTGGTTGGGAATCCCTTTGTTTTAATCACTGCCTCAATGCCGTGTCTGACTGATTTATTTATTGAGATGGATCTGATTGATCCAATCATAATGTGTATTTGATGTGAATCCATTGGTATGATGGACGGATAAGCATATAACGGTCGTGACATTCGAGGCTATATGGGCAAATGCTAAGGGCGCCGCAGCCTTCAGGGGACGCCACAACGTCGGGAAAAACTGCATTTTCAGTTTTTCGAGATCCGAAATGCTTTAACTTGAGATTTAAAACATTTTGGAGATTTATGGTGGCATTGACCTCAGCTCAACTCACTTGACAATATGAACAGTTTGGCAGATCGTGAGCAACTTTTCAAAAAGTAGCTTCAAGCGCTTTAATGCCACTCCCAGTTGAAGTTTACTGTCAAACTAAACATTAAACAAAAAGAATGACATGTTGTGTATTTAAAACTACAGTAAATAGCTTTGCTTTGAAAAAGAACGTTTCGGCTAAACATTAAAATGAATCGACAATCCAAAACACCACAGACATGGTGATGAAAAGCATCTGTGTTGCGGTGTTGTAACGCTTTAAGCAACAGATTTCTGAACACAAATGGTGCATCAACACATATAGACAGACAATATAACAATGCACACAGACATATATTATTCATTCTCTGCAAAAAAGCTCAAATAATACTGCAGGTTACTGAGTCACTTACAGTAGTTGTGAAACTCTTCTTCGGTTCTGTCTGCATGACTGTATTTACCGCCCCCAGAGGTCAAATCACACACACCAGAAGGAGACACGATGAATTAATCATGGTTGGCAAACTGTTTAATTCCTGACAATTTGGTTATTACTATATACACTGTGTTCTAAATTTCCAATTTTGTCTCAGATTCTAATTTTATTTCTCTGAGATGTTCCCAAATAGTTAATAGAAATGACAGTCAGCATAATTTTCAAATCGTCGACAGTCAGAATCTTCCAATGATAACAATATTTTTAGAAAAATTAAAAAACAACTTAAAATGCACTATTTCAAATTATTACTCCCAACAGATTTTCAAGACATTTGACAGGTTTCAAAAAACTGAAACTCGTCATTTAATAAATTTGCAGCATGAGGAGGTCATATTTCAATTTCAAAAACACACAAATCAAGTTACATTTTGACATAGGACCTCTTATTTGATAGCAGCTTCTTACAATTCTTACATCCATTAAATTTGTGACTTTTTGGAGCGTTTGGGCTTGAATTTCTTTGAGCGAGCCAAGTCAAGTTTATGTGTATAGCTCTTAATCACAAAAGCGTCTCAAATGTTCTTTTGGTAACACGGCAGAACATGGTCAGTCAGAACGTCTACGTACTTTTCAGAGGTCATTTTCACACCTTGATGGACCCTAATGGGGTCGACAAGCTCTCTCCGTGGCATGTTTATGGCCAAATAATATTCATATTTATTTCAAAGTCGTTAAAATAAAAAGTAACACACACATTAAGCAGGCAATTTTTTTTTTCTCAACCTGCGCTTGTGGATACAGATAACTGTACCTGTATATTCTCTGTCTCTCACACTCTGCTTACAGTATATCTCACTCACAGGATCTTCAACTGTCTTTCTTCTCTCCTCTGTGTCCTCTTTCTAAAAAAAAAAAAAGAAACAAAAAAAAAAAAACAGTGCCTCCCATGTCACCTGGCTCTTTGTGCGACGGCATCATGTCGCTCTGTCTCATTGCCCAAGATCAACTAAGCTTCGTGTCAGTCGCGCCTCATCGTTAATCGTCTTTTGGTGCAGAAATAGGAGATAATGTCCTTTTTTTTCTCTTCACTTTGCGCTACAGACAAAAATTCATTGTAGAGGTATACATAAAATCAAAGTAACCTAGGGCAAAAGTAGCATTCATTTCAATAGGGTACTGTTGCGGGCTTGCTTGATTTTGTGTTGTGGTGAGGTTAACTAACGTTAGCTAGAAGTGGGTTGAATGTGGCCCTCTGACAAAACCCTTGGTCCGAGCCAGATCCCCCCACCCCCTCCCCCACCCCGCCTCATTCAAACACGTCTAGAACCGCCACTGAGCGATTGTCTTCATTAGTGTCTCTGGTGAGGTGGAGCCTATCCCACCTGAATTTGGGCCAAAGGTGGGGTAGACTGCGGCCTGTTTGCCAGTCACTTGTAGGATACAAATGGACACACAACCACTTACACTTACATTCAAACCTTTGGGTAATTTAAAATCTTGAATGAACCTACTGTAAAGGTTTTGGGGAACTATAGGAGGATGTCAGAGGACCTGGAGCAAACTCACACAAGCACATGGTAGATAGATTCAAACCCCGATTCTCAGAACTATGAGGCGAACTTGTTTACCATTAGGTCCACCACTGCTGCAGTGGGATAATTAACATGAAATCTAACTAAAACTTGTGAATGTAAAACACTACTGTATTTTCAGAAATTCTGGTGCCATTAGTCGTCACCCACTTCAACAAAAGACTCCCTCAAAAAAATGACACCTCCTTCCAGTGGACGCCTTGCACTGTACGTCGAGCAGTTGAATAAAGAAAAACCCTGGCCACTATTTCAGGAAATAAAGTATTTGCGGTACAGACTGGCTGCCTTCATTTGTCCATCATTAGTACTCAGAGAAGGGGAGCAAATAGGGACTTGGCAATAGAATACAGGTTAGCTAGTGGGGGCTCAGCCCAGTTAATGAAGGGGGAATCTTGGGGCAGGTAAGGGTCAAACTGGACACTTCCTAGCATGCAGTGACGAGCCATTCATCTGAATGAAAATGTCAGCACGGAGCACAGGGTCAACAGCTCCAGGCTAAGTTGGACCTGGGTGTGACTCCTGACACTCAACAGTGGGCCAGGGCCAGATAATGGCTTTAGGAGGCTGATGGTTATCTCCTCAACTTTGACTTGTTTTCATTCTTCTCCCACCGCCCCCCCCCCCCCCCCCCCTTCCTCCAGCCATGCAACCACCGCCTGCCACGAACCCACCCAACCGCCTTCTAATGACAACCGAGGGGGGTTAAACGGTCTAATTCCACAGAGATTTTTGGAAGTGTAGATAAGTGACAGATTCATCGAGATAGATCCAATGTTATAGCAATGTTCGAAGCCAACCACATGAACGGCAGCCTTTGTGATGTGTGCCGGAGCTATTTATAGAGCGGATGGGTAGACTACAAGAAGACCCGCCCCCCGACTATTATCACTGGAAGTTTTTTTCTGATAAGATCGCATCTCATTTTTTCATCACTCATATTATTCCTCTGCCAAGCATACTCAAGCATACTTTTGAAAGCTTTCCTGTTTTTTCCTATTATGCTAAGCCCGAATTTAAAACATATTTTTGTAGTTATATATATATATATATATATATATACACACACAGTTGCTGAAATAAGTATTTAACACCTTCGAACTTCAATGTTGGTATGGTGTTTTTATGGTTATGTGCAGTGCCATTTCTCCTCCAAACGTGGTGTGCATTATGGCATCCAAACAGTTCAATTTTGCTTTCATCCGACCAGACTAGATTCTCCCAGTATTTAACTGGCTTGTCCAAATGTTGTTCAGCAAACTTTAAACGAGCTTTGAAGTACTTTATTTTATTTTTTTTTCCCAGTAATGGAGTCTTGCGCGGAGAGCGAACCTACAGGCCATGGCGGCAGAGTGCATTACTCACAGAGTGCATTACTCACTCTTCTGTTTATTCTTTGCACTCCTCTGTCAGAAATCTTGCGAAGAGCGCCTGATGGAGGCAAATTTATGGTGGCTTAATTGGCTCTCCACTTATGGCCCCAACTGTGCTCACTGGAAGGTTCAGAAGCTTAGATAGGCGCCTGTAACCAATGCCATCGCTATGCTTTGAGAGTCACAGCCGTACTTTTATTTAGTAAATGAGAAAACACACAGTTGTGCTCAGATGTTTGATTACCCAGGCAGAATTTTTAAGATGGCTACAATTCTTTAAAGAAAACATGAAGGCCCAGGCGAAACACATTTAATTTCATTTTAATGGGATTCAAATTCAACTGTCAAGCATTTCAGAAAAGCATTATCATTAAACAAACATAACCATACAGAAATTAATGATGGTGGTTGTACATTCATCAGTCGTATTTAAAAAATAAGCAATATTTCACAAATTCTGCCAGCGTATGTAGCCTTACGAGCACAACTGTACATATAGTGGGTACGGAAAGTATTCAGACCCCCTTGAATTTTTCACTCTTTTTTTTTTATTTTGCAGCCATTTGCTAAAATCATTGAAGTTCATTTTTTTCCACATTAATGTACACACAGCACCCCATATTGACAGAAAAACAGAATTGTTGAAATTTTTGCAGATTTATTAAAAAAGAAAAACTGAAATATCACACAGCCATAACTATTCAGACCCTTTGCTCAGTATTTAGTAAAAGCACCCTTTTGAGCTAATACAGCCATGAGTCTTTTTGGGAATGATGCAACAATTTTTTTACACCTGGATTTGGGGATCATCTGCCATTCCTCCTTGTAGATCCTCTCCAGTTCGGTCAGGTTGGCTGGTGAACGTTGGTGGGCAGCCATTTCCAGGTCTTTCCAGAGATGCTCAATTGGGTTTAAGTCAGGGCTCTGTCTGGGCCATTCAAAAACAGTCACGGAGTTGTTCTGAAGCCACTCCTTCGGTATTTTAGCTGTGTGCTTACGGTCTTTTTTTGAAGGTGAACCTTCGGCCCAGTCTGAGGTTCTGAGCACTCTGGAGAAGGTTTTCGTTCAGGATATCCCTGTACTTGGCCGCATTCATCTTTCCTTTGATTGCAACCAGTCGTCGTGTCCCTGCAGCTGAAAAACACCCCCACAGCATGATGCTGCCACCTCAATGCTTCGCTGTATTGGACAGGTGATGAGCAGTGCCTGGTTTTCTCCACACATACCGCTTAGAATTAAGGCCAACAATTTCTATCTTGGTCTCATCAGACCAGAGAATTGTATTTCTCACCAACTTGGAGTCCTTCAGGTGTTTTTTAGCAAACTCCATGCAGGCTTTCATGTGTCTTGCACTGAGGAGAGGCTTCCATTGGGCCACGCTGACTGGTGGAGGGCTGCAGTGATGGTTGACTTTCTAGAACTTTCTCCCATCTCCCGACTGCATCTCGAGAGCTCAGCCACAGTGATCTTTGGGTTCTTCTGTACCTCTCTCACCTAATGCTCTTCTCCCCCAATTGCTCAGTTTATATGAGTGTCACAGCAAAGGGTCTCAATACTTTTGGCTGTGTGATATTTCAGTTTTTCTTTTTGAATAAACCAGCAAAAATGTCAACAATTCAATTTTTTTTCTGTCAACATGGAGTGCTGTGTATACATTACAAAATGGAGGAACAAAATGAAGTGAAGAATGATTTTAACAAATGGCTGCAACATAAAAGAGAGTGACAAATTTAAGGGGGTCTGAAAACTTTCCGTACCATATATATATATATTGCATGTCGGGTTGATAAAGGTTGTATTAGTTTGACACTGATTGTCCCAGAATGGATTGTTCCACTGTAGAAGTTGCGCTGTATCTATGCAAAAAATACAGAATGTTAGGCAATATCGAGATGACAGATTACATGTCGGCAATGTGACTCCATTGTGCAACCGAGACAAATATTCCCATCTTCGTCATGTCAAAAGCTGTCAGAGCATTTGGTTCCCTTTGATTTCATCCAGCTCAAATTAAAGACAGCTTCGAGAAGATCCTGAAAAGATCTTTTGAAATGGACCAAAGCTGGCAGTCTAGCTATTTGGTAACCCCCTCCTTTCCACTCCGCCTGTTTTACAATCTCATTAAATCGGCCCTTTTGTTTTCCCACTTTCCAAGCTCTGATCTCTGGTTTAGGACGAGTCAAGAGGCCGAGACAGTTTGAAAAAGGCTCCTCGCGCCACAAAGAGGCCTCTTGTTCTCACTTGCTCCTCTCTTCAACAGCACCCAGACAAAAAAGCGAGGGAGAGAGCAACAGGGTCAGTCACTTGCGCGATATCGTGAGAACTTAATGAAAGTTTTCTAACTCTTGAAATGTTTATGACCTCTCCACTCAGCAGCATGTCGCACCAATTAATGCTTGATGAGTCCATGTGGCCCCAGAGGAAAATAAGTGGAATGTATTTGACACTGTGGAATTGTTTTTGATTTATGGCTGCAACTGCGACAGGTAGCGTGACCGTCACGTTGCTAACAATCTCATGACTGTCGTCTTGGCAGCTCAATGTTAACAAAAGCTTCTTCCGGATCTTGACAATAACAATATCTTTACGGTGGCCATATTATACATCATCCCACTTGATTATGTCACTTTTCATATCAAACTTGAAAAGGCCTTAACGAGAGTTGCAACGCTACGTGGACGAAAGTATTTGGGCACTAAAACTGCGATAAGTGAAAATGGAGGAAAATATGGAGTGCGTTATCACATCTTCTACTCTTCTTCCGTAGTTCTTGATTGTGTTTGGGGACGGGGAAAATAAATCATAATATCATAAAAGAACAATAAAACTTCATGATAATATAGCGATTCAGACCATTGAACACTTTTGCTCAAATCTTTTTTACAAAGTTGGAAGCATAGAAATGTCAAGAATAATTATTTATTCCTATTATCCATATCTTGTGCAGATCAAATAATGCATTCGGAGCAAGAGTGGCTGCAGCCTCTTCGACTCTAGTACTAGACAGTCATTACTGAATTAGGCCTAATGCAGGGACTTGAGCGATCCATCTTGGTAGTGCAAACCTGTCATGAAGCCATGAAAGGGAATCCACCGCCCATCTAAAACAAATGACAACGTCTATCGCCCAAGGCCCCTCGCTCCCTCTTCTTAACAGCTATGCTGAGAAGCCATCACTGTCCGCAAAATATGATAATACCCGTGCCATAATGGGATTCATAAACATGCCCAAATACAATTTGCTGAGATGTATTTCAGGAAAAGACAATCATTTACAACTTCTGAGGGGGATTTAGAATAAGTATGTTTGTATGCAAATCCGGCAAACACGTTTTATGTACTCGCAGAGCTCGTGAAAGCGCATTAGATTTATGGCAATGTGTGTGCATAATTGTGAGGATGGCGGGGTGGGGCAACTGAAGCGAAGGAAGAAGAAGTCTAAGGATTTATACAGAGACCTTTTTGAGGGTTTTGATTAGTGGAGAACGAGCCCAGCTTTCATGCCCCCAACATGGCAAACAATTGGTGCCACTTGGCTGAGTCCCGGGCATCGAGGCCCCCGTTTCTTCCACGTGGGATGCCGCCAACATTTGCTTTTGGCAATAAAGATAGCCAAAGACAAAAGACGGCAAAAACAAGTACTTCATGGCAGATACTTATTTGCAAGCTTGCTTGCTTATACCTTCAAATAATGAGCATTTATTTTAAAAAGTTTCCAAATTCTGTTATATATCAAAATGTCTAATTTATGCTATTCATCACCTCTTAAATCAATACTAGCGATTTAAAAAAACATACAAATACGTACTGTACAGTTACAATGCTATGCTGTGGTCTTGAGCTTTCCTGTTCAAAGGACATTTTCACATCCAGGGACAATTGACAATTCTAAAGGCCCACGACTGACAGGCACCCTCAGAAACATTATTTTCAATTTGTGGTATTGAAGAGGTGGGGCCCCAAATCCCTGGCAGTGCCCCTGTTCACGTTGTAAGCAGGAGGAGTAGTAGCCATTTTATTCCGAGCATGCAAATGATAAACAACGTATATGAGGACAAGTAAAACAATAATAGTACAAAACGGACAATCAAAACAATCGTAGGAAAGAAAACCGCACAATCATTTCATTTACATGTCCAAAAAGTAAGTCGTAAGATAGATACGGGCATTAAATTGGGTTCCGTTCTATTAAAATTTTGGGAAGGGGCGTTCCTGCGACCTTTATTTTTTTCATCATTATTTTGTAAAGCTCCAAAGTTTTTGCCTTGAAACACTTGCTTCATGCCACCTTAACATTATTTATCATGTGTTTTTATCTTCCACTTCTCACTCTTTCCGGATTCTGCTCAACCTGACACAGTTTTCGGTGTCTGAGCCATCACTTTCCTCTTCTCAATCTGCTGGAGGAGAAGGAGAAGAAGAAGAAGAAGAGGAAATAGAGTAAGAGAGTTGGGGTTGGAGGGGGTTGAGCCACGAATCTAGAGTTTTTCGGGGGGAGGGGAGTTCCTTTGAACTCCCCGCAGCCTACATAAACCACCCTCAAATGGCACAAAGAGGCAACTCAATTTGCAGGGAGCTGTGCTGTATACTTTTTATAGAGGAACTTTTAGTCATTAGGCCACATGCTGCATCTCGGTCACAGAACCACGCAGCACGGCAGGAGGCCGCAACATGCCTCATCTACAAGAAAGCAGGACAGAACCCCCACTCCCAACTCCAGACAAGCAAAAAAAAAAAGTCTCTTAATGAGAGCCTAGTTAGTTCCTGTGTCTTCAAATGATGTCCTGTTTGTTCAGCAGAGCAAGGGGATATGTGTTAACCCTTCCACAAGCAAATCTGCTTCGAGGGTGTAACCCTATCTAGTTTGCATGTCGCCGTCCTCAGGCGGGGCTGTGCAGGCAAAGTAATAGGTGCTGTATCAAATTAAACGTGTTGAAAAGACAAAAGAATAACCAGGTTCAATTGAAAGAGAAGCTATTGCCTCTGACAATTGAAGATTGTCATGGATGGATGGATGTTTATTTTTGGCAAAATGCTGTTGAGATCTTGGGAAGATAACACAGTTTCAAAGAAAACCCAAAATCTGTTTCCAAAAATACTGTCGGGCCCTCACTCGCGAATCTTTTTAGAATCGGATTTCGTTGAGCACTCAAGTAATCGCCACCCCCACGCCCAACAACAACAACAAAATGAAAAAAATGACTAAAATGTTTTTCTTTATTTCTTACTTTCTGCACTGGGTGGCAAGGAAGGCAGGGGAAGAAGAAGTTTGTTCTCATCTCTCACTTCCTTGTTTTCAACCAATCACACATTTGGTAGTGTCACTGGCCACTATTATTATTACCTAGCTGTTTTTTTTAATTATACTCGATATAAAAATCAATGAATTATAACTTCATGTAGCTTTACCTACACTGGTGGATTGGTTTATTGTGTCGAATACATGAAATATGTTAAAGTGGTTCTTGCCTACTACCAAGTCTACTGTATGTGGCCTTTGGAAGAAAAGGTTTTGACATCCCTGGTTTAATATATATATATATATATATATATATATACACACACACACACACACATTTATATATTAGGGATGGAACATTTCATAAAATCCACTGTTCGGGTCGTATCTCGGTTTTGTGCTCAAGATTTTCGGCTCAGTTCAGTACAGGTTGACTCTTTGGAAAATCAATTATTTTGTGCAACATTTTTACATTTACTTTTTGAAAACAAGACAAAGTGTACCTCCACAGAATTATTATTATTATTTTATTTTTGTAGTGTTATTTCAATTATTTTTTCATCCATCAGAAATATATTTCCTGTTCTATCTATGCCAGCAGCATAGTGATCGGAAGAACAATTAATTGCTCTTCTATTGGATGGCAAAAGGTACAATAAAGCTGTGGATCCACCTATTGCCATTCATACAACAGAATAGATCATGGCTTCCTGCAAATAGAATCAGCTTTTTGTTCAATTAAACCATACTTTTTATGATATTTGTGTTTAGTAGTTTACCGCAAGGTTTTTCCTAATGTAAAATAGGTGCCTTGGCTCCACAAAGGTTGTAAAACACTGGTCTTAATCTCCTTTAGCAACTTCAACTCTTCTGGGAAGGTTTTCCACAAGGTTTGGGAGTGGGTTTATGGGAATTTATGACCATTTTTCCAGAAGCGCATCTGTGAGGTGACACACTGATGTTGGACGAGAAGGACTGGCTCTCAGTCTCCACTCTAATGAATTCAAATGAGTTCCATAGGGTTGAGGTCAGGATTCTGCAGCTCATCCACATAAAACTCTCTCATCTATGTCTTTATGAATTTTGATTTGTGCACTGCCGCGCAGTCAAGGTGAAACAGGAAGGGGCCATCTCCGAACTGTTCCCACAAAGTTGGTATGCTTTGGCATACCAAGACAGTTTGGGTATTACCCATTCCTGTTCCAACCTGTCTGTGCACCAGTGCACAAATCAAGGTCCGTAAAGACATGGATGAGAGAATTTGTTATGGATGAAGTTGACTGACCTGCCCTCAACCCGATAGAACACCTTCGGGTTGATTTCGAGTGGACAGTGACCCAGGCCTTCTAGTCCAACGTCAGTGTGTGACCTCACAAATATGCTCCTGGAAGAATGGATGAAATTTTTCCTAAACTCACTCCTAAACCTTGTAGAAAGCCTTCCCACAAGAGTTGAAGCTGGTATAGCTGCGAAAGGTAAACCAACATAATATTAAACGATATGGATTTAGAATGTGCCCTCCGACGGACTGGCGACCAGTTCAGGGTGTCGTCTTCCTTTTGCCTGAAGTCAGCTGGGTAAGGCACCGTGCCCCTGAACACATTAAATGGAATTGAGAATGGATAGATGGATGGATTTAGAACAGGATATCACTGAAAAATCATGTGAGGCGACGCAAGTGAGCGAATACTTTGGCAATATACGTATATATATAAATTGCATTGCCATATATATATATATATATATATATATATATATATATATATGCAATGCAATTGTGTTACCCCTCCTTGTCTTTATTGATAGTTTCTAACCTTTGTAACCTTTGACATTACTGCAAAGATGCAACATATGCGTCTCTTTGTTGCCCCATTTTTGCCCCCCACTATCCCCATCCTCTCACCATACATGGCAGATTAATGACAACTAATAACATCTGATGTTCCTCAACATGGTGTCCAGTAATGAGACACATTCCCAATGGGTAGGCAAGGTGTCACACCTAACAAATTCACAGACTCGGAGTGCAATTAGTCTGAAAAACGCTGGAAAAATACATTATATCAGCACGGGCGAAGACAGTTGAAGGCCGCTAAAAGAAAAATGCCCCTTTGATATCAGGCCCCCAACATAGAGGAATGGGGGGGGGGCTCTTTTCCTCCTCCACATCTTTTTCCACGAGGAGATGTGGACAGGTTACCTTTATGGAAACATTATTCCTCAACTGCTCCATGGCAGGAGTTCATTACAGCGCAGCCCAATGTTGAAATATTCTCAGGAAAATGTCAGCATATGTAAATGAGGAGCCAGCCCTCATTTGGATGTCATGTTTAGTTAAAAGTTGTTGCAACCTTTCTTTCTCACTCACGTCTGGCTTTGTCAAGCGGCGATACTTCCAAAATAATAAACAGGAAATGACAAGAACAGGTACATTACTGCATTGGTTCGGTTTCCAAAATAATAAACTCTACTGTTTACTGTTTTTCATTGTAGTTGTCCCAACAACATGACATCAGCTATGGAGTGTCTCCTCCGAGAAGCAATATTACAATAAAATGCTGGCGTTGTAGCAGGATTTCAGAACATCAGAGACATCGCTTTATATAATTGTTCATTTTCCAGCAAAATCGATTAAGGAAATATAGCCAAATGCCCATCCTTGGTATACGATGTTGAAATAAAAGGGAGAAAAAAAACATAGTGATTTGAAGCCTGTTTTAGCAATATTGATTTGATGTTTTGTGGCTGTATTTGTATCAGTACTAGTAAGCCACATTAAATCATGTTGAACTGCATCGATCCCTCAGGGCAGTTTAAATATTAGTGAGCATTAAATCAATATCAATGCGGTCTGTTGTTACACACTAAAAAGGACTCTGGCATGATTCAACATTTATGCAAAACAACAGCTAAAGCCTGGCATGACGTCTTGGCTGGTGCCATGCTCGTGCACCGTGCAGCCCCTGTGGCTACTCCTAGTGATGAAAATGGATAGCGCTTCTATTCACAGCCACCCCGTGCGTGCCGAGTGCCTCCATTCATCGCCTTGCCCAGTCGTTCCCTCGACGTGACAGCTACCATGGGAGGCTAAAGCTAACGCCGAAGCATCAAGCATCTGTGCTCGCTTTGATGCTGGGCTAAATAATTCCCCGCTTTTGCATGTATAAATGCAACAACATCTTAGGGTTCTTTTTTTTTTTTTTCTCAAAAATTCATTTTGTGCCGGGGCAAAGACGATGCCAGCGAGTTCACCTCGAGCCGTGAGGAAATGTGTGTCTTTGAAAAGAATAATGCAGTGACTCCAAAAATGAGTCTCTACTGTACCTCAGCGCATGGGTTGAAACTGCGAGAGCGCCGTCAGCCTGATGAAAATTACATTCACATCCCGCAGAACTTCTACTTATACAGTCTACATTATGCAACAGATGAGCATTGGGGCCACAATGTCTAAGTTTGGTAGCATTTCTTAAGCGGGATCAAACTCTGGAGTGAATGTGCTTTTGATGAGTTCAACAGTAAAAATATTCACTTTGCACATAACGCAGTGCAACCTCCAAACTTGAACACAATCTGTTACGTGACTTACAAGTTGTTCCAATTTCATACATTCATCATGCTCGTGCACAAAAGGGTCACAGGTAAAAGGCAGGGTACACCCTGGACTGGTTATCTTCCAATTTCAGTTGATAGCCAACCATGTATCCTGTTCAGGGTAGCAGGTGAGCTGGAGCCTATCCCAGCAGACTTCGGGCGAGAGGTGGGCTACACCCAGGACTGGACGCAGCACACACATATAGAGACAGACAATGACCAACCCCTATCACATTTATAGCGTCACTGAGTGGGAACTGAACTCATGCTGCCTGCACAGAAGTCAGGCGAATGCACAATTACACTCAGTAAATCCATATTGTATAATATAAAGTGGATTAATAAGACCTTAACCCAAGCCAGAGAAGCATCAAATGTTCATTGTTAACAGTCCAGGCAATATTTAAAGCAACACTTTAACGTTCGGTTTCAATGGTTGCTGCATTCTGGCGAGGTTTGGGGGTGATTGTGGTAAAAAGGGTGGAGGACCCAAGTGCAGAGAAGCAGCAGTGCAAGAATCTCAAAATGATGAATTTATCAAAACAATAAAGGCAAAGACAGAAAAATACTGAATGAACAAAGTCCAAAAATAACTAAGTTCCAAGTCACAAAGAAACAGTAGGCGTAAACTCACAACATGAAAACATCACATGACGAGAGAATCGTGACTCACAGCAACAGACGACAAATGACGATGAAGCAGCACAGACCGAAAGAAAGCAGGGAACGAAATACAAACAAATTGACGAGACGAGGAACACCTGGGGCCTCGTGTACAAAGACTTGCGTGGATTCCCTACTGAAACATGGCGCACGCTCAAATCCGGATAACGTCGTACGCAAAGGTTCATGCGTAAATGTCGTATGTACGGTATTTGTAATAAATCTTTTGAATTCAAATAGAAGCATGTCGGCGTATTAAAGAGGATATCAAAAACTTTGAGTACTCGATTTACTATTTGAATACACAGGAAAGGTCACACAGTCGCAAGCCACCCGCGACACGTTCGGAGGCTTCGTCGTTCCCCTACTGTCTCTACTGTCACAGACCAATCTGAAGTTACTCACGAGTTACTCTTCACTTGAATGTTGTTTTCATTGAGTACTTTCTTACTCTTACTCAAGTAAATATTTGGATGACGACTTTTTACTTTTACTTGAGTCATATTATTGTAAAGTAACAGTGCTCTTCCTTGAGTGCAATATTTGGCTATCTACCCACCTCTGCTCATTAATATGTTTGTTTGTCTTCTTTTTCCATCACTTCCGACTTCATGTATATATTTTGTATATATTGAAAATGGCGAAGTGGTAGATGTCGGGTTTTATTTTGGGGGGCTTGTTTGGAAGGACTCTTATTTGTAATCATACTCCATTGGCTGGAATTGATCTAAAAATGAACTTTTGGGTCTCATTGACTCTATGCTTATGATGTGCAGGGTTTCCATCATTTGTTATGAAGTCAATTTATGCTACAATATTGGAAATCCAGTTAGGGAGAAAAGTGATGAGTTTCAGGAAGGCACTGGAATCTCCATGCAAATGCATAATAATCACACATCTACAATATTACAAAAATACCTTGAATTCAATTATCATGCGGACTGAAATAATCCTAATGTTATTGGAAACTCAATTACAGAGGCAAGCCATGTCTGGAAATTAGCTGAACTTAGCGAAGGCAAGTCAGCTCCTTGAATTCATCAAGTATGGATTATCACGATATTACATGCTCACTTTGATTGTGCTGTCCAAAGACAAACATTCACAGTCACTGCTGCACACTCCCCACGTTTGTTTTATTCATGAACTGCTCTCTGATCTATTATACATACAGAACCGATTCTATGCCGATCCCCTCGGGCTAAGAGGCTCAGACATAGAATTAATTATATTATATACACATGCATGATAATTGTGTATGATTCGGTCAAACACTGAGGTATTCCTTTATGTGTGATTACCATTGTTGCTCCACTGGCAATTATTTTCATTAATGTGGCTAATATTGTTCACGTTATTGTTTTGTTATTGGGGCCTTTCTCTTGGACTGACTTGCAAATGATCAGCATGTACATACAGTATTTGGCTGCTAATTCATCAATCATGGCATTGCTTGAAAAGCCCGTGACTTTAGCATATACAGCAAGAAAATGACTTTGAAATGAAACACCAAACTAACGCAGATCAGCCGCCAGAGATGAGGGTGCTTATTAAGTTAATTTAAACATATTAATGGCATGTAACCTCTGCGGGGTGCATAGAGGATACGATGTTTTGTAGTATTGCAATGTTAAACTCATTCACTGCCATTGACAGTTGCTCAATTCAAATATCCATGTTAACATGGAGGACTGGCAGGGAATGAGTTTTTATTTTTGCTTTATTCGTATTTGTGTATTGGTGGACTGATTTGCATGCATGAGCATGATTGCAAATACAATTTACCTTTGGAAATTCCAACACGAGGGGAAAGGAAGACTTTAGCATATTGCAGGAGAATTCAAAAGTCTGTTTTATTTTTCTTTGGCTTTTCTTGTGACACTAGCACAGCAGGGTACTAGTGATGACAAAGAGACGAGGTCTGATGACCAATGAACCGGATATGGAAGTTATGGCAATGTAAGCAATCTTAATTTAAAATGTTATCGAACAAACAAAAAAAAACTGTCACATAACCAAGTCATCCAAACATTAACAGTTGTAAATGTGTATCCTTGCTGGAAAAATCCCCTGCAGTCCAGCATCTGCGGTCCAAGTAAATTGATTGTGTTTCAGTCAGTGTGCCCATGTTGATGTCTACGCAATTCGTCAACTTGAAGAGTTCTTCTCAGTTGGAGCTGAGCCCCCCCCCCCCCGCACCGTCTTTCCAGCCACGGCTGAGCTGGGGGAACGCGCTGCCTTGCTCCGAGACGACTTCAATCCCCTATTATCAGGAGAGTGCACATTGCCGCTCATAAGGGTTTAATTTATTTGTGCCTGTTTCAGCCCAAGATTAAAGTTTAATTGGCACTGACTGGCAGCTCCCAAGTTTTGACTAATTCTCCTTATCGGGAATCCTTACCGAGTCGCTGTGGGCGGTGTGAGGGAAGTCTGCCTTTACACACACACCTACACACACGCACACACACACACATTTCAACCAACAGCCAGTAGGCCTACAGTAATCCTTTAATTTAATTGGTTAATATGTTGACTACCTGTGACTACATGTGTGATCTTTAGGTGCATTTGAGTGGAATTGGGAAAGTTCAAGTTAATACCCCAAAAGTTAATGCATTGTACGTGGATTTGACAGAAAGTAAATCATACACGACCCAATTTGACCTCTTTTATCGGTTTGTTCTAGATCATCATCCAGGTGTGCTTTGTGTGTGTGTGTTCACATTACCTCAATTGTATATGAAGACATTCACTCATCAAATGTCCAGTTTCATCCATGATGGATTCAGATTTTGGACAGTCCTGGAGCAGGGAGGCACACACCAATCAAATTCCATGGCTCTATTTCCGTAGACGGCGCACAAATGCCGCTGTATCCTTATTTTCATGCAAGCGCATGTTTGCCAATTTGTGGCAAACTGGGCATTCCGGCACAGTGAGAGTGCATCTGGCAAAGTGACAATTCGGCGGCCGATTGATTGATTATTACTTTGTGGTCGTCATTTTCTGTCCTGCATTCTGTCTCGTTTCCACCTTGGACTCTGCCCTTGTTGGATGTTTTTTGTGCCGTTTGTTTCTAGCAGTAAGTGCCGGCGTTTTTTTCCTGGTAAGCTTCCCTGTGTTACTCACTTTACTGTTTGTTTGTACTTTGTTGCTGATCTTCCCACTTATTCGTAGTGCCTTATGTTTTTGGTACCCTGTAATTTAGTATTTGTTCTCCTGGTCAGTATCTCTTTGTTTTGTACTTTTTTTCCTACTTGTTACTAGCGCGTTATGTTACCAGCATTATTATTTTGTACTTTGTGTGGACAGACTATATCTACTTGTTAGTAGCACATTTTGTTGCAACTTTAGTGGAGTAAAGAATTGAATTGCTTCTACGCCGAGTGTCTGCATTTGTGGTCCAACCAGTCACAAACCACAACAACAGCACTGTGGATGATGCCGTCGCACTTCCCATGAATCATTCTAGCATAAATCATTATTAAGTGCATTACTGTCGAGAGATCCCATTTCCATAAATGCATGTTTATGCCAGAATGATACACAAGCGTAAATAACACTGATAATCTCGGGCTGTGTTTGATCAGCCAAACGTCGGAGGGAGCGATCACTTGTGACCTGTAATATTAGCGGCAGCTATTAAAATGTGCCGTACGATTTGCAAAGCTTCATTTAGTGAGTCGGGGAGACGTGCGTGAAATAGAGTTCCTTTGGTCGTAACTAATGTCTCCCGATTTCTAATGAGCGTCACAGCCACAATGCTCCTAAAGTGATAAACACCGGATTAACAGACTCTCTGGAGATGAAATGGAGCCATCATTCTAAAGTCATCTGCTTTGAACAGACAAGCAGATGTATACAGCAACACAGCACTGTTATCAAGTGAAACTGATGCATTTCCTAGCTAAAATCAAATTGACCTGTCATTAAGTCACCTTTTTTTGCATGGCGTGTTGATTTTAAGATGGACTGTCACCTTCTCTCTGTGTCTATTCAACCTAATTTGGCTGTTGTTTCAATCATTTATCCATAGGGCTGGTTGCCATTTTAAATGTTAATATTGTTATTAGAAGTATCAGATGTCTACTTCATATTTTTTTATAGACTACAGCTAGATATCTGTGGTGTTCTCTAAAGAATATGGATTTGGGTAGGGTTGCTGAATGAGCTACTGAATGAATGGAAAAAAAAAATATATATATATATATATATATTATTTTTTTTTTCTTTCTTCCCTGGGAGCTGTTATGCCTCCAATGATTGTATTGTCCAGGTATCCTAATACTGTACTTTACCTGTAGTGTATTGTATGGAAAACTTACTTTTTAATTGTTTAGATACAAATGGTTGGGCCTGGCCACCCATCAAGAGGGAAGTTAAATAACCAAATTCATCTTTTGTGAGATCCCTATTTCTCAAAATGTGTCTGTGAGCGAGCCATGCTGAAATTTGCACACAATTCGGCAAATTTACATCGTAAACAGACCCGCACTTATCTTCTCCCGCTTTATTTCAGAGTTGAAGTGTTTCAGAGCCACCAGAAGAAATAAAGTAACGCAAAAATACGAAGTGGGCATTACTAGCACATTTTCAGACCGGCTGATGTGTTTTTGCGTCTTTGCATGTAGGAGGGGTACAGGTGTGAAGTTCTGTCAGCATGTTTAGATGTGCCGTGTATGTATGGGGGTGGGTGCGAGTGTGTGTGTGTGTGGGTGGGTGGGGTGGGGGCAAGGAGTAATGAATCCCTAATGAATCCCCCAGGTCTGGTGGTCTTCATTGGTGGCTGCTAATTTCACCTGACACTGGCGAGCCGCCGCTGAGCACGGCCTGGCAACCGATCGGCATGCATCAGTCTCAATCAGACACGCGGACTCGCACACACACACACACACACACACACACACACAGGACCTAGTGCTTATTGCAGGGTCAAGATAGCTATCAGGGTTTCCACATGGAGAGCACGTGATCCTGGCCAGGAGGAGAGTCAACTCCGCCATCCTTCAGGTGCTAAACGTTGTTCCCACTCGTTGTCACCTCAGTCACACCTGAGGGAGGGAGAAGGCAATGAAACACTTCGACACCTCATAGAGCCTCTTTACGTGACATCTTCTCTGAAGCCCTCTGCGCTACCTGAGGAGAAGCTTCTTCAAGATGAGGTTAAGGAATAATTCCATACCAAAAACAACATTCAATACTACGGTAAATACCAGCACTTCTTCACGACACAAAAGCCATACTCATCTGATTATCGAAACCCGTTGAGCAACTTTTACGGAGGATGACGGTGCGATATACAGTGCCGTGAAAAGTTATTTGCCCCTTTCTCAAATTGTACATTTTTTTGTATAGTTTCCCCACTTTAATGGTAAAGACCATCAAACAAATGTAAATATCAGACAAAGATAACCGAAGTAAATTTCATTAAGGGAAACAAAAACAACAAAATTAAAGATTTCTTTCCCTGTGTGAAAAAGTAATGGTGCCCTAAACCGAAAAACTGTTTGAGCCACCCTCAGCTACACTCAAGGGTTTTCTGTAACTGGCACATCTCTGTAGAGATATTTTGGCCCACTCTTCCTTGCAGAATTGTTTTCATTCGGCACCAACTTTCGGCTGATTTCATTTTGTCAGAGCGGTTCTATTTACGTGGTTTCTTGATTGAACAGGTCTGGGGGTAATCAAGCTTGGGTGTGGTCAGTGAGAAGGAACTCGGCTTTCCCAATAAACTAATTAGCCACAGATAATTCATGATTTAACAAGGGGAACAATTCATTTTTCACAGAGGGTCTGGTAGCTTTGGATATTTTTACCTCCTCAATAAAATAACATTTTGTGTTTACTTGGGTTATTGTTGTCTGATATACACATTTGTTTGATGATCTTAAAAATGAAAGTGGCGAAACTATGCAAAAAAAAAAAAGGAATTTGAGAAGGGGGCAAAAGCTTTTTACACGCCACTGTACATTTATTTCGAGTTTAGAAAAAAAAAGTATATTGTGTGTTGTCCCCATTCCGTCAACCAAAAAGCAGGCCACACTCTGTCTATCGTCATACTTTAGGTACTGTACCTGAAACTTTGAACTGAACTAAACTATATTGCTTGATGGGTACCAATGGAAAGGTCATTTTCTTATTATTTAGTATTATAATCCATCCCTCCATTTTTTTATACCACTTATCAACGTTGTCCCCATTAAGTCCCAGCTGACTTTGGGCGAAAAGGCAGGATACACCTTGGACTGGTCGTCAGCTAATCGCAGTCTGATGGCAAGTCTATTGGAAATGTATAAAAAGATGCTTGACATACTTGTTAAACCTATTTGTATGTAAGGACTTGGGCGATCAACCAATACCTAAATGGAAAGACTATTCATTAGAGACCCATTATAATACATTACATCTTGATCAACATGACATAAGCAATTGATAATGTAGGAAACAGCAGAGATTTGCGTGGTTTGCCACTTGTTAAAAATAAATGAGAAATGACCCTTTTGATATGCACAAGTGACACAATGATGTGAAGATTGAACAGGTAGTTTTGAGAATTTCAATTCTGATCTGTGAAATGTACCAAAGCAACTTAGAAAAACTGTAACACAAAAAAATAGGACTAATCTGTAATCATCTACAGTACTTTCCACCTACTTATCATCTGCCCACTGGTCCCTGTATTATTATTTTGTTTCCTACTTTGGTCTTGAGTTTTGAGTCACTAGTTGTTGACAAGAGGAAATACAAGAAGAACATTGAAGAATTACTTTTTTTGGGAAACAATGAATGGTGCTAGCGGTGGGCAAAATTGCTCGAGGCAAAGAACACGTCGCTCTCGTCCCCCTCAGTGTGTGCGTGTGTGCGTGTGTGCGTGTGTGCGTGTGCTCTTCGCATTGGTGGTTTCTCACTGCAGTGGGAAAGAACATTCAAATGTGTGTGGCTATTAAATGTTAATTTGCACAACAGATGAAAGGTAAGTACAGTGCTTCATCAACTAAAATTCCCTCTGTTGCACAAGTTAAACGACCTCTTGATTTTGGCATGAATGCAATTTTCCGAATGTAGCCATACTTATTTATCTATTTATTTCTATGCTCTCCGAGTAAGAGAGGATGCAATTCTTTCAAACGTATTCTGTACATGTTTTGTTGGACTAACTAAAACATGAAAGGCCCAGCAGAGGATGTACTTCCTGCGGCTTCTGAGAAAGCATGGCCTGCCACCGGAGCTGCTGAGACAGTTCTACACAGCGGTCATCGAATCAGTCCTGTGTTCTTCCATCACAGTCTGGTTTGGTGCTGCTACAAAAAAGGACAAACTCCGACTGCAACGGACAATCAAAACTGCTGAAAGGATTGTCGGTACCCCCCTACCCACCCTTGAGGACTTGCACGCTGCCAGAACTAAGACAAGGGCGTGCAAAATCCTCTCGGACCCTCCCCACCCTGGTCACCAGCTCTTCCAGCTCCTTCCCTCAGGTAGGCGCTACCGATCAATGCAAACTAGAACTAGTAGACATTCCAACAGCTTCTTCCCTCTTGCAATCAACTTCTTGAACAGCTAACTTACAATTCCATTACAACAAGCTGGCAATTTTTTGACTTGAGTTCGTTGTCACATTTCTGTATTATGTATTACTTGTGCACTCACTGTAGTTGTCTCGCCGTGCTGCACTATTTGCATATAGTGGCCACTCATGCCAGAGTAGCATCTGCTCCATTTGCACACTGATTGAGGAGTATCTGTAACATTTGCACAACCATTGTCCCAGATTATCGCAGTACTCGTCACTTTAAACCGCATACACTCCTTGAAGTCTCAGTGCCCTTTGCACAATGGTCATTGCACCGGACTATTGCGATATTAGCCATTCGAACTGAGGACTCTGCATCTTTTTGCACAATTGTTGTTTGTTGTTGTTTTTTGTCAATGTCTTTATGTCTCCAAAGTGTTCTGTAAATTGACTGTCTGTTGTACTAGAGCGGCTCCAACTACCGGAGACAAATTCCTTGTGTGTTTTGGACATACTTGGCAAATAAAGATGATTCTGATTCTGATTCTGATTCTGATGAAAAGAAAATTTTTTGGGAATTTTGATAGGCACAGAGGTGAAAATGCTTTCTGACAATATAAACAAAATCACAGAAGATATATTTATTGAATACAGCAAGCTTAATGTGTTGATAGATGGGGATTACCACAGCGGTCGCAGAGCTTTCAACACCAATGGATCCGGACAAAGTGCAGAACTCACAAAAGTGTGTACTTAGTGGTTTTCATGTCAGTTTTTAAAGGTAGTCTTAGACATTACTGGTTCCAAGTACACATATTCTGTACTTAGCAAATGTCATTCAAATCCGAAAAGGGAGGGTCTTTTCTGCAAATGTGTTGTTCTGACAGGTACTTGTTAGTTAGCAACATTATGACATATAAAGCTTGTGGCACATACTGTATGCGGAGATTTTTTTGGGCAGATCAACATTCTTTTGTGCTTTTCCACAGTGGCTCAGTAGGTAGAGCAGGTAAACCAGTGACCAAAGGGACACTGGTTCGAATCCCGTGTGTGATTTGTCCGCATGTCCAAGTGTCTTTGGGCAAGACACTTGGGCCTGGCAGTGCCTTGCATGGCAGCAGTTGCCCATTGGTGTGCGAGTGGGTGAATGTGAGGCTTTGTAAAGGACTTGGGGCACTATGATAGTGTAGATCAAGTGCAAAGTGCAGTCCATTTGTACCCAGCGAAAACCAATATATATATTTTATATATATAGATAATTATATATATATACTCGCATCTCCGAAACCATTATACTTTTCAGAATCAGCAAA
Organism: Phyllopteryx taeniolatus; assembly: GCF_024500385.1. Classification (NCBI taxonomy): domain Eukaryota; kingdom Metazoa; phylum Chordata; class Actinopteri; order Syngnathiformes; family Syngnathidae; genus Phyllopteryx; species Phyllopteryx taeniolatus. The sequence goes on along the minus strand of NC_084521.1, from coordinate 15,720,224 downwards.
TGTTTTGACCCATTAACATTGCATCATCAAAGAGAGCAGGCCATTTTAAGTACTTTAGAGAGTTCAATAATTAGTAAAAATAACAGACACACTTGAGCACTGACCAGTAGTCGCACTTCTTGAAAAAATATGATATTGACCAATTTTGGACGTATTGTAGGAGGTTTCCGTGCAACATGATATGCATCTTACCTGGTAGCAATGTATCATTTCTTCAGTATTGCCCCATGAAAAGATATAGTATAATCATCCATCCATCCATCCGTCCATCCATCCATTTTCTGAGCCGCTTCTCCTCACAAGGGTCGCGGGAGCCCTGGAGGTACACCCTGAACTGGTCGCCAGCCACTCGCAGGGCACATACAAACAAACAACCATTCGCACTCACATTCACACCTGTGGGCAATTTAAGAGTCTTCAATTAACCTACCATGCATGTTTTTGGGATGTGGGAGGACACCGGAGTGCCCGGTGAAAACCCACGCAGGCACGGGGAGAACATGCAAACTCCACACAGGCGGGGCCGGGGATTGAACCCTGGACCTTAGAACTGTGAGGGAGACGCTCTAACCAGTCAACCACCATAATCAAGTATTTCAAAATTACATTTAAGAAAGTACCGTATATTGAACTTGAGTGGACTTTGTTCATAGTTTTAATAGCTGCTATGTTACATTTTATACACGCAGCAAGAAAAAAAAAAAGTATTGTTTTTCCCAACCAACTGCAAACACATCGAGACTGAATCATTAAAGACGTGTACACCTGGAGCATGGAGGTGAGTCAAGCACTGCACTCATAGACACCCACACAAAAACCTTGCTGTCAGCAGTGCTCTGATGCTCTCCGGTGGCGTGTAAATACCTGACGGTGTCTCCTAAGCACATCTGTAACAGAGCCACAACACTCAGTCACACCACAGATGCTGAAACAAAGACCCGGCACCAAAGCTCCCGGGTGCTCCCTCCCCGCTCCCCGGCTTTTGAGCTGATGTCGCCTGACACGGTCACAACATTGTTCTTGCATCGCTACGTCGGGCACGAGGCTGAGCGGTGCGTCGGGACGTACCTGCTTCCTGTTTGAAGGCTCCGTGGAAAGCCATTGTGACGAGCACCTGGTCAGTGTCAGCAGAAGTCAGCATGAGGGCTCCACAGGAGAAAGGAAGACCTGGAGGAAACTAAGGCCTAACATTACCCTAGGAAGCCTCTTTCGTAGGAATGAACGATGAATATTAAAAATACAATTTTGCTATTACCTGCTCCATGTTACATCACAAAACACAACTCCTAATGGCACTTTATTAAGGTGTCCATTCTTTATTATGGTTATTATTATTGTCATCTTAAACAAGGAATGGATGTTTGCATATTTTGATTAGAGGATGACAGATTTATGCACATGGTGGCGATGTATCAGCTTTACCGTAATAGGAAAAGGATCATAGCATATGTACGCTGCAGATTGGCTTAACAATTGTGTTACAGACGTTAGCTGCAGCGCACCGTCCTCCCGCAATTTTCAATGGCGCCTGTCCGTGGGTGCCCGAAGATAGCTGGGATAGGCTCCAGCACGCCCGCGACACTAGTGAGGATAAGCGGTACAGAAAATGGATGGATGGATGGATGGATGGACCCGTCCGTTGGTGAGTCGGAGCGTATCCCAACTGACTTTGACTTCGCGTAGGAATTGGTTCCCCGTCAGGACACAAATACAAACATCCCTTCACACTCACTCACATTCACACCTGTGGACAATTTAGAGCAGGCCCGCAAATGGGCACAAAGTAAAGTCATTGATTGCGTGTTCAGTTGCAATTGATGAAAGCACGGACATGACAGATGATGCACAACTGGGCATTTTCATCCGCGGAGTTGATGACACATTGACCGTCACCGATGAGTTTGTGGAGAAGGTGTCAATGGCAGATACGACAGCAGTTGTAGTTTTCACCGCTCTCGTCGGCGCGCTGGACAGGGTCGGAGTGGACTGGTCCTGCGCTGTCTGCCTGGCTACAGATGGTGCGCCCTCAATGAACGTGAAAAAAGCTGTTCTTGTGACAAAGTTCAAGGAGAACGTGCAATCTGCAAATGGAGGAGGTGATTTTTGGACTTTTCACTGTATTTTGCACCAGGAGGCTTTGTGTTGCAAGTCATTCAAGATGGATAATGTCATGCGGGTGGTCATCCAAACTATTAATTTCATCCCATCCAGAAGCCTGAATCAGCGTCAGTTTGACAGCCTTCTCAGAGAGTAAGACCATATCTGTAGCCTGCCATACCACCCTGAGTTAAGGTGGTTGAGCCGAGGTGCTGTGCTGAGGCATTTCTTTGATTTACGAGAAGAAATTGAGCAGTTCACGGCAGGAAAGGGCAAACCAGTGTTAGAATTTCATTTAGCAGAATGGATGCAGGATCTTGCATTTATGGTGGATGTTACAGAGCACCTGAATAACTTGAACAAACAGTTGCAAGTATTATGACAGCATACGCTCCTTCAAGCTGAAGCTGTCATTCTGGGAGACGCAATTTGCTGGTGGTGATGCAGCTCACTTCCCCCTTCTGAAAAATGTGCACGCAACCCAACCCGTCGCAGACATGAAGCGTTTCGAAGATAAAATAACGGGACTGTTCCCGGAGTTGGCGGCACGGTGGAGGACTGGTTAGAGCGTCAGCCTCACAGTTCTGAGGACCGGGGTTCAATCCCCGGCCCCGCCTGTGTGGAGTTTGCATGTTCTCCCCGTGTCTGCGTGGGTTTTCTCCGGGCACTCCAGTTTCCTCCCACATCCCAAAAACATGCATGAATTGGAGACTCGAAATTGTCCGTAGGTGTGAATGTGAGTGCAAATGGTTGTTTGTTTGTATGTGCCCTGCGATTGGCTGGCAATCAAACTGTCAAGCATTTCAGAAAAGCATTATCATTAAACATCACCATATATAAATTAATGATGGTTGTTGTTCAGTCATCAGTCGTATTAAAAAAAAAAAAAAAAAAACATTTCGCACTGTGCATGTAAACTTATGAGCAGAATTGTACATATATGCATGTCATATGTTCCCCTGTCGTATTGGAATGAAAGTGTAGTCTACACCTTTTTCATAACCTCTAGGTGGCATACTAGAATGAAGGTGTACAAATTTTTCATAACCTCTAGGGGGCGGTGGCATAGTGGAATGAAAATGTACAGCTTTTTCATAACCTCTAGATGGCGGCATACATTGATAAAATGTGAAAGTCTTTTTCTTTTTCTCCTATACCTATGTATAATGCGCACTATTGACTTTTGACAATTTTTGTGGGGTTAAAAAATTCGCATTATACACAAGAAATTATGGTATGTTCAGCAGTCAAAAATCATGAATTGGAGATACAGGATTTTTGATCATTTGCTGAAATGATTTTACATAATGACATCTGGTTAATGAAAGTCGAACAGCTGCTTTGTGAAAAGAAGTAGGGCATTACAAACAAACGCAACACAAGGAGGACTAGAATGCTTATGAATGTTTTCAGCCTTCCCCCAAATTGAGGACACACTTTTAAGGTCAGCGGAGTGCTGCGGAAGTGCAGCGGGTTGCAGAATGTTGCCGGCACTCGGCTCGGTGAGTTGCTGAATCTCGTCGACGTCTGTGGCAAGGTCACGGCAGGAGGCATAAATGGGACTTGATGGCTCTGTTGTTCCATGTCATCCGCCGTGCTCTCCTCCATACCATTTGGGGACGGCACTGCTGAGTGCAGCTGACATGGTGTACGCACAAAAGAGGCAAGCCGTGCTCGAGAGAAAAAAAATAAGGGTGGCAAAAATAGAGCCTATTCCTACTGTGTTGAGACACAAGCTTCAGTTAGCCCACACAATGAATTGCTGATGCATTTCCTGTATTCATCCCAAAGCTTTTTATCCTGCCCTTCACACACTCATCTCTGTGACAAACTAAGAGTATTTTTCGTATTTGTTAAATGACACGGGGAAAAAAACTAATGGAAGTGGACCCTAATGCTACTCCAGACTTCTTTTTCTCTTCTTTTGCAAATGCATTCTTTTACTGCAAATTATAACCATAAAAAGAGCCTCTGATCCAACCCATTCTGTTAAATTAATAGAAGCACGCAAAAAAATGTAATGATAGCAATTAAGTCTGGAAAATGCTAATTTTATAGTCAAGGACGATTAGCTCATTTATAGCATGTGCTGGAATTATGCCAGACGAAGGTAATTTAGATCGGGGTTGCTCACGGTTACATCATGATGAATAGGAGATGAGCGGGGCGAAATCACGCACACCTCCAATCACACAACTCTCGATAACACGAGGAACGCGAATGCTGTCAGCGACAACTGCTGGTCCACAGGAAAGAAATGAGAGTGTGGCTGTGCGAGGGTAAAATCTATTTTGCAAAAGAGGGAGAAATATTAGAGTGTTGCAAAAAGGCCACTTGAGCTCTGACCATAGGCTTGAAAAGCTCTGGTCTTGAAGCTCTGGTGGCAAAAGGCAATGCATTAAGCGGATAAGCATCGTATTTCTTTAGAAATAAATGCTGACTTTTACACTGAAACAAATTTCAACAGATAGACACCATAACAGTCTTTTTTTCCTTGCACGCCCTGGTAACCTCGTAATGGTCATTGCCCAAGATTAAAATATTCACATCAAAACTCCACACCCGAGTGACATTTGAAAGCAAGGATTTTGAAAGCCTAACTGCATCGGGTAGTGTGAAATGCTCACATAAGTTAATTATTAGAGAAAGGCAGCTGTAATGACATTAATCTTTTATAGGAGGTCTGCCTGGTGCAATGATCTCTAATAGCTTAACATTTCACTTTAGCACTCCCTCCATGCTAGTACAGTACATGATGAACATTGATAGGCCTCATTGGTACCAACAGCTGCCTTTTCATGTGTCATAAAAATTGTTGCAACTTTTCTTTTTGTCACCTTTGCTGGGAGTCATGATTTTATTCATTTGCACAAAAACGGAGTCACGATAAGTAGAATTCTCTATAATGCATCGTATATGTGCAGATGTGAACGGGAACAAAAGCAGCAAGAATAGGCAGCATGTATGTGGTGACGATGCATGAATTAGCAATACTTCACATGCGGTATATGGAGATGGGAATGATGTCAGCAATATTAACTACCAGCGGTAGTGACAAATCTAAGAGACCAAATTTGGTAACCGTACGTCTGCCAAAAGTTCCAATCGTCACTGTGCTACAGGATTTTAGTCACTAACTTCTTTTTACACAAAAACTATAGCATTAAATTAGGACCCTTTTTGGTTTTTGCATCGTTTAGCGGTGGTTATGATGGCAAATAGTTTCACCCTGGAACTCATTATTTCTATTTTCATTGTATCCCATGGGAGAAAATGTTTTGAAAATGAAATCAGCTAACTAAATCAGACTAACTAAATCTTCAAATTAATCAGAGTCCGAGAGTGATGAATCTCAATATGCTTGAGACGTAACGAAACATGATGGTTCATGTTTGATTTGCCCGTCTCAAAATAATGAACATATCAGAATATCAACAGAGGGAGACACAATTTACTGAGGAATGCGTGTAAATACTCCAGGACAGATTCCAGTATACTTTTAACTTTACTATATCAAAGAGCAAAACATTTGGCTCAAACAGAGAAAATGACCAGTAACGGTCACAAAACCAATAATGCCATTTCACTTTGTCAACAGTGATCAAATCAATTCCCAATATTCCTCTATTCACTTGGATTTCGACTGCAGGAGAGGATTTAAGAGCTGGAAATGTATTGTGATAGAATGAGATATATTTCACAGATACTCATTTTTATTTCTTTAAAAAAAAAAAAAAAAATCTGTAGTTTTATGAGTAACAATTGCATGCAGGTCATACAATGCACCTGGGTTGGACTCTCTTCGGCCCCCATCCATCTCTCACACAGATTGTCCCCTGGTAGGCAGAGGCCTGCCACGTTAATGGAAACGAGGCGATGCTGGGAGCATAGAGCCTGGAGAAGCCGGAAATGATCCCTCAGGCCATTGCTGCCACAGGATGAAATAGCGAGACTATTACCGTGGAGTTGTAAAGCCCCACACGCTCCACGCACTATCATAATAGAATATTGATTCTATCAGATGCCAGGCCATGGCCTGTCCCCACAATGAAGAAAACGACCACTAAAGGTCATTGTGCGAAAGAACCGAGTGGGGGAGAGCGAGAAAGAAGAGCAGGAACCATTGAAACCATCACAATCAAGAGTTGCAACTGTGTGCATAGAGTTAACCCTATACACAGAATTTCCGTTGTTCAATTCAATTCTTGTTCTGTTCAGCATCTGTCTCGCGCACAGCCATAAGTAACGGGAAGCAATTTGAACTATTAATTGTTGATCAAGGCAGTTGGGAAAAGCGCCAAAGGAAAAGGATGACAAAAAGGCACCCACCATGTGAACAGCAGCACAAGCAGGAGACGTTTATGCTTGATTGGAGCAATTTAATGTTTTCTTACCCCCCCCCCCAAAAAAAAACGCTCACAAATCCTGGGAGGACAGTTAAGAAAATGAGTTTTTAATCATCCAAAAAGCTGCGGTGCCTTGCTTCTCCTGATGGCCCCATATTGAAGACTTGGAGCTATTAGAGGGGGCTTCACTGGAGGAGGCTGTTCAGAGCAACAGTTGTTGTTGCTGATGTTCCTTAAGGCGCTCGTGGAACAATGGCGTTTATGATGGAACAAAGAAGAAAATTCAGAATTAAAAAAAAACAAAAAGTGAAAAAGCCTACAGTATTTTACTGGCAACGACAACAAACAAACAAAACATAGATTACCAACAAAAATGAATATCCCCTATATTAAAGTAATTAAAAATTTCTTATAATAAAATACATCAAAATACAATAAATTAGTAAAATGTAAATACATATAATACAATCCATTATTTGAAAAATACAATTTCAATTTATATTTTTGATATCATTTATCAGGAGTAGGAATCAACTTAAGCTTGTTAGAAATGTAGAACATTCTTTATGTATTTGAACAATATTTTGGCAAAACAACAAAAGAAACACTGGACTTTGTAAGGGATTCAGGGAGGCATAATGCTCAACATTGCCACACAATCCATTAGGAAATTGACAAATCTTTGCCGTGACATTCTGGCCTTCACAAACTTCATGATGAATTTTGTTTTTGTGGAGCCCTTTCGGAAAATATATTCATGAAATCTCAATGTCAGATGAAACGAGTCATCTTTTAAGCAGAGCTTGACTGTGACACACTATCCCTCATTCCTATTCCAGCCAGGCTTTATTTAGTCAAATAAACACCCATTTGTCTTGTGGTTTTTCTATTTTTCTTTCGCCACTCAGTTCTATGTGTTTTCTTTTTGTTTTCTGTTCTCTCACCCACGCACACAGCGCTGGTAATTGAACAGCAGTGATTGTCGAAGGCCACAGTAAAGAAACCTGCCATTGTAGCATCAAGTATAATCAGTTTGATGAGTCGTGTATATGCTCTCATACTCAAAGTAATGTGATATTGATTTGGCGTTCTCATATACTAGTACTCCTCGCTTACGACACACTGATGATTGGCTTTTCACAAATTGTGGCATAATGTTTTATTCCCCGAGCCTTCTCTTTATCCCCAGCTGCGTTTCCATTGTGTTGCAAAGAACAGGTTTGCATACAATTTGACCAAATCTAGGAATAAGCAACTCCATTTTCATCCCGTTTCATTCATCGTGCCGCTCTTATTTGTCGCCTCAACTCAACTCAATTCAATTTAACTTTATTTCTCGAACACTTTAACATAATCCACATCGTGTAAGCAAACAACTGCAGTTTTCTAACAGCCTTTCGTTCATCCGCTGTCGAGTAAGACACATTCAGCATGAAAGGTTCAATTTCTCTCATTTCACTTTACTTGATTTTAGTGCCAGCTCTCATCCCTCTCCATATCTCCTCTGGGATGCATTCTTTGTCATTCTAGCATTGCAGACAAACAGCGACGCTTCACTAGCACCGATATTCTCTGCTCAACAAAATACAACTGTCAAAACACTACAATAGTGCAAATGGCCCAGGACAACACAAAGAGGATGTAAAGTGTAAAATAAGGGCGAAAGTAATGGAGCAGCTTGAAAACAATCTGCTGGTGAAGGCACAGAGAACAACAAGCGCTGATACTCTCGGCTTGGGAATCTCATGGCCAAAAACGCTGAAAATGGTCCAAAAAGGGGTAAGACAAACATGTGCTTAGCTTTCACAAATTGGGGATGATCACTGAAAAAAAACAAAACTAATGTATCATTTATTGTAGGACTGTCCCTTCTTTCTCATGCAAAATCATGCGGGCAGAGTGATGGAAGTCATAGAGAGGTGGATGAATGAATGGAAGAAAATGACAAATGATGAATGAATCACAGTGGAGGCAGGCAGAACATTGCAGGTGTCCACACCAAGCCAGTCACTATTGATTAGCGTGTGCGTGATAAAGAAAGTGGAGGACATATAGTACATGCACTTGGTGACTACTTGACATGTGATCTAGAGTCACTGAATATGCAGATGTGTGCATTTTACACACGTGCATGGGTGTGCATGTTTGGTCTATGGATGAAAACATCTCGCACACACAACAGAGGGCCTACTCGTGGAAAATCAATATGCCAGTGATAGAAATATGCTAGATTGATCCGAGCTCCTCCCAGTCTCTGTCCAAAAGCCAAATAATGACCTCCTGATCTCCATGCAAAACATTAAAATGGATCATAGCATAAAGGACTCCCTCAATGAAGCTTCAAAAAAAGTTCAATTGTGATTTTTAATAAATATCTGTGCACTCGGGTTGATTTATTGTTTAAGTAAGAAATATCCAGGTGAGACCTCCTTGGGTTTAATGAAAATACACCATCGTAACACTGTATGCATGTGAAATAACCCTCTATTGTTGCTTAAAATTTAAAAAAAAAACATTTTCCGAAAAGTGTAATTGAACTGAACAGATGACCAATTGCTTTCAAAATGTCTGATTGTAAAAGGTCGCCAGATGTTGCAATAGCCCCTAACTATAACAATACAGTTATAGTGGGAAATTTGATATGTCAGAGCTCCTACTTATAAAGTCTTTGTAGACTGAAGGACAATAATGGTACAACATCCACTCTGCATCAGCATTAATTCATTTAACAAGTAACAAAAACAGAACAAGGCTGCCAATACTCTGCTGTATGGATTGTAATGCAACTCTGATGTTAAATGACACACTGATTGAGCTCCTCAGCCATTTATTTGTTTATTTTTGTAAACTTTTGACTGGAGCTCAAACCTCGGAAGTTCCACGTGTGAAATGTGTCAGATAATATTGCTAAAGGCAGACTCAAATGATCATGTCATCTTAATTGGAGCGAATCCATATTTTTCACATCAGCAGTTGCTTTAAATCATCTTAAATGTATAATGTATCATTGCCGCCATGCAATTGACTGATGACCTCTATAGGGTCGCCTCACACTCAAAGTCAGTTGGGATAGGTTCTTGCTCACCCGCAACCCTGAGGACTGGTGGTATAGGAAATAGATGAAAATTGATGACAGAATAGTATCAAGATAGACATTGATAAAATAAAGCCATGTTGAATGTATGGTTGGACTTTTTGCAAATGCCAGAAATGCAGCTGTAATTGAGATTTGGATGAAATTGTATGTGCTTATGTGTTAGCAGTGTGGCTGTGATGCAGAGGAAGACAAATGTGGACAAAAGAAAAATGTTCCTCACATGTGTAGCATTTTTCCCAAGGCTGGATGAGCCAACTGAGTGCGCCATTGTTACCTTCCCACACTATCGTCAACACCGCCACTTTGTGAGTGATGACTCTCCTCCAGGAGCTAACAGCTGTATGTGCAAATCATGCATATAAATCAATTACAGGGGCCCTATGTACTTTAAATGCGCCCATTAATTAAGCAGTGTCAGAGCCAATGAACCGTGAAGTTCATTACATTTTTTAGCATTGAAACCCTGGATTATTTGAAGAGTCTGCGCAATGATTGGGCTGATAGCTCAATGTCAGGAAAATGACTTGTGAAATGTCAGTAATGTTGTGTGTTTTAATGTCGAGCTGACTCATGAATTTAACACTAGAGGGTGGATCAAAAAGAAATGTGGAAGAACAACAGCAATATGACCAGTGACATGTACCGCTTTAAACTCATTTTCCACTGCACAGCCAGCTTGACACAGCTCTGTAAACCACTGATCCCTTTTTTTCCCATTGGCAAAAACAAGTAGTACCACGCACTATTATTACAGCATGGTCAATTGTGGTGCAATACCATTTGGGCAATGTAAACAACAGCTGGTTGCCCATTGGTCAAGGAGTTTTGTCATCATGGCATCGTTGTAACATTTAATGTAAACATGTAACAAGGAATGACAGAAAATAAACACATTTTGCTGTGCCTTATTTCCGGACAAAGCAGTAATATTACTGCTTCTTATATTAGGTGCCGCCTAAAATAAATATATCTTTAAATACTGTATTGTATTGATTTAAAAAAATAATAAATTATATGCATTTGCTGTCCACCAAATGTGAAACATACTCAAAGTTGGTGTAAGTTGGTGTGCAATGATACAAATAGAGACATTCAGCTGTAGTTTGTGTTTAGGCCACATGTGGACGTGTGCCATGTTCCTTTGTGCCACACTTCTTCAAGTTGCTGTGAGATGACAGGAGAGGGGGGGTTCAGAGAAAAGAAGCTGGGCCCAGCTGCCTGGCATTAAGCAATGACCTCTGCATAATGAAAGATGGCGTCTACATTTCCCACTCATTACAAGGTTCCACACTGTGACAAGATTTGCATATTCATATATTTTTTTTCACTCCACCTCCCCTCCCTTTTTTCGCCCACTGCAAATGATTTCTCCTGTGAGCAGGACATCTGCCCACCCGACTCTACTCAAATAAATAAATATGTGTGCAGGCAGGCACATGATCTATCCAGATGCCACTAAAATATGGCACAACGTTGACATGCTCGTATGGGCCTTCTGTCCTTTTTTCCTTCCTTTTGCAAGTGTTTTGCACAGCTTAAACACCAGGATATCATGTTCAGGGTCAGCAAAGAAGAATACAGCTAGGATGAAAACACCTGACAGAGGTCTTGAACGTATATCTGATTTGCATATTAGCGCTTTTGAACAAAACAATGCTTGTAACTCTTGTTCTGTGTTCCTCTAGTCACTGAATCAGTCCATAAGGGTTTGGGCTTGAGTCAACGGGTGGGAAAACTACGGCCCGCGGGCCACATAAGGCCCGTTGGTCTTTTCAAGCCGGCCTGCCAAAGTTTGGTACAGAATCGGCCATATCATATCAAAATCATGACTACATTCATTTGACCTTGTCCTGTAATGCCAAGTGGTTCCACCAGCTTGTCCTGTAATGCCCAGTGGTTCCACCAGGTAGCGCAGTAGGTACAGTGATACGTTGACTTGACTTTGGCTGTTCTGTTTTTACTCTGCTACTGCTCTGAACCCTTCTTCAACCATGAGTGGGCCAAAGAAAAGAAAAGTCGACAGTGACTGCCAAGTGTTTAATATAGAATGGAATTCTAAATACTTTTTCACTGAAATCCGGTCAAAGGCTGTATCAGAATCAGAATCATCTTTATTTGCCAAGTATGTCAAAAACACACAAGGAATTTGTCTCCGGTAGTTGGAGCCGCTCTAGAACGACAACAGACAGTCAATTGACAGAGAATACTTTGGAGACATAAAAAACAGAGTCACTGAGCAATAAAAGGTTACCAGTAATGTGGTAATGCCGGTACAATTATTATTATTTTGGGACAATTTTGCAAAAAGAGGCAGAGTCCTCTTGCAATTAGAGGAGATTGAAATGACAAATAGAACAATAGTTCGGTGCAATGACCATTGTGCAAAGGGCAAAGCGATTTAAAGAAATTGATGCAGTTTAAAGTGACAAGTAGTGCGATAATCTGGGACAATGTCGATTGTGCAAATGTTGCAGATACTCCTCAGTCAGTGTGCAAGTGGTGCAGATGCTAATCTGGCATGAGTGGCCAGTATTGGTCAACAACAGATAGCAAATAGTTCAGCGTGGCAAGACAAATACAGTGAGTGCATGAGTAATGTATAATTGGCCCGACAGAGATGGGACAACAAACTCAAGAAAAAATTGTCATCATGTTGCAATGGAGTTGTAAGTCAACTGTTTAAGAAGTTAACGCAAAAAGAATGTAGCATCTTATCAATGTTTAAAACAAAGCAAAAAATAAAAAATACAATTAAAACAGCGCACAGTGCAAGAAATATTTTAAAGTTTTTAACCTGGACTTTAAAACATTCACACTTGGGGCTGACGTCACTTCTGTTGGCAACTTTTTCCATTTGTGTGCAGCACAACCGCTGAATGCTGCTTCACCATGTTTACTTTGGACTCTGTGCTCCATTATTTGACCTGACTCTGTAGATCTCCGAGGGGTTTATATTCAATTAGCATTTCTTTCATATGTTCAGGACCTAAACCATTTAGTGATTTATAGACCAGTAGCAGAACTTTGTCTTTTGGGGGAGTCCAGTCAAAAGACCATTACAATAGTCAAGTCTACTTGAGATAAAAGAATGGCACACTTTGGATGAAAAAATGCCTGATCTCCATAGCGGTGTGAAGAATGTTGTTTGTATCTGTTTTGCAGCCACGACCCCTCACATATCAGTCAGATTTGGAGGTAAGATTTTTCATGGGTGGAGGAGGGGCCCGTCGCATCTTACTGGACGTTGGTAAGAAAATGCAGTTTCCTGCTACAGTATACTGTACGCACAATGTAAATTTAAGAAAAATACTGTTGATTATCTAAAAGAGGAAACCAATTGGTTGTTCCTTATTAAGTGTCTCATTTTCTCTTGTGTATTCATAATTGCTCTTTAACCAAACAAATATTATTTATAATATATATTTTATCCCCGTACTTGATTATTCGAAAGCAATTGTCAGTAGAATACTTGATTACTAATTGCAGCACTATTTTTATTTGTGACAGGTCTGTTTAATGACACTTCAGAAATAAAGTGAGAAAAAGTAAGTCACAGGGTAGCATTTTCATAAAATAACTGAAAACCTCTTATCAATCGGTTTTGAAGGGACAATAAACAAAGCCCCACTTGACGATTAGCTTTGAAGGTGCAAATACTTTGATTAACCCACTAGTTTTCTTATAAAGGTTCAATGCACTTGTTTATGAAGTTTGTTTTGATAAATATGGATTTTAAAATATATTAAATATATAAATCTACTATATAATATATACATACGGTATTAATTAAATATTATATATATTAACATGTATTTTTATTTTGTTGGTAAAAGGACTCAAAAAGTGTAGGACTCGCGACTTGACCTGGGACTTGCCTGTCTCGACTTGGGACTTGACTCGGGACTTGAGGGCAAAGACTTGAGACTTACTCAGACTTGTAAAGCAATGACTTGGTCCGACCTCTGCTATTTACTAATGTTATAGCTCCACAATTTTCTTTGCATATTTGTATTAACTTCTAACATGTATAATGTATTCAGAAACAAATCTCTGAATTCACTTTATAGGGTCTTAAAGTTTAGTTTTGGAAGGTCAAGTGAGGATAGTACGATTGAAACAGTTGTTAGTGTAATGTGCCAGCCTCCCATAACATGTAAATAACATTTCAGAGTATAAAGCATAGCAACGAATTTCAATATTTATTTTTTTGTGATGTAAAAATCAATCATGAAACTATTGAAAGTACAAAAATAAACATGCAAAGCAGCCAAAGTGTGAATTTGAATCCCTTTCATTTATTGGGTAAGTTTAATTCAAATGAATCAGGCTTTGCCCAAAGAGTTGCCGATATCAACAAGTAGCATAATGATCTCGGCAGCACTTCTGAATGCAAACTGTGTTATGTGAATACCTCAAGCTGAGGGCTATATGAATATAGAATTTGACGTGGTTTATTTTTTCATCCCTCCCTCTCCTTGTCACTTGGGCTACATCCCCAGGTTGACTAGGCTCTAAGCAGAGCAGATGCAGACACACACACACACACACACACACACACTAACTTCAAAAACTTGCAGTTCTTTCATAAAAGCTCTGCAAAATTTGTTTTTCTTTTAACATAAATCAGTAAATGTGTGGCGCTGAGACCTAGCGGCATGTCTTTGCCCCCCCCCCCCTCCCATAATTTTTTCTCCCAGGGACCAATTTGAATTTTAGATTATGTGGAAACGGTGTTTGTCCTCAGCAATCAAATATTTGAACCAGTGCAGTACCTTCAACCACTCTGCAGCTACCCCCTTTAGCAACATTTGTAAAAGGCTTTGTTGGTGCGATGAAAAAGGTGCGAGTATGGTAAAAGAAGCCTTTTTTCAAAATGATCAGTAGAAATGAACCAAAATGAAAACAGATCACAAGAGAAAGTTTCTGTTCTTTATTGGAAATGCTTTTACCAATCAAATCTAGCAGTGCACTATTTTCCAACTCGCACACTATTCTGGGTAAAGTCAGTTGCAGTATAAGCTCTTGAAATGTGCTCAAAATTGCTCATGAAAGCAATTAACAATACTGCACTGCTTACTTCAGCAAGATAAGAATATTTTGCTTACAGTACATTGTGAATTCCACCACTACATCCATGTTCTAATCCACGTTTTAATGAGATAAAAATACAACATGAGACACATCTACTACTTCCATCCGTTTTCTGTACCGCTTCTCCTCACAAGGGTCGCGGAAACCGAAGTGCCCGGAGAAAAGCCACGCAGGCACGGGGAGAACATGCAAACTCCACACAGGCGAGGCTGGGATTTTAACCCCGGTCCTCAGAACTGGGAGGCAGACGTGCTAACCAGTCGGTCACGGTGCCGCCACAGCTACTGTTTAATAAACTAAAATGTATATAATACGCGCAATAAAAAAATAATACAGCAATCTTATAATCATATAATAAAATGATAGAGTTGTCAGAAAGGTCCCTTGTCATCACATTGAACTTACTCAAAGTAAATGAGACTTTCTCATCTGTTTAAGTTTTTACACCCATCTCCTGTCTTGTCAAAGTAATGGATGCCATGCTAGGGCATCTTTTCAATCACGGACATACATAAAATATAGCTCGATAGAGCGTCAGGTGGGTATTCGTAAAAGGGCACATAATCCAAACAGTAACAAACAGTACAGTGAGGCAGAGAACAGGGCGATGCTGGCAGTGTCAATGCGAAAAAAACCTAAATCGCTATGACAAATGATATGTGAGGAGTGACGAAGGTATAGGCCACATGGAGACTAGCAAGAGAATCTTGTCATCTATCCTGTGAGAGGCAGTATCTCTGCTTAATGTTGGTAATGTGAGTGCTCGAATTGGGCCGGGGGGGTCTGGGTTTTTTAGCTCTGGCTTGTGTCAAAGCAGATAGACATATAAGACATACAACATGGTTATTCTATCTAGCACAACAATATGTCTAATTTTAAAAATACACAAATGAATAAATACAAACGGCAACTTTTTGGATTTCATTTTTGTTCACCGTTTACTGTTGAACACGAACGTTCATCTTTTTCTTTTTCTTTTTGCCTTCTGTCTAAATAAATATGAGCTAACCCATACCAAACAAACTGCACGTTTGTCTTTGATTGATGTTCAATGTCTTGTGAAATAGATCCACTATTGGGCGCCATTAAAACCAGGAAAGGAATCATCATGAGTTGGTTGGAGTGCAATAATACAAACACCAATTTCAGTGAAGTTGGGACATTGTATAAAATGTAAATAAAAGCAAAACACATCCATCCATCCATTTTCTTTTACCCCTTCTCCTCACTAGGGTCGCGGGCTGCTCGAGCCTATCCCAGCTATCTTCGGGCGGGAACCATGAACTGGTTGCCAGCCAATCGCAGGGCACATATAAACAAACAACCATTTGCACTCACATTCACACCTACGGGCAATTTAGAGTCTTCAATCAACCTACCACACATGTTTTTGGGATGTGGGAGGAAACCGGAGTGCCCGGAGAAAACACAATGATTTCCAAATCCTTTTCAACCTATGTTCAATTGAATACACTACAAAGACGAGATATTTAAATGTTCAAACTGATAAACTTTATTGTTTTTTTTTGTTGTGGCAAATATTCACTCATTTTGAATTTGATGCCTGCATCACATTACAAAAAAGATGGGACAGGGGCATGTTACATCACCTTTCCTTTTAACACCACCCAGTAAGTGTTTGGTAACTGAGGACACTAATTGCTGAAGCTTTGTAGGTATAATTCTTTTTTATGTACAACATCAGTTGCTCAACAGTCCGGAATCTCCATTGTCGTATTTTGTGCTTCATGATGCACCACACATTTTCAAGGAGAGACAGGTCTGGACTGCTGGCAGTCCAATCTAGTACTCACACTCTTTTACAACGAAGCCACTCTGTTGTAGCACGTGCAGAATGTGGTTTGCCATTGTCTTGCTGAAATAAGCAGGGATGTCCATGAAAAAGACGTTGCTTGGATGGCAGCATATGTTGCTCCAAAATCTATGTGTACCTTTTAGCATGAATGGTCTCTTCACAGATGTGCAAGTTGCCTATTTGATCACGCAGTTGCTCACAAAGTGGCGAACCTCTCCCAATCCTTGCTTGTGAACAACTGAGTCTTTTCGGGGATGATCTTTTTTTTTTTTTTTTTTTTTTATTCAATCATGACACTCACCTGTTTCCAATTAACCTGTTTCAAACAAGTGTTTTTTTTTTTTTTTAGCATTCCCCAACCTCCAGCCTTTTGTTGTCCTGGAATTTTTTGGAACATGTTGCAGGCATCAAATTCAAAATGAGAAAATATTTGCAAAAAAACAACAACTTTCATCACTTTGAACATTAAATATCTTGTCTTTGTACCGTATTCAATAGAATATAGGTTGAAAAGGATTTACAAATCATTGTATTCTGTTTTTATTTACGTTCCACACGAAATCCCAACTTCATTGGAATTGGGGTTTGTATTAGCGTAGGAATTCTGAGAAATGTTGTTTTGGCATTGTGCTGCTCACAGCAAGAAGCATAACAGAAGATATTACCGCATTGTGATTGGACGCTTGGCGATGCCCGAACACCATTTTACCCACACCACTTTTATGCGTGATTCTGCTGTTGAATTTGTGTTTATTCACGTGTCAATACATTGAAGGCTGAAAATTAGACAACGAGCAACTGTCAGGCCAAAGAAGTGTGTCCATGCAAACATATCCAAAATGGCCCTTATATGTAATGGCTCACCATAAGGAATTAATAGAACTGTCCGGTTATTACACCTTGACTTTAGTTTAGCACGGCAGATTAGCAATCTATAAAATCTTTAAAGGCTGGCCCTCTACGACATCTGCGCCTGATCCCTATCATCCCGGTGCACCACGGCTGGGACACATGCTAATAAGCTCCCAGCCTTTAATTAAGCAATATGTGTAAGTAGCCGGCCATTATGGCCTGATTTGTGAGCCACTACATTACACTAAGCACCGACTAGCAGACACGTATTCAATACAAATCAAGATGGCTGGAATATTATCCCGCTTGGGAAGCCGATAGTGATGTTTTATCACTTAATTTGAGATCAGTAACTTTTACATTAGTTATTGCCTAGTTGCATTCACAAGTTTTCATCAAATTTGCATCTTCTACTTGTAATTGGATTTAATTTCTGGTTTTAACGTATAATTATCATTGCTATCTCGAAGTATCTGTTGATTCGACATTTCATTCATTCAAGTGTCAAAACATTGCTTCCAAACAAGCTGAAAGTTCGAGTTACGCTGGAATCAATGGGAGCGTTCACCTGAGTTCCATTTTAAAAGAGTCAATTAATGACCTAATTAAATTACGGAAGCATTGCAGCGCTTCTCAGAATAAGAAAAGTACATTGACTCATCTGAATCAAATGCGAAAATTCTGACTCAGCGTTTGTTGTTTTTTTTAACGCGAAAATTGACTCGACTTATGAAGCACTCGTTCGTAGCTCTAATAGTTACTAATAGTATTTTTTTTTATGAATTCCAGGATTATGAGAACATTTTTGTTCTCCTTAATTTTCAGTAAAATTAAGGTTATTTGGTGGGAGGTGCCATCCCGTTATACTTTTATGGTGACAGTCTTATATAGGCATTACGGTGGAGTAATGGTTAGCATATCTGCCACGCAGTTGAGAGGTTCTGGGTAAACAGCTCGGCTCTTGTGCGGAGTCTGCATGTTCTCTTTGTTTGTGTCGGTTTTCTGCGGGTCGTCCAGCTTCCTCCAACATGCCAAAAACATAAAACATTGAAGACTGTAAATAGTCTATAGTTGTTAGGTTGTATCAATGTTTGCCCAATGACAGCTCTCACAAGCTCCATCTCTCCCATGACCCTTACGAGGAAAAACACTATAGAAGAAGGATGGATGGATAAATTGATAAATACTGACAAAGCTCAACATATACCTCGCACCCTGAGTCAAAGTGACAGTTGTTATATGACAGTAGTTTAGTGTTCAAACCTTTTGGCCCCTTGCTTTGTTCTTATTGGTTGGGGTCTTGTGCTTAACTGGAGTCATACCTGCTTCCTCCTTCTGGCTCAACACGAGGGCACCCTGAGGGAACAGAGACGCCATTAGAACTGTGCAAATTCAGTTAAACAAACGACGGGAAGAAAATGTTTGCACAAGTTGGAGGCTTGCATGTTTGACATGAGGCAGTGGCGTCTCCTCCAATGTGTACTTGTCATTATGTTTTATCATTTTGTGGGAAAAAAAATGCAAGCCTAATTCTTTTACATCACTCACGTCCAAAAAGCTTATGTCTTTTCCGTAGCTGGTGGGTGACGTCTGAGCTGTCCTGAGCCATCCTCCGAGGTCCTGATCGCTGGCCTGCAAAGGGTGTCATCCTGGTTGCATTGTCTAAGCCTTCCAGGTCGCCAATCACCTTCAGGAAAATGTAAAAACATAGACAAATGCATGAACTAAGTGACTAGCTTGAACAGAGTAGCTTCAGCAAAGCCTAGCAGACAGTTAGACCGGGATTGTACGCCGGTCCTCAGAACTGTGAGGCAGACGCTCTAACCAGTCGTCCACCATGCCGCCATATTGTCATATTTAATCAGTAATGTTGAGATATTGCAGGCATTTTTTTATTACCAAAAACCCATTGTTACAGTAACTTGAACAATAGTTGATCAAACAATTATCCTTGACTTTTGATTTCAAAACTAGTTATCCATCATTTTCTTTGTGTATATGTAATAATATGATGAGGCGATTAAACATTTATATGGTTTTGCTGTCATAACGGCCCTTTGAGGGAAGCCATAACTACATTGTTGCCTGCAACATATATGAGTTTGACACCGCTGGCCTGCGTGATGTTTGTGAAGTTTAAACGAATAATTGCATCATTTACCAATAAACTGTTAACAACGTTGATGGGGAAGGGGGGCACCTGAACCCGTTTGGATGCCACCCCCCAATCCTAATATGGATCACTACCAAAGTAAAGACGTTCATAGATACAAACTTCTAGCATATTCCTGAATTAAGAAAATGTGATTGTACTCACGGATCTGCACCACCTCAAACTTAAAAAAAGAAAATTCTTTCTTCTTTCCTTATCTATCCAACACTATCTCAACAAAATAATTGACGTCATGTTTGCTAATCCTGCAACTAACAAACGAAAACCTCAACCATGACCTCCATGGCACTATAGGTACAGTGCAGACCTCTGCCAAGGCCAACCACGTTATCGATCTAATTTAGATCGTTGACATTTGGTACGCTATACACACTTGAATTATTTTTGAATCAGACATATGCGGTAGCAATTGCCTGATTTAAAAATAATTTTATTTTGCAATGTTGACAAAAGGTTTGTGGAAAAATTCCTGAAAATGAAACAACCTTATCTCATCCCTCAAGAACCCATCCATTTTCTGAACCGCTTCTCCTCACGAGGGTCGCGGGCGTGCTGGAGCCTATCCCAGCTATCATCGGGCAGGAGGCGGGGTACAACCTGAACTGGTTGCCAGCCAATCCACTCCATTCACTTCGGTTCCATGTGGAAAAATGTCACCAGGCACTGGTTTTACAGTAGCAAATTGCAGAGATAAAACAGCCAAGTTGAAAATGTGCCAGAGAGAGTTTCTTTATCTAAAACTTGTACAAACTTGCCAGATAATTATATGCGGTGTACTTTGGAGAAGTCCTCCTGCTAAGCAGATATGGCTGCCAGCGAGGCATTAATCTCCTCATGCAACATACAGTATATAGCCAAGGACGTTCTCCTCTGTCTTGTAGCCACACACATATACACACGGACACACAGACACACACACACACACACACACACACGTGGCGTTCAGAGCACACTCAATTCCTTTATAAATCAGATTCATATTTCTGAGGGCTGACGATGACCTCATGGCAAATGAAGCGTGGGTCCTCCAGCACCAAAGCGGCAATCAAACTAGTGGCGGAGTAATTACAAAAAAGAGAGGCAGGAGGGAGAATTGATGTGTTTTGTCAATTAATGTTGCTGCAAGGTGTTTTTCAAAAGGTTAACCTCTTCATATTCTCTGCATGTTAAATTAGGTCAATATTGGGGCGGCCAAGACCCAAATGGCTTGCCAGGTGAGTGGTGATGACAAAGGGAAGCTCCTTCATGACAGAGTTCATGGCTTGTCAGCTAAGAATTAGTCCTACTTGCGTTTCTTAGTCATCATCTCTGTGTGGAGTTGGTGTCATATTATTTAGAGAAGTCTATTCTTCATAATTTGGTGGAACAGTTTGATGAAGTCCCTTTCCTGTCCCCAGTTAACACCCTGGGCTGATTGCCAGCCAAACACAAGTCAAATATAGACACATCTCCAGGGAGCAGACATCATCATTGCGGAGATCTACACAGAAGGGGGTCATCTGATCAGAGAACAGCTGATTGTGAAGATCTGGACCCCAGAAGAAATGCCCTAGGGGTGGAGAGACTCAATGATTGTCACAATCTACAAACAAAAGGGGGACACCATGGAATATCTCTCCTGTCAACCGCTGAAAAAGATTTGCCCCTTTCACAAACAATCATCTCAAGTCTATCGCTGAAAAGATCCTGTCCGAGGAACAATGCAGATTCTGACCATTTAGAGGGACAACATACATAATGTTCACCATCTGATAACCACAGGAGAAATACAATGAACAGCATCAGCCACTCTAGCTTGCCTTAATTGACCTCACCACGGCATTTGACAGTTTGTGCTGTCCCTTGCTGTGAAAGATCCTAAAGAAGACAGGCTGCCTCAAAATGTTGGTCAACATCATCCTAATTCTCCACAAGAACATTCTCGCCTCAGTTCTCATCAATGCTGACAATACCGAATCCGAAAAAAGGTAAAACTGGTGTAAAACAGGGCTCTGTCTTTGCACCGCTCATTACTCTCTTCATCTTTGTAGCTACCATGCTCAACATGATCGGGGACAACATTCCACTAGGAATCAATATCGAGTATCAAATCGATGGAAAATGTTTCAACCTCATTCAATTAAGGGCCAAGACCAAGGTACACCAGATCTCACTCTTGGACTTCCAGTATGCTGAGGACAACAGTTGTCTCATTGCCCACTGAAGAAGGAAACAAATCCTGGAAGTATTCAATTATGCTTCCACCAAGGACAACATCTCGAGAAGACATTTTGGACATGTGTGCCGGAACAACATATGGCAGACTCCACACTCGTGTCACACTCACGTCTCCACCTTGGGAAAGAAAACAAGACATTGGAGTACAAAGTGGTTGTGATGCCAACACTGCTTTACAGATCCAAGACTTGGACAACGTTCTGTAGTGATATGATATGATATGATATGATATGATATGAAGAACAATATCGCAGATAAAAGAGGCCCAAATGAGCTTCTTCCGCAGGATCTCCCTTTGAGATAGGGTGGGAATCTCAGTCATCCACAAGGGGCTCAGGTTTGAGTCGCTGCTCGCATGCCTGCTGTACATGGACACCTCACCAGTGAGGTGTTCTGGGCATGTTCCACCAGGAGGACGCCTCGGGAAAAACCCAAGACTATGTCTCTCGGCTGACCTGGCAATGCCTTGTAGTTCCCCTAGAACAGCTGGATGAAGTGGCTGGGGACAGGGAAGTCTGAGCTTACCCGCTTAGGATGCTGCCGCCGTGACCCGACGCCGGATAAGCGGAGGATGGCTGGATGGATGGACAGACAGTAAGCAGCAAGTTGAATATTTCCCAGTGGTCTCGAATGCAAAATCTTTGGGCAGGCGTCCCAATACTTCTGTCTAGCCTTTTTCAAAAAAATTCAGACTGAAGCGTAATACATAATGGAACAAAGCAATTGCAGTATAAAACAGCAGAAGGTGTACAGTGTTTTGAAACGACATACCCTCTCCAAAAGTGTTTCAGCACATCACCCAGAAAAAAAAGAGAACAAGCACTGCTGAAATTGCAAGTGAAAAGTGTTTTCTATTTATCCTTGTCGCTGGAGATACTCTTCATCAGCGTTTTTTTTTCTTCTTTTGGCGCCATAAATAATTTGCGGGGAGAGGTAATAGTCAAGCTGGCGGAGCCTTAGTTGTGCATCTTTAATGGAAGTTTTACAGAACCAGAGCCAGTTTTTGCATATGCTGCCGCCACCCATATGGAGCGAGGAGACAAAAACGAGAGCACAGTTGTCCGCCGACACTTAAGCACTAGCCCGCAAGGAAAAGAGCGACACGGGGGGACATAAACCCACTGTGGTTTTAGGAGGAAAGATAATGACTTTGCCTGCATTAATTTCTTCATCAGCCATCTTGTTTCTGCAGACAGAGCGCTTACGAGGCCTTCATTGAAGGTCCTCCGTTATATGGATGCCGTTCCCTGTGTCATTTCGGCCCTAACTGTTGTTGTCAGCAGAGCTTTTTGTGAGCTGGCATCTGTGGAACATCTGTTTCATAGGTAATGAGTGTTTGCGAAGCTACACCTCACTTTACCTTCAATGTCTTTTTTTCGCTACATGCATGCAGACTGATGACAATGTTTTGTCTTGTTGTGATTCCGCTCAACAATTCCACCAGCATGGTCAATATCACAGAAGCGCCCTGGGCCATATGCAGAGTGAGAGCATATGAGGGATCATTAATATTAACTTTCTTTGAGTGGAAGTCAATAAAGACCTCATTATTGTGACATTTTACCACACATTTGCACCATTTCATTCGCACCAAATATTAATCTTTCAAAACGGGGAGAAAATACTTCAAACAACATACAGTAACTGGTTGAATAATAGCTTTATAATCAATAGACATTTTCATTTTTCACAACTGCTTGTCTTTTCCTCACATTTCAGCAAACAGGACACACCTGACTGTTGGGTTCCTACCAAACAGTGTCTAACAATGTCCATAGCTCAGAGCCGTTCTTCCGGGACTTGAATTGTTAAGGTGTTCGTTTAGACAAATTTAGGCTGTAAATGTGTGAGTAATATGCAAAGCCGCCGGCCCCCGGCGCTGTGGTCATGTTAGTCTAAGGGAGGAGCTCCTCCTCCGGGGCATTGGCGTCCAGGACGCTGCCTATGAAAACAGAGCACTTTAAAGGAAATGAGCCATCCGTCAATATTGCCTCAGTAAATGGAAGCAGCCGTCTTAAGGAGCACAATTAGCCTTGGTAACTAGCTGGGAAGAGAGTGCAGTCACGTTATTACATATTTAAATCAGGTTCAATATTTGTATCACTGTCGATCTCGGAGGGCAGGTTTCACCAAAGATTTTACAACTGAAAAAGAGGTTGTTTTTAAAATGAAACGCAAAGACATTTTCTCTGCCATGTAGAAAACAACATCGAAGAATATAACTTCCTTAAATATACGTTGTACTCTCTATAGAAAGTCATATATTTGCATTTTAGATGCATTAACTAATATATCCAAAGGTTTCCACACAAAACGGGGCCCTAGTCAATATCACAACTTACATACATATACAGTATACATGTATGTGCTGATGTTACAGCAATACAATTTAGTTTGGGTCTTCAAATTTGGTTTGAGAACCACTAATATACCCTATAATCAAGCTGCTTTCTGTTTTGTTTTCTATTGTCTAATCTATTCCTCTTTTTATTGCTATTTATCTCGAAGGAGCTATCCCTGTACTGTACATCTGGAGGCCAATTTGTACATGGCACCCTGTTGCGTGTTTATCTTAATGTCAAAATATAAACCGCCAATAAAAATCAGCTTTTGAGTGTTAGAAATGCCCCTTGGTGATTCTTGGATGCTCACATATACATAAAACCAGTCTATATATTCAGGGGAGGATTAGTTTGGAATATGCATAAGAGGCCAGAGCTGCAAGGCGGAGGGGGGGGGGGGGGGGGGGGGGGGGGGATGGCATGTCTCACTCTCTTGACGACGCCATTCTGTTGATACTGCGGGTCCCCTCTACCAGCGGGTGAAATGCCATCAGCGTCTCTTGTGGTGAAGTTGCAAAGAACAGACAGAAGCACCCAAGGGAAGCATACATCCTTCACTTCACCTGACTTTTATGAAACTCTTCTGCATTCAAAGAGCAGAAGTTATGAAGTGATGTATTTGTGATAATGTGCTTTGTTTGGATAGTTTGCCCAGATGTGTGATCCAAGTCTGCAGGCTACACACACACAAGCACGCACGCGCACACCATCGCACCATCGTTTACACTCTCCACCAGTCAAATAATGACAGAGGGCTATTAGGAGGTAAAAGACCCTCAGAGCTAATAGTTAGCATCTACGTATGTATATATATATACGCCACCTCCTTCCTTCCTTCCTTCTCCCCTCATTTCTCCGACAGCCAAACTTCCAAATATTAATACAGTGGAGATGATGCAGGTTGCTCTCAGGGAAATGAATAAATGCAGCACTTGTCACGTAGCACTAATGAAGCAATGTTTCACAGCGCAATGTCTTGTCAAAAGTCAGATGAAAGACTTGGCGATGTAATGAAATTCCCCAACTGCTCCTCTCTGTTGATTCAGTAAGGCTGACATTGTTGTCAAGCTGTAGTTTCAATGCAGTGTTAACAAGCACTTGGTATTTGGTAAGCAGTGACGACCACAGATCCTTTGAAAGAAGTTATGATTTGTTTCTGGGGGCAAATCCTTTCTCTTCTATTTGAGAAGGAAACACCATTTTACATTTGTTTTTGCCCAAGGAAAACCTTTTGATTGTAGTTCTTCGAGTTAGTAGTGTAGTTATTCACCCTCTCGCACCACACAGCTGTACTGTTGTCTGTGGATTTGACTCGATAATGAAGCAGCTAGTAACCTCCCTCCCTCCACACAAACAGAGAGGGCAGGGTCAGGATAAAAGGAATCAGAATCCCACCCATCTTTCCACCCTCTGTCTCCACCTTTATCCTGTTCTTCTCTCTTGTATGAAACAAAAAAAAAAGAAAAGAAAGCCAAACGAACACTGTCAAGGGGACAACAGGTGAACTTGCACAAGTTAATACGACGATGCACATTGTTACTTTGTGAAAAGAAAGCATTCTAATCTTTACATTATTGACACTGATCATGTTTGATTTTGCAGCTGTTGCCCAGTGTATCCAGCAAGTGTGACGTCTAAATGCCATACCTCAATGATGGCCCCATCTGGTTGTCGGAGGAAATGTCTGTATCTTTGCTTGAGCCCGCTTACGTAGAGCGTGTAGATGGCCACGTGGGTGCTGGTCTCCCCCTGTGGTAGGGGAGAGGGCTTCCTATGTGGGTCATCTACGGGGGTTGCAGAACCAGCCAATGGGTCCTCTGCTGTCCAGATATAGTCATAGACTGCCACCTAGTCACACACAGAATGAGAAATAGATTTATTATAACATATGTCCTACTATTTCTCATTCTGTGTGTGACTAGGTGGCAGTCTATGACTATGCATTTTACAGTATTATTCAATAAGACAGATGGAAAAAAAATGTGTTTCTGGTTTTAAAATAGTAATCGGTTCACCATTAAGAGAATCAAACTAAATGCAATCACGGATGTTTGAAAAATATCGTGCAAAATTATGAAATGAGAACAGTGACAACAAAATTATCTTATATGCAATATCAAATTCTCCATTTCAATATATTATCTAAAATTAGCGGTACCTCTCCAACTGCTGTAAAAAAAACTAAACAAAAACAAAAAAATGTACCCCGTGAAAGTGCCAATCAAAGCAGTACATTATTAACTTCGTAAAGCCAGAAGTTTTGATACAACTTTTACAAATTGTACAGTGGCCACCAAGTGTAAACTTGAGGCATACGACATAATGAAAATACTTTTATTTAAAAACACTTTTTGCAGATAATATTTCAATAACATTTTAATATACAGCTTCGGACAAGCACTGCTGGAGTTCACTAGGTGATGCTAATTGTTACTAGTACATGAATCCTATGGGGCCCACTCAGTGGCAGGTTGTATACAGGATCATGCATACATACGCTTAAACCTGATAGCAGGCCTGTTCACTGTGCGTGTGTATATTTGGCACTTACACACCTGTAATGCTCTGCCCTTCTCTATTAGGGTGAGACACAGGCAGCAAGCAGAGCGTGTAACATGTTATATAGGTCATGCAACTCGAAGTCATCCATGTGTGAAGATCATGGAAGCTCTCTCTCAAAGTGTGCGCTGGTAAAGGCTCCAATGTGTCCTGAGCGCACAATTTTGGTGGATTTTACAAAAGAGAATGTATTCTACCAAGTGAATGTAAACAACATACACAACCCCAATTCCAATCAAGTTGCGACGTTGTGTTAAACATAAATAAAAACAGAATACAATGAGTTGCAAATCATTGTTCCACCTATATTTAATTGAATACACTACAAAGACACGATATTTAATGCTTTAATTCTTTCCCATTCTTGCTTGACGTACATCTTCAGCCGTTCAACAGTCCGGGGTCTCCGTTGTCGTATTTTACGCTTCATAATGCGCCACACATTTTCAATGGGAGACAGGTCTGGACTGCTGGCAGGACAGTCTAGTACCCGCACTCTTTTGCTCCGAAGCCACACTGTTGTTACACGTGCAGAATGTGGTTTGGCATTGTCTTGCTGAAATAAGCAGGGGCGTGTGTCCATGAAAAAGACATCGCTTGGATGGCAGCATATGTTTCTCCAAAACATGTATGTATATTGGCACTAACACAGCCCCATACCATCACAGTTGCTGGCTTTTGAACCTTGCGTCCATAACAGTCCGGATGGTTCTTTTCCTCTTTGGCCCGGAGGACACGATGTCCACAATTTCTAAAAAACTATTTGAAATGTGGACTCGTCAGACCACACAACACTTTTCCACTTTTCATCAGTCCTTCTTAGATGAGCTCGGGCCCAGAGAAGCCGGCGGCGTTTCTGGGTGTTGTTGATAAATGGCTTTTGATTTGCATAGTAGAGTTTCAAGTTGCACTAACGGATGTAGCGCCAAACTGTATTTACTGACATTGGTTTTCTGAAATGTTCCTGAGCCCATGTGGTGATATCCTTTACACATTTATGTTGGTTTTTGATGAAGTGGCGCCTGAGGGATCGAAGGTCACGGGCATTTAATGTTGGTTTTCGGCCTTGCCGCTTACATGCAGTGATTTCTCCAGATTCTCTGAACCTTTTGATGATAATATGGACCGTAGATGATGAAATCCCCAAATTCCTTGCATTTGTACGTTGAGGAACATTGTCCTTAAACTTTTGGACTATTTTCTCATGCACTTGTTCATTTCACCCCATCTTTGCTTGTCAATGACTGAGCAATTCAGGGAAGCTCCTTTTCTACCCAATCATGGCACTCACCTGTTCCCAATTTGTCTGTTCACCTGTGGGATGTTCCGAACATGTGTTTGATGAGAATTCTTCAACTTTCTCAGTCTTTTTTTGCCACCTGTCCCAGCTTTTTTGGAACGTATTGCAGCCATAAAATTCAAATTTAATGATTATTTACTAAAAACAATAAGGTTTATCAGTTTGAACATTAAATATCTTGTCTTTGTCGTGTATTCAATTAAATATAGGTTGAACATGATTTGCAAATCATTGTATTCTGTTTTTATTTATTTTTAACACAACATCACAACATCATTGGAATTGGGGTTGTACGACTTTTGTATTACCTCCAAGATTAATCCAATGTGAAAGAAATAAAAAAAGCATTAAAATATACTCTCACATTAGAATTCCGTGTAAAATCGATGAACTCGCCAAAGCATACAGAAAAATGTGGAGCCACAAAGAGGAACTTTTTCAATAGTAAAATTCAAGGTGACCCCATAATTGGCAGTGTAATTATGACTCCTCTGAAAACACAGAAACTGTTGGAAGGAAAAAAAAAAAGGGCTCATTCAATGGGCCAAGAGTGTCACGGTCAAGCTGAAGGAGAGGTTTAATTTAGTGGTGTATCGATGTCAGGCGGCACCTCTAAACACTTAGCCAAATACAACTCAAGGCACTTTACAGAGAAAACAGTGAGGCCTATTACCTATCTTGTAATTAGAGACACTGCATAAGCTAGAAAGCAGGCAGTCTCGCAATTAGAAAGGACGTCAGTGTCAAAATTGTGTGTGTATGTGTTTTTGTCTTTCTGTCATTGTGGAGCTCAACCCCTGATATATTGAGAGCATATTTCTTCTTATTTTGACATATTGGATGTTCCATACAAGTAAAATGCTAGGATGAGCGTATTTCACCCCATGTGCGCGCATGTCCATACACTCAAACTGTGCGTGCATTTCCAGGCATCGGTCTATTTGATTAGTATTTATCCTAATTTGGTGTTATTACCTTCACCGAGTAGGTTATGTTTTCATTGGCATGTGTGTTTCCGTTTTACTTCTATTTAATTGTATGCAACTATCTTGGGTATATTTTTCACAAATCCCGATCATATATCCATAAATTGCATAAACTGTATGAAATAATAATGCAATAATTAAAGAATGATTTCAGACCTATTGTCTGGTCCAAATTAGTCAAGGGTTTTATTCCGACTCACAGTTATGTTCCGTCACATTAAAAAAACATTGTTCTCTTGTTGGCGGCACGGTGGGCGACTGGTTAGAGCGTCAGCCTCACGGTTCTGAGGACCCGGGTTCAATCCCCGGCCCCGCCTGTGTGGAGTTTGCATGTTCTCCCCGTGCCTGCGTAGGTTTTCTCCGGGCACTCCGGTTTCCTCCCACATCCCAAAAACATGCATTAATTGGAGACTCTAAATTGCCCGTAGGCATGACTGTGAGTGTCAATGGTTGTTTGTTTCTATGTGCCCTGCGATTGGCTGGCAACCAGTTCTGGGTGTACCCCGCCTCCTGCCCGATGACAGCTGGGATAGGCTCCAGCACGCCCGCGACCCTAGTGAGGAGAAGCGGCTCAGAAAATGGATGGATGGATGTTCTCTTGTTCTCTTACCGGCATAAAGAGTTTAAACAGAAAGAACCTTTGTTATGTATATGAAACAGTGCTAATACGTAAACGTGATGCAAAATTAGCATTTGTTGATAATGTTGCCTGTGTGTACCGTAATTTGAGTTCCCTATTAGAATGACTGTTTTCACACCAATAAACCACACAAGGTGGAACACAACCTGTGTATCCTTTGTTCTTTCCATCTTCAATTGGCAATTGAAAAAGGAAAAAGTGACTTATTTTATTATTATTTTATAATAGATTTATAGACCAGTAGCAGAACTTTCAAATCTATTCTAAAGCTGACTGGAAGCCAGCTTGATCTGTTTTCGACAGTGACACAACACCTCAATTGAACTGTAGTCATCTGGAGACACTGCTCGATATAACTGTGTGTCATCTGCATAGCTATGATAGTCAAAAAGTTCAGAAGAATCTGACCCAAGGGTAGCATATACAGGCTGAACAGGAGGGGTCCAAGAACTGACCCTTGAGGGACGTATGGGGTCTTGAGGTATCTGATTCGGGGGGAGGGGTGGGGGGGGGGGGGGGGGGGGGGGGTTATTGTGAGCTTGTCAACTGCAGAAAACCCAGTGCAAGTATTGTTGCAATTCTTACTGATGATTTCAGAAAAGTGTTGCTGTCTAGCCCTGACTAACTCTTAGTTAAAATTACAAAGATGTTGTCTGTAGAGGTCATAGTCAATTTGGAGTTACATTCTGCTTTCAGCTTTTGATTAGGGCCAAAACGTCCGAGTTACAATCATAACCATCCATCCATTCTCTGAACTGCTGAAATAAATATCATCAATACCAAACTCAGTCCCGTGGCCCGTTTGTCAGTCTGCTACATGTGGAACGTCACGCGACCAAACCAGCTTACAGGGCTTCCTGTGCATGTTACGTTAACGAGCATAACTACAGGATGATGACATGAGTGTTTGAAGCCGAACTTGCTTAACTTTTGTTTTCGTTATGGCTAGTGTCTTCAGACAAAAGTTAAATACATGTACTGTATATTATTTAGTTATACAAATATGATGTGATATACATCAACACGAAGAAAGCCTAAAGATGGGATATTCTCATCTTTGGTGGCTCTGTGTTAAACAAAAGACAATGTAGATGTTTAAAGGTCCTACGGGTGCTTTGTGCTTTCCCATTCCGCCATTTACCTGTGCTGGGAGGAAATGCTTTCACCTGTTTTGCAGAATGCAGAAGTAGGTTGCGCAAATACTGGATTTGGTATTTTTTTGGGGCGAGAGTCAAGTTGCTCGTCAAGGATGGGAACACCAAGTCGCGTGAGAAGCTTTATGGTTAGAGCTGGTAGAATATGAAGCCACTTTGGTTAAATGCACCTGCTTGGCTGTCTCTTTGTCTTGTTCATGATTCGCCCTGAATGAAAGAGATTTTTTTCCCTCTTTGCCATGCTACGGTCCTTCGCTAATTAGCATGTGAAATCCAGTTGACAAGGCCAAACAAAAGCTTTAAAATGTGTTTGTATGTCAGGTTTGGGTGATGCCATTTCATGCAATGCACCATGGCTGTGATGGTGCATCACGGCTGAGACAAAACAACTGGAAAGAGCATTAGAAGCTCCTCGCTACGACTGTTCTGGTCTGGTTTTGCTCCATCATGGTGCCTTCTTGCTTTCTTTTAAGAGTTTGAGTGCTCTTGCCACGCCGCCGTTGTTCCATTTGATAGCACTAAGTGACTGATTTAGGTTCAATGCCTGCATGGAGCAGACAGGCCAGCTGTGGTTTAAGCAGATAGCATTCAAGTGAGCTAACCCAATTCAA
Source organism: Phyllopteryx taeniolatus (assembly GCF_024500385.1). NCBI lineage: Eukaryota > Metazoa > Chordata > Actinopteri > Syngnathiformes > Syngnathidae > Phyllopteryx > Phyllopteryx taeniolatus. The sequence goes on along the minus strand of NC_084521.1, from coordinate 15,688,943 downwards.
AGCCAATCAGGCTGGGATTTATTGTAGGGGTCTGTATTTAGAAATCTGATAGAGTCTGCATCAGTCCCTTGACTGGCATCACGAGAGACAGACCTTATGTATTTTGGCTGAGGACTATAAATGGCAAACCATGTTTTCCAGCAAGGACATAAATTTCAGGATTTGTAGACATTACGGCAAATGGAGAACGGGGCAAGGGCAACAGGGGCACAGGAAGTGTGGATGGCACAGCTGCAGAAATGGTTCACAAAGACAGTAAGCCTGTCTTTCTCAGGGTAAATGTGATTTTGTACTAACCAAATTATAGCAGAGTGCATCTGAATACATACAAAAAGTGCTTCAATAGAGAGGGACAACTGATGATTTTTTTTTTTCTCCCGTCAATCATTTTCATTCAAGTGTCTGTAAATATAAAGCCTGTCCATGTCATTAAAAAACTTGAGAAAAAAAACATTAGTAAAACTGTAGCATCAATTGTAATGTACTCGATCGTGTTACAAATATCAATTAAACCTATAGCTAAAAGACAGCATACAGTTTGCGATGAAAAATGAAATAATAATAATAATAGTAATAATACATCTCCATGGCACGGTGGACAACTGCCTCACAGTTCTGAGGACCGGGGTTCAAATCCGGCCTTGCCTGTGAGGAGTCTGCATGTTCTCCGGGTACTCCGGTTTCTTCCCACATCCCAAAAACATGCATGGTTGGTTAATTGAAGACTCTAAATTGCTTATAGTTCATTTTGCACATTCTGTGGGGAGCAGTGGTGGGTAGAGTAGCCAAACATTGCGCTCAAATAAGAGTACTGTTACCTTAGAATAATATGACTCAAGTAAGGGTAAAAAGTAGTCCTCCAAATATTTAGAAACAAATTGCTATAGCTGATTTTGCATCTTCACATACTAAAAAGGCAGGTGCAAACCGACATGCACAGTGGTCCCAGCCGCAGAGCAGGCAAAATGAGAACTTTAATGCTTGTTCAAACATTAGTGAAATGCCAGAAACAAAAAATATTACAACATATTGTCTATTGAGCAATGACATTTTGAAGCTTTGAATAGTCTAAGGATAGCTTGGAGCCAGTCCTGAAGTCATGCCAAATCACCAAACTGACGAAACTCCTTTCAACTGCATTTTCTGCATGGATCATCTTTGCGCACTGTGACAATTGGTGATTGCTTCTTCCTGAATTTTCATGAGTGCGTAAGTTTTACATACAATGTTACGCAAGATGGGCTAGTAGATCCAATTTCCATGCACCCGGGTAACTAACACTTCCAGTTCCATCTCTTCAATTCATTTTGCATTTAGAGCTACCAAAAGCGCAAAACCCTCTTTTAAATATTGTAAGAAGTCAGTAGTGCGCATTACACATAGGAATAGGTGAAAATGAAAAAGAGTTCACATTTTATAAATGTATGCCGCCACCTAGAGGTTACCAAAAAGCTGTACATTTCAATTCCAATATGCCACCACCACCTAGAGGTTATGAAAAAGGTGTAGCCTACACTTTCATTGCCAATATGACAGGGTATGACTGCATATATGTACAGTTGTGCTCATAAGTTTACATACCGTGACAGAATTTGCAAAATCCGTTTTTTAAGTACGACTGATGACTGAACAACAACCATCATAAATTTCTTTATGGTTATGTTTTGTTGAATGATAATGCATTTACTGAAATGCTTGACAGTTTAATTTGAATCCCATTAAAATAACATTAAATGTGTTTCGTTTTTTTTTTTTAAGAATTGTACCCATCTTACAAATTCTGCCTGTGTAATCAAACAGATGAGCACAACTGTGTGTTTTCTCATTTATTAAATTAAAGTAGGGCTGTGAATTTCAAAATAAGAGCAAGTAAATAAAGTAAAGTAAATAAATAAAGTAAATAAAAAGAAACTATTATGTGTTCAAATAAAGTGCTTAACTTCAGAATAATTCTTTGAAAAAACTAACAATACAGATAATACTTAATGTTTTGATAATATGGGTATTTTAAAAACATTATTCATCATTAATTAATTTCCGTCAAAGTACAAGATCTGGAATTGACCCAAAATGGCTGTCTCAAACCAAAATGGTCAACTTTCTGTTCAATTTCAAACATGGTTTCTTGAGGCTTTTCGGAACGACCTGTCAATGATAGACGTCCATGCATTTTTGGGTCGATCTGCGAAACTGGTGGCAGTGACAATTTCTTTTTATTTCCCTTGGTGCACTAATAACTGAGAGGTCATACTTCGGACCCCTAAAATCCATACATTTTTACCAGGATACATGGCCCAGCAAAAACTGTTGCGTTTTCAGGCATGTTAAAGTCCACCAAAAGGTGATTCATTCATCAGAAGTACAGTATAATAAACAACTATTCCAAGAGGGTCTTCTCTGGATCTAATAATAATAAAGGATAAAATAGTGAGTTGAAGTACTTGAGTCTTTCTTGCAACAATTGTCGTCTCCTAAATTAAATAAAAGCCACCTTCATTCTGACTGTCTCAGACATTTTTTAGCTTTTTTTTCCCAGCATTTGGAAAGGAAGACCTGCTCCTTCACTCACCCAGACCATGATACTTTTTGGGTTTGGACTGCTGTCCCGCTTGACTTTAATTTACAGTGGGGGAAATAATTAGAATCTCACTTTTGTGACGAGTCGAGTGAAAATGTAAACAATACCTCCCTGCGGGCGGGTGCTTCATCACTTTGACAGGTGTATTTGAATTTGCCTGGGTGGCAGACAGGCTTGGTTATTTATGTATCATTCTCACATGGAAGGAGAGGCTGAGGATAGGACTATAGTATTCTGATGGAGGCCAATGAGGATACTGAAGCTCTGTGGCGTTGCAGGTGTTAGTTTGGAAATGGGGAGAATCAAAAGAGTTGTTTCCATCAGGCACCAGTTTGGGACTATACACCCATGTGTGTGGCTCCACTGTTAAAAGTTTGAATGGTAGAAACATGATTTTACAGTGATACTTTTGGAGTTGGAATGACTGAAAAGTTGTAGGAATTAGAGTTTGGGGGAAAACACGTCTCATAGTTGGAGTCAGCACAGCTTGTAAGGTCTCATTTTAGCCAGCATCAAATGAATAACGAAATTACTGGATGTATGCAGATGTTTTGCCTCTGCTTTTCTGTAAATTAAAATAAAATAAAATAAATGCATACAAACATACAGTACATACATACATGCATATACAGTATACATATACGCACACATACATACATATGTACATACTGTAGATACATACATACACACATACTGTACATACACAGGGATCTCGTTTGATGTGCGCACAAAAATGAGCTGGGACGCATAAAGTACGATCAATCTGGCTTAGTACTCTGGCCTGGTGCTGGTGCTGGATTTTTTTGGGGGACGAGACAAGACTCTAGAGTGCCACTAATTTGGTCGCATATGCACCCACATTTCTGAATGGTGGAGCAAAAAAAAAAAAAAAAACACACGTACAGGTGCCCAGTCATTTGAGGAAGAAAACATATATTTCCACTACTTGAAAGCAGACACATGATAGGTTTCCTCGTGGTCTCTAAACCATTCAGAGAGAGTGTCAAGCGGGGACCCTCCATCTGATTGGCCATGTACGTGTGTGTGTGTTGTGTGTGTGTGTGTGTGAGCACGTACGTTTGATAATACGGGCGCTCGGGTACACGAAGTTGAGTTTTCTGACGGTGAGCCGATAGCTGTACAGTTAATGGAATTAATGGAATTAGTTCCAAAGCCTAACGCCACTGCGGCAATGTGGGAACATTTAGGATTCAAGCCAGATGATCGCGGCCCTCCCGCTAATACCAACAAACTGGTATGACAAATTTGGCACCCCTACTGGAAATGCCAGCCCGTGCAGCTGCACATATCGCACATACCAAAAACTGCCACTGCTAGTGGGATACAAAGCCGCTTGCCAACTAAAAATTCTGAAAATGTATTGACTTTTTACTTTACCACCAAGCTGTTCTTTTTGAATAAATAAAACCCTTATTTCTAAACATTATATAATTGCTTCGCAAATCTTTACTTCCAGTGATGGTTTGGTTTTAGCTTGGTAAATAAATTAAAGGTAAAAAATACCAAAGTGGCCCTCACACCCTTTTTCTGGACCATATGTGGCCCTTGAAAGAAAAAGTTTGGAAACCCCTGGTTTAAGTGATGCACTGACGACACCACCGGTGCAGTGGGCATTGATGCCATCATTTGGAGACCAACCACGCAAGCGATTATTGCCAAGTGTTAGTGAAGAGATAGACTCGCTTGCTTCTTTTGTCCACAGATACACACACGCGCGCGCACACACACACGCACACAGTTGCTCGTGAAAGCCTCATACGGTGAGCATGCGTACATCGCCAGTGCCTGCGGGCCCTTGGGGCCAGGCAGCATGGATGAGGGGGAGGAAAGGTTTGTGGAGAGATGGGGAGAAGGGTGAGGAAGGGTGAGAGGAATATGCACCGTGCAGAGGCTATCTAATCTATAGAGGGTCAACGCCCCCTCTCCTGCCATCCCCCAATATTGCTGCCATGGAATTGACCCCAGGTTCAAGGCCTGCTTGGTGCAGCACTGGCTTTGGCTTAATACCGCATAGACACTGACCATGTGGAAGTACGAAAGAACACAATGCCAACACAAATGAATTGGGCTCATTCACAATTTTGACATAGCAAGTGCACGTTGTGTAGTGTAATACGCACGAACAAGGCTCATATGTCAAGGTTCACACTGCACAAATGCTCATCCACAAATAAACGAATGCACACACATACACAAGCACACTGTGGGTTCCTGAAATACACACATGCAAGACGACGAAGGGTTCCGACACACAGTGAGTGGCCGGGAACATGTGAAAGCACAAAGCATAAAAGAGCAATCGACATACATGCATGGATAAGCCAAGCAATGTCAGCCATTAGAATGGAAATAGATATGCTATTATTCTAAATCTGGCCAATATGTGGATGGTTGGCAGATATAATTGGAGCATATTGAAAATGGCATGGATGCACACTGTCTGATTTGGCCACAGCAAAGGTCTATGTCTTGTTAAACGCACCACTGGACAAGACAGGCAACCCATTCACATTTGCATGCAGGAAACACAGACACACTGACACGCACACACGCACGCATGTGCGCCCATGCATGCACACACAGACACACACACACACAGAGCGACAAAACAGCAAACACACTATAGTGGTTTCCATCGGCTTCAGCACTCATTACTGTGCCTATCCAGCAAAACTACTGCCTATAACCATCTCGAGTGGAATAATCACAGCTAAAGTAGTGCGACAACACAGCATCCTAAACTAGCACACAATCAAATTGGATTTAGAAAAATGAAAAACAAGCAACACTGGCTATAAAGAGTCAGAATAAACTGACTTTTAAAAGAAGATTATCCGGAGAGATAATATAGTTGAGTGGCTGAGATAATCCTGAAAATAAGATATGCATAATTTACTGTTACTAATCTCCTTTGCGGGAAATAAAGCCTATTGCCAGCCGAGAGTAAACATCTCACATCGCAGACCATCTCTTACTTCTACACCATGTCTGACTCACCCTGTACCCTAAGGACACCACTTTCTTAGTTATGTACATTTATTTATGTGCATACTGTACCGTTACCTGGCAATCGCATATGAAATGAACAAGTTATTTGAATATCGAATTATTGAATATTCAAACCCTCAAAGTTTTCAATTCATCAAATAAACATAAAAACCTGGAAAACATCGTATATCTATATACAGGTGCGTCACAATAATTCAAATTGTAGAAAAGTTTCAATTGAAAAAGTGAAAGTACAACATTTTACAAATTCATCAATCACAGGGGAAAATACTTTCCAGAAGTCCCATTACGACCTCAATTCATCCATCCATCCATTCTCAACGCCGCTTATCCTGGTTAGGGTCGCGGGGCGCTGGAGCCTATCCCAGCTGACTTTTGGGCGAAAGGCCGACTACACCTTGAACTGGTCGCCAGTCAGTCGCAGGGCACATCCAGACACGGACAACCACTCGCTCTCACATTCACACCGTCACTGAGTGGGAACTGAATTGCACTCTGGCCGCCCCAAAGTCAGGCGAGTGTACCACTACACCATCAGTGACCCACCTCCATTTTATATTAAAAATAAGTTTCATTGTTTCTTGAAATGAACTGTCTAGTTTCCATTAGCGATAAGCTATAACAATCTAAAAAAAATTTAAAATATATATATATATAAATCAGGACATTTATGACTGTGTGTAGTGAATGTATGACTACCTTTCTGTATTTATCAATTTCAATAAAATAAATTAGAATTAATGTTTTCTACAACATTCAAATGTATTGAAATGCACTTGTAGATACCGTATATGAATTCGTTATTATTAGTTTGATAATTGACCTGCATCAAATAATCACAATAATAAACTAAATGTAAGCATTATGAAAAAATAAAAGCTACAATTTGAAATGAAATAGTTGTTATTCATAACAATAAAGTTGTGATATGGTGAACAAATACAGTATGGTGATCTGTTGAGAATATTGGCAAGTTACACTTCAGTTTAGGTTTCACAAACATAAAATAGTTCATGTTTTGGCACATCTTCTGTAGGATTGGTTCCATTATCATGTTTTTAACCAATATATAATGGCATTACCCAATTATTATGCAGGCACACTACCAACATAAAGTAGGAATATTCGGCTTTCGGGTGAATGTTGAACCTAAAATGCACCTAACCTTCACAGGTCAACTTAATTTGACCTTTTTAAAACTTTTGAACGTCCAACTGTTCAACGTTTCAGTACTTTTATGTACAACTTGCTGTTCTAGACAGAGAGCTAAACATCCAAATTCACAACATTTGATCCATGAATGGACCAATACATTTTCGAGGACGTCCACTTCCATGCCTTTCTGTGGCACTTCCGGTCTCTCTGTGTTCCTAAAATCCCAAATAGCGGGCGCTGCATTGCGTGTTCGAGCTAACAGATTACGTGCGCTGCTAGTGGGCGTGATGCATGGGATTTACTAAGGTTGAGATCATTTCCTAGGATCCCAAATAGTCATATTGCTAAATGTAACGTTGACTCACTCGAAAAGAGTGCGTGTGTCGTCGACAACAATTGTAAAAGTGATGGAGACTGTATTTAAAAGGGGGTTTTGCGCTTTAGGTAACACTGAGGTTTTTGTCACCATGGAACATTTGAGAGACTGCAAAAGTGCAAAATGAAGTTTAAGGTGATGGAATTGGAAGTGTTAGTGGCAGACAAATGAATATATTACTGATTCTTTCTGCTAATTTTAGGATAGTCATTCACCGCATAAAGAACATGTATTGTTTGGTTTAGTTGTGTGTATGTGTGTGTGTGTTTCACCTTTATCTTTGCGCTTTAGTTTGAGTTGACCACTGCTTTTACACGTTAGCACTTACCGAAGTCTTTGACCTTTTGAGGAACGCGGCCGTGTAGCATTTGCAGTCATTTCTCATATTGAGCTCACTAATACGCAGACTGTGTGGATGCTGTGCTTCCTGCCCTTGCCTCCCTGTTATTGCCTCCGGCCATCGGGGCCCAAAGCTCTGTCCACTTAAAAAAAAAAAAAAAAAAAAAACAAGAACAGCCATCCTCTGCAATAGAAGAAGCCACTTTAATGTGACATGCACATGCAAGCACACAAAAAGGTTCATGTGCATGTCCTCGCCCAGTGTATGACTGTACTTTGACGAATATAATTCAGATGAGCACTGAATTGAAATTTGTGCACATGCAGTCAAGCATATCAAAAAAAAAACAACTTTGACCAATGAGAGCTGCAGTAACCACCCCACCACCCGCTCATTGCTCAAATTGACCAATGCTATGCCCCTCCGGTTTGACCTACACCACCGAAGCACTCAGCTGGCTCTCAGAGGCCTGGTGTTCCTTTGCTGCTGTTATGGGTTCCTGTTCAAGGAGCTTTGGCTTCTATTGTTACTAAGTGACAGCGTTTCCTGTGTATTCCGTCATGGCCTGCCACCCTCTCTGTCTGCCTGACTTCCCCCTGCAGCTTCCTCGTTATTTACGGTTACTTTTGCGTCTCATGTGGCTTGGCTCTCCATTCACTGTACGATGACCACAGACTGGTAAATGGATCCAATTGTCATTTTAATTGCATATTAGCTGGTTTGTATTGTAAAACTAAAAATGTCGGCACATAAAGTTACCGGCACTTTATTAGGTCCACCAATACAAGTATAAACAAATCCAGAAATAAAATAATGCTCAGTGGTTAAAATAATCCATTCATCCATTTTCTGTACCGCTTATCCTGACTAGGGTCGCTGGTGTGCTGGCACCTATCTCAGCTAAATGTGGGCGAGAGGCGGGGTACACCCTGAAATGTTTGCCAGCCAATTGCAGGGCATGGATAAAATCAAAGCCATCTTCACAATCGGTTCACCGATGTAGAGCGACGCAACATAACACTGATATTTTGTCTTTACTTTGTTGGCACGAGGCGCAAAATACTAGGAACTAATTAATATAAAGCAGTGTAATGCAAGCTATGATAGTAATGATAAAAAATGTTTTGGTTAAAATAGTACCTCTCTGACAGTATCAAGCCTAACCTTTATTACTCCCACAATGGGGAAATTTGCAATGCAAATGTTTTATAAATGGAATAAAGCATCATAAATATCATTCAAGATACTCCCAACAGCTGCAACTTTTGACTCTTGGCAGGTTTTCAGCCTGCCAACCATGTCAATGCTGCAAAGCACCTTGGGTGTTCCCAAATTTGTCTGCCCGTAATCCATTACCTTGACACACGAAGACAAACGGCATGAAGGAGTGCGAGTGTTGATGCAATCAGGTTGCGAAAACATCTCCGGGGCCACCGCATAAAGCGCCTCCCGGCCTCTTCTGCTTTCTATTTAATCTGTCCTCTCCTTCAATTATCCCGATGTCACCACCACCGGGAAACTTTGCTTTTAGATGAATTAGCAGCAAACGAGGTTTGCAGCGGTTAAGCTGCCGCCACACTCTGTCACTGCCATAGCGATGGCTCTGACAAAACAGTTTGCATACCTGTTAAGGTCTTACAGAATTTAACACCTCCCTTTTATGTTCAGTGATCTGGAGTGGTTGACAGGAGCCAATTAATAAGGTCGATGTGCATCACTCCCTATACATAATTAATGGGGCTCATTACTGAAACAGTAGTAGATCGCTAAAATCCTTCATAGCTCAGAACATGATAGTTTTATCAGCAGGGGGATCACAGGATGTTTTGGGTTTAACTGTTTTGAGCACATTTCCAATTGACAAATTGTCACATTTTCTTGATTATTTTATGTCCACCAGTACATAAGTGTCCCATTTGTGTGACAGGTATGATATTGCTACTATGTTTAGTTCATCAGCAGCTTGCGTAATGGACAACTACGGTGGACGCTGTGGAGTTTGCCACCTGGTACTAATATAGTATGCGGTGTTTGCATTATTGTTTAAATGATGATATAGAACCACAACCACAATTATCAATTTTGACTTTAAGTGACACTGGAAATGATATTGTGATATTTATGTCTGCTTTTTTCAGGTTTTTTAGGTTCCATGTCCAACATTATGCATACTTTCTCCAAACGGGCATAACCATCCATCCATCCATTTTCTGAGCCGCTTCTCCTCACGAGGGTCGCGGGCGTGCTGGAGCCTATCCCAGCTATCATCGGGCAGGAGGCGGGGTACACCCTGAACTGGTTGCCAGCCAATCGTAGGGCACATACAAACAAACAACCATTCGCACTAACAGTCACACCTACGGGCAATTTAGAGTCTCCAATTCGCGCATGTTTTTGGGATGTGGGAGGAAACCGGAGTGCCCGGAGAAAACCCACGCAGGCACGGGGAGAACATGCAAACTCCACACAGGCGGGGCCGGGGATTGAACCTTGGTCCTCAGAACTGTGAGGCTGACGCTCTAACCAGTCGGCCACCGTGCATAACCAGTCTTCTAAATTTAAAGATGATTGCAATGTTCTCGAACCAGGACCTTTAAGAATGCTGCGAAACATGGCTCCAAAATTGCATTATTCAAATTTGTCACATAAGATCATGGGTATGAATATTCTTCGACATGTAAATATAATGAATCTATTAAAATGTTTGAGAAACTAACAGGTCATTGATGAGGAGAAGATTCCAGAAGAGTTTAAGATGTTATAATTGCAGAGGGCGCACCAATGTCATATTAAACCCTATGAATTAAGAATGGGATGTCATTTAAAATCGTATGTGAGTCAAGGCATGTGAGCGAATACTTTTGGCAATATAGTGCAGCTTCAAACTAAATGCATGGACTGATCATTGCAGAGATTCTGAAATATCAGGTTCTGTGGACAGTTTTTTGCTGACTATACAGTATAAGGCTGATAGGCTCCAATCTTTCTTGAGTAGGCAAGTTAACTGAAAACCCTTTTCCACGCATTTTTTTACCTTACATTTGACAGCTAAACCCCAACTATTAATGCAGGAAGGTAAGACAAATAATGGGTTTATTTCTATTTTTTTAGGCCCAGATTGACTTTGTCAAACGTCATATCCTTTTCAGAATGCATCATTTAATGCATTTCTGTTCGCTTGATATCAGAAAATTAGACATAGAGTCCCTTGTTTTCCCTTTCCCTCATTCCTCCTTTCTCCCAGCCAGCTAATGAAGGCCTTGTGGCCTACACTTATTAAAATTTCGTCCTTGCCTCTAATATTAATTGGGTTCGGAACAAGAAATGTGGCGGATTCATTATTTAATTGCAGGGGCACATTTGGAATACAGTTTCTGAAATGTATTTTTAATGAAAAACACTGCATCCTGACCTAATCATATCAACCTTATTCTATCTAATTAGGGATGCAAAAAATCATTAAGAGTCGCAAAATATTAGTTGCAGCTCTTGTCGGCTGCTCCATTGCTTGCCTTCATGAATTTTCACATTTATAATTTTCCCTGTATGTGATAAATAGTTAATAAGGGGAAAATGACACAAGAAATTGCATGTGGGCAAATTAGTCTTAAGTTAGGAAAGTGACCCTCAATGGAGACTTGGTATCCCTAATTATAAAATAATGACAAATCAGCGTGTCTTATTTTGATGAAAAATAACGCTATGGTGCAAAGTGTATTAGCCGTCATTTAAATGACATGGTCTATCTGTTAAATCAAACTATTAGTTGAAGGTTGGATTGTTTTTTTAGTATTTAAGGTCTAATAGTCTGCAATAAAAAAAATATATTTATTGCCAGGGCTAGGCTATATACTGTAGACAAACTAGAGTATTCGAAAATCTACGCTCCCTACCCAACAAAATGGACGAGCTTCATCTTCTCACAAAGACCAGTAAAGACTTCGGACGTTTCGCTGCCCTGTGCTTCACGGACACATGGCTTTGTGAATGCATCCCCGATGGCGCCGTAATGCTTCCGTGCTTCCGACTACATTGGGCAGACCGTGTCACGGAGCTATCGGAGAAAACGAAGGCCTGTGGGATATGCTTCTATAGCAACGAGAACGAGTGTACCAACGTCAACACACACTGCAGCCAAGACTTGGAGTCGCTGCTTTTGAACTGTAAGTCATTCTACTTGCCGCGCGAGTTCACTTCATTCATAATTGCGGGTGTCTACATTCCTCCTCAAGCTAACACGAACGCCACACTGCTAATGCTTGCTGAACAAGTAAAATTTTTTTTAAAAAGCACCCAGATTCAACCCTCATTATTCTTGGGGACTTTAACAAAGCTAAATTGAACCACAAACTCCCTAAATGCAAGCAACGCATAGACTGTCCTACCAGGGAAAACAACAGTCAAGACCACTGCTATACCACACTAAATGACGTATACAGTGCTATCTCCTGTGCAGCTCTGGGCTGATCACTGTTTAATTCACTCAATACCAACATACAGGCAAAACGTAAATGCACGAAGCCTGTGGTGAAAACAGTTTACCGCTAACGACTCTAAGTCAGTCTGGCGTGGATTACAATCACTAACCGACTACAAGCGACCATACCCCAAGCGGAGAACAAAAGAGGAATAGCTGACGACTTGAATATCTTCTACTGCAGAATTGAAAAGAACACTTTCACACCCCACACCCACCCAGCCGCACCACCAACCACCATCACGCCTCTTACTCCCCCTTTTGCATTGACCATCCGCGAACAGGATGTGGGATGTATCTTCAAACAACAAAAGATCAACAAAGCAGTGGGCCCAGACCTTGTGTCTCAATCCTGCCTCAAAGTCTTGGCAGGCCAGCTTGCTCCAGTCTTCAAAGTGATCTTCAATGGATCTCTGGTACATCGTAAAGTGCCATCCTGTTTCAAATGCTCCACCATCATCCCACTCCCAAGAAACCTGCATTCTCGGGTCTGAATGACTGCAGGCCTGTCGCCCTGACATCTGTGGTTATGAAGTCCTTTGAATGCCTCGTGCTGGACCACCTCAAGTGCGTCATCCTCGTGTCCCCTGCTGAACCCCCTCCAGTTTGTCTACTGAGCAAAGCATGGCCTGCCACAGGAGCTGTTGAGGCAGTTCTACACAGCAGTCATCGAATCAGTCCTGTCTTCATCCATCACAGTCTGGTTCGGTGCTACCACAAAAAAGGACAAACTCTGACTGCAACGGAGAATCAAAACTGCTGAAAAAAATTGCCGGTAACCCACTACCCACCCTTGAGGACTTGCACGCTGCCAGAAGTAAGGCAAGCGCATGCAAAATAAACATAGAGCTAATAAGTAATTACATTTTTTTCTCCCCTAAAAGTCAAAGTGATGCATACATTTCTTGACACTCAGTCTAGCTAGACAATTCAAAGGAAATGCCTATATTTTATTATTTGGGTGGGCATATAACTTGTGCAAGTAAAGAGCAAAGGGCGTTAATGAAAATGGCAAACACGGAGCGATGTATGCCACTACAAATCCAACACACTAAATTAAAGAGGGGCCTGTAGTTTGATGGCCACGTTCTATTTCGCTTATCTCAACTAGTCACATTTTCAATCACTATGCAAAAGATTTGACATCTGGTGTCGGCTTGGTGCTAATAGACTTCTCGTTGCTGAGGCGTTGCCATGGACCTACGCCACACTGTCAAACATGCGGCAGCTTCACTCCAGCGATAGTAATTTCATGTGGAACGACATTTATGTAAAGTAGAATTCTGCACTTGTGACATCAACTTGTCCACCGCACCTTAAGATAATACCCAATCAAGCAAATTCACACACATCATAAATGCATGTTGCCTGAGCAGTCTATTTTCCTGAAACATCTTTGTAATGTGGTTTTCACAGACTAATCAGCCAGCTTCCTAGCTGGATTTCTGTTTGGGTAATTATCCTGTACTAATTACAACGAAGCTAAATACCTCAGAGATAAGTTCTCAGGTTTTCTAAAATGTAACTAAAGAAAATTGAATGATACACAATTTATACAATTTTATACACAATTACACTACATTAGTCAAGTTGTTTTCTTTCCTCGCATGTGTCCAGATATTCCAAAAGATAATATACTTATAATAAACTACTTATTATTATGATTATGTAAAGTAATGTTTGTTACCTGCATTTAAACCAGTCGAGGGAAGAGTCCATCCAGACCAACTAATTGTCTGAGTGGTGTGACAGGAAATACTTTATCGGTAGATCTCAGCTGACCTTGGGCGAGAGGTGGAGTACACCTTGAATTGGTAGATGTTTGATCGCCATGTTTTCAGAATATGGGAGGAAGCCGTAGTACCAGGATAAACACCACACAAGCACAAGGAGAACATGCAACTTTCACGCAGAAAGGCAGAGGTTCAAACCAGAATCCTTTGTGGCTGTGACACAGGCATATTAACTACTGGCTGACATCATTATTTTGGAGTTGTTCCATCACTGTTGCAGCACGAGGATGTAAGGTCTTAATTTATTTCTTATTTATTTATCATTTGAAATGTCACCATTAGCCCAATTACTCGACAAAGGGTGAAAGAGAAAAGATTATCTCGAGAGCCATTAGAAGGGACTCCAGTGTAGGGAATAGCCTACCTTGCGCCTCTCGCCGTTAAAGCCCCTCCATTGCTCTGCCTTCTTGATGATGTAGCTAAGCTCCTGATTGGACAGCTCCAAGTCTTGAGGTAGGAAGTAAGTCCCCTCCTTGGCTGTGAGCCTTTGGAAGACGTCCAGCATGCGGCCATTATTGTGAAATCTAGAGGGTGTGGAGTCAGAAAAGAAGGAAAAATGTGGGAGTGGAAGCAGGCGGAATGCCAGCCTGAATCACTGTCTCCTCTCTCTTAAGATCGTGTGGGGTCAAATACCTAACCAAGACAGTATACGCAAAGCTGTGAATACAATACATATATATGAGTCTGTTTTGTCTGTCACAATGGCTCTTTTTAGCAATCATTGCAAAAAGAAAAAAGACTATGAAGACAAATATGGATCACAAGATGCAATGGCTCAAAACATTTCCAAGTGCAACTAGAATCAAATACGTTGCCCTTTGAGTAGGAAGCACTTTGCTCTCACACCGACTTCAGCAATGTCTGTCTATGTGTGTGTTTGTTTGTGTGTGTGATGTGGCTAGTAATGTGTGGGAGTCCAATCCTGACGTGGCCGGTTGTAGATGAGTTTGGAGAGTCCAGTCTGAGTCACAAGGAAAGACTCAAGAACAAGCAGATGGCATATTGATCCAAAGATGCTTTTCACAAAGCCACACATGGATGCAGGCAGCCAACCTTGAAAAGGAATCACCATGTCTGTAAAACAAAAATACTGCATTGGCTGACCATCAAAAAAAGACGACTTTATGCCCTTCCATAGAGATTGTAGTCTGTCAGAGGGTAATCAGCTCTCAAACAAAACCAACATTAAGGAGACAGGAATTTATGCATGGAAGTGGTGCAAAGCTTTGAATGCAGCATCATCCCCTCTCCCTCTTGGGATGCAGATGTTTGTAGTACCTTGACCTCACACACAACAAGAGCATGCATCTATTTTCATTCTACACTTGAATCGCGTTTCTCATTCATTTACAGTATGTGGTCTCTTGAGGAAGTCCTCCATATCTTTGCATCATCTCTTCAAACCACATTGGCATTGAATGATGTTCATCCTGCCAATGTATACAATTTATACCCAAATACAGTGAACTTTTGATTCCACCATGGTTGATAAATAGTGATATCAATCCCAATATAAAACCATGGGGGCGTAGAAACAAAGACTCGTAAGGTAATGGAACACTAATTCATCACCCGTATCACCCGTATAATGAGATGGTTGTAACATCAGTGTCACATGCAGTTGCGGTTGGGGTGAGGGGGCACGGGGGGGTCGGGGTGATTTTAGGGGGGCCACGTGGGGCAAGGGTGGGGGCAAGTACTGACAACCGCCCCCCCCCCCCCCCCCCCCCCTACAACCGCCACTAGTCACATGCCCCTCTGTAGTGTTTGTTTGGTGTTTCAAAAAGGACTGATGTGTACAACCTTCAATCACTGAATTCATTTCTGCAGCCAGTGAATAAAGATTGTTTCAAATGTAATTAAAAGAGGATAAAAGTCCATTCTATCTAGCCATATGTCCTGAGGCCTTTCTTTTCCGAAATAGGTCACGCTCCGTGTCAGAGCCCTTGCAGCCAATAGGAAAGGGTAACCCATAAAATTACCAGCCTTGCTTCAGCTTAGTGGCCTACATTCAATACAGATCTGTGTGGCGCTTGATTGGCAGAAGTCATTATTCCTGGCTGCAGTTTTAACATTGTCTATTTAGCAGGAGTTGTTGCTTGGTGCTAATTTTTTTTTCTCGACCCACCGACCACGCCGACAGTATGGGACCGTGCGATCATCTCATTTGGCAAAGTACTCTTGGGAAGCAGTTCCCAATCTTTTTTTCACCACATAATGTTTTTAGTAATGTAAATAACAATGTAATGTATTTACATTGCTTTAATGTGTTTAAACTAAGCACAATTTAGGGCTGGGTGATATGAGAAAAAAATCCAATTTTTTGGTCATGTCAGTCGATACGGATACACTGTATATATTGCAATATAAAACAAATCATATTTGTTTCAATCTTAAATGTTCCCTGTTACTTTTAACCTTTTGATTTAACTATTTTCTGTAAAACATTGAACATGACATGGAATATTATACAACTGTGTCAGACAAATAAAATGTATACATTCATAAATCTATAATCTGTCCATGCAAAAGTTTTCAACTTTTCCAATTCCAATTGACACTCAGGGAGTTGGTATTGAGGGTCCATGATTTTAATCATCCACATGAATCCCTTATTTTACACCATGCTTACTAGTAGCATGTCTTTTGTGATACAATTTGTTCATTATTTTTGCTGTTGTTTTTTTGGGGCGGGATTAACCCTTGCTCTGGTCTGGGATTGTAGTCGTGCATTTGAGCGTGCTCTATGGCACTGCATCAGAAGATTGTTGGTATTCTATGTCTTTGTGGCAACATAAATTCTGTTTCTCGTCAGACTTTACAGAACCCAAATAATTCCACACTGCCGAACCTTTAGGCCCTTTCTTGTCAACAGTGTCATCTGTTGCGCCTTGAGCTGTGTTTCATTTTCTTTTCTTTTTTCAGTGCTCCCCCACTGCTGAGGCACACGGCCGCAAGCAGTAGGCTACAAACATTAGCGCCTGTTGCATCTCAATGCTAATGTGCTGTGTGCTTCAACCTAACTTAGCAGGGTTCTTTTCATGCCACATCATAGGTTGAGCGTGGAACTGGCTATTCATATTATCTGTCCAAACATGGACAAATGCAATCTCTCGAAGTCTATTGACCCCATCTCAAATTTCTTATAAAGATGCAATGGCTCAAAACAAATCCAATATGTTGCCCTTTGAGTAGGGAGCACTTTACTCACACACCAACGTCATATAAATATGTATATTTATTGTTTTATCGCCCAGCCTTAAAAGACATATTGTATTTTGACATGCCGCCGTGGCCGCTGCACAGCAAGACTTAGACGCGTACGAAGCACGCTGCCTCTGACCTCAGCTACTATCGCCTTCTGGCGAGTTGCGCCGTTTGTGATGGAGTTACTCGGCTTACCTAGCGGCTGAGGTCAGTTGAATTGAGAAAGGAAAGAATCAGTTCATAAAGTGATTCCATTCACTTTTACTCAAAATATTTGTTTGTTTGAGCGTGTCGTTTGCGAACAACACAACAATACTACTTTAATTCTCTTTTGTTTTCTGCTCTCTCTGTTTGTGTTAAAAAGTAGTTCTTTAAAGGTTGACAATTAAAATGTAACATCTATTGTAATTTCCATTAGCCCGTCTACAGTGTTTCACATTATATGTTAGCATTAAGCTAGCATACATTTGTTAGACAAAATCATATGGTTTGGTTGAACATTTTCTTAAAATATCCATCTATCCATCCATTTTCTGTACCGCTTATCCTTTTAATAAGTTTAAATGTGTTTAATGCCTGTGGGAGGGGTAAAACTATATAAAAATATATTTGGCTTCTCATGGCTTTTCACCTAAATAACTAAATGGGGGTTCACTGTATCTCATGGAGTGTTTCAGAAATTTCCAACCTTTGCTGAGGAAACGTGCAAGAGAATGCTGACTGCATAATATGTCTGACCTCACGAGTCTGACCTCACGAGTGGCACCATATATTTAATGGTTATACTACGGTAAATATCAATAGTCATCACAAATCTAATGCTCATGAAAATTGGTGAAAAAATATATCCTATTTGAGTAGAAGAAAGGCTGTCAATAAAGTGTTGTTGTTCCACACTAGTTTTAGGCAAATTGACTTTAATGTACTTAACTTTTAACCTAAGAAGCTCCAAATCAGGTATTTCCTAATTCCATGATATATACAGGAGAATGTTGTTACAGTCTCCACAAATTGTTTCATAGCCCTATGACTTGTGTTTCGGTCTCTCTCTGAATTCATGCATCCCATAAGATGTAGTCTTATTGAATGCCAGAAATGTAAAGCTGCCAATCATACTACAATATACTCAACACTCCCTGCTTACCACAAAGATGTTATCTTTATTGAAAACATGGTCACTTTAGTAAACCACATCCATCTTTTAAGCTCTCAAAGCAGTGTAATTCCTCTTTCATTTAAAAAAAACAACTTGTTAATAACATTTTGTTTTACATTATACTTGTTATTATCCCTTAAAGTATGATGCAAGAGTTTGTTTTTCTGTTCAACAAGGCTCCTGACAAACACAATGATTCAGCACGGGTGACCTCAATCTCTAAGACGTGTGCGACACACAGACGCTGTCAGATGAGTCTTCGTCATATACAAGATACAGTATATCTGGTCCATTTCAATATGCATGAAGGCTTCAGTGATACCAGCCATGCAAAGCATTCAGCCTAATAGGATCATGTAAGAGGGTTATATGTTCACGCTATATCAAAACACATTTGAACTTTTGGATTAGAAATGCTTTCAATGTTCCGACCGATACCACGGTATGGTGGGTATGAAAAGGCAGCTGTGTGGTGCATATGTGTATATCTGCCTTTGTGTTTATGTAAACTCAGTGTGCTGATGTGTGAGGTCCACGCAAACCTGCATAATTCCATTCGACTGTGAAATCAAAAAGCATCAGATCAACATTTGTTCCATTTTCCGTTCTTTTTTTCCTGGGTGGATGGGTTAGGACCAGCACACAATGTTGCGGAGGTGGAAGAGAGAGTTATTTCTGAATTTATGTTTAAGTATAGTCTGCTGGTGAGAGCTGAGCCAGAGTGTTGCAAGGAAGGTGTTCATCTTCATTGTCAGATTGTCCCTACATGTTGCTTCAGTTTAGAAATAGCCGCGACTTTCATTGTTCTCACAACTTGCGCTACCATGCTTCGCGAACACATATAGCAATTGGAACCTTGGATGCATGTCCATTACATTTTGTTTCTGATGACGTATCTTCAGTATAGAGTAAGCAGCATTGCTAAGAAGGAAATGTGAAACTTGGTGAAATGGTACCTCCTTTTTTCTACAACCCCAATTCCAATGAAGTTGGGACGATGTGTTAAACAAATTAAAACAGAATACAATGATTTGCAAAGCATGCTCAACTTCTATTTAATTGAATACACTACAAAGACAAGATATTTAACGTTCAAACTGATAGACTTTATTGTTTTTAGCAAATAATCCTTAACTTAGAATTTTATGGCTGCAACACATTCCAAAAAAGCTGGGACAGGATCATGTTTACCACTGTGTTACATCGCCTTTTCTTTTAACAACATTCAATAAACGTTTGGGAACTGAGGACACTAATTGTTGAAGCCTTGTAGGTGGAATTCTTTCCCATTCTTGATTGATGTACAGCTTCAGCTGTTCAACAGTCCGAGGTCTCCTTTGTCATATTTTACGCTTCATAATGCACCACACATTTTCAATGGGAGACAGGTCTGGACTGCAAGCAGGCCAGTCAAGTACCCGCACTCTTTTATTACGTTGTTGTAACACATGGTTTGGCATTGTCTTGCTGAAATAAACAGGGGCGTCCATGAAAAAGACTTGCTTGGATGGCAGCATATGTTTCTCCAAAACCTGTATGTACCTTTCAGCATTAATGCTGAGTTTCAAGTTGCACTTACGGGTGTAGCGCAGAACCGTATTTACGGACATAGGTTTTCAGAAGTGTTCCGAAGCCCATGTGGTGATTTCCTTTCCACACTGATGTCGGTTTTTGATGCAGTGCCGCCTGAGGGATCGAAGGTCACGGGCATTCAATGTGGGTTTTGGGCCTTGTCGCTTCCATGGAGTGATTGCTCCAGATTCTCTGAACCTTTTGATGATATTATGGACCGAAGATGATGAAATGTCAAAATTCCTTGCAATTGTACGTTGAGGAACATTGTCCTTAACTATTTTCTCATGCACTTGTTCACAAAGAGGTGAACCTCGCCCCATCTTTGCTTGTGAATGACTGAGCAATTCAGGGAAGCTCCTTTTCTACCCAATCATGGCACCCACCTGTTCCCAATGAGCCTGTTGACCTGTGGGATGTTCCAAACAGGTGTTTGATGAGCATTCCTCCACTTTCTCAGTCTTTTTTGCTACCTGTCCCAGCTTTTTTGGAACATGTAGCAGCCATAAAATTCTAAGTTAATGATTATTTGCTAAAAACAATTAAGATGATCAGTTTGAACATTAAATATCTTGTCTTTGTAGTTTATTCAATTAAATATAGGTTGAACATGATTTGCAAATCATTGTATTCTGTTTTTATTTATGTTTAATACATCGCCCCAACTTCATTGGAATTGGGGTTGCATTAAGCTTCAATGTACATAAGCACAAGCATCTTAATTCACTCCTGTGAGTCTCACCTGAGCAGGTAAATGCAGAGGATGGTAATGGACAGAAGAGAGATGACTGCGTAAAGGAAGACAGTGATGGCCACCCCGGCTGCGCCCGATTGGTCGACTCTGTGGAAGTGCCAGAAAAGCTTGGCAGCATCCCCCACTGGTCTGTCTGGGTTGTAGGATAGACGCTGAGATGACAAATACATGTACTGTATTTTGACATAATAACAGCCAACGCAAGGCAAAATCTACTGAGATCCAGTACAAGAACTACACGTAAAATGAAAAGTTTAGTATTTCTGATTGTTAGATTTTGTCAGTCATTGCTAAAAATGTTATCCTTTTCATATGGGAAAAAATGGCTTGTCATCAAGGCTCTCAATGCAAAGAGATAGCATCATGAAATTCTGCAAACAAGCGTTAATCTCATATTGCCAGTCTAGAACCAAACTCGCGGATTGACGCAAGGTGACAATTTCCACAATTTGGGAGTCGAAAGAACGTTCCTGACCGCAACCAAACTAAAGACTATCATCTTTGGTGTGACCAACACAGCCACATTTGTCGACATGCAACGAGTGGAATGCCATCCAACAGCAGCGTGTGACCAGCTGTGGGGAGAGGTGTATATTGTTCTTCTACATGCTACTGCGGCTCCTGAGCGTTTGTGCATACATAAGGATTTTTCAAATTTGAAAAGATTGCTTATCTGTGACAGACCACACACATGAAGATTAAAAAAAAAATAAATAAATAAGGCATTTAACAGTCTTGGTTGTACTGTGTGTGGTGTGCTTCGATAATCTCAACACATAGCACCACACACATAAAGATTCCCTTCGACCACCGATCCAGAAACAGGTCCTCTGAGGCAGAGATCTTGCGTGATCACACGTGGTCTTACAAAAACGAAAAAGAGCAGACACTTCCGGATTTGCGCCGATGTTTTCAGAGTGTTTCCGAAGGGTCCAGAGGCGGGAGTGTTGGAGAGCGGCGATGTCGTCAATAAAAAGACTTACCTCTTGCTCTCTCTAACCCACCGTTATGCAAAAAAAGACATCGGATAGGACATGTTTGTTTTTATTCACGGCCGTTTCCTTGTTCGTCAGTCAGGTTGCTTCTTTGATTGACTGCATACCGCTTCATGTCACAATTCACAGCGTCATGACTCAGAGAGTAGTCGGCCTTCGCCACACAAATTAATATTTTTGGACGTAAATATCGAACATGTTCAATATTTAAGCTTGTCGGCCCCAACTCGTTTCTGAACCTATCATCGGGACAAATCCACTTATAACACACCTCAAATCAAAGGATAATCTTATTGGACCATCTAATCAGACATAAGATAGTCTGGCCATTGACATCATTGGTCAGGAAGGGGCAAAATCGTGACACAAACAGTCCCATTGTTTTTATATAGTATGTGTACCGGGCCTTATCAACATGGTAAGATTCTTAGTGCAGACAGGAAGAAATAAGGATGTTTGGCTGAAGGATTATTGTTAATCATACATAAACTAAATTGTTTCTGTATGGTTTAAACTTGACATAACAGCAAATTTGTAATTATTGCAATCAGAAAAACATCTCTCCCTGTGATAAAAAAAAAGACACACAGAGCTAACCTTCCACTTTTTCTCTCATACTCTACTTACCATTTTTTCTGTAATCTAAAGTCACTTTGCCAAGACAAAGTGAACTCCTATTTAAAGTGCACAAGTGTCCAAGTTATTTTTAAGTGACTTACCCCAAGGACAGCATCCACTGCAAGGACTGCCAGAGGGTGCAGGACTGTCCACACTCCCTGAGCCATGATAAACTTTGACGTGAAGGAAGGGAGTGAGCCAAATATCTGTTGACAGCCCCATCTGATCAGAACCAGCAGGAACGTTACTGCGTTCAAGGTCAGGGGACCCACCACCACCATGGCCAGCTCCTCACGGGTGTGGAGCAAAGAACTCTGGTACACGAGGTCCACAGTGTGTGCATGGAATTGAAATCTGGTGGGGGGTGGAAATTATGTGCATGTGTCAATATGCATGTGGCAAATTTGTGTTTATGATCTTGTGCCACTTCGGGGCAATTGTTTCCAGCCATTCACACACAATATATAATTTGTGAATGATGCAATCATTTTGAATTAATTTGACGACCTCATCGTTAAAATCGTCTGCTCTACTGCTTTTTAGTACCTAAGAACATATGTGTGTATGAATTCAGCTGGCATTGGCACTGGAAAATAAAGACAACACGAGATAAGAAAAAGCATCTCATACTGCAAAACAACAGGAGTTTCACCTGCAAGAGAGTTTGCAAGATCGACTCCCCATTTACAGCAAGCCTCATGAGCTCCTTAATCTTCCCATCAGTCAGAAGAAGGAAAAGCAGTGGTAACACAGGACAGGTCTGCTTTATGCTCATTAAGTCCCATCTGATTCTGCCTCTTCCAGATTCTCTTCATTAATCTCGAAGGAGAGGTCTACGGGAGTTTCATATGAAGCAAAACTCCAAAAATGCCACTGCAGATTATACATATGTCAGAGTATTGTTCATTAAACATTATATTTCAATTTTAATATTGAGATCTTTGTGTTGCATTGAGCCACAAACTGCAAACATTTCAACAATTAATTTTTTTTCCGTCAATATGGGGTGCTGTGTACATTAATGAGGGGAAAAAATGACCTTAAAGGATTTTAGCAAAGGGCTGCAATATAACAAAGACTGAAAACTTTAAGGGGGTCTGAATACTTTCCGTACCCACCGTAAGTATATAACACTCTGGGCTGCTCCGTGTGATGTTTGAATCATTATAATTTACAGTAACAAGGGTGCTAATCTTAATAGCATGTCCAAACAGGTCCCTCTGATGGTCACTTCAATATTACAGTTGATTCACTGTGTATTACAGTACACCAACATCACAGCAGACCCTGCAATGACTATTGTGCACACGTATTTCGCAATGAAGATGCTCAAACAAAATATCGTGCAGCCCTAGTAAATGCACGGGCTGAAGTTGCACTGTAACACTGCCACAGGAAGTCACCAAAAACACAGAATAAAAAGCCCGTGCGATGTAAACATACAGTGGAACCTTGACATAGCGGCTTAATAGGGGCAGGGGCTTGTCCATTACAGCCGATTGTCCGTTGCTTTGAAGCAATTTTTTCCATTTTTTATGTGGCCCTATGCACCCATATTACTGTACAGTACAAACTTATTGTTTTGTACTTTTTTTCGTGGCCTAAAAAGCCCAATACAGTACAAACTTATTGTAAATAAATATTAAAAAAAGCTTGAAATTGTTCTGTAGGTCATGGTGACGTTGTCGTGTAGGCAAGTCGAGGCAGGTCGCGTTCATGAGAAATTAGTGTGTTTCCTAGTTCCAAATCTGTTGCCATAGATGAACGGTTTGAACCCCCCCCCCCCCCCCCCAAAGAAAATGCTAATGTACCAAAAATAGCATGTTCCAGACTCAGAGACTTGTGTTTCATATTTCGCAGAGTTAACACCGCCGCCATGGCACTCTCTCTCTGCACAGGGCAATAGACAGAAACATCATCACCATGGCCTTGCTACATTGAACATGGCCACGACGTAGACATGGGAAGCAAGTCTTCTAGTTGGACCTAGTCATTGTATATCTCTGACCCAGAACTACATCAGTCCCATTCTCTGCCTGCATTGGCCACAGCACCAGTAAACAACAGCGGCCATTTCTGGAACTAAGATACTTTGTCAACGGCAGTTTAAGTGACAAATGAAAACTATTTTTGGACACTGTTCAGTCCCTACGGTCCGTTTCATCCGATATCCGTTACATCGGTGGTCGGTTATATTTAGGTTCCACTGTACTCACAACAGTGACGGGGAATGGCGGAGCAAGAAAGGGGACGTTTGAGAGGACTGAAGACGAGGTAGAACTTCTTCTTTGGACCGAAAGTTCAGATTAATCCACCATTGTTGTTGTAAATGATGACAATGGTCACACGAGAACTGGGACAACCATGTCATTGTTTCAGGAAAGATGCGTATGACATGTGAGGGCATCTTTTTGAGATTTTATCCACTCTGGGACCCGGTTAAAAAACACAAAATCGTTTTCGGGCTCCCAAAACGCCGGCTCCTTCGGGGCATAACCTTTGCGAATACAAAAAAAAAACCAAAAAAACGTTTTTCTGTGTGGACAGGACCCAAAATTTCGACTAAACTCTCGTGTTGGTGTTACTGATTATTTCATTGTGTGTGAATGCCTGTACAAAGGTGCAATATCTCATCTTCAATGATATTAATGTATGACTGTTCAACAGGATACAGAAGAACGCGCTACAAAAGCCACTATACATTTATGTTGTCAGCGTGTGCGTGCAAATCAGTGTAAGCCCCTCCCCATCCTTACAGTCGTGTGTGTACGTGTGTGTATCAAAGGAAGTGAACTCACTTGTTGACAGGAACTGCTATGGCCTGAAGGTAGAGCCACTGGCTGCAGTAATGCAGGTAGAGCCTCACAAACCACATCAAAGCCAGCAGCAGCATAATGAGAACGAGCTGCAAAACAGAGTCCCGCCAGCTACCACGTGGTTGTTGTTGTTGTTGGTTATGGTGTTGCCGTAGCAACGGCAGGCCCAACTCGGATGGCAGCATGCAAAGGGCCAAGTGGACTGGGTTGGACAGTTGAGAAGAACTCGAGCCGCCCTGTGGAGGTCTGTCATAAAACAATGAATGATAAAATCACCACACATGACAACATTAACTAGCAATAGGTTACAAACTAACATGCCACAACTTAATTAGATCAAATAATGCCATAGGAAAAAAAATAAAAATCATTTGTTGGGTGTGATTATGTTTTCCTTTTCTTGATTTAGTGTCATGGAACTGTTTTCCCATTGTGGTCAATTTTACGTCTGGATCATAACCCCCGTCATGTTCAAGTAAAAGGTAATTGGCAATGTGTTTTGATCTGCTCTGTATAAAAGTACAGAATTATTGACTTGAGGCAATCGAAAACAGATTCTCATGTGCAATGCTGACCTGTGAGCAGACAGCAGAGTAAAACAAAGCACAAGAAAAGCAAATACAAATAAAAGAAACAAAACAGGGCAGTGTGGAGGGAGGAAATTAAATGTATGATTTCTTATTTGACTAAATACGGTAGTAGATGATCATCACATGATTGTGCACACAAAACAAAAATGGCAAATGTAATCCAAAAGGTATGTTTATAGCAATTCAGTAAGTAATTCATTTATTAAGTTTTACATACCTGCAAAACAACCTCGCTGTAATATGCATGGGACAGCATTCAGGATCACCTTTTACACTTTCTACTGACATTTTTTTTTCTCGCTCACATACAGTACACAAATGCTCTACTGAAATTGTTTGGCTCAAACGCACCATACGAAAACACGCTCATGATGCAAAACTGAAATCATTCCACATACAATACTGAAACACGCTCATCATAGACAGAACCATAATCCTTTCACATACCATACTGAAATGCGCTCATAAAATCAACTGACATATGCGCTAGCGGACATGCTAGCTACAATATTAACATCGCACTGCCATTTCCATTTGTTTTTTTTCATTTTATTGTTTTTGATTGTCCTAAAAGTGTCTTTCATATCCATATTTACTAGTTAGTGATGGACTAGAGGACGTTCTGTCTTGCATGCAAATTCAGGTTATGTCCCAGCCATAGGAAGAGGCCCCGTCTTACACGGACGGAAGCCTCGATGTATACCGGATATGACTAGCGAGTTCGGTCTTTATTGTGACTTCATTAGATGCAGCATGAGTAAAATTACTCAAGAGCTGGAGAAGTATTGTGATGTGTTTGTTTCTGGTTTGTTTGACGTATGCATGCACATCCAGACTGAATACAGTTGTCATGTAAACAAACCAATGCGACACAATTTATATTAATTTTCAGTGACAAACCGTCTCGTGTAAACCGTCGCTAAAGTGATCTAACGCCATATTTGTGCAAAAAAATGGACTGTCACACAAGCAGCTAGCAATCCCTTCCAGCAGTGATCAGCTTCCCTCGGCACCTCAGCCTCCTCTACGCTGCCCTTTGTTGATCTGCTCTACTATTCCCTTTCATATAGCGGGTACAGATGGAGCAGCCGAAGACACAAACTCGCAATATGTCAGAGCAGGCATTCTTTGCATGACAAACTAACTGAGGCACGGCACATACAGTACATCTGCATACAGGAATATAATGTGTTTGCGCTGTACACTTTACAGGTAAATACAACGAGCAATGGTTGACCCCGATCATCTGGCTAAAATTAATTAAATTAGGCTCAAAGTAGCCAAACTATGGTTAGCATAGGAGTGACTTTGGGCTTTTGCCTGTGGATATCCCAGTGTCTCACCACGGTGTCCCAGAGCACGGCTGGAATTCACTTTGTAGTGTCTATCTAGGGAAAATGGTACAGTGCTTGAGGACAAAAAACAGAATCAATTGTGTTGCCCAACCCCTCCGCCCAATAAATTAGTCTAGAGATGCATCTCGCATTACTTTAATGCAGTGATTCCCAACAAGGGTGCTGTGGCACACAAGTGTTCCGTGAGAGCTGTTGTGGGAAATTATCCAACTTCACTGAATTAGCCTGGAAAGGATTATTCTAATTGCAAATATATCTTTGTTCATCTATTTATGCCAACGACATCTTGTGACGGGCAGAACAATGAAATTATCTATCATTAGATGGCAGAAGGTTCAATAAACCTGTGTATCCACCTGTCACCATTCATACAACAGAATATGTCATGGGAGTCATGGGTGCTTCCTGTCAACTTTGTGTTCAATTAAACAGGCCCAGATTTCACACTGACAATGTCAGTTTGTGAGTAAATTAAGACAAGGGATTCATTATTTAAGTATTCATGTTTTTTCGTGACATTTTTGTTTGGTGGTGTGCTTTTTTTAATATTGGAACCCTGCTTTATTAGACTCCAAGCAATGGCTTTGCATTTACTTCCCAGTGTGTATTTTTTCTTAAATATGAAAAGTTGCTTGCGCACAACAACATCAAAAATTTGTGAGGCTGGCATTTTCTCTGAGGTGTTGAATTGTTTCAAGTTCTCAAACTCCTCAGTAGATGCAAACATGGGCAGAGGAATTCATTGAGAAAATACTTAGCAAGCAATTTTGGGCTGATAAATATTAATAGGTTTCCTGAAACAATAGCAAGCAAACATCTGTCATAAAAGTTGCCCACTGGTGAGTTGAGATGAAGTGCAGTGTGTAAAAACTGACTGTGGCTGTACTTTGCATGAGAGTCGATTGATGCAAATAAAATAGTTCTGTATAAAAACGAACCCATCATCCATCCATTTTTTTTTTTACTCCGCTCATCCTCTTCATATATATATAAAACAGTGGGTACAGAAGGTATTCAGACCCCCTTGAATTTTTCACTCTTTATTATATTGCAGCCATGTGCTAAAATAATTTTTCATTTTTTTCCCTCAATAATGTACACACAGCACCCCATATTAACAGAAAAAAAAACAGAATTGTTGACATTTTTGCCGCTTTATTAAAAAAGAAAAGCTGAAAAATCACAGAGCTATATCACATATATATATATATATATATATATATGCGTTTAAAAAAAATTCAGCAAAGAGACAAAGCAAAGAAAACATACAGTAATCTCCATAGCAGGAAAAAAAATACATAATGTATTTTCTTCCAAGCTTTTTGACAACTAGACCAACTGTCGGGTTTTCTCATTGTATTTGAATTTGAATTACAAAGTAGACCACCAAATAGAAATCAGTGTGCCATAAACACAGGCAAGATGCTCCTCTGTCAAGTGGCATTAAAAGAAAACAACAAACTCGACTTGACACCCATCCTTCATATAGTGAAGATATTGAGGATGCATGAAGACGACTATTTTTAGACCTTTGAGCGGCGTCCTTGTGCCTCTTCCAAAGCCAACGTGAAATCTGTTCTCACCGCTCAATTCATTTCATGAAGAGACCTCCAATTACAAAAATCCATCCGTCCATTTCCTGAGCCGCTTATCCTCACAAGGGCCGTGGAGAAAACCCACGCAGGGCTGGGATTTGAACCCCGGTCCTCAGAACTGTGAGGCAGACGCTCTAACCAGGCCACCACCGTGCCGCCCAATTACAAAACTACAATGGATAAAAAGAGGTTGGATTTTTCCTCTTCCAAAATGCCAGCGTGTCCCTTGAACGACTGATAGCATGTGGCTAAGGCCCAGAGTTGAAATGAAGCATTTCAACTGCCACGCATTGGCACACATTACTACATTTTAATTGCACTTTAAAGGATTGTGTGAAATCTGGGTCAGAAGCTTCTCCCTAATTATCTTGCTTTGGATACATTTGTGTTCCTATTTTACAAAAACTGACTCATCATTCTCTGGAAACCTTGCCAGACTGTGTATGCTACGCAAATCACATGTCAGTCAATTGCACAAGAACTAAGTCTTGGACTGGGCCTCTCTCAAAAAATCCAGAACAAACAAGCATTAGTTTTTTTGGGGTTTTTTTTTTTTTTGAAAGATGCTTCGGTAATGAGAATGGGCAGTGTGAGGTGGTTTAGAAGCGGGATTATAGAGGGGCATTCCATTTGAAATAGCAGATTAATAGTAATAAGTCTCTAGGGCTGAACCACAGAAGGTAACCCTCAGAATCCTTCTGCACAACACTGCAGGCTTAAACCCTCGAGTCGAGGGCCACTTAAAAGTATCGGACTTATCCTTTCATTTGGAGGATTAAGTTATTTCCTGTCACTTTCATATTTGGGCCACTGGCATTGTTTATAAATGCACTAAAACCTCCCATCTTCTCACACATAGTTGAGCAATGGTTTGCTGTCGGGGGAAAAAGAGAAGGCAAAAACTGAGTGTGTGAAAATAGACTTAAAAGATTGACAGATAATGTGATTGTTCTCTTCGTGGCCTACATGCATGACTGCCATACTGATTATGGAAGTGTGATTATCTGAGGTGTCAAAGAAAGATAGGGCTGGTAATACCTTATCTTTGTTTACATCTCTTCCCCTTGATTATGAATTTCTTCGGGAATTGGATAGCATTTGTCTCCTGTGTCTTTTTGCTGACACCGCCAGCCTTTTATTTCTTTCTTTATTTTAAGATCTTTAAGGGCGCAGCATGACTAAAGCCAAGCGAAACAAAGCAAGTGTATTTATATAGCGCATTTCCTACACAAGGTAACTCAATGTGCGTTACATGATTAAAAGCATTTAAAAACAAAGGGGAAAAAAACGAGGCAGGTTATAGTGTGCGCCATCCCTTTCGTGTTCTCGTACTCGAGACCGGTCTTGGTCTGGAGATCGGACTCAAGACAACTCAGGCTCAGAATTGATTGGAGTACAACTAGGCCTTGTCTCGGACTCGGACACAGGGACTCGCAAAAAAGGCTCGAGACAAGTCGAGACGGCAGAGTTTTAGCTGTCTTCGCATGATTGGCGAATTCATGTGTTATGTTATTCATGTGTTCAGTACAGTATTTCCAGCTCCACTCATTTGACAAGCCTTAACCTGGTCTAGGTCTCGACCACCCGTACATAGTCTTGTTCTTTACTCGATCGGCAATAATTCTTTGTCTTAACTTTGTTTGAACTCATCAAAGTCTCAATCTTCACTTGGTCTTGGTTTATGTGGGCTTGACTATAACGCTTCTTGGTATAAATACGCATGCTTGAGCGCGTGCAGAGAGGTGCACCATAGATGTCTAATCTTTTGCATCGATGCAAAAAAAAAAATACCCACATAGTGGTAACGACTGTCATATACAGGTAAGTGCAAAGGTGGGGACTATGCAGTATACCGCAGGATGCTGAGAGCAGCATAGTGTCATAAATCCAAATTAGCGGTTGTTGTTTATGCTCATGTGCATTTAAACAAGTTGAACAGGAAAACAGATGTAAAAAGTTGCCTCGAATGTTCCATATATTCCTCTAGCCTTCTCATTTACTTTTATTTTACTAGCTCCTAGAACAATTAGCATGTGGGAGCTTTATAGGCTTAGTTTCTTTTCAAGGCCCTGAGAAGGGATGAATATACATAAATGAGTTTCATTGACAAAATGGCAGCTCAGTGGCAGGTATTTGGGATGTTGTTAAAGGAGACTAATGGAATCGTGACTCAGCCGCTGTACATCATTGTGTAATTAAAATAAAAGAACCATGCATTGGTGAATTATCACAATTACTTGCAGCTGACAGGGAAAAACGGAGTGCATAATCAGAAGCAATGAAAAAATATGTACCACTTAATTAGAAATCCTTGTTTGACTTATCATTGGCTGCTTATTTTTTACAACGTGAGCGAGGTGCAGCCAAGCGTGAGAACTTAGTCAATGCAAAATATCACAAGCGGTTTCTGCAATATGCACCACTGGCACAGAATTACAAGCTGAAAGGAAATTATACCTTGCATTAATGACCAGCCAAGGAAAATCAACAAAAAACACAAGTCAATAAGAACAGGTTTTGATATTTACGAAATGTGTGACAATTATTTTGATAATTGCCATGAAACATTCAAACTGAAAATTTGATTGACGTCATTAGGCACAGTACACGCAGATTGAATTTGAGTAATTTTCCCCCCTTCCGATGAAAGTCAGCAAAGGACGCCTGAGTGATAATCTTATTGTGTATCCTGCTTATCTCACGTTACCTATCTTGTTGTCTTTGATTATTAGTATCAGCTCTCGCCAATCTTTCTCAGCTGTGACGTTTAGTTTGAGTTTGTCCAATGTCCCTGGACAAGACACTTAACCCAGATTGCCAATGAATGTGGTTGGATGTTTGGTGGTGGTGGTTGGAGGAGCTGTAGGCGCAAAATGGCAGCCACACTTCTGTCAGACGGCCCCAGGGCAGCTCTGACTACACCACTGGGGTGTGACTGTGGAGTGAATGAATAGTTGATTGTTGTTATTATTATTATTATTATTATTAGGATTATTATCAGTGGGCGACTGGTTAGCACGTCTGTCTCACAGTTCTGAGGACGCGGGTTCAAATCCGGCCTCGCCTGGATGGAGTTTGTATGTTCACCCCGTGTCTGCGTGGGTTTTCTCCGGTTACTCCGGTTTCCTCCCTCATCCCCAAAAAAAATGCATGGTAGGTTAATAGGAGACTCTAAATTACCCGTAGGTGTAATGATCATCATGTGTATTCAAAAGAAGGCCTTTGTTCACAATGATCTGTCATTGTGTTCATTGAATTTTTATGCATCAAAAGTACTAGTGGTGTCGGTACTCGGTATCGGTGTAAGTGACTACTCGTACTGGCATCAGCTTGAAAAACAGCAGTATGGAACATCTCTAATCAGGGGCGAGACGAGCTTGAGTACTTCGGGTGGGCTGAGCCCGTGCCCCAATTTGGGAAAGCACCCTTCGAAAATCTGATCCAACTTTTTAGATCTTGAAAAAGACTATCTGGTGGACAACCCAAAATATTATTATTATTATTATTATTATTATTATTATAGCGACATATTTGTTCAATACTTCATAAAAGTCTGGTTTATTGTCAGAACAGCACAGAGCCTTTTGTAACAGTATGAATACAATATGAGAACTTCATCTCAAAGTAGTATATAGTATAGTATATAGTACTAGTATATAGTATATATTAGTATATACATTATAACAACTACACAAAAAAGAAACGGCATTACCAGATAACTAGCAACCCTTTATTGCTCAGGGACTGTTTTTTGTTTTTTTTTGTCAATGTCTTTCTGCCTCCAAAGTATTCTCTGTCAATTGACTGTCTGTTGTCGTACTAGAGCGGCTCCAACTACCGGAGACAAATTCCTTTGTGTGTTTTTTGGACATACTTGTCAAATAAAGAGGATTCTGATTCTGATAATGCATCCATACAGCACATCCTGTATATCAGGAAAACAAATGCACTGTGCCTTATATTTGACAGCATCAAACTGATTGCCTCTCAGAGCAATTTTTTCTAAAAGCACACATTTATTAGCAGCAGTACATTAGTCCATTCATATCGCAATGCAAAAAGCTATAACAGACTATGTTTAAACTCTTGCTAAAGGACTAGTTTGTTGACTTTAAATACTTTGTAAAGATGTTTGTCAGAGTAGGAAATGAGTGATAGCAGATTGGGAATAAAAAAAGGAAATAAGCAAGTGAGGGAAGTGTCACCTCTGGCCTAAACACACATACAAAGAACATACATGAACAAATCACACGCAATCACTCATGCGCTCACACATATCGTTCTTGTCACTTGCCCTCTTGTGTGAAACCCCCCTCCCTTCTGCATCTGTGGGAAACCCATTCATGTGACTCAGAGCACCAATGGGATCACGGTCAGCACTGACTGACGGCCACATCACAGTAGATTAACCAATCATTTGGCAAATTTAGCCTGTCGAGAACCTGACAGCTCCCATTTCCGTAAACAAGGAAGAAGGATGATTGTGTGCATATATGTACGTATGTGTGTGACTGTGAGATATGAACTGTTTTGCTTCGAAGCTGACAGGACCACAGCACGTCTGGACACAGAAATCCCTGACCTGTGCGCCCGGCCAGCGGTAGCCATGGGGCCCTCCTCTTTCTTTCTCTCATGCACACAAACATTCCTGCCCCTTCAGCACAGAAAAGTCACCCAGAGGTGAAGAGCGTTGCCATCCGCCCACTTCTTCTGGCAGCATTACTTTAGAATTGATTGACCCCTGCTCTGCCTTGTGATTTAAAGTTGCAGCATGCACAGGACTGACAGGTTGCGACGAACTGTTGTTTGATTTTAGGTGTGACTCCGTGATATTTCTTCACAGACGCCCAAATGCATTTTTTACACCGAGGGTTTGGATTCAGGATTGATTCCTGGAACTGTCGACATTAACCCCTTTATTGTTAAACTTACACATGCGCGCGTAAACAGTCGTCGATGAAGAGAACCACCGAGATGGAGCTCAGTGAGGGGAAACGGGTGAAGGGGAACGTCGGTCCCCAACGAGGCACGCTAACTGGGTGAAATTAGGTCAATGTGTTCTCTTTGACTCCACAACAAGAACATGTTGCGTGTGTGTGTGTGTGTGTGTGTGTGTGTGTGTCTATTGCACCTACGCCACTTTAATCTTGTTGCAATACTGCCAAAGTCTGAGTTTGCATGTACTGTATGTGTGACTCTGACTTCAACTCAAAAATTGTGCTTGAGTTGAAGCCATCATCACCCAAGACTCATGAATAGATGTTAGCTTTTTCTTATTTCTTTTTTTTTTTTTTGGTGTGTGATACAACCACAAAAGGGTACGATGGAAAAGAGGGAAAATGTGACGATAAGCTTAGAATGATAAAATGACCCTAATGCAACACAGCAATTGGTTACTCAATACAGGAAAAGCAAACACTTTACAGGCTTTTCGACACATACATAGAAAACGGCACTTGGTGAAAACATTAGCAGTTTGAGTATTATTACATTATTATAGCACATTATTTTATGGCCACACTTTTAACACTTAAACACTTTTTACATTTACAGTATGTGACAGTTAGTAATGTTGAAGAGTTTTTAATGACAGTAATTTGGGCCTGGAATTGAAGACTCTAAATTGCCCGTAGGTGTGAATGTGAGTGCGAATGGTTGTTTGTTTGTATGTGCCCTGCGATTGGCTGGCATCCAGTTCAGGGTGTGCGCCGCCTCCTGCCTGATGATAGCTGGGATAGGCTCCAGCGCACCCGCGACCCTTGTGTGGAGAAGCGGCTCAGATAATGGCTGGATGGATGCAATAGCAGTTCATTTCTCATTTGCTTCTAACTCGAAAAAGTTAAAGATAAAGTTCAGCTCGTTTAGGTGACTAGTTTTGATGCTTAACACTTGTCTGTTCGGGGACAGTGCCTCTGGTTTGGCAGACTGGGGTGGTGGTCCCGCTTTTTAAGAAGGGGGACCGGATGGTGTATTCCAACTACAGGGGGATCACACTCCTCAGCCTCCCTGGTAAAGTCTATTCAGGGTTGCTGTAGCGGAGGGTCCGTCGGGAAGTCGAATCTCGGATTCAGTAGGAGCAGTGTGATTTTCGTTCTGGCCGTGGAACAGTGGACCAGCTCTACTCCCTCGGCAGGGTCCTCGAGGGTGCATGGGAGTTCGCCCAACCAGTCTACATGTGTTTTGTGGACTTGGAGAAGGCGTTCGACCGTGTCCCTCAGAGGGTCCTGTGGGGGGTGCTTCGGGAGTATCGGGTACCAAACCCCCTGATACGGGCTGTTCGGTCCCTGTATGACCAGAGTCAGAGTTTGGGCCGCATATCAGGCAGTAAGTCGGACTCGTTTCCGGTGAGGGTGTGACTCCGCCAAGGCTGCCCTTTGTCACCGATTCTATTCTTAACTTTTTTTGGACAGAATTTCAAGGCGAGGCCGTAGAAGGGGTCCGTTTTGGTGGCCTCAGTATTGCATCTCTGCTTTTTGCAGATGATGTGGTTCTGATGGCTTCATCAAGCCGTGATCTCCAACTCTCACTGGAGCAGTTTGCAGGTGAGTGTGAAGCGGCTGGGATGAGAATCAGCACCTCCACATCTGAAACCATGGTCCTTAGTCGGAAAAGGGTGGCGTTCCCTCTCCTGGTTGGTTGGGGATGAGATCCTGCCCCAACTGGAGGAGTTCAAGTATCTTGGGGTCTTGTTCACGAGTGAGGGAAGAATGGAACGGGAGATCGACAGGCGGATCGGTGCAGCGTCTGCAGTGATGCAGACTTTGTATCGGTCCGTTGTGGTAAAGAAGGAGCTAAGCCGATAGGCGAAGCTCACAATTTACCGGTCGATCTACGTTCCTACCCTCACCTATGGTTTACGAGCTGTGGGTCGTGAAAGAACAAGATACAAGAGGCCGGAATGAGTTTCCTCCGCAGGGTGTCCGGGCTCTCCCTTAGAGATGAGGTGAGAAGCTCGGTCATCCTGGGAAGATCTCAGAGTAGAGCCGATGCTCCTCCGCATCGAGAGGAGCCAGATGAGGTGGCTGGGGCATCTGATTCAGATGCCTCCCGGACGCCTCCCCAGTGAGGAGACTCCGGGGACGACCCAGGACACGCTGGAGAGACTACGTCCTTCGGCTGGCCTGGGAACGCCTCGGGATCCCCCCGGAAGAGCTGGATGAAGTGGCTGGGGAGAGGGAAGTCTGGGCGTCCCTGCTGAAGCTACTGCCCCCGCGACCTGACCTCGGATAAGCGGTAGAAAATCTCTCTCTCTTTCTCTTTCTCTTTCTCTCTCCCTCTCTTGCTCTCTCGCTCTCTTGCTCTCTCTCTCTCTCTCT
The DNA here is from genome assembly GCF_024500385.1 of Phyllopteryx taeniolatus. Classification (NCBI taxonomy): domain Eukaryota; kingdom Metazoa; phylum Chordata; class Actinopteri; order Syngnathiformes; family Syngnathidae; genus Phyllopteryx; species Phyllopteryx taeniolatus. Next base: position 15,653,220 of record NC_084521.1, on the reverse strand, counting down.
CTCTCTGTCTGTCTGTCTCGCTCTCTCACTCTCTCTCTCCTGATCAGGGCAAGTCATACATATAATTGATATGAGAATTAGGGGGTTTATTGCAATGTAATTAACATTTTGATAATTGAACTAATTGGATCTAATTGCTGTGTGAGAATTACTTTGATTAAAACAGGTTTCTCACCTACAACCAGAGTAGTAATAGTGGTAGTAGTAGTTGTTCTTGTCGTAGTAGTAGTAGTAGAAGTGCAAAAAATGTTTTAAAAATATATGAATGTTAATTTGTTATGGACAAGTGACTTTAACAACAAATGACTGAATTTTAGCCAGTTTTATGACAATGCCGTTTTAATGAAATATATGTGATGTCTTTTTGTATTTTTAAATGTAAAATGGCAGCAGCAGCTTACCAGTGTTAGCAGTCATTCGCTCCTTAGTTGCCCCACGTGGATAAAGTTTTCTAAATCTGAATTAAGAGGTAGAAGGAGAAGAAGAGGCTCAGGATCATTAAAATGACTCAAATCTGTCCACCTCAGTGACGCTTCATTATCTTTCAATTCAAGTTTCTAATGGTGCATTATTGAGCCTCCTGGAGCATAATATGACTTTCTTTAAAAAAAAAAACAAAAAAAAAACTTCATCTTGGCCAAATAAATGAGGAAGAGAAGGAGTTTATTTGTGATGCACACACTTCAATGCAACTGACATCTCTGCCTGATTAATTCTTACAAGCTGTCACTTGTTATACGCTTGACAGACAGTCGATGTATTCCCCCTCGAGTTGTTACGGACGTTGAAGTTGCACCTGCAGCCGAAAATATTACAAATATGTCTTCTGTGTTTGTTTTAGTTACAGTGCATACTGTACCACTGAGCCTCTTAAGACAAGCCGCAGTCTCTCATGTTCTTTTTAGCTTCAAGGTGCACACAGATTCCAGTTTACTGGGAATGAATGCGTTGTGTGATTCATCTGAACATCCCAAATCAATCCCTCAGTTTGGAAATGTTTGCTTAATAATGCATGAATATTAGGACACCCTATAAAAATCTTAATGAGCTAACTCTCGTGTGGCTCAATAGATGGCAGTAATATCCTTCAATCACTTGCAGCACGAATCCCTCACTATACTGTATGGCATATGCGCACACACTGCACATGCACAGTTGTACACATGATATACACACGCACACAGATACAATAGAAAATAATAACAGAAAAAGCTCCATAGCTGTTACATCCTATCATTATTATGCAAGAAAGGTTCAAAAACCAAAACAAACAATCCCTGCCTCCTGCATCTTTTCTAGTCCGCAGGTAATGTGGAGAAGCCTTGGCAAAGTCAAACATCACAGCGGGAGGGATTGCGTGAGGCAATGACTTTGAGCTTGCGGTGTCTTTTATATCCCTGTGAAAGCCAACAGCAGCACTGTGTCTTTCTAATGTTCTGATTAGGTGAGGTCATAAAACAGCCTTTAGCTCAAAGATGGTGTAATATGGTCTCCTGCGAAGATGAAATCGATAGCAACACTTGGAGCCAGGCCTCCATCCTCGTGCAATCTTCATCAAGAGCCGAATGAAAGAAACCTCTTTTGCTCAGAGGTTCTAAAAAAAAAAAGCAACAGCGCTATGAATAATTGTGAAAAACATTGAATTGTATTTCTTTGTGTGTCCGAGCCTTACTTGGGCCGCTCTTTATTTTTGGTGAATTTTTGTGTCTCCAGACTGTGTCGTCATTTGTTGGCGGGACACGCTGGTAATCATTGAAATTCCCTCAGTATGCTCACAAGATGTCAGCTTGTAGTCTCTGATCTTGTGTAATATGTGACCAGCAGCTATAAATTACCAAGTCGCACAAATGAGGAAACAAGGATACAACTTTTAAATCTCCAGGGTGAGCTTCGTCACGTAACTCCCACTCGCCCTTAATTGTAGCGCCTCCTCTTAATTTAGTTGGCTTTGGAAGAAAATGAAAAATACCTGTATGTACTGTACTTCGTTGTTGAAATAGGACATTTTGCTTTTTGCCTCTTTTGATGCGGCATGGGCATACAGTTTGAAATTCTAAAGCCCCCCGCTCCGTTTGTTTTTTCATGAATCCCCTTTTTCTCATTAAAATTAAACGCCGAGAGCTACGATGAAAAGGAAAACCTCAGTCACCTAATTTTGATGTCAAAATGGGCCTGTAAAACAACCGATCCCAGCCCGGAATTTAAGCTGAGAGCAGCTTGGATTGGAATACGAGCATGGAGTCCACATTCATTTATATGCAAAACGATTGAAATGTTATTAAGGAATGAAGAGGGCACTGTTACCTTTAGTTCAAAAGTGGAACAAAAAGTTCCCTGGTAAAATAAAGAGCGTTCTGAATAAATGTCGCAACCCAAAATACCTGTATATGCTTTCACTTGCGAGACTATTTTGTACTGGTACAAAAAGTACCTGATATGGAAAAAGTATTGGGACACCTGGTCATCACAACGGTTAGCAAAAATGGAAGAACATTGATTTTTTGATTTTTTTTCAGCTCTAATGGTTTTCACTCTTCTGGTAAAAATGTCATGTATTCGTCTGTACCCATTTAAACTTCACCGATGTTGGATCTAAGTGAGAGAGAGACAGTATTTGTACTAGTTCATCTGAAAGGTGTTTGATGGGGTCGAGGTTGGGGCTTTGAAGCGCTTTCACACCAAACTCATCTTTTCATGTCTTTTTTTAACTTGCTTTGTACACTGGGACACAAAATCAGGGTTTCTCCCCAATTGTTCCCACGAAGTTGGAAGCAGACAAAAGAGGAAGCGCCCTATTTTCGTGAACGAGGTAACTCTGGCAGCGCAGTGGGCACAGCAACTGTGCGCCAGGAGTGCCCTTATTAAATACTGAATGAGCTGGTAACAAACGCTGGCAACTTACAGTAAATATGTCAGCAGACCTCAATATCTTTCTTCCTGGGCCCCGATCAAATTCACTAAAATCACGTTAGACCAACGGCCTCCCATGGCAAAGTATTTAGACTCGGTCTGAGCAGGCGGAAATTTCGCTCAACTTTCTGCTGCCAAATTGTGCCTCTGCCAGGCGCATGTCCGATGACACACCCTTGCTGCGCCGGAACGCCCAGCTTGGCCCAGACTGGTCTGCCAAATTCGCAGACACACGCTTGCACGACAGTTAGGATATGCTGTGCTGTCTACAAAAAACAGATCCCGAATAATTAAGTGAGGTGTCGAGCACAACCCCTGATTAATTACGAAGTGTGTTTCAATGATTTTGTCCTTAATGTGCACAGTCAATTTGATGAGCTAAAATGAGACTTACAGCAGTGAGAATGTGTACTCCTCCAAATCCTCCATGTCGAGGTTCTGCACTGAAGGCTGCATCTCGTGTTTGCCCGCGCTACCTCCGCCGCTCACGCTGGGGCCGCGGCTATTTGTCTTCTTGATTGGCTTCTTCTGTGAAGAGCAGCAATTGGGGAGAACACATGCAGACGTCATTTGTAAGCAAAGCAGGAAGCAGGCCTCGGAATTTATCTCGAGGGATGCACGCAGTGACAGTGACAGCGTGCGTGATGCTTTCGGAGCATCTGAAACGCTGTGCGATTGACGCGAGATGAGAGCAATGGCGAAATCGCATATGGCACGCCATCATTCAAGTGGCGTTTGTTTGGGAAATGTGTGCACAGTGACGGTGGTGTTAAATATATGATATCTAAGAACCGACACTTCCTCTCCCTCCTCCCCATATACAAGTCGTTTACTGTCATCATCATAAACACAGTCAAATGGAGTTAGGAAGTGGGGCTTTAAATATTTCACCAAGGTACTTGGGAGCAGATATTATTTGTTAAGCCGCCAACATGTTAACGGCTTGCTTTCCCGGCCCTGTCAGCCCTGCGTTGCCCTTGGGTGGGCTTAGTGCCTTTCTGCTTGAACTTGTGAAATACTCATACTGATGTATGCTAATGAGCTCCACGGTTGCAACCTCTCTCTGTTTCCTTCTCTTCAACCTGCTCCTGTCCTCCATCTCCCCCGTTCGTCATCTCTCCTGAGACAAACCAAGGCCCAGGAAGTAGTAAATGAGCAGGGCCCAATAAAAGCTCCATTCGTTTTCATCGGGCAATCTTTGCCAAAGAAAGCTTGGATTCCAGAGTGATGATCACAATAAAAAGGTGGAAAGGAGCAAGAAAGAAAGGAGAGAGTGAGCGAGATGGAAAAAAAGGCAGTGGGCATATGAACTACAATGTTCTCTGGCGTCTCCCTGCAATAAATTTAATGCAATACCTTAAAAGCAGATCTCGTCTATAGCCGGATTCCTGCCCTGTGGGCAAAGTGGTCGCCTGGAGAAAATTCATTTTAATTAGGCCTGCACTGCAGGTTGAATGGTTGAAATTTGATCCCTTGTGCTTCCAGGCTGGGGCAGGTTGGAGATCACTTCACTTAATCATTAGACAACTGGGTTCCACACCACAACATTTGACAGAGTTAGCAAGGTTTTAAAGACCAGGAGGGGGGGGTAAAAAGCACCGTCTGTAGAGGCTGCAGCAAACTAAAACCTCATCGCAACAAATTCATTTCTTTAACAGGTTACCATAGATGAATGGCAGTCTGTGGGGTCATTTGCAGGGTTGGGAGAAAGAACTTTGAGGGTGCTGCTCTGAGGTTTAACAGTAATGTCATCTAATGGCTACAGCAATAGCAATTCATTCTGCAACTATTGCTGTTTCTTCAAAGCGTGGTGGTTAAAATGCAGACATATTCATTTTGCACGAAAGCAAACATACTTTTTCTAGTTTTCTAGAGGCTAGATGAGAAAAGAGGCGGTCTACCTGGCTTTGCTGATTTCACTGAATTTAGCTCATCATGCAGATCAAAACTGGCTTTGAAGACTCCAAAATACCTGTTAGTGTGAAATGCCTTTTGACAAATCTCAGATAATGGGCTGGTGTGTGTGATACGCGTATGTGCGTGCGTGCGTGTTTGGGTCTTGGGGGTGAAGCAAGAGGTGGGAAGGGCATGGCAGGGAAAAGTGGAGAAGCATGCTCATTTCAGGGGTGGGAACACGTTCCCTTTAAAATCACTCTTACCTTCAAGTGTTTTTTTATTTGTTGTTGTTTTTTTTTTGTCCTGTTCGGCTGTTCGATCTGTATCCCTTTTATGCTGCAACAGTTTTACTATGTCCCGGTGGAGTTTTTAAACTGCCGGCTGTGGTTTCTTAGTATGACTTAGTATTAAAGTGGATATTTATTGAGAATCAAAGTCAATCAGTCCAACAGAACAGGGGGAGTGAGAAAAGAAGACAAAAGACAAAGCACAAATTGTACTCTTACCTTCAGGTGAATGCCACCCTCTTCTTTCTCCCTGCGAGGATGACCCTTTGCTCCCACATTGCTAGAATTGGCTCCTGGAGAAGCATCCTTCCCTGAATCCCATCAAAAAAGAGAAAACAAAACAATTGCACGTTTGTTTTCAGATTGCCTGGATACAATAATAAAGCCCCGCCAACTATTGCAGCGTTCACTATGCAAATGACTGAATAATTCAACAAATGACAGCATGATACATTCCTGATGATCAATATTTTCATGTTCACATGGACATTCAAGCTAAAAGTACAATAGTACTGTATATTTAAAGTACTTTAAAAGCTAGTGGAAAATTGGTAAACATACTAGAAGGGCCCAATTTGCAGCTGCCCATAATTTTAAGTGCAGAGTCATCTATCGAACATGAATGTATGCAATAACAAATTATAAGTAATGTAAAAAAGGAATGAAATAATACATGTTTTCTATGTTTCTTTCCTGTGGAAAATTACTTTTGGAAGTGTTGTTTTCCCCACCTTTTTTTTTTCTGTAATTTAAATGGTAAGCCACCAGATGTGTGTCTCATGCTTGAAGAGTCAGAGATGTGCATTATTTAGCATATTAACATTCACAGAATTTTAAAACGGGGTTCCTGCATTGCCTGAAGGTTGTAATTAAGTAAACCTTAGCTTTATACATGCAAGATCTCACGATGTGAAACTTAGCACCCCCATGAATGGTCACATCTCTGTAACACATGAAATCCTCCTTTCCTCTCCTCTGCAGAATTAAATACATCAGTCCTTGAAACCTAAAATAAGGCTACAAATCAGAATTCTTTGACAGTTACATGGAAGGAAGTGTGTGCTGAGTGTTATGATTTTACGGAGTCTGAATTCTGATTTCATCCTAACAGAGACGTAACGCTTAATTATGACAGTACGACGCTGCAAACCATTCGGACTGCTTCCAGTTGCATGGTAACAAGGTTATATACTGTGTGTAATGCCTCCTATATTTGCACTTCCATGTCATTACATCACTGTTTTAATGATTAGTCAAATGTCCAAAAACTGAAAATAACGTATGTGACTGCGAGGACAAGATAAAATAGATATAAGTTGCTGTTTTTCCCCCCCCCTCGTGTGTAATAATAATAATTATATTTAACACAGATTAGTGATTACTTTAATGCCAAACCTCATATTGCTGATTTCAGAATTATTTCCTGACTTCCTGTTCCTGCAGGCACTCTATTTAGGGTTCCACTGCCTGGCATACAACGTCAACCATTCATTAAAAAAAAAAAATAATTCAAATCGTTGATAAATATTAGTTTGCTCCTTTCAAGTGAACGTTGTCATTTATATTTATGGTTAAATGTATTTTCTTTACTGCAATTTGAATTTACAGCAGGGGACCAAACTGAAATGTTTCATTGACCAAAGGATTTTCTGTAATTGAAATGTGATTTGCCCGTGCGTTGCGGACTTGGGCGCAAGGAGCCACATTGACATTGGTAAGAAAAGTTCATAAGACTACGTATGCATTTTGGCAACGTTGCGATGAGTTTAAAGTCATTTATATTTTCAAATGCGCATCTGCCCTCGAATGCAACGCAATATTTTCAAGAGAGTGTGGACCAGGCAGACGTTAGCCGATTGGGGACGGGAGGAGCTTCTGCTTAAACGTATAGATTTCGCTCCGAAAAACCACAAGAACATAAAACGTTGTTAAATAACCCGTGCCCTGGCCTGTGTGAAGCTTGTATGTGTGTGCATGTGTATGAACACTGAAACTCACTGCCATGTATTTCTAAAGTAATCTAAGCTAAGTTAGCAAGCGCTAATGTTTTAGCTAACACGGAAATTCAAGCATGATTTACGTGAAATAAAAATGTTCAGGTTGAACTTTCAGGATACAATAAATGATTGTATATTTTGTTTTGTTTTTTTCTTTTGAAATCAAAGCTAAAATATTAACTGTGACGGATTATCGGTACGTCATTCGTTTTAAGTTAACCAGTGTTCCATTTTTTTCAGTGTAACAACAGGTTAATTGCTGTCTGCGTGCGGTGAAAGAAAAGCATCTGAAAAAAATGCAGCGTTCCAGGTATCAAATTAGGTTTTTTTTCATGTAATTACACCACTAGTTAGCTAACTAATGAGAGAATCGTTTGCTTTTTGTACGAGCAAGGACAACATCTCAGTAAAAAACAAAAAGCAACTGTTTGGCCCACCGTGAATAATAATACATTATACACACATTATAATACATACACACAGTCATTCTGTGAGGTCTCAATGGCTAACGTGCATGACTCAAGCGAGCGAAGGCAGCGTGGACAGCTGAGGGCTACGTCCGTGAACTCGGAGCACTGGAGCAGCCACAACTCCAGCCTCTCCAGGCACTCAAGGCCAGAAACAATCCCCTATGCTACCAGCATGTGTGAAGACCAGCGCATACATCTACACACTTACACGCGTTGACACACCCACATACAGACGATCATTATTCTCCATAGACTTTCGGCATTTTCCGGAGTGGAAATACAAATGAGTGTACCTTGCTACAAACCTCACTCCCAAACAGGCCAAGGAGACAGAAAAGGCCCGAGGTCCATTACACTGTCGAGACCCCATCAGTGTGTAAGCGCTGACCGCCGAAATGGTCGGTTGCTGCTCACCTGGGCCCCTAATTGCCTGATGACTGGCAAAGTTCCAGAGGGAGCGTAGGATCAGGTACTCACCCTTGAGCCTGTGTCAGGTTGTTATTGTGATTCCATGTGGACTATGACTAATTCTGAGACTTCTAGTAATAATAATAAAAAAAAAAAATAACATTAAAAAATATGTCCATAACTGTGTATCATTTTGAGACTCAGCCCCATTCACCTTTGAAAGTTACATTTCTCATAGAGGCTGCGACTAACTGCTTGGCTGCTTTTGCACTTGCACCTCGTGACACATATAGTGTACAATTGCCTACTACAATTGAAATACATCACAATAATAAAATAAAAGAAAAACACAAGAATGGCACTGACGCAGAAAAACGCAGTGCAGAAAAACGAAGAAGCTGCAAAATCGCGGCGGAATCATCCGCATGCTCACGGTGAGCCACTAATGGCGATCACGAAACAAGACGCTAATCTAATTAGTCATTTAGTTTCAAACAAACCCGATGTAACTGGATCATTCATTTAATGGGAAAGGTCACTTAACCCAAAGGGCCTCCGGCTAATCTTCAAGTTAAAAAGCCAAACACTCTCCATCATGCTCGGATGAGTCAACTGAGACATTTAATCCCAAAAAGATATCATACACAATAACATTTCATTATGTCCAGATATTTGAGGGGTTCAAACATGTCAGTTATTCTCTTAGATTGGGATGTCACGTTTTATTCCAAAAGAGACACCTCACATTTTTTTTGTTCTTTGAGATTAATTAAATTTCAGCCTCAGGAAACCAAATTTAGAGCCGTACTGTCATGCTCAGCTTTGTCCGTGTTACATTGCATGACAAGAGATGGCCCTAGACTTGTGTCGATTCTGAGGCAAATGGGTAATGAGAAAAATCCCCCATCACAAAGAGCATTTTCGAAACAGAAAAGGATAAAATGGCAAGAAAAGGTCTCAAACCCTCGGACTTCAGAAAAAGTTGCAGACTGGATGCAAATCATTTGTTCCTCTTTTCCTTGTTGAGTTAGATTTGTATTTTCGAGATCGTTTAAAGCTGTCCGACCAATGACTTCCTTCAATGTTGATGTAATCTCTCCATATAAACACCTGAATTTGCTCAAGATGTAATGCAACATGAACGAATATGCATGCAAAAGAGGCGAAAGTGTCACATTGGCTTAGCCAGCAGAGGGAATGAGAGACCTCGCCGGACACCTTTTGATCCGTTATTTCACTTACGGATCAGGTTCACTTCTCAAGCAACCTTTTCACCTACCAACAGGAATGTGTGGATGTGCTGACATGCACATCTGCATGAGTGCTAGTCTGAAGCCATGTGCTTTGTAGAGACCTGGTGGTACCTCTAGCTCGGTGTTGGCAGAACATAAATCTCTCATCGTGATTGCCTCCCTCCTTCATGCTCTCTCTCGCACTCCCTAGAAAGCCACTCAGTTTGTTGGGGACATATCCCTTGTGGGTGTTAGGATCTCTGTGGGGGGGTCACAGGTCAGTTGGCGGAGGAAGCGACAAGCTGTGAAATGTAAAAGACCAATTTCTTCCACATGTTTCAGTGCTGGGAGAACACTGCTGAGCTGTCAGTCGTCATCACGTTTAAAATGGGCCAGGGTGCTACCCAGCAGACCTGTCACAACTCATTTGTAATTAAAAAGCCTGTGTGATGTTTAAAGCAGAACATGCCAGAAACTTTTGAGGACTGTTAAATAAAGATGAGCCATGCTTTCACAAAAGACGGGGGGGTGGGGGGGAAGGGCAGGATGTATTAATAACAACGAGGTTAGCCAGTCTTCGTTGCAGATCAATACCAAATGAGCCTGTGTTTGAGGGTGTTGGATGGCTGGGAACGTAGGTGAGCACCAAGAATGGTAGGCTTTTAAAAATCGGATCCTCATTGCTAACCTGATATGTCACGTGAATTGTTTCACGAATCCATGTGGGAAAGAGCTGATAGAAACTCTTTGAAATAAACTTGAAAAAGTGATAGGATTAAGGGCTCAATGGCGACGAGCAAACCACATTGAGCCAGCTTAAAAAGCAGCCACTGCCTTCACTTCAGCGCTGCTTTTAGGTCTTCTTCGTATGAGGACAGGTCTGACCAAAATTGCTCCTCAACGAACTGCTACTTGTACATCCTCAAAGAACAATGCTCGTTGTTGTCAATAGCCCCTTTTAAAGCTTGCATTTCTCTGCCCTTTTTAGCCAGCCGTTTGTTTATGTATTTTAGAGGTGGAGTGTAGTGCAGGAGTTCGTTGTGTATTAAGTCACGGTCTATCACCCATAATAGTTACTGTTCAAATAGTAACTGTGTTATCTGTTATTTTTTGGCAGTGTGTCTGAGAAAACATTGTTTATCTGCCAAGCCCACTGTCGCTACCCATCCCTGCCCTCCAGCACTTGTACACCAGTGGATAGAGCACTGAGTGAAACCTGCCATTCTTCCAATGCCACTTTTAGTGACATTAGGGTGACATTTTCTTCCCACTGCGGCATAGTCGGGGGGGAGTGAACATTAAACCCCTACCTGGAAGAGATGATGAGGAGCAAGCGGAATCATCTGACAGGTGGAGGGGAGAGCCCTGGGGAGATTGCACCACTGGGGGCTCTCCTGCACGACTGTTGGGGTCGGCATGGTGCGGATTGAGCTGGGGATGGATTAGCTGTGGCTCAAGTTTGGACCCGGAAGGAGCCTGGGGTTGCAGTTGGCTGTGCTGGACAGCAGGGTGGAGCATGACAGGGGTGCTTAAAGGTGGCATCTGTAGGGTGACGAAGCACTCTGGCGCCCCAGGTGCTCCTGGCGGGAGTCTCCTTATCTGAAACACAATGAACATGGGGACATATTTGTTTGTTTTAGATCTACACATCTGACTGGGGGGTGGGACGGCCTGCAAATGTATTTCATTTTAAACATCAATTAATTCATAATAGTAATACTTATACTTATAATAATTTCATTAAAAATAAAACCAATTTCATTCATTTTCCGTACCGCTTATCCTCACTAGGGTCACAGGCGTGCCGGAGCCTATCCCAGCTATATTCGGGCGAGACCGCGGGGTACACCCTAAACTGGTTGCCTGCCAATCGCAGGGCACATAGAAACAAAACAACCATTCGCACTCACATTCACACCTACGGGCAATTTAGAGTTGCCAATTAACCTACCATGCATGTTTTTGGGATGTAGGATGAAACCAGAGTTTCCGGAGAAAACCAACAGAGACACGGGAGGAACGTGCAAACTCCACACAGGTGAGGCCGGATTTGAACCCGGGTCCTCAGAACTGTGTGGCAGATGTGCTAACCAGTCCTCCACCGTGGCGATTAAAACAATTTAATAGCCTCCACTGACGATTGGAGTTCGAATGAAAAGATCTCCCATAAGGTGTTTTTGGACCAGATTTGAATGGATTTCTGAGGGGCGCACCATCTAAGGGCTTCGCACAGGGCACCATTAAAGCCAGCTTCGCCACTGCTTGTACCATCGCATTGTCATCTGCAGCTGCAGCACCATTATTTGCGCGGGAGCAGCGTTTGTGTATAATTACAATATAGGTATGAATGATCAAACTGCCTGAATTAGTATTTGTCACAGCGTGAAAAAATTCACAGTTTAATTCAATAAAGGCCAGACGTGTTTTTTATGGAGTGCATTCTTTTGCTTTGTGTGCAAATGCAATCCTCTGTAGGAGTTAAAAGTTTGTGATGACTTGCAAAAAGGCAGTTATAAAACAACAAGACTCAATGGGATACATATAAAAATCATACATCCTTTTAAATACAATATATATTTTTTTTTTAATACAAAAGGTAAATGGTATTCTAGACACACAAATGCTCACCTGAAAGTACATGTTGCACAGCCAGTGATCTAGATCAGTAGAGATGAGCGCTTCTATTTTCTGAAACTGGTCCACTTGCTTGCTGGGCTCTCCTCTAAGCAGTGGGGTTTTGTACCTGGTTCAGTAAAAAGTTAGGACAGTTTTAAGGAACCAGTAGCTATTTGTTTTGGATATTTGATTTAACTGCGATTGGTTGGCAACCAGTTCAGGGTGTACGCCGCCTCTCGCCCGAAGTCAGCTGAGATAGGCGCCAGCTCACCCGTGACCCTAGTGAGGATGAGCGGTTCGGAAAATGGATGGATTGCTGTTTGATTTCAGTAAAAACGGGGGACAGGCAGGCAGCATTGTGACCGAGTGTTTAGCATGTCTGCTTAAAAGTTCTGAGGTTAGGGAGAGGTCTGTGTGGACTTTGTATGTTAGGTTATTTGAAGACTCTTAGTTGTCCAAAAGTGTGAATGTGAATGTTTGTTTGTCTATATTTGCACTGCGATTGACTGGAGGCAAGCCCAGAGTGGATGGATGGATGGATGGATGGATGGATGACAGGAGCTAAATGCTGTGTCCAAATGTCACACTCAAGTCCAATCTGACTTCCACTAACATACCTGCCTTGGACCAGGTCAAGGCTCGGTCCGCAAATTGGAAATGCTGCCCAAGCCAGAACAGACTTCATGTAGCTATTCTGTCCTGGTGATGCAGTCAGTCGGAACATTAGGACCATGGAAGGGGTAATCTCACGGGCTGGAGGTAAGATCTGCAGACGCAAAGCAGGGCAAATAAACTCCTAATTTTATGCAGATGAATGCACATGCCTGCAGGTGCATCCAGAAACGTAAGCACACATGCACACGGTGCATTTGCTAATGCAGTACTAATGAAGTAAACATGCACAGACTTGCTCTCACCCACAAAGCCAATGACAGACAGAAGGTAACAACAGGAAAAGCAGCCCTGAGGGGTTCACTTACTCTACATCCTAGACTTGAATCCTCCTTTAACTTATTTCCATGTTTTTTTTTTTTTTTTTTTGCGAGCCTCCTTAACTGTCATTCCTACTCGGCCAACTCTCTCCAAAATGGAGATGTTGGCATGATAAAGACTGTCAACGTCAAAAACACAAAGTGGAGCAAAAGTGACGATTGCCGATGACAGTTACTGAATTTGTAGTGTACGGATACAACCATCAATCAGCCTGATGGCATTAAGGCTATCTAGCATGAGGCTAATAGTGGTACTGGTTTTCACACTCCGTGCCAAACACATGCATTCTTATTTACCCACAGAAGTGGGCTTACGTAAAAAATGAACTGACAGAGAGGTGTGTGCCACTTCATCCATCATCAGGTAAAAATATTCAATCCCTTTATTAGTTGAAATGGAAAGCATAGAGGACGGGTTTTAACACATAAATCACATTTACTCTACCACCGTCTTGCCTGCCTTGCTTTCACTGTACACCTCATTAAATGACAGGTATTACGGTCTGATTCACAACACAAATGTAGGACTTAATATCAAACTGGTTATTTTATATCATTCATATATTCTCAGAAATATCCCCTACATAAATAGCAATTTGTGTGACATGGACCAGCCTAAACAAGGTGTGATAAGGGAAGGAGAATATACACCAGGAGCAATCAGACCTTTCTTTAAAGCAAAACTCCAGTGTCATACGTGTTGCCAAGTGTTTTATTGTTTTACGTGATAATATCAGTACTGGTTTGCTGGTTTTACGTTTGTGTGGCGGTTAAGAATGTTGAAAAGGCCCCTGTGTACTACAGTTAAAGGTTGTTTGTTTGACTGTGGATCAAATGATTTAGGTTTTCATTATTTCCACTGGCTATCAGTGTGAAGGTTTCCCTCTATCTTCCCCGTGATTGCCTGGCGACCGATCCAGGTTGTAGTTTGTGTTTTGCACAAAGTCAGCTGGAATGAACTCCAGCTATCGGCGATCCTGAACACGGTAAGTGCTATAGAAACAGGATTAGTTCCAATAAGGTGAAAAAAAAAAAACATAAACCAGGATGCTGCATTGTGTTTGACAGTTTCCAATAAAATAGCCAAAACATCCAAAAGCCACTTATGTTTTATATGACCGGTATAAATACATTTCATTGTATTGAAGCAGTTGGCAATTAGTGTTACACCGTCTATAAAAGTCATTAAATCTGCAAACAGACTGTAAAACTGCTAACTTACAGTATTTGTGAGACGATGCTCTGCACGATGGTAGAGTCAAACATGGCTTTAGCCAGTGGGAAATTAGAACACGCGATTGTGAAGACATCATAGAAGTCAATATATGTGATTTTCATGCATGTGCGTTGAATACTTCCTTCGTGACCATAAAAGCAGATTGTAGGAGGGGGGAAAAGACAGAATATTGGGGGATCCCAAATCTCAAATCCGCTTAACCTTGAAACTTTTGTGTAGCTTCCCATATGCGCTTACGAAAAAAATGAACAAAGAGACCAGGCCTGACTCTTTTGCTCCCACTCGCCAGCTGAAGTGAGTCTGTTTCTGTCTAAATGCAAACCCAGACGCGAAGAGTGCATGAAGAAGGAGGGAGGAAAGAAAAATAAGCTCCTGGCTTCCTCCTACTATCACTAATTCCTCATTTCCTCTCAGAAGGTTCTGCGAGCACTCGGAAAGATCGCACGCTAGAGTGTGGGCCAGACAGCAAAATGAAAACATCCAAGAAAGCCCTGATCGTCACACAAATCTGATCAGTGGTTTCACTGCCATCAATGAGGACAACAACAAGAGGTTTTCAATAGCTTTGGGGAGATAAGGAGGGGGTGAGTGTCAGGAGCTATTTCCTATGCTGTACTTAAACCTCTTCTTTTTTTTTTTTAACTTCTGAATCAGATCCCAGGTCTTGCATTTACTTCGTGCCAGCTTTTACCCTGTTCTTTATGTTTGATGGGAGTAGGAGACAATCTAATCTGGATCCTCTAGCTCATTGAATACACCCACAAGTATACTGACAGTGTCCACATCTGATGAACGCTCCAGTTAGCTGAGGCCTTTAGAGTGGATATAATAGTGAGGAGAAAACCTTCAACTTCTGTTTCAGGGTCTCTATGCACATCACTGAATAAACCGCAACAAAGCACTTTAATCCAGCTGTCAGTGTTGACCATCAAAACTAATTCCTTAAGATTTGGCAACCGCTTCGCTGAAGATGTTTTTTTAATCACATAAAGCCTAATCCAAATGAAGATGTTATAAATAGTTGGTATGGAGTTTATCCAATATCTTCAATGGCTTTCTCAAAAGGAAACATTTTAAGAGGAGAGATTTTTACTAGTACTCCAAAAATATTACACTTTAAGACATGAATGCACTGTGCAAAGTCCCTGTCTAACACAATTCTGAAACACTTTTGAATCTGGGCCGACTGAGTGCAACGGTGAACTCGTACAGTTAAAGCTGTGTTACGACTGGATTTTCCAAACTCGAGAGACTTTTTTTTTTTTTCCGATGAACAACAGGCTCACCTAATTTTACGAAGGGTGTTGAATTTGGCCGTCTCTTTGTATTTAGAGTCCAGAGTTGTGCACTCCCGACAGTTATTATACAGGACACTTAAGTAGAAGTACCATCACTCAAATACCTGAATATAATGTGAAGTCAAGTTTTGGCCTTGCACATTGTGATCACTTCAGTCACATATTGCCACTTTTAGTTGCAGAGGTTTTACTTTCTGGTAATGATACAGTTTATACCATGTTCTGCATTTTTTCCCCTGTAATTCCCATCAACACACATTCAAATCCAGCACCATTATGTTCCCAATGCACACAGTCGACACTTGCATTTTTTCAATGCGTTTCTACTTCTACTATTTTCTTTCCAATAGAATTTGACTTCCTTATTTGAATGAATAATTGATATTGGTTTTGATTTACATGCACGGACGGGTTAAATGTCATTTTGAAAAGTTGTTGTTTTATTCATGCGAAGCTCCCCGGAGAAAAACCTGGAGGCTGCATGTGGCATATTTTTATATACACCGTCTTTTGCAGTCATAGAACTTTTCATGAGCGTTTCACATCGCGATACCTCGGTCTTCTCTCCAAGTGATGAAACTGAGAGAAATGTGACAATGAATGCAGATATACTGCAGTGTGCAGTGCTGTGCGGCTAAGCTACATTAGCACAAAAAGGTTGTTTGTTGTCGGGATGGCATCTTTTGATGTTTCACTGAATTTCCCATCAATGGAAAGGAGCATGTTTTCCGTGCAGTGTCAGCGTTGCAGAAGCAGCACATGTTTTGCATTTATGCCTCTTTTTCATCATGCAGAAATCTGAGAGAAAGACGTTTTCAGGCAGCCTCGCCAAGCATAATGTAAATAAAGGCTTTACAGAATGAACCAACCGATTCTGTCTTTCCCTGCGAGAATAAAAACATATTAGTGTCAACAGAGGAAATGAACGCAACATGTCACTGTTACCTGCCAGGGAAGATCTCTCAGTTGTCATTGAGCCATGCAAGCCTTATCTGTTAATCGCAATGCTTACTGCAAACCAAACAGTTACGTTAATGTGCTAGTATTTACAAATATCTAAAAAAAAAAAAAAAAAAGAGCATAGCGGTTATGAATCATTCATTTCTATCTAGCATTCATCCGATTAAAATCGTCTTTTTAAAAATATATATATGTTTTTTAAAGGTTCATTCTTACCATGAAGAGATTCTGGTCAATGTGAAGGTTTATGTTGTAGAAGCAACCCTGGTGTTCAATCGGGTCAGTGGACGCCATCCACTCTTGTTGCCCTTTGTCGTTATTCCAGGCAAGAGATGGGCCCCCAAGATGGCTGTGAAGGGCGACACTGACACTGTAGAGGCCCCTGGGAACCTTGTCTCTGGTGGCCCTGAGACAATGCACAAACACCTCCACAGGCTGAGGAGTTGTACTTGGATGCATCTATAACCACAAACACAAGTACTTTTTAAACCAGCTTTGTGTTCTCATTCCTTTCCAGTTGTGACGACGAAGTGACAATGCTATGCTAATGTTGAGCTCCACCCTTAAGGTACTGGACAGTATGTTGGTACCCCAACGTAAACAGCTAACAGGCTATGTGGAGCAATTACTTTGGTACCGTTCATTATTTTTTAAAATGCAAGTACAAATATTTGCAGAATGTTTGGAAGCAAAAAAAAATAATTCAACAGTATAACAAATTTTATAGCCAATGATGAATTTGTTCAAAAGACTACTAATAAGCACAAGCTGTACTGGTATAGAAAATGGATGGATGATGTAATGACTTTATTTTCAACTTTATTCTGAGCTAAAACCAAGTGAAACTCAGAATAAGGCCGAGGAGTCGAAACAATCACACGTGCGTAAAATCTTCGTTGTACGTCCTCATCCAAAGCGCTGAGCGGCAATTTAGAAAAGGGCACTAAAAGGTTTGCCTCTTCTTACAACCACTGATATGAACAGTAGGTCAATATTCTTCCAAACTTTGTGGTTATGTTAGATATACTGTAGGTTATGAATAGGCTGATAAACAATCCCAGGAGCATGATAGAATATGCCTGTGGGCAATCAATTACTGTTAGTATGAACAATTGCAGTTATTCAAGCGGAAGCTATCTAACATTTTGCTCTTCATAAATGGAATTTAAGTTCTTGATTTTTTTTTTTTTTTGTTTGTTTGTTTTTTTTAATCTGTGTTTGGCATTCATTATTAGTGTCAAATAAAGACAGACAGGGAAATCTGCTGTACAGGTTTTCTGCTTTACAATTTTGAAATTGACATCCGCATCGATACTTATGGCAACATTTTGAGCAATGCATACACTTGTATTTATACCAACAATAATATATTGATACCACAGTATTAAAAGTAAACTCAAAAAAAATGCTCTACCGACGCCATGCAGCACTCATTGCTTTGTCAATATGTGCAAGCGGTGTGCTGAGCCCCGCAGTAATGCTCCCCAATCTCCTCTCTGTTTGCATACCAAAACAACAACAAAAAAACAATTTGGGTAGAAGTGAAATTAGTATAATTGGTGGCAAAGCGGTTTAGCCCACACATTTCACATTTGGGAGGAGGTGACAGAGGCCTTCAAACCCCCACGCTGAACAAAAAAAGTCCAAAAGAGGAGGAGGGGCAGAAAATGAATCAAGAAGCAAAGCAGTGACAATATAAAGGCATGGCACTTCAATTTGCACATGCATGTCTTTAGGAGCTATTGTTATTATGTTTGCACAGGCATCAGGAAGACGGCAAGGTGAAGGCGAAAGGTGAAGTGAGACAATTTGTCCTTAACAGACGTGGTTTGTTTGCCGCGAGCCCGAGTGGTGCCTAAAGTGCCGTAACGTTACAGCACTCCTACAGATGAGATCAAAGGCTCCAGCGAGGGATCCTTCACGCTTTGCCTGGCAAGCCAAAGCGACCGCCGTGCTGTCGGTGGCATATCTTCTCCAGGCTTCGCGCACGTTGATTGATCGCACAAAATGCACTCTTAAGAGACCATACAAAAACTTCCTTTCTTTCGAAGTACGGGCTAATATTCAGAGATTAAGCTTTCTCGTTAATTATTTTCATTTTAATTAGTAAATCTTAATTAACAATGAACATTTACCCTTAAAAAAATTTGGCTTTAGAATGAAGGAGGGGGGGGGGGGGGGGGGGGGGTGAAGAAAAGGAGAGAATAAATATGACAATCTTTTTGGGACCTCCGGGCAGGATTACTGATGCAGGCTGCCATAGTTATTAAACACGTTCTAAATTAAATGCCTCCATGAATTTTGCACAGAAATACATTTTCATAGTTTTGCATGCCAAATGTGGCATTTCATATTTCAGATTCATCTCGCTGCAGTAATTTTCGGGAAATGTCATCTAAACAAAGATTTTGTCATTTACCAAAGGAAATTACTATGCGTAGCAGGTTTGGCCATTGCTTTCTCTCGCTCTTTCTTTCTTCCCGTCTCCCTCTTCCGCGCCCTATTCTGCCTGTGCCGGTTGTTTCAAGTCAGCAAGCCATAAAAAAATCTTTATCTCAGTGAAACACAGCAATTTGGGAGATAATCGAATGGTGACTGGGGGGCACAAACGCCAGTCTGAGGAATTATACCACAATCTCCCCTGCATTTACAACCTTCCTCAAAGCCAGTTGTCACCCTGGAAGGAAAGCCCCTGACTGAAGATTCATTACATCTTTAAGCCAGCATGGTGGCACGGCAGCCTCGTCCCCACAGCGCACTCCTCCCACAGCTGCTGATGATCCCGCAGAAACTCCACATTCTTCTCCGTCTCACTCTTCTCTCCTACTTTTCCCCTTTTTCATCTCCAAAGTCTCCCCTTTTCCTTCTTAGATAGCTCAAACCTCCAACAGGTCATATGAAGCCGCCTGCTGCTGGATGGTTGGCAGAGGGGAGGTCATTTGCTCATATTTTGCCTGCTGGAATGAAAGGGGAATAAACCTGCAGTTTACTCACGCAGTTCGTCATCCCCGGTCTTCCGTTCACACGATTTCATGCAATTACATCAGCTGAGTGTTTTTGAATAAATAATCCCGCACTGCTTTGCCAATTTCGAAACAATTCAGGATCAATATACTGTATTTGCTGCTGCGTCTGTTTTCATCAAGCCGCGCAATTAAGTCCAGTTTGAGATGGCATACGAGTTTAACCTTTGACATCCCTCCATAGGGTTAGTACTGCGGCGATAGGGTACCGAAAGGGTGGAGAGAGACCCGGAATTTTCTCAAAGAAAGCGAGTGTGTCAATCCACATTGATGTGGAAATAGACTTCACCTGGCAGTGACATCGGGACACCGAAGAGGAGGATTGTGGGAGTTCAGTCCTCTGTCCATATTTGGACATGGCTTCCTGGCCTTCTCCTATGTCTCGGTGGGAAGAGCTTTCGGGGGTATTGCTGCTACTACATGAACAACACACGCACACAAAAAAAAACAACAACAAGTTAACCCTGTTAGAAACCTGCATTTTGGACTCTGTTGTTTGTTTGTCCGGAGCCAACAGCAGCACAATCGAATAACAACACCACAAAACACTTCTTTCCTCCTCTCGCTCCCTTTTTCAGCCTTTCAATCTTATCAGAGGTAATGTAATAAGCGGCCGCTTCGCTCTGGCTCCTCGCTACGTCTCTTAATTCCTCAAAATAAAGCAATATCACAAGGGGCCCTGGCCTACCTGTGACTGGGGATAAGATGGGAGTAAAAAGAAGCAAACAAACGCTCAGCATCAAAGGCAGGCACTGGCTCTTCCTTTTCTATCCTTCCCCACCGTCTCTGTTTGCCTATCAAAAGTCTTACATGCGCTTTCATCAGTTCACAACAAGGCAGAATGTGGCTCCTTAATGCAATTACTCAACCGCCATTAAATCAGAAACTGTAGAGACAAATGAATTACACATTTGTTACAAAAAAAAACACAAGTCAGCTTCACGTCTCCCCTTTTTTTTTTTTTTTTTTTCCTTTCATGGGCATGGCGAGAGAAATAGGGAAATAATCTCTCATTCAATTCCAGGCAGACGTAGCCCTAGGTGATGCGTAGAAAGTCTCCCGTGTCTAATAGCCACCCACCGTTGAGATCGGAAGGAATTTACGGGGTTCAAAGCTGTCAAGAGGAGGTCATCGCGCTAAACTCTGAACTACATTCATCTGACAGGGCTGGTGTCCAACTACCACCCGCCCATAAAACAGCTAAACGTAAGAGAAGATCCTGATACGCACAGTAGTTTCTTGATTCTATTATGTCAACCGCCATGCTAGCCCATAATTACTTAAAAACAAAAACATGCGAAGCTGAATGCCCACAGGGCGTTCGCTACGAGATGTGACGTGTGATCTCTGACTTCAAGCGGACGCACGAAGAATTGATGCGCCTGCGAGCCCAACGACACGGACGCAATTGTGTGGCCCGGAGCCATCCTATACCCACAATGCAACGCACATGCAAGACTTATAAGATTACATGCTTTCTCAAATGTCAGCGGGAATACAAATGCTTTTCACACGAGTAATGATGATGTGACATCAGATGTACATTTAGAGAGAAATATGAAAATTAAACGGACTCACCAGTGGGCTTGTGTGTTTAGTCTGGATCGTGTGTGTGCAGCCTCCTCACAGTGGCTTTGCGGATGGGGGACCTTTTAAGAATGGGAAAGCAGCTGCAATATCTATACGCCACCAGTAATATAGCCTCGTTAATAGATTTATAAATGTCCAGAAGAGCCTTTTTCCATTCTACTTTTGTGAAGAGCTTCCAGTTACGCAGCAAAGTGTTCACACTTATTTTGGCTGGACAATCGTTGGCCACAAGGTTAAATCTTGCACAAATACATCCAATAATATACTGCAGCAGCATTCACAAAAATACACGTATTGACCATTTATACTTGACCTTTTCAACAAGTACATCATTGTGGTAAGTTACAAGCTAATAACAATGATGTACCAGAATAATACCATTTCTTTCATTATATTTAACTTTGGCTTTATAAGAATTCATAATTTGATCGGGATGGCAGATCTAGCAAGATTTGAATGTAGCTCTACCTTCAAATTTTGTGACTAACCGGAGTCAAACAATCTGTCCAAGACACTATAATAGTCTCCTTTGCAAGTGGCGGCTGTGTCCCCCTGCAAGGCTCCGCACGTGAGTGTGCAAATGTTTGACAGACTATTCGGCCACACCTCCTCTCTCTTGTCGTGCTATCCAAGTTGCAACTTAACAATTGAAATTAAACTACAGACATTAGCTGGGACCAGAGTGGGTTAAAAGAACATTTTAATAATATTCTGCTGTCAGGTCATCCAGACAGTTTTAACAGTTTTTGTTTTTGTTTTTTTTGGGTTGTTTTTTTTTTTAACATGCACTACATCAGGTTAGGTTAGGATTAGGATCTAATGTGAGCTGTATCAAAAAGGTATCTCTACTCCGACACTGATGGAGAGCTATTTATTTAACCATAGAGTGCGTTTATTACTGTCGTTGTAATTTGCAGTAATAGCAGTTTCAAAATATTCTGTAACTCTTCTTAGCTGCAAGGGACATTATTTTTTATTTTTTTGAAACAATCAAATGTGTTGTCAAACATAGACAACGAAATACAAATTACAGCAGCGGTGCTTATATGTACATAGGCCTCACTTGTGCATTCCCATTGAAGATCTCCAACAGCCTTCTCTTCATCTTTGCCCACTTGCTCCTCTCCAACGGTGCCTTCAGAGCGGCGTACTGTAGATTCACAAGCACAATGGAAGAGTTGAGCAAAAGAAATGAACTCTCCTGCAATCTGCAGTGAATCGATACCGGGTTAGACCCTGAAGACATGTTGCGTTTCATGAGTGTGAGTTTACATCCAGTCAGCACATTCACACGGGCCATATAGACACATTTATGCTGTTAAGTGATGGCATCTTTCTGCTTTTAGAGCCTTTCTATGGAAGAATAGCCTAAGAAGAAAAACACAATTATTTTCTTTTGAATAGATGTAAAATCTCTAGTGGATAATGCCGTTTTCAATGGAGAAGTGGGTGTGGAAACAGTAGTGGAGTGCATAAATATCATGGGAGGATAAGATAACACTGATCCCAACACTGATATAACCCACTGATTATCCAGTAAGAGAGGATGAGTCAACTTCTTCTTTGACTTCTATGTGACGGCAAGACATTGTTGGGCAATTCTTTTTTTTTGTTTTTTTTTACCAATTCCACTCACTTTACATTCCTATATGACAATACTCCTATTCATCTTTCAAGGGAGATTATGAATAAATATACGTTTGGAGAGAGGCTCTGCAATCTTTTGATGTATGCATGTAAATGTCGGGGTGTCTTTGCGATCTACATTTCCGAACACAAGACCAGCGATGTTCTTGTATTCACTCCATTTGTGTTGTGACTGATGGTATGCAAGTAGATGTTTGGCTAGCTCAGGATATTCACGCTTGTTCATCCTTGCACAAAAACGCAGTTGAAGAATAAGAAGCAGTCATGCTCTAGTTTGCTGGCGAAGGAAAATCAAAACTGGTTAACGTACCATAGAAATGGAGTAGCAATGAAACAAATATGAATGACAAAGCCACAGGAAATATTAAATAAAACAAACACTGAGATTCCATGAGGAAAAAAAAGCTAAAGTCTTACCAGTAGCTTTGGTGTTTTAAGGATTCTTTCCAGAGTAGTAGTGATGCTACAATTTTAGATTAAGCAAAGAAAAAACTTTGCGAAGGTGTATTGGAAATACAATTTTAGTGCAGCTAATGGATTTTTTTCATTTTTTTTCCACACCACGACATATTGGTTAACGTGTGCCTCATAGTTCTCAGGTGAGGGGTTCAAATCTGCTCCGGCCTTTTTTCGTGTGTGAGGTTTGCCGGTTCTCCTCGTGCTTATGCGGGTTTTCTCCAGGCACTTCCTCCCACATTCCAAAAACAGGCATGTTAGGTTAACTGAACAAACTCTGAATTTTTCATGTGTGAGAATGTGAACATGAACGGTTGTTTGCCCTTATGTTCCCTTGCGATGGACTGTCGACCAGTCCGTGGCGTACCCCGCTTCTTGCAAATAGTCAGCTGGCATAGACCCCCTTCAACTCACCTGTGACCAAAGGACAAGTGCTCTCGAAAATAGATAAAACGGATGCATGATGGCCTCAATTGCACCATCCAGCCCCCAGAATCTTAAGGGTGTGACCCTGCTGTAATCCTCCACGACCCAGGAAGCAAAACCATCCAATGAACAAATAAACACACGAGGTCACTGAATTTTGTACAGTTTATTTTGGAGCTATCCAAACTATTTAGGTGCCTTGAATGCACGATCTAGTCAGAGCTTTTTACTTGAGTGCATTCAAGAGACATTCAGACTGTTGCTGGGAATGAGATGTAGCAAATTCAAAATAGTTGCAGCGGGGGAAAAGACAAAAAAAAAAAGAAAAAAAGTGGGGCAATGAAGTAAGTAAGTGGGTGAAGAAAAATGACAGAAACTTCCACACACACTGACGGCAACAGATAAATGTGCATGCGCATGTTCTTTGCCCATTAGCTACAGCCACCCATACGCAGCATAATGGACGTGGCTGATGTGCTGGTGAATATGGGATGATGACACAGATATTCCTTTTTTGTAGCTGACCTGCTGCAGTGAAAGGGTGCCAAGCGTAATCATGTCAGGTCGTGCGCGCTCTCTCGGCAGCCAGGCGTGGCGCGGGACCACGTCCTCGGACTCTTGGACTGCAAAAGGAAGCCATGAAGAACCTCTTATAACACATCTTGTACATTGTACACAGTATGAAGCAATTTTGAGAACAATGTAGAAAAACAAAAATCAAAGTGGATGTCAGAAATATATTTTTAGACTGCTAGCACCTGTCACCTATGAGCGGGAGATGCACAATACCATTTCCATATCCTGCTCCTATTTAACCCTATATGCATATTTTGCATACTATTGCATATACATACTCTATCACTAATATCTCCATACATACATCCATCCATCCAGCCATCCATCCATTTTCTGAGCCGCTTCTCCTCACTAGGGTCGCGGGCGTGCTAGAGCCTATCCCGGCTATCGTCGGGCAGGTATCTCGATACAGTAGTGTTCATTATTTGAGTTGAATTTTTCATTGTTCTAAAAATGTTTTAGACTGGCTTTTAGTATTATTTTAACTATAAGACACATTGTGTGAAAGAAAGCTAGAAATACATTTTACTTACTCCCTAATATTGTGAGTGAGTGCACATGCATAATAATCTGGTGAATAAAATCATCGCATTACTTTGTACAGTGCTCTCTCTGCCCATTACGGTACTCGCTGCTTGTACTCCATCCTCTCCTGTGTGCCCGGCACTGGGCCCATCTTGGGTTTTAGCAATGGTACAAGCCTGGGAGGGCTCAGAGCCCGAGGCAGCACCATCACAACCGCCATGGAGCAGCACCGCCTTCACCTTTAACACCTCCTCATCCCTGGAGGTTACCAGCGTACCTGGAGAGATACGCATCAGTGGGCACGCGCACGCCCTCACACACACACGAATCAGTACACATAAAGATGATCACCTGAATACATTTACTAATGGATTTGCATTATTCATTCATTCATCTTCCGTTCCGCTTATCCTCACTGGGGTCGCGGGCGTGCGGGAGCCTGCTCCAGCTACCTTTGGTACGACGTACAGCGTAGTGACTGTATTATGATGAGGGATTCACGATTTGCCAAGGAAGGACGTTCTGCGTGGAGAGAGACCTGATGACTGAGCTCAAGCTGCTTTTTTTTGTTTGTTTGTTTGTTTTAATCTCACCACCTTTCCTAGTTTACAATACATGACAACAACAACAACAACGCATCGGCCTTCAGTGAACGTGTTGAGTGACTGCGAACCTCAGGGCTGAATCATGAACTGAATGAGGAAGCAGTGGAATAAATCTGTAAAAAAAACAAAACAACAAAAAAAACAAAAAAAGAGTATTTTGAACATATCTTTTTATGAACTGATTCTAGTGATTCAGTACAGTCAAAAGAACTGCTGTGCCCATCACTACTGGTGTAGCGTTTTGCCTGCGTATACAGAAACTCCTCCAAGTTTGTGCTTGGAGTGCTTTAAGCTCATATGAGTGAAGCTTTAGTTTTCCTGAAAATACTCGTCCTCCTCAGCAAAGAGACACCTCCACAACACGTGTGATTCCTTTTTGATTCACCAACCAGGAACTATTTCCCTAAATCAGAGCTCTTTGTATGTCCTTGCACAGCCGAGTTGGTAGAAAGCAGAAGATATTTTTGAGGCATCTGTGCCCATATGTGCAACTGCCAAAGCTGTTATCACCGTATAATGCTTTTCACATACAAGCTGATATCAATCCATGGCGCCTTACAGAAAACTAGGATATATATACAGTATGCCAGTTCTGTGGTCTTTCATCCGAGCTAGTCACTGCAATAGAATTAGTCGAGATAGAAAAAAAAGCACTTAGATTGTCAAAATAGAAGGATTGGTCCAGGATTTTTTTGTGGGATAAATTGTCGACGGCAAAGTCCACCGTCCCTTTTATCGATACTTATTTGTAATTGTTCTTCAGGGCATAGGGGCAGGCTTCAAAAGCTGAGACAAAAGCAAGGGAAGCAGAAAGAGGGAGTGTGAGAAAATGTCTGGATCAACGCCGGCACGCGCTGATCCACGTGTGCAACTGCATTGAAGACATGCGGCCTAGACTGGTGGGAGGCATCCATACAACAGGCTAAGGTGATTGTCTGGAAGTCCAGTAACAAAGCTCTCTCTCTTGCCTGCTTTTCTGCCCATATTGCATGCAGGAACTGTTAATCCAAGATCCTCTTTACTTTTTTCTGTGGGATTTCATGAACATTTCAAAACAATGGGGTTGGGGCTGCTAATCTCTGCGGTACAGATAAATCCGAGACAAAGGCAAATAATAAGAGCCGACTAAATTCTACCGTGTTGAAGCAGCTCTTAAACCCATCACTTGTGTGCGGGAATTACAAGGAAGGCGCGCGTCATGCCATCGGTAGCTGGTGCGAGTGTCTTCAGCCAAAACAATGCCAAGCTTAAACCGCCTCAACATGGTCCTGGTCTGCCCCATACTTAAAAGAGTGTGTGCTAATGAGCACGGGCGCGCCTGCCATCAAACAAAAGCTGTGCTTGGAAAGCACTCAGTACCAGTGAGCTCTGGTCATGTTCTTTGTGTGCGATGCACTTGGTGTCGCAATGTCGATGGTGTCGCATTGTCAGGGGCGCAAACAGTACTAAACAATAGACACTTGGTAAGCATTGTTTTCTAAATCGTCACCTGGTTCACTATTACTGTTATCGTTGGGCATTTAAATATTTTGCAATAGACTTGGAACATGAAGTCACCATACAACTAACATGGAACACTGTTGAAAAATGTAAGAGTAGTGTAACTATTTCAATGACTTTCTCATGGTAATATAGCTAATTAAATTGGATTACTTTTCTTAATTATGAATGACTGCATCAGCAGCACCCTTGGATGTTTCCTCTAAAAAGTGGATTCAAAGCATACATAATTATTTTGGAATCAGCCACATGTTCTTAGTTATGAACTGATAATAGAACATGATGAAATGTAAATACATAATAAAAAAAATGTTTGCTGCATTACACGTTTACAGCATGTGGAAAAGCACCATACCATACCACGTTGACCTGATGACAAGTGATAGTTCCATGAAAAAGTCCCAAATTAGGAAGACGAAACTGTTCAAACGTCAATGTTCTTTTACAGGGGCTGCTATAACTATTTAACACGCCACCATCTTTCTCGCTAAATATACTTCCAAAGGTGCTATTGACCTGAAAATTACACCAGATGTTGAGAGCAACCCAAGTAATCCATCCATACAAAGAAAGTAGCACAAATAAGCTCAGAATGTAAATTGTGTGTAATAATGTGAAATGACACAGGGAAAAAGTATTGAACACGCCAACTGGTGTTTATTTAATACTTTGTACATAAGCTTTTGTTTACAATGACAGCTTCAAGACGCCTCCTGTATGGCGAAACTAGTCGCATGCATTGCTCTGGTGTGATTTTGGCCCATTCCTCCACGCAAGCGGTCTTCAAATCTTGAAGGTTCTGTGGGCTTCTTTTATGGACCTTGAGTGTCAGTTCTTTCCATAGATTTCTCATTGGATGCAAGTCAGGTGATTGGCTGGGCCATTTTAGCAGCTTGATTTTTGTTCTTTGAAACCAATTGAGAATTTCTTGGCAGTATGTTTTGGATCATTATCCTCCTGAAATGTCCTCCCTCGTTTAATTTTTATCATCCTCATAAATGGCAGGAGAATTTTGTCAAGAATGTCTCGATACATTTGCCCATTCATCCTTCCTTCAATAATGTGAAATGGTATGGAAAAAATAAAATTGACACTTTTGCAGCCATTTTTAAAATGTAGCTAAAATTCTAGCCATGGAAATTTCCAAAATCAACTGTAATTTAATGACACATATTCTCCCAGTAATGTAATGGATTAAAATGACATACATTTGGTAATTACATGATGTACTCTCATTACATGTAATATGTATAGCAACTTTAAAAGGATAAATCTCAGCTTTGGTTGATATTTTTAGGTCGATATTTTATTTTTGTATTCATTATTGTGCAGTTGGCGGCACGGTGGACGACCGGTTAGTGCATCTGCCTCAGAGTTCTGAGGACTGGAGTTCACTTCGCCTGTGTGGAGTTTGTATGTTCTCCCCGTGGCTGCGTGGCTTTTTTCTCCGGGCACTCCGGTTTCCTCCCACATCCCCGAAACACGCGTGGTTGGTTGATTGAAGACTCTAAATTGCCCGTAGGTGGGAATGTGAGTGAGAATGGTTGTTTGTTTATTTGTGCCCTGCGATTGAACTGGCAACCAGTTCATGGTGTATCCCGCCTCTCTGGGATAAGCTCCAGCACGCACGTGACCCTAGTGAGGATAAGCGGTACAGAAAATGGATGGCTAGATACCCAGAGCCCAATGGATTTCTTTTCTTTTTCATTTCAATGAATTTCAAATCTATGGTACCGGTACCGAGCCGTGAGGCATTTGTTACCGGGCCGCAGAGAAGGAGGAAGCAGAAGCGAGGCAAGCGTGTGCGTGTATGTGTGTGAGTGTGTGTGTGTGTGTATATATATATATATATATATTTATATATAAATATACATATATATATATTATATATATGCACGCCACCACAGCCGGTGCGTGAGAAAAATGCTGACTCCTAACCGATCCGCGGTGCAAAGAAAGTTGGGGAAAGTATGATTTATTTATTTTTTTAATAGATATTTTCGTTTGTTTTGGGGCAGATCTGGAAGCTTAAGAACCAAGACATATATTAGCAGCACAATCTTATAGGAACACGTACCGGGTATGTCAATAAAGGTGTCATCTTCATCCAACAACACGGCCATTCTTTTCCTATGCATCCCATGTCCTGCTGCTTTTAATGTTGCTGCAAACACATAACATTTATTACGAAATAAAAATGAGACTACCTTCAAAAGCATGCTTCAAAATCCCTTCTAACATATCAGGCACGTCAATCCAAGCCACATATTAACATGCAAACTATTGATATTAGGCGGGACGAGGGCAGGGGAAAATGGAGTACACGCAATCGGGTAATGAAGTTGGAGCATTAACATGCCTGTTCGCCGGCCTGTCATCATGTGATGAGATTTGCTCTCGTGAAACCTTTGATATTACACGGCAGTGATATCCAAAAGATACAGGTGAAATGGCTTCTCCATTAATAGCCATGTTTCATTATAACATGCATATTACTTGGCTCCCAGGAGCTCGCTTTTAATAGGCCTACTTTAGGAGTGGGCTGCGAACTATTGAGTTGCATGTGACATTGGACGTGGGGGGAATAGAAGTGGAATGGAAAAGTGACCAATGATACGTGACCTTCATCAATGACAGTGAAGTTGGAGACGCAAACTAGCGACACCATCATTTGGTGTATTTACATACAGTAGACTGGGCCTGTCGTCGCCAACCGTGATCTTCTCACCTCACTTTAATGAACCGAGGAGAACTATTATGACGGCGAGTGGCGTACTTAATTCGAACTCATCTTCGCCGCAGACCCCGGCCATGCTGCTACACCTTGAGTCCGTCTGCTCCGGCAACATTGGGTCAAAGTAATTTCGGGCATAGTCATTT
Source organism: Phyllopteryx taeniolatus (assembly GCF_024500385.1). Lineage (NCBI taxonomy): Eukaryota > Metazoa > Chordata > Actinopteri > Syngnathiformes > Syngnathidae > Phyllopteryx > Phyllopteryx taeniolatus. Next base: position 15,623,689 of record NC_084521.1, on the reverse strand, counting down.
CCTGTGAAAGGTACAAGAGGCAAGAGAATGAAAGATTTGGGTGGTGGTAGGGGGCGGGAGGGGGTGGGGGGTGGGGGGGGGGGGGGGGGTAGTGAGTCTGTACAGGTTCAGGTTAGTAGTTATTAGAAGCACACGAAGAAGCGAAATGTTAAGTTTGAAACCCACACCGTGGAAGGGCAGGGCCAACGGCTGCTTCTAGATAACGCAGAGCCAGGAAGAGACCTGAGTAGGGAAGCAGAAATGAGAGAGAGAGAGAGAGAGAGAGAGCAGGTTTTCTGTGTACGCCCCTGCATGGCCCGCAGTGCTCTGGGGCCTAATTAGCATGCTGCAAAAGGTCATGGCAGGCAATCTCTTAAATACGACTGCCATATGTTTGCCGTGTTCAAAAGGGACTAATGAGAAAGTCGACAAGCTCAAAAGTACCTGGAATTTCAAAGACAATACCGCCCTAATACTGGGGGGGGGGGGGGGTCAGCGGCCTAGAGGACTGGGCAAGTGTGGAGAAGTAGATCCAAAAGGAAAATAACCTGGGCCCATGTCTCATTGACTTCTTATTAGCAATCACTGACCTATCAAGTCTGCTGCACAGAGTTTATGGGAATCCGACTGCTCGGGGGCACTCTCTATTAAAGGTGCACCCCACCGAGCAGCTTTCTTAACCCCAAATCATTCTCATTACAGCCTTTGAATATTTTACCCCCATCTAAATAGTTTTGCATGTATTTCTCAGGTTGCGGGGGCTATAAAATGCATGCAATTTTGCAAGTATCACCTTTTTAGAAGTCTGGCACTGTCACATGAAGTAGCATGAGGTTTTCACGCCACAAGGAAATGTCCATTAAACAAGGAGGATCCATGTGACTCTGTCTGTCAGACTGCTATATTTCCACCTGAGCCGACATTATACAGTACTGTATTGACTTTTCATACTAAAATGGTGTCTAAAATGGGAACCAATATAACAGCTCGATCAAAAAAATCTCTGCCTTTACCAAGATATGATAATTATGTTTTTTTTTTTTTCAGTTTTAATGTCTGGTTCAACTTTTTTTTTTTTTTTTTTTTTTTTTTGGGATAATAAGCAAAATTACCGGGAATACAATTAAGCTTCAGCATGTCAAATAGGACATCAAGAATTATGGAATCCGCTGGATTTTTGTTGTGTTCATTGTATTTTTCAGGTAAGATACTTTTAGTGGTACCAGGCATCAAAATGAACAAGAAATGGTCCAACAATTTTGTCCATAATTGTATCTTCAAAACACAATCATAAAAAATATGAAGACAGTGTTAGTATTTAACTTCTTGTTACAGCTCTTGTATCAGGTCTATCTGGTGTCTGTTCCCAAAAGAACTCTTTTCACCACTTTAATGCGTACAATCTATTTTGCAAAATGTAACTAATACAAAGCAAATTTATTGAAAGAGTGCAAAAAAGGACCTCACAGTTCTGGGGACCGGGGTTCAAATCCCCGGCCCCGCCTGTGTTGTCCGCGTGCCTGCGTGGGTTTTCTCCGGGCACTCCGCTTTCCTCCCACATCCCCAAAAAATGCATGAATTGGAGACTCTAAATTGCCCGTAGGTGTGAATGTGAGTGTTGTTTGTCTCTGTGTGCCCTGCGATTGGCCGGCGACCGGTTCAGGGTGTACCCCGCCTCCCGCCCGAAGATAACTGGGATAGGGTCCAGCAGCCCGCGACCCTGGTGGGGATAAGCGGTAAAGAAAATGGATGGATGGGTGCAAAAAGGTTATCCTACGATAAATTATTTATCCAACAAAACAGTTTTGTGAATACTTCATCATCTATATATAAATGCACTCCTTTTATTCATATTCCCTATTATGTATGTTTAGCATCTGACTTTTCCATCAGAAAGATATACATTTTTACTCACATTCTAGACCTTTTGACATGATATTTATATTTAAAAAAACAAAACAAAAACAAAACGCTATCCCAACTCTTTTGCATTAAAATATTATGGCAATACACTGATAATAATTACATTCTATGCACTGCGAAAGCAAAATAAAATCAAAAAAAAAAACACACAAATCAAGAAACTGACATGTGACTCATCCCTGAGAAAAACTGGCACGCTCGCAACCTTAGACGCATCCTAATTTACCATCCCATTCCTCAAGAGTTCTCCCTGACACACTGAATTATAAGGGGGCATATTTGTATGCTTGATTGGCCCCAAGCCGTGTTTCGGGGGCGGTGCGAGTACAGTGCCACAGACAACGCATGGGCTCAGTATCATAGTAGTGTATGTAAATGCACTCTCCTATGACTCCAGCCCACCACAAGGCATGGAGCTGAGAGTGGGAGTGAAGGCTGATTGTGTCGAGGGCGCTTCTAGATAGAGATAGAACACCCACTAGTGCAGCGTTCTCCAGTGGAGGAAGAAGTTATAGGAGGGGCTTTTGCTTGTTAGGACATGCTTGCTTTGGAATGCAGGGACCGAGGGGCCCCGGAATGGAGGGAAAGAGTGTTAGAAAGAAAGCAGGAGTAAAGGTTGGATCAGGAACACATCTACTGCCAACAAATTTGAGGCTAATGAAAAATGAAGCTTCACCTCTTTCTTTGGCTGGGGCTCGCAGCTCCATTTTTTTTTTTTTTTTTTTGGGTGAGCTGCAAGGGCGCTATGTGGCCTGTCACCTCGAATTTCTCTCTGCAGCCAAACGGGAAGAAGGGAAAGCTCAGTGCTTCCTCCTCTGCTGAAGGCTGGGTTTCCTATGCCCACCAGATCTCCTCTTGCTGACAAAATAAGCGGACATATCAATAAAAAATACACAGAGAGACATGAAGGATAGACGCGAACGTAAGTTCGCATGGGCCCGTTGTAAAATAAAGCATGTTTACGGACAAAATATTGCGATCGGTGAGTTGTCTTCCCCCAGAATGTTCTCACGCATCCTCCTTGGATGACACTAAAACAATTAGGTGAAAATTAAATCAGAATCTTGCAGGAAGAGGAGGGGGGAAAAAATGGAGAAGAAATGATTAAAATAATTACAAATTGCGCCCTGACAAGCAAGAGCAAAATTTAGCCCAAAGCCATTTGTCTGTAATTAGTTAATTAATCCTTACACAAATTATGAGCAATAACTCATCAAGCAGGACTAACCCATCAGAAATTCAGCCGACTTGGATTTCTTCTGCTTAGGTTGCTGCAGAGCCTTCTGCTGTAACTTCTGGAGGGAAATTGTTAAATGAATAAATTAGCTGCAGAATGAAGATCATCATTTATGATCCGCAACTAACGCAGTATTTTAAATATGGGACGACACTGAAATGTCATTTAATTTACATCGCCGCTAAAGGGGTCAAGCGCTAATTGAACAACAGGAGTGGAAAAGAATTTCGTCATAAATAGATAAGAAAAGTTGACATGAATGTGTAATGAAGGTCACATTAAAATACGTTCTCCTTGTTCCCTGTGTGTGTGTGTGTGTGTGTGTGTTTGTGTGTTTGTGTGTGCGTGAGCATGTTTTTCATGAACAGGCAACGGCATTTTCTCCTGGAAATTCATGTGCATCTACAAAAGCGGCACTCGATTGCACAGACTTGGTGTGTGCAGAAGGGACGGAGATCCAGTGGCTACATAGTGACAATTAAAATGCCTTTTCGTCGGAGAAAGTACACACGTACTGCCACAACCTTCGTTACTGATGTACAATCCATCGAGATCCAAAAACCACAACTAGTATCATAAATTCTGCCTTTGAAAAGATAACTCAGACCTCCGTCAAGGTCACAGAACCGGAATTTTGCCACCAGATGGTTTATTTTAATGCAGCCACGCCTCCTGCACATATTGGATGCAGAAAGTCTTGGGCAATCATTACACACAAAACGTTTCCTGTTTTAATTATAGTTCTAAGAGTTAAGTACAGTATCAGGATCATTTTATACGATTTGATCAATGACAGTAAAGACATGGCCCACTGAATTTCCTCTTGAAATTCAATACATTTTACTGCTATGAGGATTATTACTAACAGTTGTTATACATCGAAAGGTCATAATTGTTTGTTTTGAATATTGTCAAGTCAAAGTTTTCAAACTTGTAAAGCCAAAATGTCTTTCCCGTTCGGTGCAATACACCAGAGGGATGCGTGAGCTCTCGTGCCAGGGTGAGGCAGCCATTTTGCATTCACACAAGAAAACAAGAATAGTGTTATTTCTGTGATATGACTTGAAATGTATTATACGTATTAAATATGAAATGTATTTCAGTGGACCACCAGCATTTGGATTGCCTTGAGTATGAATGCCTACAATATTAAAACATCAATAACATTTTGAAAATAGGACTTTAAGCGTGTCTGTTTCAGCAGAGTCGATATTAAAAAAAAAGTTTACTAAATTAGATTTTAGTGTCTTTACCGTTATTGATCAAATTATAGGAAAATGACCCATATTAAGTAGGGACCTCGTCTTACACTACATTTGTAATACAATTTTCAAAAAATACTGTTTATACTGTTAGAGAGCCTGTTTATTTCCCTTTCAAATGATTCCCCACAAATGTTCACTATCGCTGCCAAATAGCATAGTTTAACTTTTACGACGGACTCTTGTATAATCTTTTTTTGGGTGGACTGGAAGCTTGAAGTCTTATCGGTAACAAGGAAGAAATGACCCATCTTGTCAATTTTACAACGCCTTCTTTTCTGAGGGTCTGGGCACACGGGACTGCGGGATAGCATTCCACTCCTCAACCAGACTTTCGTTAAAACAAGAAAGCGAGTTGTCCCAGGTTTTTTTGACCTTAAGGTTCATTCGAGAAGGTTCTTCCTCGGCCCATCGGGACATTTCATGTTATTTGGTTAGGTCATTTAAAAGTGAATAGACGATAATAAAGTACGATAATAGCGTGCACTGTTAAATGTAACGATATATTTATTATTGTTGCAGCGGTTTTTGCAGTGGTAGAGAAGCGCGCGACAAGAGGTCTTGTAATGGACCTCATTAGATTATGCAGGTGCGCCTCATGTTGTGATCCAAAGACCACATATCACAGCAAATTAGAATCTGTCTATTTTGTCAAGGTACAAAAACATTAACGTAAGGTATAACACTTAAACCGACATCAATTCTCTGCAGCGCAATCAAAGCACCCTGCATTCATGCGAGTGGGAAAATGTAGGTGGTCTATCGTACACTTGCATGACATGGAAACAAGAAAGAATGTTTCGAGCAAGTTCCCTTTGAAATCAGCAGTATGCGGAACAAAGTCAGCAGTCCCACATTTCTCTCATTTCTGCGGCGCCGAGAACAATACGAGTGCTGAGGTAAATCCCATAGGTTGTTGTTTTGGTTATGGATATGTTTACACAAGGGTGCACCATATCGAGAGAGAAAAAAGGCCTCTTTTGCTCAAAGCGTTTGAGGCTTTTTAAGCATCATTTTATGCAGATTTCGTTGATGATTTGCGCTCATACCCATGAACGGCATGCATTTGTATACAATATTTAATTTCAAAGGAGAAAATCAAGGGGTAAAGTGGATGGGGAGGGGGCTTATTTCAACTCGAAATGACAAAGTCATTAAAATAGAGAGGGGACTCCTTCCAGACCGATCTGGTACGAGGAGTTTTTGTGAATCTGTTTTTACATTCAACAAGCCCTACAGCGAGACATTCATTTATACCACTGAGATTAATGCTTATCTAATTGTAACTTATTTAAAAACCATTTTCTTTTCGACTGGGTACCAATCAGTTTTCTGAATTACAAAGACTGGGGGAGTGTAAGACGGGCAAATGTGGCTACGGTGGTTCATGTGTTTTCTATTACGTTCTCATTTTCATTACACATGTGCATCTGTACTGCGAAGACTAATGGTGTTGGGGTGTACTTGCAAACTAGGAAGCAACTATTATGAGGAAATTAATCGGGTAATTTTGTGGATAAAAAAAAAAAATGCCGCCGCATCATCAAGTGCTCATACAAAAGCAGTTAAACAACATTATAGTGCAAATTAAAGTGGTCATTTGAAACAGTTAAGTGGTTCGCTGCATGGTATTAAAATTCGAAGCGTTATTGGAACCTCAAAACGGAATTTGGAAATTGAGAAATAAATACTTCCGAACTAAAGCGCCGCCGCTGCAAATGTTTTTAGTTTTCTGTCCGTGCTTAGTCATTTAAACTGTGGAAAATGAAGGTCGATTTTTGCCTGTAATTCATCTTGTATGTCTTGAATATCATTGTTTTTACCCTTGTGCCTGAAAGTATTCTTTGTTGCCAAAATCCAGTTAAGTTTTATCTTAATATAAAGCAAATAACGTTGTCGATAAGCAGTTATGGCAACATATTATATCAACAATACCAAAACAATTGGATCAGCACCAAATTCATTATTATTCACTGAGATGCCTGAATTGTGTCATTCAAATAATGTCCTTGTCTAGGATAATAATGAAATATACTAAACTTAAAAAAAGACCAAAGCATTTTTTGCGAAATCCTTCTTACAGTAGATACTAACATGGAACAACGTAACATTTTACTTTGCGTTTTTATTTCTTTTATTTTTAGACATACTTTTACTCTGCGTCAATGTCTGCATTGCAACTGAGAATCTCAGTTCTCAATTGCCTTACCTGGCAAAAAAAAATGGACGTTAAACAAATACACATAAATACCTTTTAATCAAGTTGCCTCAGTGTTCATTAGTTTCCCTTTAGCCTCATTTCTAACATCTCCGCGTTTCTCACAGTGAAAAGTAAATGAGCTCTCTGTCCTGCAAAAGTCATCTGATAACAGATCACGTATTTACGCCATAAGTTGGGTTCCTGTCAAAGAAAAAGAAAGAACCCTCATAAATACGAACGGGAAAATCCACATGAGGAGTACAGTACATATACCCCAGGCGGAATGCTTTGGGTCATTGTCAGTAAAAATGTAATCCACGCGACACCACGTGTGACATTGACAGCGTGTTCCTTACAGTACAAGGCCTGCTGTTGAATGTGCCATAACTGGACGGAACATGCAGATGTTGCATTTCCAAAATGATAAACAACAATTTCATCCTCAGGGACACAAAGCAACACTATACTGATATCTGCATCGTCAACAATGAAGTGCGCATGCGCAGATATGGGATAATTTTCCTGGTATATACAAGGCATAAATATGTAAAATGTGCGGTGGCGCACTAGAACCCCGTGCCAAGACATTTGGGTCTATTGCATGCATATTGAGGAGAATTTTCATCTGTCCCTCGTCTTCTGCTACTTCTTCCCACATTTGATTTTGTGCCATGCACAATGCTTCCTTTACATTGAATGTGAGGAAAAAGTCATTTGCTACTGGTGGCGTAACCAACTTTTCCCTGATTGTTGTCAAAAAGAATTGAGCACAACAATGCCTTGTTCAGTTCTTGTTGCATTCAGAGGCATAGCTGGAAGGGTTTGGGGAAGACCGCTTGCTGCTGGGGGGCTGGTGGGCATAGACCAGCTAGAAAGTGAATTTTGCATACTGTACGGATCATCGCCCAGTTCAGCCCAGTCACATTGAATCTGCCGTCAAGCAATTGTGCTTCATGAAACCGTCAACCCTCATTTACGTCTGCCTGTTTTCTTCCCCACGCAGCTGTAAACAAGGCCCCGGCTTTGAGCTGTCTTCTTCGGTCCCACTTTGCGCTAGTGCCAGGAGAGCGCGGACAACAAAAAAATCCTCTTCACGGAGCTAAAGCTACCATTTGCAGACAGGCACCCCGTGCAATAGGCAAAGGAGTCGAGGACATGGGTGCTTCCGGAAATGACAAGGCTTACATGGAGAGCCCTGCACGTTTGTGTCTTCCCGGAGCTCCGATCCACTTCGATCTGCAATATTATACAGTATGTCACGGTTGTGTTTGTTGCCTGCATGCCCGATCCAAGGTTTTTCTGGAGACAAAGTAAATCATATCTCGTATTATATGCCAGCGTGACTGTACGACAGACCAATTGAGGGCGCGTTGTTTTTCTCGCACGTATTTTTCGAAATCATGAAATTTCAGATGAAAATAATAAAAGCATCTAATCCTAGGCATCTAGCATACTGTACAGCCAATTTTACCCTCAAAGTGTGATCTTTTTGATGTGTGCACAGTAATTGTGACCCACCCAACAGTTTCTTATTAACACAACAACCGCGTCAGTTGGTGTAGACAGAAAACATAATTAGTATTCAGGCTTAATTAATCTACATTGGCCCCCTTAAAGTGAATTGGGCAATTATTTATGCATGTGTGCTCCTCTGATGCTAACCGATTATGTATATTGCTGAAAGAGAGCGGAAGGGAAAAGCTTGAAAAATGACTTTGAAAACTTTCCACGACCAAAATGTCACAAGCTTGACTTGGAAATGGTGAGAAATGAAGGATAGTGGAAAGTAATCACCAGCAACTTGCACAAATTCTCATTACAGTCGAATCACCATGTAAATACTCGAGTACCAATCAAGAAAAACATTGCATTTAAGTGTTCTCTCTCTCACACTCTCTCTCGCATTGTCTTTCTCTCGCTCTTGCTCTCTCTCTCTCTCTCTCTCTCACACGCACAGAAATAGAAGGAGGTCCCAACCACTGTCTGTTCAGCTATGAAGGTTAGCGCTGAAACTGTATTCACACTCCCAAAGGTTTCCATCACTTGCCAAAGCCAGCAAAGTCATAATAACACAAGCATTCACAACAACATGAATGAATAAAAAATCTCTGCTTAGGATTTAAATGTAACAAAATCAAAATGTTCTTATGAATTACGGTTCTTTTTTTAAATGTTCATTTATTCACTATCACCCCACTGCTTGTGTAAATATGACAAAGGACACCAGTTATTATAAGAGATAACTTTTTGTGCACTTATTGTTCAACTAGCTTATCGGTTTAAACTGCCAGGACATCAATTGATATTTTTACAATTTTCTTCCTATGGTAATTCACATAGCTTGCGCAAGTTTCTGCTGAAATAGCAAAACAAACCCCAGGCAAACTGTGAAAGATTATCCCATACCATGCGAGCTAGTATGAAATGCAAGATTTTCTTGAATTTTTCTTTTTTTATTTTTTTTTTGCACTGAACACTGTTGCTCCGCTGGGATATGATTTAAAAACATGTAGAGCTTCTGAATCTGTGGTTCGTATATGTGAGGTAAAATGAGTGTTGTAACAAGTGGGCCAGTGTTTTTGTAATTGTTTCAAATTACACGTGGCGTAATAAGTCTGTGAAAGCAGAGCCAGTGTGCGGTGGACGTTAATGAGGTAGAGACCACAGGATATCCATGCACCTTATCCGGACCCATAGAAAAATAAGATTGAAAAAACATTTAAACTAATGAGGAATAAAACCCTGACATACTTGTATATGGATCGTATCACCAGTGACATAAAATGCGCAATACTGGACGTTCAAATGAGGCAAACTGAAGTAGTAGTATAAGTGAAGGTACCAAAGAGTCCAAAATTCCACTTTGCGGTCCTTGATTTTGGTCAAAAACGTTACACAGACAAAATACACTGCACGAAATAATACGAGCTTTTGGCCATGCTATGACATCATTGCTTCATTGCTCTTCTGGCCTTAATCTCATCTTTTATCTTCTTGTGGGTAGGCTTCAAAAGTGTATCGGATACTGTATTTATATGCTGTATATCTTTTTTTTGTCAATTGGCTACAAAAGAAAATCTTTCTGGTTCCAGCTAATAACCTTTATTTCTAGGATTCAACATGAGTATATTTGAAGCAATTAATAAGCTAATTTGGAGATTAAAAACTAACTTTTATTGAAAACGTCTTTCAAATTGATCTTTTAGTTTATTTAAAAATGCCCAAAAGTCCCAAACTTTCACACACTTTTAATTTATTGCATATGAGTCAGTTACCTTCTTCACTGCCACTATTCTTAAGATCCTGGTGACCCACTTGATTATGACCAACACTGGCGAAGGCTTCCTCGTACAATCTATGGACGGGATCATTAACACCAATCTGGCCGATGTGGTGATGGGAATTTCGGCTCTCTGTCCAAAGACGCTTCTTTATGCTCAGCGCCCTAAAAAAAAAAAAAAGACGGCTATTATGACTCCCAAGTGGCCCCTCAATTCAGAATCAGAATCATCTTTATTTGCCAAGCATGTCAAAAACACACAATAAATTTGTCTCCCATAGTTGGAGCCGCTCTAGTACGATAACAGACACGCATTTGACAGAAAATACTTCTGAGGCGTAAAAACACAGTACGGAGAGTCCATGAGCAATAAAGGGTTACCAGTTATATGGTAATGCCGATATATCTTCTTAAAAAGGGGGCCCACCAGCCCAGTTTGCCAATCCAGAGGTACTGTCCACGATGTCCATGCGATGTTGCAGAGGCGTGCAGCCACACAACATCCAGAGCCTTTAGGAACTCTGGGCGAATCTCATCCAGCCCTCATCCACAGGCCAAAAAGGCCCAATAGGACTCCTTCTTCAGCTTGACGGCATCCCTCACCTGTTGGTGTCCACCAACGGGTTAGGGGATTGCTGCCATGACAGGCACCGACCACCTTCTGGCCACAGCTCCGGTCGGCCGCCTCAGCAATGGAGGCGCGGAACATAGTCCACTCGGACTCGATGTCCCCCAGAACGTGAGGAAAGTTCTGTCGGAGGTGGGATTTTAAACTCCTTCTGACAGGGGATTCTGCCAGACGTTCCCAGCAGACCCTTACAATACGTTTGGGCCTGCCACGTCGGACCTGCATCTTCCCCCACCATCGGAGCCAACTCGCCACCAGGCGGTGATCAGTTGCGGACGCAAGTCTGACGACACGACCGCAAAGTCGATCAAACTGCGACCTAGGGTGTCCTGGTGCCAAGTGCACGTGTGGACACCCTTATGCTTGAACATAGTGTTCGCTATGGACAGAACACTGCTCGGGTTCTAATCGGGGGGGGGGGGGGGCCTCTCCTCCCAATCATGCCCTTCCAGGTCTCACTGTCATTGCTCACGTGAGCATTGAAGTCCCCCAGCAGAACGATGGAGTCCCCAGCGGGAGTCCTCTCCAGCAGCCCCTCTAAGGACTCCAAAAAGGGTGGGTACTCTGAACTGCTGTTTGGTGCATAGGCACAAACAACAATCACGGCCTGCCCCCACCCCCCCCCCCCCCCCACCCCCCCCCCCACCCAAAGGCTGAAGGAGGCTACGCTCTCGTCCACTGGGGTGAACCCCAATGTACAGGCGCCGAGCTGGGGGGCAATAAGTATACCCACACCTGCCCGGCGTCTGTCTATTTTAGTCTTATGGTGCTTGATGGCTTCTGCATTTTGACTCTTCAAATATTTGACTCTCAACATTTAAACAATGAAAGTAAATACATACATAAATGCTTGTATTTATTGTTTTACTGTAACATGTGTCTTTTATTTGTTTTGTTATTACTATATACATTATTTCACTCTGACATTTTTTTATTGTGACAGTTTTTGATACAGATCTTGGATTGAAGCTATAATTGACTGTCCAGGTTTACCTAAATGAAGTTACTCGATGAAAACACAAATAATAAAGAACATCAATTATGAACAAAAATATGCTTCATTATTAAGATTTTTACATCATTCTACCAACGTTACTTGATATCATAGTTGACCTTCAATAGTCTGCTTCCCTGAGGTTGACCATCTCCGCTAAACCCAATCAGGCCTTAATCCAGAGTGACACTGGGCTCTGTGTTCCACTATACAGGCCACTTCTCCTTTTCTATGGCACAGCGCGACAGAAAATCTTCGCTTGACATTCTTTTCCCTTTCCCGCGAAACATGGATCAGGGGTGTAATTCAATAGTCACCGAGGGACAGGGCACAGTGCACCAAAGAATATTGTATTTGTTCTCAATGTTTCAAAACAGCCAGCCTCCCTCAAGACAAAGAGGGCACTAAAAGGGGAACACACTTTCTCCTTCCCTGTCTAACAAAGATGTTATGCACACTTTATTAAGTCACTCTTTCCATTTTAAATCGCATTTAACAAATATAAAGTATATTTAAACACTACATGACACAGTACACATACACACGTACTTCAGCAATGGTAACAGTCTGACATTTTAAGCACAGGGCACCTTAAATGCATTTTCAAGTTAATATAAAGGGACTTTACCTTTACCTTCAGAGTCCCAAATGGTCTGTCCTCATGATCAGCTCCAAAGTAGTTGTCATGGCACTGTCGTCAACACACACACGCGCATCTCATATAACCTCCTCATGTTCTCTTTCGCTTACTGCAACAAGAAGATGTTGCAAAGTACAAATAGAGGGGCCTATGGTGAACTCTTTTGATGGAGGACCTACATTAAGAAAAAGGAAACCAACTCTTGAAAACAGTTTTCATGTTTCATTCAAGACATATATGGCCTTCAACAGCATGCCCTTTTTAAAACTGTCACCTGCCAAGATAAAGTTGCATTTTTATGACAGTCTCAACTAACAGAAGGCACCACTGTTTGTTGTCTTGTCAATGCATTTCATTATTAATGAGTGTGAAATGCTGCTCCGCTCAAAAATCCGCGCCTCTTATTGTTTCACTGGGACACAGGCGGAGACATTACTGGTAAAGACGGCCACTTTATCACCTTTCAGTCATGACAATGAACTCCCCCAAACTGAATGTAAAGTACTCACACTGCTTTGTAAACATGCATTATGTAGCATATGACTATTGCATTATACATTATTGAGAGCAAGCTGCAGAAAAATGCATTACTCAAGCAGAAGCCCAGAAAATTGAACAGCTGCTCTAAGGAAAAGTTTAACAACCACAGTGAGATTGGTTTATGTTTGAACATGTATGACAAATTGTCCCACAGTATTTAAACCATAGTGGAACCGCTATGAGCAACACCTGAGACAACACATTTAAGAATTCAACTAAAATTTGCAGGACTACACACAACTTTGGAGAGCGCAACATGAAGTGAGACATCAGCATCGGGCAAGACCACAATCAAAAGGAATGCTCAGAAAAGAATATATAGTAGGGGAAATGATCATTTGATGCCTCAGTAATTTAGTAAGTTTACCCATTGATAAACACTAGAACGGGAGGTTTATTTTAACAGTGAGAGACAGAATAGCTAAAAGAAAATCCAGAAAATCATTTTTAAAAAATGCTAAACATTTATTTGCATTTGATTGAATGAAATCAATATTTGACCCCTATCAAAGCATTACTTAGTACTTGGTGAAGAACTTAAAAAGTTCTTCGGTCTTGCCCATGATGAAGAGGTTGGTGTCTGATTGATTGATTCTGTGCACAGGTGTCTGTACACAAGCAACAAGTTGAGACGTGTCTTTCATACAGCTAATGAGTTTACATTACGAGTAATTTCATGAAGTGAGAGGAATAGTCTGTGGGAGACAGAATTCTTTATTGTTGGTAGGGGATCAAATACATATTTCCATCCATCCATCCATCCATTTTTTACCGCTTATCCGGGTCGGGTCGCGGGGGCAGTAACTTTAGCAGGGACGCCCAGACTTCCCTCTCCCACTCAGCCACTTCATCCAGCTCTTCCAGGGGGATCCCGAGACGTTCCCAGGCCAGCCGAAGGACGTAGTCTCTCCAGCGTGTCCTGGGTCGTCCCCGGGGTCTCCTCCCGGTGGGACGTGCCCGGAACACCTCATCGGGGAGGCGACCGGGAGGCATCCGAATCAGATGCCCCAGCCACCTCATCTGGCTCCTCTCGATGCGGAGGAGCAGCGGCTCTACTCTGAGACCGAGCTTGTCGCCCCATCTCTAAGGGAGAGCCCGGACACCCTGCGAAGGAAACTCATTTCGGCCGCTTGTATCCGGGATCTTGTTTTTTCGGTCACGACTCACAGCTCGTGACCATAGGTGAGGGTAGGACCGTAGATCGACCGGTAAATTGACAGCTTCGCCTTTCGGCTTAGCTCCTTCTTCACCACAACGGAACGATATAAATCTGCATTACTGCAGACGCTGCAGCGATCCACCTGTCGATCTCCTGTTCCGTTCCTCCCTCACTTGTGAACAAGACCCCAAGATACTTGAACTCCTCCACTTGGGGCAGGAGCTCATCCCCGACCCGGAGATGGCACGCCACCCTTTTCCGACTGAGGATCGTGGTCTCAGATTTGGAGGTGCTGATTTTACTCCCAACGCCTTCACACTCGGCTGCGCACCGCTCCAGTGAGAGTTGGAGATGATGGCTTGATGAAGCCAACAGAACCATGTCATCTGTAAAAAGCAGAGACGAAATACTGAGTCCACCAAACCGTACCCCCTCTACGCCTTGGCTGAGCCTAGAAATTCTGTCCACAAAAGTTATGAACAGAATCGGTGTTTGGTCGGCCTTGGCAGAGTCCAACCCTCACCGGAAACCAATCTGACTTATGGCAATGCGGACCAAACTCTGACAATGGTCGCACAGGGACAGAAAAGCCATTATCAGTTCGGTAATCCATACTCCAGAGGCGCACACACACCCCAACCCCCCACCCCCACAGGACTCCCCGAGGGACACGGTTGAACGCCTTCTCCAAGTCCACAAAACAGACTGGTTGGGTGAACTCCCATGCACCCTTGAAGACCCTGTCGTCACCCAGGGAGGTCCCGAGCCCAACCGAAGCGCCCGACTAGTCCCAAAGGGAGGGGCATGAGCACCGGACAACCGAACCCCCCACCTTGACATTCAATTTTCTTTCTATTCTCTTCCTTGTATGAGAAATATTGCTTCAAAATCCAAACAATCAGCGGTCAATCAGTGTCCAGAACATATTTTTGACTGCCATCATAAACATGGAATAAGTTGTAATAGTGTAACTAAATTAGTGGGGCATTGAATTACTTTTTTTGTTGAAAAGTGCAAGATAAATAAAATGTAACTTACTGACATATTCAAAGTTCAAAACACATTATTTTTCTGTCTTTGTTGAGCTGCATGAATAAGATATGCTCTGATTCAGACCGCCAAAGTCTTAGCTAAGCTGTCATTGATCGTTTAAGCGATTAATATAGACCTAAATCGCCATCTTGTCCAATTTATTCTTAGTGCAGACATGAGAGTGGCTAATTATGTTATCTTACCTAATTAACCTGTATAGGGATTCTACTGCAGGACAAGGGAGTGTTCATTCCTCATCCAAGTGTTCATTATTATCTTTACAATCATTATCATAAAGTGGCTAACTTGATGTTGGCCATTCCAATGCCATTAATCTAGATTGAGTCCTTTCTTCTATTTCCGTAGAGGGGAGGGTCCTTTGGGGTCATTTTTAATTATCACTGAAAGGATGGGAATTCTGGCACATTCAAATAAGATCAGTTGTGGTCACAGTAATCACTGGCATCTCATGAGACCACATTACATCAATGCGGTTTGAATACATATGTGATTTTGGAGTTTAGCCCCCTGCATCCTGCACGCTAGCCTCTTCACTTCGTGTCAGTTTTCACTCTGAATGTCGGCTACAACCATTAACACAGCAAACCAGGAGCAGATCAATAGTCCTCATTGGGTCATATGTCATTAGCTAATCGGCTATTGATGAGGTATTGACAAGCACCTAATTAATCTCAAACCCAGTGGCAGCTTTCATATGTTTCCTTAATTATGCTCTTCATCTTATTCTGTACACATCAGCACGCAAACGTTTGCTGTTTGACAGTGAATAAAGGTTAGCTGTCCAGTGTCAGTTGTATACGTAGGTGGTTATAGTATGGTTATAGTTCTTGTAGTATCTCTTTTTAAGCCAATAGTTTTACCACAGCAGCAGTGCAGTAAATGTAAATGTTTCCATAGATTGTACAGTAATTTGTCTACAACGCCCTCGCAGTCTACTAAGCAGTGTGAAACATTCAGCTACAGAATGGAACAAATGCTATACAGTCCATCTAAAAGTGTAAATATTTTGTTTTGTTTTGTGTTATTATTGCTTGTAGTCTGAAGCACCATTCATTCATTCCTCCCAACTGTAGGACACTGTGTCCTCTGAAGGCGCTGGACTGCTTCTTACCTGTCACTCAAATGTGTTCGTAGTTCTAGCATGTGCCTACATATCTGTATATGTTTGAGCCACGATAATATATCGTGGAATATATCCTACGGCATGTCGTCGCGGCATGTTCGCTACTATAGCTAACAGGCTTCCGGACTGGTGAAGGTGGCATCTGATACGTCACCGCCTCACTGGAAATTGCATGTTGGTTGGCATAACAGAGACACTTAAGGGAAAGTTCACCGTTTACTAAACACAGTGGCACACGTTATTCAGCCTGTGGCTCACACAGACAGACAAGTGAGCACGTACTTCCTGCTAGTTATAAATCCCACAATGCTTTGGGTTTCAACTTACTACGGTAGCCAGAGTAAACCAAAACAATACCAACACCAAGCTGTTCTGTAAAATGTGGCATCCAGGGAAGATGCATTTTTCAGGCTGTAAGCATAGCTTGCTAGCTAACGGCATGTTGTAGTGGTGGTAATGTATATTTTTCATGATTCATTTTCATGGGAGAACATTGAAGAAATAACAGTTTGCTACCATGCAAAGTAGTCAGTGTAAAGCTTGTATAACAGGCAGTGTAAATTTACTGTCCCCTCAAAACAACTCATCATATAGCCATTAATGTCTAGACCACTGATAGAAAAAGTGAAAATGCCCAAGTTGTACTCAAAGTATCAATATTTTTTTATTTTCAGGATTGCCGTGAGCCTTTTGATCTTGGATTCCACCAGAGCTTCACAGGTTCCACTCCTCCAAGATGACATCACAGAGCTGGTGGATGTTAACCCTTCTGTTCCAACACCTTCTGTTTGCGGATGGCCCATAGATGCTCATTTGGGTTTAAGTCTGGAGACATGCTTGGACAGTCCATCACCTTTACCCTTGCTTTGTTTAACAAGTCTGTGGTCATCTTGGAGGTGTGTTTGGGATTATTATGTTGGAATACAGCACTACGGCCTAGTTTCTGAAGCAAGGGATCATTCTTTGCTTCAATATATCAAGGTTTGTGTACATGTATTGCTTTGCATTAAAACTAAGAGGAAAACTCCACCTCATTATTTATAATAATTATGCTATGCTATGATTTACCGCAATTGTAGTAATCCTCATGTTCTTCTCCGTCTCCAGTGTTCCTTCCGTGTCTCGCACCTCGCTGTTCGCTCCAGCCAGGCCGCCAAGCTCCAGCACCTGGCCATGCTCCCGCTTCCTGCACGTTCCCTGCTCCGACGGACCACCATCATTCCTTGAAT
Organism: Phyllopteryx taeniolatus; assembly: GCF_024500385.1. NCBI lineage: Eukaryota > Metazoa > Chordata > Actinopteri > Syngnathiformes > Syngnathidae > Phyllopteryx > Phyllopteryx taeniolatus. The sequence goes on along the minus strand of NC_084521.1, from coordinate 15,606,442 downwards.
ATTCTACCCCCTAATAAACTGTTCTCATCTACTTCCTCCGCCTCCGCCTGCTTTTGGGTTGAGTCCAATATCATATGATTACCAACCGTGACATGTAAAATGAATTTGAAATTGTATTAAATTGTTATGAGGTATTTTTGTGGTATATTTATGGTTTAAACTATTAATATTGGAGATTGTTAACAATTTTATGAGTGGTTGGAGCAGGGTTTGGTCCTTATCCCGTGCAAATTGCTGTAATTGCAATGGATTACTTTTTGTACAAAATCCTACTCATTTCTTCCTTTGATATACTGTATACTATGTTGTGTATAGGTGCGTGTATGCAACCATGTAATTGCATTCATAAGCTGATGAACTAAGAAATCAATTGTATTCTATCCGTAATCTTACTGCCCAGTTCAATGCAATGTTCTTTAGAAAGTAATGGCTTAATTTATTGATGACGAGAGGTCTTTTGTTTGGGGGAAACAAAAATGTTCCATTCCATCGTCTTTAACATTTGCATCATTTTATTCCTCATCAAAGCTTTCAGCAAGCCCTATGCACTTTATGGAAGTAGCTAGAGTCTTTGTGTTTCCACACATTTCTGATCAATAGCACTGTGCAATAGCACGCTGGAGTATATGGAAGAACACCTGAAGGTGACCCTGACTGCTGACATCTCCACGGGGCTCCAATAAGCTGCTCTTAAACCGCTACTCTGCGAGAGCAAATCTTCAACTTTTAGCCTGCCGCTGTTGGTTTGATTATTGTTTATAGATACAGCCGAGAATTAAAGTATGGCCTCCAGGCAGCATAATTATTTACAGCTGAAAACTCATATCATTACCAGCATGCTCCTAATTGCCAGAAGTAATATCAATGTTAGTTGATAAAGTGTTTTTTTTTTTTTCATCTTCAGACTCTAATGCGAAGAGATTGTTTTCCAAATGGGATGATACTTTATCTCAATACAGCTGTTCATATGGCTCACGTCTATGTTGTTGTTGTTATTTTTTGTGTCCATCCCTTATTTCAAAATACAATACTGAGGTCTCTTCAGAGGCTTGCCATTGATTGCTCTTCTTTTTGTTGTTTGTTCACAAGGTCAAAGAAAACAGGAGATTTGTTCGTCATTGCTTCACGCCCCAGGTAAGGTCACCCACGGCAAACAGGTCCTAGGTGAGGGACCAGACAAAGCATGGCTCCAAAAACCCCTATGGACATAGGTTTCCCTTACCCGGACCCGGGTCCCCCCTCTGGAGCCAGGCCTGGAGGTGGGGCTCGAAGGCGAGCGCCCCCATGAGGCCCGGTCGGGCACAGCCCGAAAGGGTAACGTGGGTCCCCCTCCTGTGGGCTCACCACCTGTGGGAGGGGCCATAGGGGTCGGGTGCAGTGTGAGCTGGGCGGTGGCCGAAGGCGGAGACCTTGGCCATCCGATCCCCGGCTACAGAAACTGGCTCTATGGATGTGGAATGTCACTCTGGCAGCGAATAAGCCTGAGCTGGTGTGTGAAGTCGAACATTTCCGATTAGATATCGTCGGGCTCGCCTTCACACACGGCTTGGGCTCTGGTACCAGTCCTCTTGAGAGGGGTTGGAATCTCTTCCACTCTGGAGTTGCCCACGGTGAGAGGCGCCAAGCAGGTGTGGGTATACTTATTGCCCCCGGCTCGGCACCTGTACATTGGGGTTCACCCCGGTGGGCGAGAGGGTAGTGCCTGGGGGGACGGGTCCTGACGGTTGTTTGTACCCACCCTTTTTGGAGTCCTTGGAGGGGGTGCTGGAGAGTGCTCCCGCTGGGGACTCCATCATTCCGCTGGGGGACTTCAATGCTCATGTGGGCAAAGACAGTGAGACCTGGAAGGGTGTGATTTGGAGGAAAGGCCACCCCGATTAGAACCAGAGTGTGAAGCAGCCGTGATGAGAATCAGCACCTCCAAATCTGAGACCAGGATGGTGTGCCCTCTCCAGGTCGGGGATGAGATCCTGCCCCAAGTGGAGGAGTTCAAGTGCGGACTTTGTATCGGTCCGTTGTGGTGAAGAAGGAGCTAAGCCGAAAGGCGAAGCTCTCAATTTACCGGTCAATCTAAGTTCCTACCCTAGACTCCGGAGACGCCCCAGGACACGCTGGATGGACTATGCCTATCGGCTTGCCTGGGAACGCCTTGGGATCCCATCGGAAGAGCTGGAAGAAGTGGCTGGGGAGAGCGAAGTCTGGGCTTGCATGTTAAAGCTACTGCCCCCGCGACCCGACCTCGGCTAAGCGGAAGAAAATGGATGGATAGATATATAGTCCTTAACTAGATGTAAATGTGACATACAAAGACACCACATATTCTGACTCAAGGTGAGTGAGAGATAAATAAAACGAGCGATCAAGTCTGCAACAAACTCACAAGAAAATTAGCCACTAGATCCAGTTTCTTTCCAAAGTGGAAGATAAAGGTTTAATATCATGTTGTGTGGGGGGGGGGGGAGCATATTTGAAATTGCATAACAGTGTGGGGGGCGGGGTTGGGCATATTTGAAACTGTATAACAAATATCAAACTCTAACATACCATTTGTTGGTCTGTACTTTAAGTCGAATAACATAGAATCATGACAAATCCGCACTCAAGCTAAAGAGAGTTAAGTGTGTTTAGGTTGATTTTCCCAGATCTGCTCAGAAAACAGTCGGGCTGGCGATTGTGATGTTTAGCCACCCATTAGTGTATGAATGTGTGCGTGAATGGGTGAATGTGTGAGCACCTTCTTTGGGAACCATTGCTGTAGATAAAGCCCTATTTACTTCAAGTGCACTCCATTTACCATTGAAACTTCCTTATGCGTCCAAATGTGTTGCAATCACTGAGGTTAAGCCGCAGACTCCGTGATTGTGAAACAAAAGCTAGCCAACACAAATAGGGTCTCTAAATTGCAGCGTTCCTAGATTCTTGCTCCTCGATGCTTCGACCACAGCCCGGAGGTTGTTCTCATGCGGCCATAGTATTGAGCACCTCACTTGTCTTGAATATGCACCAAAGAGGATCTACAGATCAGTCGCAGGACACATATAGATATGGACAACCATTTGCACTCACATTCACACCGTCATTGAGTGGGAACTGAACCCACGCTGCCTGCACCAAAGTCAGCCGAGTGTATCACTACACCATCAGTGACTATATATACTGTAAATATTAGTATTCGTGAAACAACTTTTCACTTTATTACCATTGATCTATTTGTTTTGTGTCATCGGAGAGACTTGTACAGTCTTGGGAGCTGTCTTGTGACTCTGTTCCACCAATCCAATGTTACCACTACCAATGGTCGTCTCGATTGCACAAATCAAACAGAGTCAAGAAGTCGAAGTCTTCGTAGCCCCACACAGAAGCAACATTTTCAAAGTGATTAATTTACGTGAGGCATGGCAGCAACCACAGAGGAAGCAATGGTGTGCGAATCGCTGTCAGAAGAGGCACAACACTCCTGGCCTTACATTCAATCTGTTTACCTTACACACTAAGCAAAAGCACAGCTATGTCATGTGCTGAAATGCTTTGTTCTCGTTTTTCTATGTGATCGTTACCCAGTGAGCCTATTATGCTGTTTCACAAATGTAAACAGAGAAAAATAATTTAATAATTTGTATTTCATTATTTGAATGTCTCTATTTCTTAAAAAACATGTCCATGGATCCTTGCTCTGTATGTGAAAGAGGGAGTAGCATTTGGTTGAGGAAAAAAAAGGAGGGCAGTCAAAAATGAGGACATATGTTCCAGTATTAAGGTTGCCTTGCTTGATGGAACATAATTATTGCAGTGGAAAGCCATTAAAAAAATACAAATTAGAATAAAAATGTTCTTGGGAATAAAAAAAAAAAATGATGTGGCCCTAAAAGATTGTTTCTAAAGGCCAGTTAACAGTCATGAATCTATCTATCTGAATTAAACCTGTGCAGGCGAGTGGAATGATATGTTAAAGGGGCAAGGCAAATGGTGATTAAAAGTGGGCCTTGGGTCATCATTAGGGCATGATCTCAGAGAAGTCGAGAGCCAGGGGAAGAAGGGGGGGGGGGGGGGGGGGGGGGGGGGGGTCTTAGAAGAATCTTGATGACCGTCAAGAGGCCTCTCACATGTCACTGAGTCATCAACGAAATGTCTTACTATATAGTCAAATCCAAGTTAATGGACAGAAAAGCAATGATGCAGAAATGATATCATGGCTTTGCCTAAATGTATTGAAAGATTACATTATCCTCATCCCAATAATGCTGTCCGTAGGCGGCATTGTATACCATATGAGAATTGCTATGTTAGGCTATGGTGTGTCACTGATGGTGTAGTGGTACAATCGCCTGACTCACCACTCAGTGGCGGTGTGAATGTGAGTGTGAATGGTTGTCCTTGTCGATATGTGCCCTGTGACTGACTGGCGACCAGTTCAGGGTGTAGTCTGCCTTTCGCCCGAAGTCAGCTGGGATAGGCTCCAGTGTCCCGCGACCCTAACCAGGATAAGCGGTGTTGGGCTATGGTGTGTTCAAACTTCGTTTTAGTACATTTTCCAGTCTCTCGTGTTTCTTAAAAGTTTACACACTAAGCATTTTTCTTTATCAGTCGCACTTGCGCTTAAAGGACGCGAAAAGCAAACTGCAAATAAAGTTGATTATTACTAGGCAACCTCAAACCTTCTTGATCATTATTTTCACATGAAAGGAACAGATTGACTGACTGCAAATATTTCACACTTTTGTAGGTTGTTTGGTACTTTTTCCTTTTTTGCACCAGTAAATGTACATATAATGTTGCACTTTATTAATAAGATACACAGTATCCAAAACACTCAGACAAGCCCAGCTATTGGGCCATTCTTTAAGTGTTTGGATTAACATACCAGGTAACAGTTTGCCAGACAGTCTTCCTGTAGATTACCTGGCACGAGTTGATCTCACAGGGTAGCACATCAAGTCAAAATATCTGGGAGAGTGTTTGAAATGCAAATGTTCTCAATGACAAACTTCACTTTGCTTGTCTACGGAAGACATGCAACGCTGACCCTTAGGGTCCTCGTGAGCTCATTGGACTATTCATAGACTGCGTCCTCAGTCTCCTTTGCCTTTTAAGTTTTTTAAAGGGTATAGTGTTCACTCTTGTGAGTTTAACCTAGATCTCTTTTGAACTTTTAATGATCTATTTCCTACAGTTAATGATTCAACGCAGAGTTTACTACTGTGTGTGCACTGACATATTAAAACACGAGCAATGATGCGGAAGGTAACCAAGGTTACGCTGTTATTTTCCTCTCTGCCTCATTCTTGAACTTATGTTCAAGACATTTCCTTCAGCATTTACGCTAGTGTCATCAAATACAGTTCGCAAAACAATTTTATATACAAACAAAATCATTAATATTACTGCTAACAACCGTTTATGTAATTCTACACTAATGAATTTCTGTTCATTTATGGTGACTTTACAACAGCATGTTACTGCATAATAATTGTAAAATACTGTAAAATAGTTATCCTTGCAGGAAAATTAACAGTTAACTTAGCCATTTATCTGTAACAGTAAATAACTGTAATTTAAAAGCATAAAACAGATTTTTAATGAAAAGCTGTTTATTTTAAAACAGTGCCTAATGTATTTTATAATTGGAAAAAAATACTGTTAAATAGTCATCCCTTGCGTGTAAATCACAATTAATCATTTAACTATAACAGCAAATAACTATAATTAACAGCATAAAACAGAATTTTGTAATTAATATCTGTAAATTAGCAGTAGATTACAAGAGTTACAGTATTTTTTCAAATCATTGTTAAACACTTAAAACACACATATTGCATTGTTTGTTATCAAACCACGTTTAACAGTTACTTAAACAATATTTGAACAAAATGATGCTTGTCTTCTTTTTTTAAAATTTGTTGTGTATGTAATAATATGAGGGGCGATTAAACATTTACATGGTTTCACAGTCATAACAGCTCCAGGAGGGAAATCGTAACTACAATGTGGCCCAAATGAGTTTTACACCCCTGACTTATTTGAACAGTTCAAGTCCGGCTTCTGTCCCCACCACAGTACAGAGACAGCCCTCTTAAAGATCACTAGCGACCTCCTTTCCATCCTCATCCTCGTTGACCTGAGCACCGTCCTCCTCAACAGACTGGCTGCAGTTGGTTTATCTGAAACCCTCACCCCGGTTCCAATCATACAGTATATCTCTGGTCCTACTCAGTTCATTCAGGGCTATGTCCTTGGCTCCATCCTGTTTCTAATCTACCTCCTTCCACGTGACCATATTGTATATTCTGCAATTACAACATCCACCTCCACTGTCACATGGACTACATTCAGCTCTACCTTTCATCCAAATCCACTTCCACCTTTCCCACCCTCATTCCTTTGTGCCTTTCTCCAGGAAATTTTGTAAAATTCGACAGTGACAAAACTGATATTGTCTTCATTGCGACAAATCCATCCTCACCAAAATTCCAGATTCACCCTCAACATTGATAATACCTCTGTTTCCCCCTCCCCTCAGGTCGTCCTCGACAACACCCTGTCATTCCAAACCCATGTCACTAACATTATCCGGTCTGCCTACTTCCAGCTCCGCAATATCAGCCACCTCTGCCCACCACTCTACCCGAACAGTGCTGCCATCCGGATCCATAGGTTGGTTACATCCCATTTGGATTATTGCAAATCCCTCCTCTTCAGTCTTCCCCATAAAATCAACCATGAATTCCAAAAGGCCCAGAACGCTGCCGCCCGCATCATTACCAGAACACGATCATCCACCAATTATATTTCACCTGTTCTCTAACAACTCCACTGGCTTCCAATCAAATACTGCATTGACTATAGAATTGTTCTTTTTACACATTTATAACCCCGCTCCCTCATATCTGTCTGAGCCACACACACTCACCTTTTATACACCCCCCTGCTCACTATCACACATAGTTAATATCACACTTTCATTCAAAAACTTTCACTAAACTGCACTTTATCCACTTCATTTGAAGTTTTCCATTTAATTACTTGAAGTTTCATACATACATATATGTCTTCAAGCAAGGATTTTATGAAACATAAAAAATATGACAACAGAATGGGGGAGTTGAAAGTAGGGCTACAGCTAACAAATACTTTAGTACTCGAGTATCCTACTGAAAATTCTATCAAACAATCAATGATTTGGATAAACTACATTTTGTCTTGGTTAAAGAGCTATTTTGAAAGTGGAAAAGTGTTCTGTGGTCCGACGAGTCCACATTTCAAATTGTTTTTGGAAATTGTGGACGTCGTGTCCTCCGGGCCAAAGAGGAAAAGAATCATCCGGACTGTTATGGACGCAAAGTTCAAAAGCCAGCATCTGCGATGGTATGGGGCTGTGTTAGTGCCAATGGACAATGGAGACCCCGGACTGTTGAACAGCTGAAGCAGTACATCGAGCAAGAATGGGAAAGAATTCCACCTACAATTAGTTTATTGAATGTTCTTAAAAGAAAAGGTGATGTAACACAGTGGTAAACATGACTCCGTCCCACCTTTTTTGGAACGTGGTGCAGCCATATAATTCTAAGTTAATGATTATTTGTGAAAAACAATAAAGTTTATCAGTTTGAACACTAAATATCTTGTCTTTGTAGCTCAATAAAATATAGGCTGAGCATGATTTGCAAATCATTGCATTCTGTTTTTATTGATGTTTAACACAACGTCCCAACTTCATTGGAATTGGGGTTGTACGTTTCATTGTCGAGTGTATGAGAGCGACATCTAATTCAACACTTTCCCTCGGCTGTATTTTGTCATCTCTCCTCTCTTTTTGTGAGTTGAAGCCTGCAGCTAAAAAGAATACCGTTGGAGCTGAAGGCAATCTCGTCACCCTCTTTATATCTGGGCCCACATTGAGATAGTCTAAGAACTCACTATAAAGTTATATGGAAGACAGAAGCGACGTATCCTCTGTTGTATAAAAGTCACACATCCCTCGCAGGCATCAAGAAAACAAAAGACGAGTCATGAACATGGAATATGAAACTGGTAATTATCCTACGAGGTTGCAAATGAACATTGTAGTCTTGCTCATGACTTTGCTCCACAGTCCCCAAAGCCTCTTCTATTAATTTAACTCAAAGGGGCCGTCCATAAACAGGATGAATAAGATGTTCGCCTAAATTATGGGGGAAAATGAAGGACTGGTTAAATATGCTGACGGAAACAAAGAATAAAACAACTATCGTAAATTTATCAAGATAGATTAACACTACATGGTTCAAGTGACACAATTCTGATATTGTTTTCTCTGATGTGGCCTAATTCGATTCGATCCGATTCACTTCGTTCCAACTTCGACATGTTCGAAGAATTCACGCGACGCGTGCTGTTACTCATCTAAGCCGCAACATTTTCACGTTACCCACAATTCCACATTTTACACCCAAATAATTACCATTCATTCCCGATGACACTTTCAACAAAATACATTCACATCATTCTTCTTCAAAACGAATTCCCGTATTCCCCACATTCTCGTATTACCCACATTCCACATTTTACACCCACATTTCACATTTTATTATGTTAAAACACCCACATTGTCCCTCATTCCACTCTATTCTGCCTTGTTGCCCCCTGCTTCCACATTTCTTCACCAATTCAAACCATTCCACTGACTACATGTTTTCCACATTCCTACATTACCCACATTCTGCACTGTGCAACACTAAAATACCCACATTTTAGCCACAATAAGACTAATTCTACATTTTTAGCTACAGTTTCCTTATTTCTCAACCGATTCCCACCGTTCCAACTTCTACATGTTCAGCTCATTCGAGCGCATGATTTCAATCAGCATTGCAGCATTCACACGCAATTTCTCCAGGAATTGCACCTTCTAGTTCACATATGGAGTTGGATATCCGTCCATTTTCTTCCATTTTCTTCTCATCCGTGGTCAGGTCGCAGGGGCGGCATCTTAAGTACGAAGTCGAGACTGACCCTCCTCCCGATGGGATGACCCCAGAACAGCTCAACGGGGAAGTGTAGAAGGGAGATTATAAGGAGATGCCCAAGCCACCTCATCTGGCTCCTCTATATGTAGGGCAGCTGCATCTCTACTCGGAGCTTCTCGCGATCTCTCAGGGAGAGCCTGAACACCCTGTGGAAGCAACTCCTTTTGGCCATATTTATACATGTAGCTTATTCTCTCCATCATGACCCACAAGCTCGTGGCAATAAGTGAGGGTGGGAACGTAGGTGGTCCAATTTGATCATGACATACCAATGCAGAGTCTGCATCACTGCGGACGTTGCATCAATCTTTCTGTTGATCTTACGCTCAACTCATCCTTCACTTGTGAACAAGACCCTCAGACACTTGGGGCAGGATCACATCCCCGACTTCGAGAGGGCACCCTTTTATGAATGATGACCATGGCCTCAAACTTGGATCATCCCAGCCGCTTCACATTCAACTGGGAACTGCTCCAGTGAGAGTGGAAGATCGCCATAGACATAGTGGTGACGGTTATATTCTTTCAGCACTGCAACATGCTGTGAACACACCAAACCTACACCTTTTCCCATTCACTTCCATGAAGAAATAGGAGAATTTTTCTTGAAACGCTGCACTCTGCATCCACTTTTCTCTTTTTTGACACAGACATATTAGGGCAATGAGAGTGCCAAAACACATTATGTTAAAAGAAGAAGCGGTAATAAATAGCGCGGGCAAAACACAAAGTACCTCATCCGGACTTGCTGCGCTTGCTTGACCTACTTGCTCTGCCACGGTATCAACAGTTTGCTTGCTTAACACAATTGCTATTGCGCCATCCAATGGACGCAATTAGAAAAAAATGTATTTTTTATTTTTTAATGAAAATGTATTGAATTTGCAGCTCATTTTTATACTTTACAAAATCATCTCACGGGCCAGACTAAAAAATCTGCGGGCCTGATCCAGCCCGTGGGCCGTACGTTTGACACCCCTGGGTTATACCCTTTAGATTTCAGCTACAAAATACGCAGATCAGTGTATATACATGCGCATTCTTATCAAAAAGTGGTTAACCCAAACTTTGGTTAAAGCACACATGGTCAGAATGACACAAAATCGGAAAATAAGGAAACCAAGTGATGATGATGACAGTCAGTGAAGTCCAGACCAGTAAATATAATGTTTTGCTGTATATTCATTTATTTACTTCTGTGTTGCTGCTGCCCGATGTTGCAATCCTGTGGTTGTTCATGCGTATTTTGTACATGTGCGCGTGTAACGAACGCCAGCGCTTTGTGACTTTGAGTCAGCAAACCTCACTCTTGAGGCCTAAAGTGCCACACTAGTGGGTTGGGAGCCTGGGCTTTTAGCATTCTAGGCTTATGTGCTCAAAGAGTGAGGATGTGCGGTCCGGTCTGAGCACCAGTTACATCTGTAAATCACCTGTCGACCACTCGAAAATACATGGGAATAAACCGAAAAAAAATTGATAAAGACACTAAATTCAAAACGGGGCACTTAGACCTACAGTGTGACTCCAGCCTAGTATGCTATTTATTGCTTAGCAGTGAGAAACAGCAGTACAGCCGCAATCACAAATATGTCATCAAAGGAAAGGTTCTTTGCCAGTGTCAGTCAAAACTGAGCATTATCATAATTGTGGAGGCAGATTTTTTTTAAATACAGCCCAATACACATTTCTTTGGATTTTGCTAATGTACAAAAAATATATTGACAAAATATTTGTCAAAATATACTGCCAGATTCATGTTGTGCCAATTACATAGAACACAATGTATGACCACACTGATCTAATTTGTTTGAATTCATTCTTACAATTAATACAGTGCTTGTACTTTAATCACCATGTTATAAAACCTGAAATTTACCTCATGAAATAAGATATGCAGCAGACATGACTGAGGGGCAATCAACGACAGGTTCCAGCTTGACGCAATATGCTGTTCTGCCATCGTTTGTCACATATCATGTTCTCGCTCTTGAGCGGCTTTAATGAAAATGAATGTAACTCTTGCGATTTTGTCTCGTTCAGGGAATCACTTTCCTGCTTCCATTTAGCCCTCTGGTTGTCTTACTATAAGAACAAGAGCTGTCCATTACTACCCAAATGAAAAGGAAGCGAGAGAGAAAGTTTCAAATAAATTTACAGTACAGCACACCTTACAGGTAAGTGACTGGAGAAGCCATAAATGGGTGAAATTGAGAAAATACCTACAGCATACAAGGGTAACGAATGGCACCATAAAATGTCACCGGGGGGGAATGGAAACTATTCACTTTGATCGGGGTGGGGGAGCTTCTTTGAGATGGGCAAGTCTTGCAGTTCCACCCCACCGACACTGGCTGCCCTGTTCTTGCCCTCCCCCGAGCACGGTGCACTTATTTAAATGAGCCAGCCATTAGCTGTAAGTGGTCTTTACCCCCAAATTCAGTCATTTTCTCAAATTACCCAATTTTCAACGCGAGATGTTAGCCACTGGCAAGGGTCAAAAAGTAACACTGCAGTAAATATGAGAAGCACATTTGCTCTTAACAGGATTAATAAGAGGTCATTTGAATCTACTTGAATGGAGACACCAAGCTCGTTCGCTTCTCCAAGGAGAGGGGTGGGGGGGGGGGGGGGGGGGTCATTCAATTACTGTCGGGAATTTCTCAATGTGACAACCAGTTTACATGTGCTCGGTGAGATTCACCTCCAACGCCAGAGGGTGATGATGCCCCTTTCAGCTCATTTGGATACATTAAATCAAACAATGAAGTAGCGGGTCGCTCGTATCGGGAGCTATTACAAGTGGAATGGTTGCAGGTGTACCTTTTCAGCTCTGTACGCCTCACAGATGTGGTAAGGTTTAGTTTTCTGTAAAAAGAAGCTCTGCCTGTGGTCGGTGAGAAACCATGCCAGAGATCCTCTTGAAATTGTTGACTGTGGATCAAAGGTAAAGGGGTCATTCCAGAATTTTTTGTGTTATGTTTCCTGAGAGACCCAGGTCATAAATAGTCATATAATTTGATTCATCCGGCTCAATTATCAACGGTAAACTTTTTATGAGCTAAAGTATTTTATTTGTCTTCTGCTCGGAGAGGGGGCTAGTTGACGATGACCAAATCTGATTCTGTTGCCGAATGGATTCTACGCTGACCAACTTGGACAAGATCTGAGGCGGAGCACTTCCTCGGAGCTGTTTCTGTCGAAGATTCAGCTCCGAACTTCCGGGCCAGGTCCTGAGACAGAACCACTGTCCTAAGGCATCTACCTGCAGCTCTTCATCTCTTTAAATGCACCTTTATGCCATAATTAATATTATTAATAATATACAGCATGCCCGCGACCCTAGTGAGGAGAAGAAAATGAATGGATGGATGGATGGATGGATTGTACAGCATCATTCTATGTGAAAACAGTATTAATAATAATGATGAATGTTGCCCACTCGACATCCATTACAGCCTGGTCATCCTGAAAGGGGAATCCCTCCATCTACGTTCCCTTCTCAGGGTTTCTTCTTTTTTCCCCAAATGGGGTTTTGAGTGTTTTGCTTGCCCGATTGGGGGTTTTAGTTCTAGCGATGTCATCAATCTTTGTCAACTGTGGGCCTGCAAAGCCCTTTGAGACTCCTTGATTAAGGGCTATACAGATAAACTTGACTTAGCGTGCAGTGTTTGGCACAAACCTGGCACAGTACGGTCCTCAACCACCTGAAAAACATTTTAAAAAATATTGCTAAATAATTCCATAATAGTGAAATAACGAAAGTAATGCTTTATTTGAATACTAATTTAATATTAGATAATACTTGGGGACCCTTATCCCATTACTGTAATTACAGCAAATCAATGCTCAATGTTAATGTTACAGTTTTTAATTTGAGTGCATGCTAGCTGTTTTAGCTGCTGTGCTAACTTATATGTGATTAAAAAATAAAAAGACTGATATGAATATGTAATCTTTCTGATAATATGATAACCGTGTTCCGTGTGTTTTAATGACGCACTCGATTACGACTGAAAAAAAGATAATATGAAAAATAAATTTGTATCAGGACAACTATAATATACTCAAACGCACGTTACTGTATTTTGTGCATGAATTATTATTTTAACTTTCATGGAGCGGGAATGAAAATGTCCGTAGCTCGCTTAGGGTTAGGTTAGGTTAGGTTAGGGTTAGGGTTATTCGCAAACAATCTCTGTTAAAAAATCAGTTACATGTCTACAGGACATCATTGAATAATATTTAATTTACGTAGACCACAGCTTACTGTACTTCTTGTGGATGCGCGTTACTCCTAAGGAAAGCTTTCATAAGCTAACTACAGACCGATATCCAATCTCCCGTTGGTGTCCAAAAGCCTTGAGATAGCAGTTGCCAAACAAATGTATGACTTTCTACAAAACATCTGTTTATTTGAGGACTATCAGTCTGGATTTAGAATACACCAAGACAGTGCTTGTGAAAGTTATTAACAACCTCCTCATTGCCCTTTGCCATAGGCTTCATCTCAATACTTGTTCTACTTGACCTTAGTGCAGTCTTTTACATGCATGACGACCAAATCCTTTTACAGAACTTAGAGCAAGCCATTGGTATTAAAGGGACCTCCATGTCTAGGTTTAAGTCATACTGGTCAGATTGCTTCCAGTTGGTAAATATCTCTAACGAAGACTCAATGCACATAAAACTTAGTCATGGCATCCTGCAGGAGTTCATACTTGGACCAGTACTGTTTACTTTTACATGCTTCCCTTGGGTAGAATTATCAGAAAACATTGTCAACTTCCATTGCTAACCAGATAACTATTAAACATGAGGAAACTAACCAGTTCGCCAACCTTCAGGCATGCTTTTAAGATATCAAGAGTTGGATGACCGATAACTTCTTACAATTCAACTGGGACAAAACTGATGTTCTTGTCTCCCATGAACCTTAAGAGGAAAAGTCTATAGTGGCATAGCTGCTCTAGATTGCTCCATGTGTGTCTCAAGCAACACAGTGAGGAGATTGTAACTCTTTCTTGACTGGGTTCTCCATCAAGTCGTTGAAGACTCTTCAACTGGTCTAAAATGCTGCAGCCTAAGTACTGACTAGAATAAGAAGAAAATATCATATCTCCCAAGTGCTAGCCTCATTACACTGGATTCCTTTGAAATTTAGAAACACATTTAAAATCCTTCATTACCTATAAAGCACTGACTGATCAGGCACCACTGTACTTCATGGAACCCTGCCAACCGACGAGAGTGCAACGCTCCAAAGCTCACATTTGCTTGTGGTGCTCAGAATCTGCAAAACCAGAACGGGAGGTAGAACTTTCAGTTATCAGGCTGCTGACCTATGGAATCATCTTCCAGATTTGGTCCAGAAGGCCGACACGCTTTCACTGTTAAAGAGCAAATTTAAATCGTTCCTCTTCAACAAAGCATATGGTCGTGGATGATTTACAGTATAGTCTTATTCCTACTTCCTGGCTTACCATTCCAGGTGTCAGACATTGAATGGACAGCTATGACATCTCATTCTACTTCTGTGTGTTATTGTTCCAAGTGCCAGAAGTTGATTGAACGGAGAACTGTGTCGCAGGGTTGGACGCTGGATGGGAAGCTGTGTCATTTTTGTTAATTTTGTATTCTGTGACCGACTGTTTCATATTTTATGTGTCATCACTCACTGTTTCCTATTGATCTGCATTCTTTTTTGCTGGTTGTTGATTGTTGTCTGCTTCAGCGCGGTTCCTAGTAGAACTGCTAGACCGCTGTAGGCTGTAGCACTGCATGTTTTTGTCTCTCAGTTCCGATTTCTGCTTCGATAATCTTAATAACCTCTCGCTTCCCCCTCACAGTAAAAGTAAGTGCCTGTACTTCAGAGGTGCAGCCAAAAACAGCAACACTTCTGCTACTAACACCATTGGTGCTGGTGGTGCAGTTGGTGTGATGCAGGCTGCTTCCCTTGTCTCCATCGCTTTCTCTCCCTCTCTATCCCCTCTCTCTCTCTCTCTCTCTCTCTCTGTCTTTCTGTCTGTCTGTCTCTCACTTTCTCTATTTGTCTCTGCCTCAATCTCTCGCTCTCTCGCTCTCTGTTTTGCTGTCTCTCCCCCTTCCTCCTTCCCTCCATGCCTCCGCCCCTGCCTGCCTCTCTGCTCCTCTATGACTCTTTCAACCCAACCGGTTGAGGCAGACGGCCGCCCCATGCAGAGTCTCGCGTCTACTTGAGGTTTCTGCCTCAGAGGGAGGTTTTTCTTGCCTCTGTCGCCTATTGCTTCCTCATGAGGTTCAGTGGGTTTCAGCTGATGTCTTAGTAAGTGAGTAGTCCTGCTCCCTGCGTAAAGTGCCCTGAGACAATTTCTGATGTGATTTGGAGCTCTATGAATCGGTTTTATTCAGACAGCTCAAAATAAGTGAATTAGGTCAAATGAGGCACAATTGAAGATTATTATTATTTTGTTTATTTACTAACATGGTAGCATGGTGGAATTGGTGTCCAGTTTTGTATGTTCTCCACATGCTTGGTGGGTTTTGTCTTAGTACTCCGGTTTCCTCCTGCATCCCAAAAAATTACTGAATGACTAAAGTGTGAAAATGTGAATGTGTGTGTGAATAGATATCTTTGACACGATAAATCATTCAGTCGTCGTCAACAAATTGGAAAAATATGGAATTTGGGGTGTAGCTGGAGACAGTTTAAAAAGTTATTTAACAGGGTAAAGTATGCTAAAAGGGGCAGTATACATCAGAAAAACGTGGCTGTGGTGTCTGTTTTGGGGACACAACTGTTTAAAGTTTATATGAATGATAATTTGAATGTATCTCAATTACTAAAAATCATACTCTTCACAGATGACACAAACATATTCTTCATCAGTAATAATTATAATGAACTTTTAGGTACCGTGAACAATAAACTAAATAAAATGAAAGACTGGATGGGCATAAAAAAATATCGATAAACTTAAGTAAAAGCCAAGCAATAATGTTTGGTAGTTCTAAAACTAATCCAGAACCACAAATAATTGTTGAGTGTGTTCTAACTTAAAATGTAAATGAGACCAAGATTTTAAGAGTTACAATTGAGAGCAAATTGTCTTAGAAAGTCCATGTCAGACACATAAGAACAAAAATCTCGCCTCTCAATTATAAAATGAAACAATACCTTGATGAGAATATGCTCCGCACTTTATGCGGCACCCTGGTACTCCCGTATTTTATGTATTGTTTAGTAGTGTGGGTTAACACCTACCAGTGTACAATTAATCAGAAACGTGCTGTGTGCATCATTCATAAAATTGAATTTCACTCATAATCTGTGTATTCAATCAAAGGTGCTAAAATGTAATAATCACAGAAAAAATGAGAAAGAGCCCATAAATTGAGAGGATATGGAGAATTCACATTACCAAAGGTTCAAATTAGTTGGAAAAGTTTTTGTGTCTTTATGTGGAGTGACATTTTGGAATAGTCTGAATATGCAGCACAAGCAATGCCAAAATATTCATAGATGTCAAATGTTATATAAACACATGGTCTGGTTTCTCAGTACAAAGAGAAAGGGTCTTAACTCTTACTGCAGTCCTCTGTCTTACTAGTGATTGTTTGTGCTTTCTGAGCTTATCATTGTTGGTATATTATCTATTACCATTGCTGGTATAGTTGTTTTATACCACCGTTGGCATCTGCTACTGTATATATTACCACTGTTGGTATACTGTTGCTCAATTTCCTTACCATTGCTGGTAATTTACCATTTAATTGAACAATGAAGCTAATCGATTAGTTGATTATCAAAATAGTTGTTCATTAATTACATAATCAATTAGTTGTTGATTAATCAATTAATTGTTGCACCTATAAAACTGGCATTTAGATATTCTGATAGTTTTTATACAGGCAGGAATTCTTTCTTAATATGAACTTCTTTGATTAGCTGATGCATGGCTTCAGCCCCACTTTTATCGCACTGGTAGATAAATGTGTATTCATGCAAGACTAACTTGATTAGAATAGTCAATTGGTGAATAGGTGCGTTAATCCGATTTTAAAAGAGCCAGATTGTGATTATTTTAAAGGTCCTGTTTCAATTTATTAAACGTAATCATTCCGTTTCCATTCCAGCTGTACCTTGTTTAATTTGTTTCGTGAGCAAGGTCATAATTGACTTGTTAATCAAATCAATTTTCCCCATTGAAATGAATTGAAATGCCATTAATCCGTTCCAGCTCAAGTTTTTAATGAACAAAAATAACACTGGGTTGTAAAATATAAATGAAAAAAAACATAATAAAAGGCAACGTAAGGAACTGAACTGGTTTGACGAAGTGTAATTAAGGCAGAAGTCACAGACGAACGAACATGCACGCACACATGCAATTGTAACTTGTAACTTGAATAACTTGCAGTACATGAAAACGTACTCAGTGTGTGGCTTTCTCTACAGACAAATTTTGGTTTGAAAGCACTCGGGACTTTGTCCTAAATGTCCACTGCATGGTTTAATCCAATAGGAAAAAGAGCAATAAGCATTTGCTGTGCACCAGAGAATCATAGAGAGGCCTGCAAACTAAACTGGAAATCGAGAGAGAGGAAGAAGAGAGCACTCGCATCCTGATCCTTCCACTCCATTGAGCATGTACCAGGGCAGACGGACATATGGGTGACGCTACATTCTTTAAAGAGGCGAATTCCTGACCCCTCAGTTGCTACCGCCTCCCCCTTCTCTTCATCCCTTTCTCCTAGCCTGTCACTCACAAATTGCCCGTTCGAATGTCAGCCCTCCTCTTTATCAAGCAAGTCCATTGTCTGCCAATTGGCGGGGCGCTGACAAGCGAGCGAACCGCGGAACCTCTCATCTGCGAATGAGCGCGTGTTAAATATCGCTGCTCGCTGCCATGTTTGCTGCTGTCAAACTTTTTCAACGCGTTGCACGCGGTCAGACATGCAGCCAAAAAAAAATCAATACAGCTTTGCATGGGCCTGACCCACATACAAGGAGGCCAGTGGCTCTCCAGTCGAGCTGGTTTCATTATTTTGAAAGCAAGAGGGTGCGTTCACAAATGTGTGCATGTGCCTATTGTCATGCCCATGTGTGCATTTGTGAATTTAATATACATTTGTGTGCACACACACGAGAGACTTTGTATGAGCTCATGGGTGTAACTTTCTGTGTATGCACGCGTGTGTTTGTGTGTGTGGGTGCTGGGCCCGAGTGGGTGTTGGCTTCACACAAGCCCTTCCTGCTGCCTGACTTCACTGTCACTGATTGCAAGCGACGCGGCGCTAAGAAAAGAGCAAAGCTGACTGTCAGCAGCGATTAGGTCGACTCCGCAGACAAGACAAAGGGAGAGGAGAGCACATGAACATTAGCAATGGCCGTTAAACAACTTGAGTCAATGAGATTTGGGGACCAACTTGGTTTATTAATTAGAAGTGAGGCATCACAACCATGCAAAAAAATGGTTCCACGCACATGCAGATACACTAGAAGTTATTACATATTCACGCTTATATTGCGCTTCCTTTAACAGCTTTTAAATGCTTCTCATAATCACGATCAGTGAATTGAGCTTGTTTAATCCAGTTCTGTATTTGTTTTGTAAGAAAAAAAAGTAGAAAGTGATGTCATTTTATTGTCATTACCAGTAAGTGAGTCAACAATATTGTAGTAGGCTACACAGCTTACACAGCATCCATCCATCCATCCATTTTCTACCTCCAGTCCCCCTTCTTAAAAAGGGGGACCACCACCCCAGTCCCCCAATCTAGAGGCACTGTCCCCGATGTCCACGCGATGTTGCAGAGGCGTGTCAACCAGGACAGCCCCACAACATCCAGAGCCTTTAGGAACTCTGGGCAAATCTCATCCACCCCCGGGGCCTTGCCACTGAGGAGCTTTTTAACCACCTTGGTGACCTCAACCCCAGAGATAGGAGAGCCTGCCTCAGAGAACCCAGACTCTGCTCCCTCATGGGAATTGAGGAGGTCTGCGAAGTATTCTCCCCACCGACTCACAGCGTCCCGAGTCGAGGTCAGCAGCGCCCCATCCCCACTATACACAGTGTTGGTGGTGCACTGCTTTCCCCTCCTGAGACGTCGGATGGTCGACCAGAATTTCCTCGAAGCCGTCCGAAAGTCTTTTTCTATGGCCCCACCGAACTCCTCCCATGCCCGAGTTTTTGCTTCAGCGACTACCAAAGCTGCATTCCGCTTGGCCAGCCGGTACCCATCAGCTGCCTCAGGAGTCCCACGGGCCGAAAAGGGCCGATAGGACTCCTTCTTCAGCTTGACGGCATCCCTCACTGTTGGTGTCAACCAACGGGTTCGGGGTTTGCCGCCACGACAGGCACCGACTACCTTTCGGCCACAGATCCGGTCGGCCGCCTCGGTCCACATGGTCCACTTGGAGTCAATGTCCCCCGCATCCCCCGGGACGTGGTTGAAGTTCTGCCGGAGGCCTTCGAGCCCGACCTCCAGGCCTGACTCCAGAGGGGGGCCCCGGTGACCCGTGTCCAGGCAAGGGTAAAGGTCCTCCTGAATTCTTTAACATCATAGGGGTTTTGGGAGCTGTGCTTTGTCTGGTCCCTCACCTAGGACCTGTTTGCCATGGGTGACCCTGCCAGGGGCGTGAAGGCCCAGACAACTTAGCTCCTAGGATCATTGGGACACACAAACCCCTCCACCACGATAAGGTGATAGCTCAAGGAGGGGAGCTAACACAGCTTTTTGTCAAAATCGCTGCATCTCTGGATCGCAAGAATTATCCTTTCATCTTCATACATCAATTGTGGATGATGATACTTTTATTTTTTACTTTG
The DNA here is from genome assembly GCF_024500385.1 of Phyllopteryx taeniolatus. Lineage (NCBI taxonomy): Eukaryota > Metazoa > Chordata > Actinopteri > Syngnathiformes > Syngnathidae > Phyllopteryx > Phyllopteryx taeniolatus. The sequence continues at coordinate 15,586,632 of NC_084521.1, read as the reverse complement.
TTTAATATGTTGGTTTTTTTAGTGTATTTACTTGGCTTTTTGCTCTAGCACATTGACAAGCTTGCGTCTCTAGGGTCAGAGGTTGAGGGGTACTGAGAACCTGGCCAGGCAAGATACAAATTTCACTATTTTGTACATTTGAACTCTATTTCGTTCCCACCTTTATTTTAGAGAAGCATAACACTTTTTGGGAAAGTCCTTGACCAAACCATAAAATCTGATAAAGGTTATTTCAATGTTAAGCCACAGCAAAAGTGAAGCGGAGTTGATTTATAAAAAATATATATATATATATATGTACATGACAACACAGCTAACTTATCTCATTCCAATTCGACGAGAGAACATTGCTCTGAACACCTGAAACCTTTCCTCGCTATAAAAAAAAAAAAAAAAACTCAGCTAACTCCTTCCTAACAACATGAACACTGACCTATGATCAAACGCAGAAGGAAATAAGGAATGGTCATGATAATGGAGTGCTGGTGTTAAGTGGTAGAAATTAAGAATTGTGCCACATATCCTGGTTTAAGCCAGGTATTTACACCACAACTGTATTTCACTGGAACGAAGCGCATTGCTCTATGCAGGTAGAGTGCTCACAGCCCAGTCGGGGAGAGCTGGGAGTAATTAGGTGGAACAAACCATTTTTGAGGCAAGGGGGGGCTGTATTTTTGTTGTTAAAGTATTACGTTTCTGTATGGGTATTCCATTTTCTAGCTTGTTTAAAAAGGACATACAGAAGAAAAAGGAGTCCAATTTTAGGGGTGCTGGGACTCAATTTAGGGGTGCTGGAGCCTATAAACACCTATGCTATCTTTAGTGGCATAGGTGACCTAATCTGGTCCCATTCAGTGCAGAAGAACAAAATGGATTTCATGTTTGACATGCAAAAACATGAGAACACACTGCAACTATAGCTTGGCAGGCATTAGAACTCCTGCCTATAAGGCCTTTCAACCTTTGCCCTTATCATCGTTCCATTTCCAATTAACATTATGCATACGGATAATACCATTATGTCTACTGCCCATAATAATAATGAGTTGAAGGAGTAGAGGGAACCAACAGCCAGACTTTTTTCTATGTCTGTAAATAATGTCAGAGTGTAACCTTAAAAACATGCTATTAAAATGTGACTGATTCCAATTTTACTGTAGAATACTTGGGCTTGTCTATTTTTAGATATAAAGTACACCCTTTCTTATATACCTAAAAGCAACCAATATTTAAAGACGGAATTTTGAATAATTGATATAGGAGATGTCTCAGTGCAATCTGAGGAGAGTGTGACTATGACATGATATGAAATGTTAAAGCTCTCTTTTACACCCTTCAGGCATTTTAGCCCAAATATAATGAAAGGAACTTTTTTTTAGTATTATTATTCTGCCATTCTGTCATTTATACATTCATATACAATCCTAAAATTTCTTTTTCACTTTGATTAAAAATGAAATAGCAGAATGAGAAACTCCTGCATAAATCCTTTTGTTTCACAAAAAGCAAAAAGAGGATGAGTTCGCACACCCCCACCCCCAAAAATGAGACGCAAACTTTTTTGTCTGACTTTCCCCTCATGTGTGCCAAGGCTCACTCTTTATTAATCTGTTTTTTTCCACCTCTTACACAAAAGTCGTAAAACCAAATATGCATTCGCACACAGGCATGCACAAGCATGCTATATAACAAATGGAAGCCCACATAAAATGTGAAAATGCTACATGCAATGTAGGCTCAGAAACACCACTCCTCCCAGCACACAACACACTCACATGCAAAATGAGTCAGAAGCCCAGACATGCACACTCACACACATCGAAAGACTGTTTTCTTTTTTTCCTCTTTTAGGTAGAAATGGCTGCCAAGATGCTGGGGTATCCCACAAGCCCTGTAGCCAAGAGACCAAGGCTGATAACTGGATTAAAACTTTATGTCTGTGGGTGAAAGCAGAGAAAATAGTCTTGAATGCTGTGTGAAGAATGTGGATCTTTATAGACGTGTGCAGGTACCGTTGATCGTCAGAGCTTATATTTTATTTTAGCAACTGCTTCTATTTCTTCACGTCGTCTCTGAGCTCTCAACGTGTGACTTTTGAATTATCCCTTTTCCTCTGATTGTGACCCTAACTCACATGACGTTGCTCCCTTGAGGCTTGTTTGTGTGGGAGCGTCTCGGAAAAAAACCACCTGCCGAGTACTTTTCAATAATGCTGTGTCATTACTGTGTGGTAATTTGCGTCATCTGCCAGTCGGTAGGAGAGTTTCTTACTCTTATGTGACCATAATAACAAAAGTGTAACAGATCCCAAAAAAATTCTTTACTAACCAAACTGGATCTCATGGCATTAGTTGTGCATGTGTAACTTTGAGTTTCCATTGAGCATACTTGCACTGGTGAAATGGGTTTTACCAACAACATTGTAGCATTTGAAAGCAAACATGCACACATTGCCCATCCATAACCAATGCTTATTCCAACGCATCAAGTGAAATACGAAATGACCATTACGTGCCAAGTCCTGCCAATTTCTCTGATTTCTTGCTTCCATGACCGGTTGCTGCTGTGTGGGCAGTGAGAATGTACAACTGTATTTGAACAGTTGTATTTATCAATGCACAAATCTGTTGGGTTTATTTTCTATCTGGAAACCACAGAGAGATTAAGAGTGAGAGAGTGAGTGTGTAGCTGGCCTATAAATGAAGAAATATGGCCATCAGCCATAACTGACATTACCGGTCCCTTACTGACTCTGACGAACCAGTTTGTTAGTTCAGACGTGTGTAAAACGCAATTTTAAGAAATGCCATGAAGATATCTTTTTCATGTTTGTCGCAACTGTTGCTACATGCACTCATATGCTTTCCGCACCTTTTGGTGTGTTATTTGAATGGTTACATAGCAATGCAAATGTACCCCCCCCCCCCCCCACATCTTCGCCACTGTATTGCTTTTTGCATGTGTAGTTGTTCAAACACACCAAATAAATGAGAGATAACGTCTCAAAATAAACTTTTATAGCGTAATGATGCATCTAAAGCATTCATGAACGAAAACGGAACATGAGTTTAAAAAAATTACTAACAGCGCCACTTGTTCAACAAATCCATATGATTATCCTTTGTTCTCAGTATGTTATCTTTCACCCAATAAAAAATGTATTTTCATACCTAGCACATGACAGCAAAATGTTCAATGGCAATATCGTGTCAGGGGAGCATCGTTAGCCTGCGACCCGGCAAACAAATACAGGTATGCTATTTTCTGCTCCTCCAAGAGCAGATATTTGGGGCAAGGTGTTGCTCGTTTCCTCGTGGGTGTCTCAGGGGATTCATGTTTGTGCTTCGTCTTCGCTTGGAGATGAATGAAAAACCTTTTGACTTTCCCTCCGAGGAGAGCTGAGTGAGGCGGGAAAACTGTGAGCTATGCTGGGATGCCTCAAACTGTGAGAAAGTAAGGGGTGTAAAGGGGGCGGGGAAGCGTTAATAAAACAATATCTTGTCATTTTGATGCTGTTTGGGGTTCTATTTTTATTCTGAGTCAACAAAACTGCCTGTCAAAATTGCTTAACTTAAATGGGAACTAAACCCCAATAGTTTTAAAGCAAAAATACATTGCATGTGCCAGCACGAGTCAAAACACTGTGCTCTGATTAGTATTGTGTTCATGGTCTATTATTTGTATGCATTGTTAACCAATTTCAAATGGTGAAAATAGCTTGCGAACAATTCGCGCTCTCGAACATGCCACTGTCTGAGAAGTGTTGTAAAATTCTGTCTCTTCAATCTGTAGTGTTCCTCACGATTGAGAGTATGGATGATGTTTGTGCAGTCAGTCTGTTGTAAATTATTGCATCACCCATGGCTCCAAGACCTGCAAAGGTCTAAGACCTCTAAGACTCCGTCTCCGTCCAGCCGGCTGCGAGTGGCTAGCTGCTGGATGTCGTAAGCGGCGAACGGTCGGCTGCTGCAAGTCAGCCAGTGTAAGAAACTGTGCTCTATTGTCATGATCTGTCCCCTGCAGATCCTTTTTTTGCTTTTGTGTCCAGTCCAATTACATACAATTACATTTCGTGACAATTATACCATTTTTTTATCAACGATAGGATAATGAATTCAGGATTCTTTTAGCGTAATAAATTAGCAATGTTTTTGCGTATGAAATGAGCAATCGAACATGATTTTGGGGTGGAGGTGTGTTGATGTTGGTGCAACACAGTATAAGATAGCAATATATGATAGAATATCAACTTGAACTTCCGCTATGCGGTGTTTGGTACCTCAAGCAAGATGGTGAGAGGGGGAATGTATTAAAATTCTTCCGTCCGTTCTTCTATGAATTGTCACTTTTCTTTCAGCTGCGAACTTGGAACTCGCCACTGTGGTATAATAAAGGCTCATCGCCGCAGGAAACTTTGCAGAAACTTCCCTATCTGCCTGGTAGTTTCAGTTCGCTATGTGTTTCTACCGAAAAAAAGACTACCACGGTTCAGAAGGTTCCTCAAGGATTATTTAGTTTCTCCGCTATGGACCAGGATGGCCAGCCAGAGAGGCACAAGCCCACGTGGGCCGGAGGAGCAGAACACCCGCGTGAGGCTCGCTGGCGGGGGGGGGAAAAAATAACAAACCTCCAGTTTCCAGAAAGTGCTGCGTTGGCTCTAGTGTGAGACAATTAGTAAATGAAGCCTAGCTTTCTGTCTGTCTTTGTTTTATATGTTTGTAGGTGAAAAAATAAAGATTGGTAATGTACAATCTGTTCTTTCTTTCTTTTTTTTCAAAAACTGGTCATGCAAACACATTTACAGAAACCAAATAGTTTACACTGCTGTATTTAAAAACTTAAGAACTGTCCATTAAGTCATTTATTGTCTTTTATTGAGTGAACATTTTTTTTTTTTTGCGAAGTATTTGCGAAACCAACCTGGAAGTACACAACAGAGTAAAACAAAGCAAAATAAAAACAAATATACATACAATGTGCACAATGTGATATAGTTATGTTACAAATTACATAGTACATGATTTTATAAATACTCACTCCCTCAGACAGCAAATGAGCAAATGAGAATCAGTTCCCAATTGCCTTACCTAGCTAAAGAAAGGGTTATGTTTTAAAGGAAACTTCAGATATTGGAAACTTAAATTAAGCTATAAAATAAGACATTAACTTGAAAGTTGGCGGCACGGTGGACGACTGGTTAGAGCGTCTGCCTCACAGTTCTGAGGACTGGGGTTCAATCCCCGGCCCCGCCTGTGTGGAGTTTGCATGTTCTCCCCGTGCCTGCGTGGCTTTTCTCCGGTTTCCACCCGCATCCCAAAAACATGCATGCGAGGTTAATTGACAACTCTAAATTGGCCGTAGGTGTGAATTTGAGTGCGACTGGTTGTTTGTTTGTATTTGCCCTGCGATTGGCTGGCAACCAGTTCAGGGTGCGCCCCGCCTCCTGCCCGATGATAGCTGGGATTGGCTCCAGCACGCCCGCGACTCGAGTGAGGAGAAGCGGCTCAAAAAAAAAATGGACGGATGGACGCTTCCATATATTCTATTCCATTCTAAATATTCTAAAGGGAGATTTTCTTGTTGTTGATATATCATTATTTGTATCTCATTTGAGTTTTCAGGTGTTTCTGAATAGAAACAATTGTGTACAGATTGACACCAGCTGAGTATTATCTGCGTGTGAATCTCAAACGAGACCGCTGCGTGTGTGTGCAGATGAGAGGTGCAGATCAAAGGGGAGAAAAATGTGACAGTGTGGAATTATTAAGCTTGTCGCCACCTGCCAGAATTATACGTGGGTAGCGTTGTGCCATTCCTGTGTGTGTGGTTATGTGTGTCTGCTGACAGTAGGAGTTTAAATCAATGATAAAAAGGACAGACTGCCCTCAAGATATATGACACCCTCTTGAACATACACATTCATAATAATGGTTAAATCATTTCCAACTCTGATTTTATATTCTCTTTTTGCTCAATCCCACCATGGCTGTTTATTAACTTGACGATATGTTTTGATCATCTTTATCATATTGGAGACACCTTCATACAAATGATGCTGTGCAGTATTTGAGGGTAGAGGAATCTGAAAGAAAGAATTTTGCCCAAGACACCAATGCTATCATTTTAATCTCAAACCATGTTGACAACAGAAATGTCTTAAACTCGCTCCAGAAGACAGAAACAGTTTGTTCATCTAATGATCCATCCATCTATTTTCTGAGCCGCTTATCCTAACAAGGGTCGCGGGAGTGCCGGAGCCTATCCCAGCTATCTTCGGGCGGGAGGCGGGGTACACCCTGAACTGGTCGCCAGCCAATCGCAGGGCACATACAAACAAACAACCATCCGCACTCACATTCACACCTACGGGCAATTTAGAGTCTTCGATCAACCTAGCACGCATGTTTTTGGGATGTGGGAGGAAACCGGAGTCCCCGGAGAAAACCCACGCAGGCACGGGGAGAACATGCAAACCAACCCCACAGAGGCGGGGCCGGGAATTGAACCTTATTAGTGGAAATTGATTGTATATGGTACTTTTTCATAAACAATTAGAGAATGCCCTGTGAGAGAACCTGTGGTCAGGTCCAGTCATGTATTTCTAGTTTACCAAAGTGTTTGAGTTCCTCACAGCTCCAAGGCCTTGAGAACGGATTTGGGGCCATTCTCTCTCTACATTCTTACAGTGTGTATTTGTGTAAACTGGTGGCAAAGTCAGGGTATATTTATATGTGGTCGAGGAGAGAAGCCTTTAAATGAGAGTTGGTTAACTTTGTGGCTCATAAAATGGAACAGAGCTACAAACTGGCATCAGTACACACCACACCCGGCGGTGGAAAGTTGTATATATGTGTTATACATGCTATGTTGACTGCTTGTAACTCATCCACCTGCGAACCTGGTATGATTTTTCTCCCGCTCCTTTTTCTCTCATAAAATGTGCCAGATGTTCCAGATTAGTCAGCATTTCACTTTGGTTCTAGTCTTGAGTCAAATGCCATCACCCCTCGCTCAACCCCTCGGTAACCATAAAAGACTTGAGGTTAACCAAATGGAGCTGGGCAACAAAATATATGTGGGCATTGTTTGCAAATGGGAAATCTTATTGGTTGTAAAGCCCAAAGACTCTAACCCAGCTGCATTTAAAGCCATTACTTGAATCTAGCCTGAGAGAAAAGGAATTTTACTTGAACATTCCGACAATATGTTGAAGGCAAACAGTAGCATATGGCTGCTCTGTTCATCAGAGGACTTGTTCTCGTAACACTATGATGACACCTGTAATGACTGTGGAGAAAAATCTACTGCATCTATTTTCTGAGGCATCACAATATGTATGTCAATGTTTGAAATAGCATTCTGGAAACTTCAAAGATCAAACACAATCCACTGTGATTGCTATATATATAAACATAATACCAAAAAAAAGTAACTTCCAAGCTCAAATTGTCACCATCATAAAACCCGGACTATGTGTCAAATGTTAACATTATTTTAATCGGCATACAAGTGTACATATAAGTTAACCACTGCTAGTAGTAAAAAAAAAAAAAAAAAAAGTTTAATGAAGATGGGATTGTGTGAAAGGTAGTTGTGTTGTAAGTGCTCTCGCAGTTTTAAAACCATTAGCAATATTTGAATGTAGCCTCACGTCACAAATCACCCCCCCAATCCCAGTCAAACCGTGCCCCTCACGGACGTATGAAAGCGCAATTCTCAAACATGCAATTATGAACGTGTGTCGTCGGGATGAATAGTCACAGAGAACAAGATCCAGCATCACCAAAATAGCAACACTAGCACGATTAAGCAAGCATTAGCACTATAAACAAACCAATGTTAGCCATGCTATGTTGGTAGCAAGACTTATTTGTAATAGTGGTACTATAGCACTAAATGATATCAATTTGAAGTTTGATTTTTTTGGATTGTACGATGAATTTCAAATGAAATAGAGGTGGCGAACTTACCAGGCAAGCATAAATGTTGTTAGTACGCAAGGCTGCATTGCGGTGTACCCCTGAGCAGCTATAGAGTGCCCGCGAGTGCCCGGCAAATGATTGGCACCTTGTCGGTCGCCCCTTCTATCTCTGATTGGTTATTATTCCTCAGGTTTCTTAAAAATCAAATTACAGGAAGTCCTCGAGTTACGACGTACTCGACCTACGACGTTTCGACTCCACGACGCCCGTGCCTCGGCCGCCGTTTTGTCCCCGGCACCATACTGTTTCTGCTTAGCTAGCGCGTAGTGCTGGTCTGTGTTTGTGCGCCGGGAATATCGGCCACTGTACACACTCGCATTTCATTATCATTTGAAATAGGGTCTCAAAAGACAAAAAAAAAATAAAGAAAAAGCAAAACCTCAGATACTCATTGACTTATATGATGATGTGATGTTAAGCAAGACGTTTCGAACGAGAGTTAGATTTGCAACTTTCGAGGTGTGCAGTATTTTGCATCCACTGGAGTGGTTCACTGTAAAAAAAAAAAATTAAAAAGTGTCCACTGTTATTTCCATCGATATCCTTAACCAGCCATACAAATATCATCCCTTCACATTGTTTGCCAACACCCATGCATATGAAATATAATACATTAATGATAATAAGTCTGCAACAAGCACACAGCATGTACACACACATTGCCAATGAGAATCAACCATAAAAACAAATCCCACCTAGTACTGTGTGTGTGCGTGTGCAGCAATAAGGTATTTTGGAGGTCGAGCCCTCTGGCTCGCACCAGCTGGAGTTCCCCAAATTAGCGCGGCGACTGCTGCATTATGTTGCTCCAATCTCTTCCTTTTGCCCGCCAACCTCCGCCTCTTTCCTGGTTATCACCTTCAAATGTTTCCTGACACGTACGAACACCTTCCTCGATCGCCCCTTCGTGCATGTGCCTGAATTTTGTCATTAGGCTTCATGTATTATTCACTGAGAAATTAAGGAATATGTGGGAAAAAGTCTCGCAGCGTAAAAGAAATTGGACAAAATCTTACATCGTCAATATTTAGAGTGCCATCTTTGCCTTTGTATTGGATATCAATAGACTGTTCGGGGACACCTTATGAAGTGTCCGGTCAGTCGAGACAAACTACAAAATTTAAAATGAACCCAAGCGAAATCATCAACAATGCGTCAAATACATTTCCTACCCTTTACTCCCACGCAGTCCCACTTCCCTTCACGTAGAAGCTTAGTTGCTGGTGAAATGTCATCAATGACATCAAGCTGTCCCTGATGTTGCACTTGATACTGCACACACACACACACACACACACACACGCACGCGCGCACACACGCACGTTGATTCAGTGGCGTTGTTAGCAGGTGTGTTTAATCTGTTATTATTAGCCCTGTTAGCCAAGCCCATCAAGACCAGCCCCGTTAATGAGTCAGGGATTGTCTTCATTTAAGCACTGAGGGGACGGGTGTGGTCGCACGTGCACACACTCACGTACACAAACACATACAGGGTGACCTGAGGGAGGCCCAGTAACTGAGCCACCAGCCGAGGGAGCTGGACCAATTACATTGCTAGGATAAATGTAGCGCCAGCTATGCACGGATTGTGGTACTTAACAGCCAGCGCCAAAAAGAACAAACCTCCCATCCCTTCTCTTCCTTCCTATTCAAATTTAAATGGAGGGGACTTTAAAACAGATTTATGGGTCAGTTAAATATAGTAGGCAAAACTGATTCCCTAACCAACCACCCCTCCTCTAACTCCCTCCATCTCTCTCTTGTATTACAACCACCCTTCCATCCCCCCAGTTTCTCCTCTCCTTTTCCTTCCCTTCGGTCTTTTATAAAATGATATATCTCTTAAAACGGATGGAACAGTTTCCCCAGTGGGATGCTCAAACTCAAATTGACAATCCAGGCCTTGTGATTTAATAGGCACCCTGCATGTCCCCCTTCCTCCCTTCCATCCTTTTTTAGTCGCCTCCTCCTGCTGATGTCTTTCCTGTCACTTTTTCCTGACCAACAAGGACTGAAATGAAGTCTTAACTAAATCTCACTTAATGAATGATTATAACACCTACTCTGCGATTATTGTAATTAATGGACCACAGTGTACCTACCTTCACACCCGGGTTCCTTAAGTGAACATCGCGCACAGTCGTAATGTGTTTCGTTTTTTGACACAGATTTAAAGCTTCCTCCCTCTCCCTTTCAACTACTTACCCCAAATGCATTGTGGGAATGGAAATCTGGGTCTCAAATTAATTTCTCTTAAGAGAGAAAAAATACCCACGAGTATTTGTGATAGGATTTTTTGGCAGTTGGCAGCATTAATGTGTAATACGACAGAGATGCTTGACCTCTTATTATTATTATTATTATTATTTTAATTTTGGTTCATTTTGTCAATAGCTTTGTTGTATCCAGAAATATCTTTTCCTTGGGTGACAAGCAAGTTGCAAGCTGCTTCTCCCTCCAAATCGCCTCTGACGCATTTCGGAGGGAGTGTTTCACTACAAATGTGTTTACCTCACCATCCTCAGAGTTGTAAATGCAACGGTTAGCAGGTTTTCAGCAGCGTGCACCGAGGTGCAAATCTCCCTCCTCACCACACGCCCGCCTCCAGCCAACTCACAGACACGCACATGTACTTTTTCCACAACACACTCACATTTACTACTGGCTGCTGTGTTCTCCTAATCCGCAGCTCAAGCACAATCCACTTTTAGGGCTTCAAGTGCGCCAAACGGGCCGCAATTCGGGTTCCTTCTCCAAAACACACTGTTCCAGGCCATGTTGGAGATTGTGTTTCAGTAGCAAACACACAGACAAGAACTGTTCAAAGTACTACTTGTGAAAAAGCAGATTATTTCACAGAAAGAAGGGGAAAAAAAAGCTTACTGGTGTAAGCGCAAGTTCCCTAACCTTGGCCAAGCCTTTCATCCTGGAGCCAATGTATACAGGGCAAATATTTAGTGGGCTTTGCTTGTGTACCACTTAAGAAGACTCAGTCATCTTTAATCCAGTTGCTCAGTTGAATTTCCCTCCAGCTGCTAATTATGCTTGAATGTAGTGTTTGCTTGAAGTGCTGCTGTTGTTACAGATCTCACATTGGGTGTTTGACTCCCTTGTGGTTGACTGAACGAGGAAGTCAGAGTTTTTATGTGTTGATTTCTTTGATTCCCATGATTGAAGTCAACAAATTACCAAAGCCCTAAATCAAACAGAACATTTTTATGTCCCTATCCTTTCAACGTGTCAGGAATTTAGTGGGAAATCTTTCTCTAAAAGCAATTAGTAATTTGTTACCTTTGATTAAGGACACAAATGCTGGTTTTCAGCGCCGTACCCCTACTTAATTCTTGTCAAGTGCATGTGCAGACACAGGAAGTGAATGTTCCATGTACAAAAGCAGTAACAAGTTTTTTTTTCCTTGTCTTGTCCCTGCCAGCAGTGCACCCTCTCCAAGGTATCCTCTTTTGTGTGAAGATGTGAGGGGTACAAAGTTGACCTATGCAGAACCTCTTCTGGTCCGTGCACTCTGTGCCTGCAGCTCATGGCAGCCGGCACTGATGAGAATCCCTATAATTGGCCCAAACCAGCACACATGGCCTGAAGCTCCTCCATCACGTTGCCAATTGAGAGATTGGAGGATATATATGGAGAGCGTGAAACAGTGAAAAGCGAGCCGACCCGGCTCAAAGTGTTGCTACTTAATGGTTGCTCGAAAAAGATTTAGTGTGGGCTCACCAAATTTGACTTGTGATGACTGGAGATGAAGCAGCTTACCCCCCTTGAAGAATGTTATTTTAACAGGCACGTTATTCTAAGGCTTGTTTATTTTCTCCAATGTTTGCCCTGCAGTGGTTATATTTTCTGTTACGTGTGGGTATGCATGTAGGGCAGGATTAGGATTGTGCAAAAATTTGACGGTCAGTTTCCGACAAACTTGGAATGAACCATCCTGCACTCGTGTTTTATGCAAATGGCAATCGATGGCCTTTCATCCAATGAACAAGGTGAAATTTTCCATTACATTTTGCCGAGGTACACCACATAAGCAATCAAGTAGAGCAGTGGTTCTCAAAAGTGTGGTACAAGTACCACTAGTGGTACGCAAGATCCCGCTAGTGCTACTTAAATGGTCAAACTGTGCATAATGTTACAGTGGCTTAAACTTGCTTTAATCCAGCAAAATACATTTTATAAGTACAGTACAGTTTTAGTAGAATACCTTTGCATGGAATCTTTTATGTTTCTTTTCAAACATTTACATTATATGTGCAATTCATTTTTATTGAATCATTAAGTAAAGTCATTTTACAATGTTTCAGCCCAGAATGAAAGTTCAAACCGTGCATAATGTTGCAGTGGTTTAAAATGATATTGATTGATTGATTCATTAATTCATTTATTTTTTTAAGGAATAAAACCTCTGTATGTTTTTGATGAACACTTGAGTCTACTACACCTTTGTAGTTTGTTATTAGTAAGTACCATAATTTCTTGTGTATAATGCGCACCCATGTATAATGCGCACCCCCAAAGTTGACCTAAAAATTCTGGAAATCCCATCAACATATGTATAATGCATTTTTACAATGCATAATTTTGGTTCTACCTATATGATAAAAACATGAAGTATTATCTGTATTTCGTTAGTTCTTTCAAAGAATTATTCTGAAGTTAAGCACTTTATTTGAACACATATTTTCTTTTTATTTACTTGCTCTTATTTTGAAATTCACAGCCCTACTTTTATTTAGTAAATGAGAAAGCACAGTTGTGCTCATATGTTTGACTACCCAGGCAGAATTTGTAAGATGTGTACAATTCTTTTAAGAAAATATGAAGGACCAGGCGAAACACATTTAATTTTATTTCAATGGGATTCATATTAAACTTTCACGCATTGTAGAAAAGTATTATCATTGTAACTAAACAAAACATAATCATTTGATGGTTGCTGTTCAGTCATCAGTCGTATTTAAAAAAAAAATGTTAAAATAATTTCACAAATTCTGCCTGAGTATGTAAATTTATGAGCACAATTCCACATATATACATTCATATGTACCCCTGTCATATTGGAATGAAAGTGTAGTCTACACTTTTTTCATACCTTTTTTCTTGGTGGCATACTAGAATGAAAGTGTACAACTTTTTCATAACCTCTAGATGGCGGCATACATTTATAAAATGTGAAAGTCTTCTTCATTTTCTTCTATACCTATGTATAATGCGCACTATTGATTTATGACCATTTTTGTGGGTAAAAAATGCGCATTATACACGAGAAATTACGGTAACTTAGCATGCATGTTTTGGGGACGTGGGAGGAAACCGGAGTACCCGAGAAAACCCACGCAGGGACGGAGAGAACGTGCAAACTCCTCACAGTCGTGGCCAGGGTTTGAACCCCGGTCCTCAGAACTGTGAGGCAGATGTGCTAACAAGTTGTCCAACGTGCCACCTGTAGTGGAACAAATAAACAAATACATGTTCCCTTTTGTTATGTCTTTCCTTGCGCTTCTGAGCTTTATGAATTGCTCAGTGTACTTGTTTTCACTCTCGCTGTATGTGGATGAATGGCTGTGTATATGGCGTTGCATAGTCTGCTATCTCCGAGCCACACTTCTGGGCCTGGCAATGGGATGCAACATCCCGGGGGCGCTAACTTCCCCCCCATGCTCTCCAAGCCTGCTCTCCTTTCTCTCGCCCGCTGTCTGTTACCTGTCCAAAAGTGTCATTCACGTAATGGACAATTTCCATGCTGCCCCATCCTGCCATCCTCTGCCTCTTCCTTCAGTCACGTCTCCTATACGCCTTAAAGCTTTCCCTCCTTGCACTCTTTCCTGTCTTCCGCTCCCATCATTACATCGCTTCCTTTTGTCCCAAATTTCCGCACCACGCACGCTCGCTTCCCTTGCTGGCCTTTGGCAGTCACCCGCTGCAAAATGTTTTCAGCCTGTGGCTCAGTACACAATGTGTGCTGACGCCCCGTTGACACGTTGGCACACTTCTTAGCGGATTGCCCCGCACCCATCGGGGAAGGGAGACGTTGGTTCACGTGTGCATTAAGCTCGCGACAGCGTATTCCGAAAATGGTATTGGTCCCAAACTATTGCCATACAAGAATGATCTCTTCAATGTTGCATTTGCAAAAACAACAACAACGATGAGCAATTGAGGAAAACAGGGAAACACATTGTCGGTACTCCTGTGCAGTAAACCTGTTATTATAGTTTAGAAATAGTTAACAATATAATGATTATTCTAAAAAGTAAAAAATATTTTACTCTAAGGAAATCAATGTGAAATCGTGAAGAGGGAAAACAAGCTCCAAAATTGGTACCTGAATATCAAATATATGAAAAAATAAGTCATGGTTAATACCCGTTATCATGTGAAATATGCCCTAAAGTGACCGTAAAAGTTCTCAGTGTATTTTAAAAGGTAGGATGTGGCTCCTACAGATACAACCCATTGAGAATGATCACCTGACTCGGATGTTCCCCTCAGCTTTACGGAGTTTTAAGGAAGTCTGAGCTCATTGTTTTTGACTCAAGCTGCGACTGTACTGATTTAATGTGTTTAATTGTTTCTAGGTCACAGCAGGCAGCTCTTTACAGGTAATAAGCTGAAGAAAACCCCACCGTTCCCTACCTGCTCAGCACCAGATGAAGATAGCAACATTGAAAAGACATGCAGTATGTTTCACTAATGAAGAGCAAAATCCGAGAATGGAGTAAAACATCTATAATTCACTCATATTCAGTCTCATTTAATGAAGTCATGAACTTTACTAAAGTAAAAGACAGACCTGTTTGTCGCGTGTGGAGCAACGTGGCTGTAACAAAGAATATAACATAATTGAATTCATGTTTTTTTAAATTTGACATTCACTACAGGCTGCAGGCCGGCGAGTAGGAGCCGGGGGTGATCGTTTTTTGTGATCGGCACTGAAAGGCTGAAAGCCATTGCTAGACGCATTGAAATCGTCCGATCGTGATCGGTGGTCGATGGATAGGAGCACCGCGAATTTGAACTTGACATGGTCCTTAACTTGATGCTGTGGAGAAATAGCAATCAAAGAAACAAGAACAAGCATGACCCAAAAGATTCAAATCACTTCCCAAGCTTCTTCAATTGGCTTGTTTCTCTACCTACAACAGCTCTTCTTTAGGTTTGGATCCTGCTGCAGTGCTAGTTGAACGCTCCACCGTGGATCGCTTTCGATCACGACTTTATTCATCAAGATAATTCTGGTGCAAAAAAAAAAACAAATGGCTCGTTTTGTATTCAGGTCATGTTTCAGTCCGATACCTTCCCCGTGTACGCAAACGAGAGGCCATTGTCAGTGGGCGGACTGAAAGAGCAGACAGACCAATGTGCAAATGGTCTGTTGTTATTGAATGTTATTGATTGGCTGTGTAATTCCACTGTGTGAGGATTGACACTGTGCACCGCATCTGCATGGTAACAAATTGGGAGGAAAAACAACAGCTACCGTAGCAGGACCTCCTTGGAAAGTACTGATTAATGCAGGTTCCTGCAGGCAAAGGAAGGAGGGATGGATGGATGCTAAAGAGGAAAG